>NC_142713.1:63351020-63962114 GCF_055471065.1 Atractosteus spatula
ATCGCGACCTCCAGGCACCCCGGAGTTTCTGAAAAAAAAAATTTCTGCTATTTTCACGATACCACTTTTCTTCAACTTGAATTGGGCTAAAAATCCATCACTGAAAATAAAAATTCTCTGAGTAGTGTGGAAATACTGATCCTTACCCTGCCTGGGTTGTCCACTGAGCATTTCCGCGAGCTCTACCTGAAGTTCTCTGGGCATGGGATTTTTACATGTTGCCCAAACCAAAAGGAATGAGTGGGAAACAATCAAGACAACAGATAGAAGCACTTGCATTTGAATGAGTTTCAAGCATGCTTGGGTACTCGTGTGATCTGAGTGACTCAGTTTTCGAATACAACTGTCGCGTGGTGCACCGCGACCTCCAGGCACCCCGGAGTTTCTGAAAAAAAATTTTCTGCGATTTTCACGAAACCACTTTTCTTCAACTTGAATTGGGCTAAAAATCCATCCCTGAAAATAAAAATTCTCTGAGTAGTGTGTAAATGCTGATCCTTACCCTGCCTGGGTTGTCCACTGAGCATTTCCCCGAACTCTACCTGAAGTTCTCTGGGCATTGGATTTTGAGATGTTACCCAAACCAAAAGGAATGAGTGGGAAACAATCAAGACAACAGATAGAAGCACTTGCATTTGAATGAGTTTCAAGCATGCTTGGGTACTCGTGTGATCTGAGTGACTCAGTTTTGGAATACAACTGTCGCGTGGTGCATCACGACCTCAAGGCACCCCGGAGTTTCTGAAAAAAAATTTCTGCAATTTTCACGAAACCACTTTTCATCAACTTGAATTGGGCTAAAAATCCATCCCTGAAAATAAATATTCTCTGGGTAGTGTGGAAATGCAGATCCTTACCCTGCCTGGGTTGTCCACTGAGCATTTCCGCGAGCTCTACCTGAAGTTCTCTGGGCATGGGATTTTGACATGTTCCCCAAACCAATAGGAATGAGTGGGAAACAATCAAGACAACAGATAGAAGCACTTGCATTTGAATGAGTTTCAAGCATGCTTGGGTACTCGTGTGATCTGAGTGACTCAGTTTTCGAATACAACTGTCACGTGGTGCACCGCGACCTCCAGGCACCCCGGAGTTTCTGAAAAAAAATTTTCTGCGATTTTCACGAAACCACTTTTCTTCAACTTGAATTGGGCTAAAAATCCATCCCTGAAAATAAAAATTCTCTGAGTTGTGTGTAAATGCTGATCCTTAAAAAAAAAAATTTTTTTTCAGTTTCTGAAAAAAAATTTTCTGCAATTTTCACGAAACCACTTTTCATCAACTTGAAATGGGCTAAAAATCCATCCCTGAAAATAAATATTCTCTGAGTAGTGTGGAAATGCTGATCCTTACCCTGCCTGGGTTGTCCACTGAGCATTTCCGCGAGCTCTACCTGAAGTTCTCTGGGCATGGGATTTTGACATGTTCCGCAAACCAAAAGGAATGAGTGGGAAACAATCAAGACAACAGATAGAAGCACTTGCATTTGAATGAGTTTCAAGCATGCTTGGGTACTCGTGTGATCTGAGTGACTTAGTTTTCGAATACAACTGTCGCGTGGTGCATCGCGACCTCCAGGCACCCCGGAGTTTCTGAAAAAAAAAATTTCTGCTATTTTCACGATACCACTTTTCTTCAACTTGAATTGGGCTAAAAATCCATCACTGAAAATAAAAATTCTCTGAGTAGTGTGGAAATACTGATCCTTACCCTGCCTGGGTTGTCCACTGAGCATTTCCGCGAGCTCTACCTGAAGTTCTCTGGGCATGGGATTTTTACATGTTGCCCAAACCAAAAGGAATGAGTGGGAAACAATCAAGACAACAGATAGAAGCACTTGCATTTGAATGAGTTTCAAGCATGCTTGGGTACTCGTGTGATCTGAGTGACTCAGTTTTCGAATACAACTGTCGCGTGGTGCACCGCGACCTCCAGGCACCCCGGAGTTTCTGAAAAAAAATTTTCTGCGATTTTCACGAAACCACTTTTCTTCAACTTGAATTGGGCTAAAAATCCATCCCTGAAAATAAAAATTCTCTGAGTAGTGTGTAAATGCTGATCCTTACCCTGCCTGGGTTGTCCACTGAGCATTTCCCCGAACTCTACCTGAAGTTCTCTGGGCATTGGATTTTGAGATGTTACCCAAACCAAAAGGAATGAGTGGGAAACAATCAAGACAACAGATAGAAGCACTTGCATTTGAATGAGTTTCAAGCATGCTTGGGTACTCGTGTGATCTGAGTGACTCAGTTTTGGAATACAACTGTCGCGTGGTGCACTGCGACCTCCAGGCACCCCGGAGTTTCTGAAAAAAAATTTTCTGCGATTTTCACGAAACCACTTTTCTTCAACTTGAATTGGGCTAAAAATCCATCACTGAAAATAAAAATTCTCTGAGTAGTGTGGAAATACTGATCCATACCCTGCCTGGGTTGTCCACTGAGCATTTCCGCGAGCTCTACCTGAAGTTCTCTGGGCATGGGATTTTGACATGTTCCCCAAACCAAAAGGAATGAGTGGGAAACAATCAAGACAACAGATAGAAGCACTTGCATTTGAATGAGTTTCAAGCATGCTTGGGTACTCGTGTGATCTGAGTGACTCAGTTTTGGAATACAACTGTCGCGTGGTGCACCGCGACCTCCAGGCACCCCGGATTTTCTGAAAAAAAATTTTCTGCGATTTTCACGAAACCACTTTTCTTCAACTTGAATTGGGCTAAAAATCCATCACTGAAAATAAAAATTCTCTGAGTAGTTTGGAAATACTGATCCTTACCCTACTGGGTTGTCCACTGAGCATATCCGCGAGCTCTACCTGAAGTTCTCTGGGCATGGGATTTTTACATGTTGCCCAAACCAAAAGGAATGAGTGGGAAACAATTAAGACAACAGATAGAAGCACTTGCATTTGAATGAGTTTCAAGCATTCTTGGGTACTCGTGTGATCTGAGTGACTCAGTTTTCGAATATAACTGTCGCGTGGTGCACCGCGACCTCCAGGCACCCCGGAGTTTCTGAAAAAAAATTTTCTGCGATTTTCACGAAACCACTTTTCTTCAACTTGAATTGGGCTAAAAATCCATCACTGAAAATAAAAATTCTCTGAGTAGTGTGGAAATACTGATCCTTACCCTGCCTGGGTTGTCCACTGAGCATTTCCGCGATCTCTACCTAAAGTTCTCTGGGCATGGGATTTTGACATGTTCCCTAAACCAAAAGGAATGAGTGGGAAACAATCAAGACAACAGATAGAAGCACTTGCATTTGAATGAGTTTCAAGCATGCTTGGGTACTCGTGTGATCTGAGTGACTCAGTTTTCGAATACAACTGTGCCTCCAGGCACCCCGAAGTTTCTGAAAAAAAATTTTCTGCGATTTTCACGAAACCACTTTTCTTCAACTTGAATTGGGCTAAAAATCCATCCCTGAAAATAAAAATTCTCTGAGTAGTGTGTAAATGCTGATCCTTACCCTGCCTGGGTTGTCCACTGAGCATTTCCCCGAACTCTACCTGAAGTTCTCTGGGCATGGGATTTTGAGATGTTACCCAAACCAAAAGGAATGAGTGGGAAACAATCAAGACAACAGATAGAAGCACTTGCATTTGAATGAGTTTCAAACATGCTTGGGTACTCGTGTGATCTGAGTGACTCAGTTTTGGAATACAACTGTCGCGTGGTGCACTGCGACCTCCAGGCACCCCGGAGTTTCTGAAAAAAAATTTTCTGCGATTTTCACGAAACCACTTTTCTTCAACTTGAATTGGGCTAAAAATCCATCACTGAAAATAAAAATTCTCTGAGTAGTGTGGAAATACTGATCCATACCCTGCCTGGGTTGTCCACTGAGCATTTCCGCGAGCTCTACCTGAAGTTCTCTGGGCATGGGATTTTGACATGTTCCCCAAACCAAAAGGAATGAGTGGGAAACAATCAAGACAACAGATAGAAGCACTTGCATTTGAATGAGTTTCAAGCATGCTTGGGTACTCGTGTGATCTGAGTCACTCAGTTTTCGAATACAACTGTCGCGTGGTGCAACGCGACCTCCAGGCACCCCGGAGTTTCTGAAAAAAAATTTTCTGCGATTTTCACGAAACCACTTTTCTTCAACTTGAATTGGGCTAAAAATCCATCACTGAAAATAAAAATTCTCTGAGTAGTGTGGAAATACTGATCCTTACCCTGCCTGGGTTGTCCACTGAGCATTTCCGCGATCTCTACCTGAAGTTCTCTGGGCATGGGATTTTGACATGTTCCCCAAACCAAAAGGAATGAGTGGGAAACAATCAAGACAACAGATAGAAGCACTTGCATTTGAATGAGTTTCAAGCATGCTTGGGTACTCGTGTGATCTGAGTGACTCAGTTTTGGAATACAACTGTCGCGTGGTGCACCGCGACCTCCAGGCACCCCGGAGTTTCTGAAAAAAAATTTTCTGCGATTTTCACTAAACCACTTTTCTTCAACTTGAATTGGGCTAAAAATCCATCACTGAAAATAAAAATTCTCTGAGTAGTGTGGAAATACTGATCCTTACCCTGCCTGGGTTGACCACTGAGCAATTCCGCGAGCTCTACCTGAAGTTCTCTGGGCATGGGATTTTGACATGTTCCCCAAACCAAAAGGAATGAGTGGGAAACAATCAAGACAACAGATAGAAGCACTTGCATTTGAATGAGTTTCAAGCATACTTGGGTACTCGTGTGATCTGAGTGACTCAGTTTTGGAATACAACTGTCGCGTGGTGCACCGCGACCTCCAGGCACCCCAGAGTTTCTGAAAAAAAATTTTCTGCGATTTTCACGAAACCACTTTTCTTCAACTTGAATTGGGCTAAAAATCCATCACTGAAAATAAAAATTCTCTGAGTAGTGTGGAAATACTGATCCTTACCCTACTGGGTTGTCCACTGAGCATATCCGCGAGCTCTACCTGAAGTTCTCTGGGCATGGGATTTTTACATGTTGCCCAAACCAAAAGGAATGAGTGGGAAACAATTAAGACAACAGATAGAAGCACTTGCATTTGAATGAGTTTCAAGCATTCTTGGGTACTCGTGTGATCTGAGTGACTCAGTTTTCGAATATAACTGTCGCGTGGTGCACCGCGACCTCCAGGCACCCCGGAGTTTCTGAAAAAAAATTTTCTGCGATTTTCACGAAACCACTTTTCTTCAACTTGAATTGGGCTAAAAATCCATCACTGAAAATAAAAATTCTCTGAGTAGTGTGGAAATACTGATCCTTACCCTGCCTGGGTTGTCCACTGAGCATTTCCGCGATCTCTACCTAAAGTTCTCTGGGCATGGGATTTTGACATGTTCCCTAAACCAAAAGGAATGAGTGGGAAACAATCAAGACAACAGATAGAAGCACTTGCATTTGAATGAGTTTCAAGCATGCTTGGGTACTCGTGTGATCTGAGTGACTCAGTTTTCGAATACAACTGTGCCTCCAGGCACCCCGAAGTTTCTGAAAAAAAATTTTCTGCGATTTTCACGAAACCACTTTTCTTCAACTTGAATTGGGCTAAAAATCCATCCCTGAAAATAAAAATTCTCTGAGTAGTGTGTAAATGCTGATCCTTACCCTGCCTGGGTTGTCCACTGAGCATTTCCCCGAACTCTACCTGAAGTTCTCTGGGCATGGGATTTTGAGATGTTACCCAAACCAAAAGGAATGAGTGGGAAACAATCAAGACAACAGATAGAAGCACTTGCATTTGAATGAGTTTCAAGCATGCTTGGGTACTCGTGTGATCTGAGTGACTCAGTTTTGGAATACAACTGTCGCGTGGTGCACCGCGACCTCCAGGCACCCCGGAGTTTCTGAAAAAAAATTTTCTGCGATTTTCACTAAACCACTTTTCTTCAACTTGAATTGGGCTAAAAATCCATCACTGAAAATAAAAATTCTCTGAGTAGTGTGGAAATACTGATCCTTACCCTGCCTGGGTTGACCACTGAGCAATTCCGCGAGCTCTACCTGAAGTTCTCTGGGCATGGGATTTTGACATGTTCCCCAAACCAAAAGGAATGAGTGGGAAACAATCAAGACAACAGATAGAAGCACTTGCATTTGAATGAGTTTCAAGCATACTTGGGTACTCGTGTGATCTGAGTGACTCAGTTTTGGAATACAACTGTCGCGTGGTGCACCGCGACCTCCAGGCACCCCAGAGTTTCTGAAAAAAAATTTTCTGCGATTTTCACGAAACCACTTTTCTTCAACTTGAATTGGGCTAAAAATCCATCACTGAAAATAAAAATTCTCTGAGTAGTGTGGAAATACTGATCCTTACCCTACTGGGTTGTCCACTGAGCATATCCGCGAGCTCTACCTGAAGTTCTCTGGGCATGGGATTTTTACATGTTGCCCAAACCAAAAGGAATGAGTGGGAAACAATTAAGACAACAGATAGAAGCACTTGCATTTGAATGAGTTTCAAGCATTCTTGGGTACTCGTGTGATCTGAGTGACTCAGTTTTCGAATATAACTGTCGCGTGGTGCACCGCGACCTCCAGGCACCCCGGAGTTTCTGAAAAAAAATTTTCTGCGATTTTCACGAAACCACTTTTCTTCAACTTGAATTGGGCTAAAAATCCATCACTGAAAATAAAAATTCTCTGAGTAGTGTGGAAATACTGATCCTTACCCTGCCTGGGTTGTCCACTGAGCATTTCCGCGATCTCTACCTAAAGTTCTCTGGGCATGGGATTTTGACATGTTCCCTAAACCAAAAGGAATGAGTGGGAAACAATCAAGACAACAGATAGAAGCACTTGCATTTGAATGAGTTTCAAGCATGCTTGGGTACTCGTGTGATCTGAGTGACTCAGTTTTCGAATACAACTGTGCCTCCAGGCACCCCGAAGTTTCTGAAAAAAAATTTTCTGCGATTTTCACGAAACCACTTTTCTTCAACTTGAATTGGGCTAAAAATCCATCCCTGAAAATAAAAATTCTCTGAGTAGTGTGTAAATGCTGATCCTTACCCTGCCTGGGTTGTCCACTGAGCATTTCCCCGAACTCTACCTGAAGTTCTCTGGGCATGGGATTTTGAGATGTTACCCAAACCAAAAGGAATGAGTGGGAAACAATCAAGACAACAGATAGAAGCACTTGCATTTGAATGAGTTTCAAGCATGCTTGGGTACTCGTGTGATCTGAGTGACTCAGTTTTGGAATACAACTGTCGCGTGGTGCACTGCGACCTCCAGGCACCCCGGAGTTTCTGAAAAAAAATTTTCTGCGATTTTCACGAAACCACTTTTCTTCAACTTGAATTGGGCTAAAAATCCATCACTGAAAATAAAAATTCTCTGAGTAGTGTGGAAATACTGATCCATACCCTGCCTGGGTTGTCCACTGAGCATTTCCGCGAGCTCTACCTGAAGTTCTCTGGGCATGGGATTTTGACATGTTCCCCAAACCAAAAGGAATGAGTGGGAAACAATCAAGACAACAGATAGAAGCACTTGCATTTGAATGAGTTTCAAGCATGCTTGGGTACTCGTGTGATCTGAGTCACTCAGTTTTCGAATACAACTGTCGCGTGGTGCAACGCGACCTCCAGGCACCCCGGAGTTTCTGAAAAAAAATTTTCTGCGATTTTCACGAAACCACTTTTCTTCAACTTGAATTGGGCTAAAAATCCATCACTGAAAATAAAAATTCTCTGAGTAGTGTGGAAATACTGATCCTTACCCTGCCTGGGTTGTCCACTGAGCATTTCCGCGATCTCTACCTGAAGTTCTCTGGGCATGGGATTTTGACATGTTCCCCAAACCAAAAGGAATGAGTGGGAAACAATCAAGACAACAGATAGAAGCACTTGCATTTGAATGAGTTTCAAGCATGCTTGGGTACTCGTGTGATCTGAGTGACTCAGTTTTCGAATACAACTGTCGCGTGGTGAAACGCGACCTCCAGGCACCCCGGAGTTTCTGAAAAAAATTTTCTGCGATTTTCACGAAACCACTTTTCTTCAACTTGAATTGGGCTAAAAATCCATCACTGAAAATAAAAATTCTCTGAGTAGTGTGGAAATACTGATCCTTACCCTGCCTGGGTTGTCCACTGAGCATTTCCGCGATCTCTACCTGAAGTTCTCTGGGCATGGGATTTTGACATGTTCCCCAAACCAAAAGGAATGAGTGGGAAACAATCAAGACAACAGATAGAAGCACTTGCATTTGAATGAGTTTCAAGCATACTTGGGTACTCGTGTGATCTGAGTGACTCAGTTTTGGAATACAACTGTCGCGTGGTGCACCGCGACCTCCAGGCACCCCAGAGTTTCTGAAAAAAAATTTTCTGCGATTTTCACTAAACCACTTTTCTTCAACTTGAATTGGGCTAAAAATCCATCACTGAAAATAAAAATTCTCTGAGTAGTGTGGAAATACTGATCCTTACCCTGCCTGGGTTGACCACTGAGCAATTCCGCGAGCTCTACCTGAAGTTCTCTGGGCATGGGATTTTGACATGTTCCCCAAACCAAAAGGAATGAGTGGGAAACAATCAAGACAACAGATAGAAGCACGTGCATTTGAATGAGTTTCAAGCATGCTTGGGTACTCGTGTGATCTGAGTGACTCAGTTTTCGAATACAACTGTCGCGTGGTGAAACGCGACCTCCAGGCACCCCGGAGTTTCTGAAAAAAATTTTCTGCGATTTTCACGAAACCACTTTTCTTCAACTTGAATTGGGCTAAAAATCCATCACTGAAAATAAAAATTCTCTGAGTAGTGTGGAAATACTGATCCTTACCCTGCCTGGGTTGTCCACTGAGCATTTCCGCGATCTCTACCTGAAGTTCTCTGGGCATGGGATTTTGACATGTTCCCCAAACCAAAAGGAATGAGTGGGAAACAATCAAGACAACAGATAGAAGCACTTGCATTTGAATGAGTTTCAAGCATACTTGGGTACTCGTGTGATCTGAGTGACTCAGTTTTGGAATACAACTGTCGCGTGGTGCACCGCGACCTCCAGGCACCCCAGAGTTTCTGAAAAAAAATTTTCTGCGATTTTCACTAAACCACTTTTCTTCAACTTGAATTGGGCTAAAAATCCATCACTGAAAATAAAAATTCTCTGAGTAGTGTGGAAATACTGATCCTTACCCTGCCTGGGTTGACCACTGAGCAATTCCGCGAGCTCTACCTGAAGTTCTCTGGGCATGTGATTTTGACATGTTCCCCAAACCAAAAGGAATGAGTGGGAAACAATCAAGACAACAGATAGAAGCACTTGCATTTGAATGAGTTTCAAGCATGCTTCGGTACTCGTGTGATCTGAGTGACTCAGTTTTCGAATACAACTGTCGCGTGGTGCACCGCGATCTCCAGGCACCCCGGAGATTCTGAAAAAAAATTTTCTGCGATTTTCACGAAACCACTTTTCTTCAACTTGAATTGGGCTAAAAATCCATCCCTGAAAATAAAAATTCTCTGAGTTGTGTGTAAATGCTGATCCTTACCCTGCCTGGGTTGTCCACTGAGCATTTCCCCGAACTCTACCTGAAGTTCTCTGGGCATGGGATTTTGACATGTTCCCCAAACCAAAAGGAATGAGTGGGAAACAATCAAGAAAAGAGATAGAGGCACTTGCATTTGATTGAGTTTCAAGCATGCTTGGGTACTCGTGTGATCTGAGTGACTCAGTTTTAGAATACAACTGTCGCGTGGTGCATCATGACCTCAAGGCACCCCGGAGTTTCTGAAAAAAAATTTTCTGCAATTTTCACGAAACCACTTTTCATCAACTTGAATTGGGCTAAAAATCCATCCCTGAAAATAAATATTCTCTGAGTAGTGTGGAAATGCTGATCCTTACCCTACCTGGGGTATCCACTGAGCATTTCCGCGAACTCTACTTGAAGTTCTCTGGTCATGGGATTTTGACATGTTACCCAAACCAAAAGGAATGAGTGGGAAACAATCAAGACAACAGATAGAAGCACTTGCATTTGAATGAGTTTCAAGCATGCTTGGGTACTCGTGTGGTCTGAGTGACTCAGTTTTCGAATACAACTGTCACGTGGTGCACCGCGACCTCCAGGCACCCCGGAGTTTCTGAAAAAAAATTTTCTGCGATTTTCACGAAACCACTTTTCTTCAACTTGAATTGGGCTAAAAATCCATCACTGAAAATAAAAATTCTCTGAGTAGTGTGGAAATACTGATCCTCACCCTGCCTGGGTTGTCCACTGAGCATTTCCGCGAGCTCTACTTGAAGTTCTCTGGGCATGGGATTTTGACATGTTACCCAAACCAAAAGGAATGAGTGGGAAACAATCAAGACAACAGATAGAAGCACTTGCATTTGAATGAGTTTCAAGCATGCTTGGGTACTCGTGTGATCTGATTGACTCAGTTTTCGAATACAACTGTCACGTGGTGCACCGCGACCTCCAGGCACCCCGGAGTTTCTGAAAAAAAATTTTCTGCGATTTTCACGAAACCACTTTTCTTCAACTTGAATTGGGCTAAAAATCCATCACTGAAAATAAAAATTCTCTGAGTAGTGTGGAAATACTGATCCTTACCCTGCCTGGGTTGTCCACTGAGCATTTCCGCGAGCTCTACCTGAAGTTCTCTGGGCATGGGATTTTTACATGTTGCCCAAACCAAAAGGAATGAGTGGGAAACAATCAAGACAACAGATAGAAGCACTTGCATTTGAATGAGTTTCAAGCATGCTTGGGTACTCGTGTGATCTGAGTGACTCAGTTTTCGAATACAACTGTCGCGTGGTGCACCGCGACCTCCAGGCACCCCGGAGTTTCTGAAAAAAAATTTCTGCGATTTTCACGAAACCACTTTTCTTCAACTTGAATTGGGCTAAAAATCCATCACTGAAAATAAAAGTTCTCTGAGTAGTGTGGAAATACTGATCCTTACCCTGCTTTGGTTGTCCACTGAGCATTTCCGCGATCTCTACCTAAAGTTCTCTGGGCATGGGATTTTGACATGTTTCCCAAACCAAAAGGAATGAGTGGGAAACAATCAAGACAACAGATAGAAGCACTTGCATTTGAATGAGTTTCAAGCATGCTTGGGTACTCGTGTGATCTGATTGACTCAGTTTTCGAATACAACTGTCGCGTGGTGTATCGCGACCTCCAGGCACCCCGAAGTTTCTGAAAAAAAATTTTCTGCGATTTTCACGAAACCACTTTTCTTCAACTTGAATTGGGTTAAAAATCCATCCCTGAAAATAAAAATTCTCTGAGTAGTGTGTAAATGCTGATCCTTACCCTGCCTGGGTTGTCCACTGAGCATTTCCCCGAACTCTACCTGAAGTTCTCTGGGCATGGGATTTTGAGATGTTACCCAAACCAAAAGGAATGAGTGGGAAACAATCAAGACAACAGATAGAAGCACTTGCATTTGAATGAGTTTCAAGCATGCTTGGGTACTCGTGTGATCTGAGTGACTCAGTTTTGGAATACAACTGTCGCGTGGTGCACCGCGACCTCCAGGCACCCCGGAGTTTCTGAAAAAAAATTTCTGCGATTTTCACGAAACCACTTTTCTTCAACTTGAATTGGGCTAAAAATCCATCACTGAAAATAAAAGTTCTCTGAGTAGTGTGGAAATACTGATCCTTACCCTGCTTTGGTTGTCCACTGAGCATTTCCGCGATCTCTACCTGATGTTCTCTGGGCATGGGATTTTGACATGTTCCCCAAACCAAAAGGAATGAGTGGGAAACAATCAAGACAACAGATAGAAGCACTTGCATTTGAATGAGTTTCAAGCATGCTTGGGTACTCGTGTGATCTGAGTGACTCAGTTTTGGAATACAACTGTCGCGTGGTGCACCGCGACGTCCAGGTACCCCGGAGTTTCTGAAAAAAAAATTTCTGCGATTTTCACGAAACCACTTTACTTCAACTTGAATTGGGCTAAAAATCCATCACTGAAAATAAAAATTCTCTGAGTAGTGTGGAAATACTGATCCTTACCCTGCCTGGGTTGACCACTGAGCAATTCCGCGAGCTCTACCTGAAGTTCTCTGGGCATGGGATTTTGACATGTTCCCCAAACCAAAAGGAATGAGTGGGAAACAATCAAGACAACAGATAGAAGCACTTGCATTTGAATGAGTTTCAAGCATGCTTCGGTACTCGTGTGATCTGAGTGACTCAGTTTTCGAATACAACTGTCGCGTGGTGCATCGCGACCTCCAGGCACCCCGGAGTTTGTGAAAAAAAATTTTCTGCGATTTTCACGAAACCACTTTTCTTCAACTTGAATTGGGCTAAAAATCCATCACTGAAAATAAAAATTCTCTGAGTAGTGTGGAAATACTGATCTATACCCTGCCTGGGTTGTCCACTGAGCATTTCCGCGAGCTCTACCTGAAGTTCTCTGGGCATGGGATTTTGACATGTTCCCCAAACCAAAAGGAATGACTGGGAAACAATCAAGACAACAGATAGAAGCACTTGCATTTGAATGAGTTTCAAGCATGCTTGGGTACTCGTGTGATCTGAGTGACTCAGTTTTCGAATACAACTGTCGCGTGGTGCACCGCGTCCTCCAGGCACCCCGGAGTTTCTGAAAAAAAATTTTCTGCGATTTTCACGAAACCACTTTTCTTCAACTTGAATTGGGCTAAAAATCCATCCCTGAAAATAAAAATTCTCTGAGTTGTGTGTAAATGCTGATCCTTACCCTGCCTGGGTTGACCACTGAGCATTTCCGCGATCTCTACCTGAAGTTCTCTGGGCATGGGATTTAGACATGTTCCCCAAACCAAAAGGAATGAGTGGGAAACAATCAAGACAACAGATCGAAGCACTTGCATTTGAATGAGTTTCAAGCATGCTTGGGTACTCGTGTGATCTGAGTGAGTCAGTTTTGGAATACAACTGTCGCGTGGTGCACCGCGACCTCCAGGCACCCCGGAGTTTCTGAAAAAAAATTTTCTGCGATTTTCACGAAACCACTTTTCTTCAACTTGAATTGGGCTAAAAATCCATCCCTGAAAATAAAAATTCTCTGAGTAGTGTGGAAATACTGATCCTTACCCTGCCTGGGTTGTCCACTGAGCATTTCCGCGATCTCTACCTGAAGTTCTCTGGGCATGGGATTTTGACATGTTCCCCAAACCAAAAGGAATGAGTGGGAAACAATCAAGACAACAGATAGAAGCACTTCCATTTGAATGAGTTTCAAGCATACTTGGGTACTCGTGTGATCTGAGTGACTCAGTTTTGGAATACAACTGTCGCGTGGTACTCCGCGACCTCCAGGCACCCCAGAGTTTCTGAAAAAAAATTTTCTGCGATTTTCACTAAACCACTTTTCTTCAACTTGAATTGGGCTAAAAATCCATCACTGAAAATAAAAATTCTCTGAGTAGTGTGGAAATACTGATCCTTACCCTGCCTGGGTTGACCACTGAGCAATTCCGCGAGCTCTACCTGAAGTTCTCTGGGCATGGGATTTTGACATGTTCCCCAAACCAAAAGGAATGAGTGGGAAACAATCAAGACAACAGATAGAAGCACTTGCATTTGAATGAGTTTCAAGCATGCTTCGGTACTCGTGTGATCTGAGTGACTCAGTTTTCGAATACAACTGTCGCGTGGTGCACCGCGACCTCCAGGCACCCCGGAGTTTCTGAAAAAAAATTTTCTGCGATTTTCACGAAACCACTTTTCTTCAACTTGAATTGGGCTAAAAATCCATCCCTGAAAATAAAAATTCTCTGAGTTGTGTGTAAATGCTGATCCTTACCCTGCCTGGGTTGTCCACTGAGCATTTCCCCGAACTCTACCTGAAGTTCTCTGGGCATGGGATTTTGACATGTTCCCCAAACCAAAAGGAATGAGTGGGAAACAATCAAGAAAAGAGATAGAGGCACTTGCATTTGATTGAGTTTCAAGCATGCTTGGGTACTCGTGTGATCTGATTGACTCAGTTTTGGAATACAACTGTCGCGTGGTGCATCATGACCTCAAGGCACCCCGGAGTTTCTGAAAAAAAATTTTCTGCAATTTTCACGAAACCACTTTTCTTCAACTTGAATTGTGCTAAAAATCCATCCCTGAAAATAAATATTCTCTGAGTAGTGTGGAAATGCTGATCCTTACCCTACCTGGGGTGTCCACTGAGCATTTCCGCGAACTCTACTTGAAGTTCTGTGGGCATGGGATTTTGGCATGTTACCCAAACCAAAAGGAATGAGTGGGAAACAATCAAGACAACAGATAGAAGCACTTGCATTTGAATGAGTTTCAAGCATGCTTGGGTACTCGTGTGATCTGAGTGACTCAGTTTTGGAATACAACTGTCGCGTGGTGCACTGCGACCTCCAGGCACCCCGGAGTTTCTGAAAAAAAATTTTCTGCGATTTTCACGTAACCACTTTTCTTCAACTTGAATTGGGCTAAAAATCCATCACTGAAAATAAAAATTCTCTGAGTAGTGTGGAAATACTGATACTTACCCTGCCTGGGTTGTCCACTGAGCATTTCCGCGAGCTCTACCTGAAGTTCTCTGGGCATGGGATTTTGACATATTCCCCAAACCAAAAGGAATGAGTGGGAAACAATCAAGACAACAGATAGAAGCACTAGCATTTGAATGAGTTTCAACCATGCTTGGGTACTCGTGTGATCTGAGTGACTCAGTTTTGGAATACAACTGTCGCGTGGTGCACCGCGACCTCCAGGCACCCCGGAGTTTCTGAAAAAAAATTTTCTGCGATTTTCACGAAACCACTTTTCTTCAACTTGAATTGGGCTTAAAATCCATCCCTGAAAATAAAAGTTCTCTGAGTAGTGTGGAAATACTGATCCTTACCCTGCCTGGGTTTTCCACTGAGCATTTCCCCGAACTCTACCTGACGTTCTCTGGGCATGGGATTTTGACATGTTCCCCAAACCAAAAGGAATGAGTGGGAAACAATATGGAAAAGAGATAGAGGCACTTGCATTTGAATGAGTTTCAAGCATGCTTGGGTACTCGTGTGATCTGAGTGACTCAGTTTTGGAATACAACTGTAGCGTGGTGCACCGCGACCTCCAGGCACCCCGGAGTTTCTGAAAAAAAATTTTCTGCGATTTTCACGAAACCACTTTTCTTCAACTTGAATTGTGCTAAAAATCCATCCCTGAAAATAAATATTCTCTGAGTAGTGTGGAAATGCTGATCCTTACCCTACCTGGGGTGTCCACTGAGCATTTCCGCGAACTCTACTTGAAGTTCTGTGGGCATGGGATTTTGGCATGTTACCCAAACCAAAAGGAATGAGTGGGAAACAATCAAGACAACAGATAGAAGCACTTGCATTTGAATGAGTTTCAAGCATGCTTGGGTACTCGTGTGATCTGAGTGACTCAGTTTTGGAATACAACTGTCGCGTGGTGCACCGCGACCTCCAGGCACCCCGGAGTTTCTGAAAAAAAATTTTCTGCGATTTTCACGAAACCCCTTTTCTTCAACTTGAATTGGGATAAAAATCCATCACTGAAAATAAAAATTCTCTAAGTAGTGTGGAAATACTGATCCTTACCCTGCCTGGGTTTTCCACTGAGCATTTCCCCGAACTCTACCTGAAGTTCTCTGGGCATGGGATTTTGACATGTTCCCCAAACCAAAAGGAATGAGTGGGAAACAATATGGAAAAGAGATAGAGGCACTTGCATTTGAATGAGTTTCAAGCATGCTTGGGTACTCGTGTGATCTGAGTGACTCAGTTTTGGAATACAACTGTCGCGTGGTGCACCGCGACCTCCAGGCACCCCGGAGTTTCTGAAAAAAAATTTTCTGCGATTTTCACAAAACCACTTTTCTTCAACTTGATTTGGGCTAAAAATCCATCACTGAAAATAAAAATTCTCTGAGTAGTGTGGAAATACTGATCCTTACCCTGCCTGGGTTGTCCACTGAGCATTTCCGCGAGCTCTACCTGAAGTTCTCTGGGCATGGGATTTTGACATGTTCCCCAAACCAAAAGGAATGAGTGGGAAACAATCAAGACAACAGATAGAAGCACTTGCATTTGAATGAGTTTCAAGCATGCTTGGGTACTCGTGTGATCTGAGTGACTCAGTTTTGGAATACAACTGTCGCGTGGTGCACCGCGACCTCCCGGCACCCCGGAGTTTCTGAAAAAAAATTTTCTGAGATTTTCACGAAACCACTTTTCTTCAACTTGAATTGGGCTAAAAATCCATCCCTGAAAATAAAAATTCTCTGAGTAGTGTGTAAATGCTGATCCTTACCCTGCCTGGGTTGTCCACTGAGCATTTCCCCGAACTCTACCTGTAGTTCTCTGGGCATGGGATTTTGACATGTTCCCCAAACCAAAAGGAATGAGTGGGAAACAATCAAGACAACAGATAGAAGCACTTGCATTTGAATGAGTTTCAAGCATGCTTGGGTACTCGTGTGATCTGAGTGACTCAGTTTTGGAATACAACTGTCGCGTGGTGTACCGCAACCTCCCGGCACCCCGGAGTTTCTGAAAAAAAATTTTCTGCGATTTTCACGAAACCACTTTTCTTCAACTTGAATTGGGCTAAAAATCCATCACTGAAAATGAAAATTCTCTGAGTAGTGTTGAAATCCTGATCCTTACCCTGCCTGGGTTGTCCACTGAGCATTTCCGCGAGCTCTACCTGAAGTTCTCTGGGCATGGGATTTTGACATGTTCTCCAAACCAAAAGGAATGAGTGGGAAACAATCAAGACAACAGATAGAAGCACTTGCATTTGAATGAGTTTCAAGCATGCTTGGGTACTCGTGTGATCTGAGTGACTCAGTTTTGGAATACAACTGTCGCGTGGTGCACCGCGACCTCCAGGCACCCCGGAGTTTCTGAAAAAAAATTTTCTGCGATTTTCACGAAACCACTTTTCTTCAACTTGAATTGTGCTAAAAATCCATCCCTGAAAATAAATATTCTCTGAGTAGTGTGGAAATGCTGATCCTTACCCTACCTGGGGTGTCCACTGAGCATTTCCGCGAACTCTACTTGAAGTTCTGTGGGCATGGGATTTTGGCATGTTACCCAAACCAAAAGGAATGAGTGGGAAACAATCAAGACAACAGATAGAAGCACTTGCATTTGAATGAGTTTCAAGCATGCTTGGGTACTCGTGTGATCTGAGTGACTCAGTTTTGGAATACAACTGTCGCGTGGTGTACCGCGACCTCCAGGCACCCCGGAGTTTCTGAAAAAAAAGTTTCTGCGATTTTCACGTAACCACTTTTCTTCAACTTGAATTGGGATTAAAATCCATCCCTGAAAATAAAAGTTCTCTGAGTAGTGTGGAAATACTGATCCTTAATCTGCCTGGGTTTTCCACTGAGCATTTCCCCGAACTCTACCTGAAGTTCTCTGGGCATGGGATTTTGACATGTTCCCCAAACCAAAAGGAATGAGTGGGAAACAATATGGAAAAGAGATAGAGGCACTTGCATTTGAATGAGTTTCAAGCATGCTTGGGTACTCGTGTGATCTGAGTGACTCAGTTTTGGAATACAACTGTCGCGTGGTGCATCGCGACCTCCAGGCACCCCGGAGTTTCTGAAAAAAAAATTTCTGCGATTTTCACAAAACCACTTTTCTTCAACTTGATTTGGGCTAAAAATCCATCACTGAAAATAAAAATTCTCTGAGTAGTGTGGAAATACTGATCCTTACCCTGCCTGGGTTGTCCACTGAGCATTTCCGCGAGCTCTACCTGAAGTTCTCTGGGCATGGGATTTTGACATGTTCCCCAAACCAAAAGGAATGAGTGGGAAACAATCAAGACAACAGATAGAAGCACCTGCATTTGAATGAGTTTCAAGCATGCTTGGGTACTCGTGTGATCTGAGTGACTCAGTTTTGGAATACAACTGTCGCGTGGTGCACCGCGACCTCCCGGCACCCCGGAGTTTCTGAAAAAAAATTTTCTGAGATTTTCACGAAACCACTTTTCTTCAACTTGAATTGGGCTAAAAATCCATCCCTGAAAATAAAAATTCTCTGAGTAGTGTGTAAATGCTGATCCTTACCCTGCCTGGGTTGTCCACTGAGCATTTCCCCGAACTCTACCTGTAGTTCTCTGGGCATGGGATTTTGACATGTTCCCCAAACCAAAAGGAATGAGTGGGAAACAATCAAGACAACAGATAGAAGCACTTGCATTTGAATGAGTTTCAAGCATGCTTGGGTACTCGTGTGATCTGAGTGACTCAGTTTTGGAATACAACTGTCGCGTGGTGTACCGCGACCTCCCGGCACCCCGGAGGTCCTGAAAAAAAATTTTCTGCGATTTTCACGAAACCACTTTTCTTCAACTTGAATTGGGCTAAAAATCCATACCTGAAAATGAAAATTCTCTGAGTAGTGTGTAAATGCTGATCCTTACCCTGCCTGGGTTGTCCACTGAGCATTTCCCCGAACTGTACCTGAAGTTCTCTGGGCATGGGATTTTGACATGTTCCCCAAACCAAAAGGAATGAGTGGGAAACAATCAAGAAAAGAGATAGAGGCACTTGCATTTGAATGAGTTTCAAGCATGCTTGGGTACTCATGTGATCTGAGTGACTCAGTTTTGGAATACAACTGTCGCGTGGTGCACCGTGACCTCCAGGCACCCCGGAGTTTCTGAAAAAAAATTTTCTGCGATTTTCACGAAACCACTTTTCTTCAACTTGAATTGGGCTAAAAATCCATCACAGAAAATAAAAATTCTCTGAGTAGTGTGGAAATACTGATCCTTACCCTACCTGGGGTGTCCACTGAGCATTTCCGCGAACTCTACTTGAATTTCTCTGGGCATTTGATTTTGACATGTTCCCCAAACCAAAAGGAATGAGTGGGAAACAATCAAGACAACAGATAGAAGCACTTGCATTTCAATGAGTTTCAAGCATGCTTGGGTACTCGTGTGATCTGAGTGACTCAGTTTTGGAATACAACTGTCGCGTGGTGCATCGCGACCTCAAGGCACCCCGGAGTTTCTGAAAAAAAATTTTCTGCAATTTTCACGAAACCACTTTTCATCAACTTGAATTGGGCTAAAAATCCATCCCTGAAAATAAATATTCTCTGAGTAGTGTGGAAATGCTGATCCTTACCCTACCTGGGGTGTCCACTGAGCATTTCCGCGAACTCTACTTGAAGTTCTCTGGGCATGGGATTTTGACATGTTCCCCAAACCAAAAGGAATGAGTGGGAAACAATCAAGACAACAGATAGAAGCACTTGCATTTGAATTAGTTTCAAGCATGCTTGGGTACTCGTGTGATCTGAGTGACTCAGTTTTCGAATACAACTGTCGCGTGGTGCACCGCGACCTCCAGGCACCGCGCAGTTTCTGAAATAAATTTTCTGCGATTTTCACGAAACCACTTTTCTTCAACTTGAATTGGGCTAAAAATCCATCACAGAAAATAAAAATTCTCTAAGTAGTGTGGAAATACTGATCCTTACCCTACCTGGGGTGTCCACTGAGCATTTCCGCGAACTCTACTTGAATTTCTCTGGGCATGGGATTTTGACATGTTCCCCAAACCAAAAGGAATGAGTGGGAAACAATCAAGACAACAGATAGAAGCACTTGCATTTGAATGAGTTTCAAGCATGCTTGGGTACTCGTGTGATCTGAGTGACTCAGTTTTGGAATACAACTGTCGCGTGGTGCATCGCGACCTCAAGGCACCCCGGAGTTTCTGAAAAAAAAATTTCTGCGATTTTCACGAAACCACTTTTCTTCAACTTGAATTGGGCTAAAAATCCTTCCCTGAAAATAAAAGTTCTCTGAGTAGTGTGTAAGTGCTGATCCTTACCCTGCCTGGGTTGTCCACTGAGCATTTCCCCGAACTCTACCTGAAGTTCTCTGGGCATGGGTTTTTGACATGTTCCCCAAACGAAAAGTAATGAGTGGGAAACAATCAAGACAACAGATAGAAGCACTTGCATTTGAATGAGTTTCAAGCATGCTTGGGTACTCGTGTGATCTGAGCGACTCAGTTTTCGAATACAACTGTCGCGTGGTGCACCGCGACCTCCCGGCACCCCGGAGTTTCTGAAAAAAAATTTTCTGAGATTTTCACGAAACCACTTTTCTTCAACTTGAATTGGGCTAAAAATCCATCCCTGAAAATAAAAATTCTCTGAGTAGTGTGTAAATGCTGATCCTTACCCTGCTTGGGTTGTCCACTGAGCATTTCCCCGAACTCTACCTGAAGTTCTCTGGGCATGGGATTTTGACATGTTCCCCAAACCAAAAGGAATGAGTGGGAAACAATATGGAAAAGAGATAGAGGCACTTGCATTTGAATGAGTTTCAAGCATGCTTGGGTACTCGTGTGATCTGAGTGACTCAGTTTTGGAATACAACTGTCGTGTGGTGCACCGCGACCTCCAGGCACCCCGGAGTTTCTGAAAAAAAAATTTCTGCGATTTTCACGAAACCACTTTTCTTCAACTTGATTTGGGCTAAAAATCCATCACTGAAAATAAAAAATCTCTGAGTAGTGTGGAAATACTGATCCTTACCCTGCCTGGGTTGTCCACTGAGCATTTCCGCGAGCTCTACCTGAAGTTCTCTGGGCATGGGATTTTGACATGTTCCCCAAACCAAAAGGAATGAGTGGGAAACAATCAAGACAACAGATAGAAGCACTTGCATTTGAATGAGTTTCAAGCATGCTTGGGTACTCGTGTGATCTGAGTGACTCAGTTTTGGAATACAACTGTCGCGTGGTGCACCACGACCTCCCGGCACTCCGGAGTTTCTGAAAAAAAAATTTCTGAGATTTTCACGAAACCACTTTTCTTCAACTTGAATTGGGCTAAAAATCCATCCCTGAAAATAAAAATTCTCTGAGTAGTGTTTAAATGCTGATCCTTACCCTGCCTGGGTTGTCCACTGAGCATTTCCCCGAACTCTACCTGAAGTTCTCTGGGCATGGGATTTTGACATGTTCCCCAAACCAAAAGGAATGAGTGGGAAACAATATGGAAAAGAGATAGAGGCACTTGCATTTGAATGAGTTTCAAGCATGCTTGGGTACTCGTGTGATCTGAGTGACTCAGTTTTGGAATACAACTGTCGCGTGGTGCACCGCGACCTCCAGGCACCCCGGAGGTTCTGAAAAAAAAATTTCTGCGATTTTCACGAAACCACTTTTCTTCAACTTGAATTGTGCTAAAAACCCATCCCTAAAAATAAATATTCTCTGAGTAGTGTGGAAATGCTGATCCTTACCCTACCTGGGGTGTCCACTGAGCATTTCCGCGAACTCTACTTGAAGTTCTGTGGGCATGGGATTTTGGCATGTTACCCAAACCAAAAGGAATGAGTGGGAAACAATCAAGACAACAGATAGAAGCACTTGCATTTGAATGAGTTTCAAGCATGCTTGGGTACTCGTGTGATCTGAGTGACTCAGTTTTGGAATACAACTGTCGCGTGGTGTACCGCGACCTCCAGGCACCCCGGAGTTTCTGAAAAAAAAGTTTCTGCGATTTTCACGAAACCCCTTTTCTTCAACTTGAATTGGGATAAAAATCCATCACTGAAAATAAAAATTCTCTGAGTAGTGTGGAAATACTGATCCTTACCCTGCCTGGGTTGTCCACTGAGCATTTCCGCGAGCTCTACCTGAAGTTCTCTGGGCATGGGATATTGACATGTTCCCCAAACCAAAAGGAATGAGTGGGAAACAATCAAGACAACAGATAGAAGCACTTGCATTTGAATGAGTTTCAAGCATGCTTGGGTACTCGTGTGATCTGAGTGACTCAGTTTTCGAATACAACTGTCGCGTGGTGCACTGCGACCTCCAGGCACCCCGGAGTTTCTGAAAAAAAATTTTCTGCGATTTTCACGTAACCACTTTTCTTCAACTTGAATTGGGCTAAAAATCCATCACTGAAAATAAAAATTCTCTGAGTAGTGTGGAAATACTGATCCTTACCCTGCCTGGGTTGTCCACTGAGCATTTCCGCGAGCTCTACCTGAAGTTCTCTGGGCATGGGATTTTGACATATTCCCCAAACCAAAAGGAATGAGTGGGAAACAATCAAGACAACAGATAGAAGCACTAGCATTTGAATGAGTTTCAACCATGCTTGGGTACTCGTGTGATCTGAGTGACTCAGTTTTGGAATACAACTGTCGCGTGGTGCACCGCGACCTCCAGGCACCCCGGAGTTTCTGAAAAAAAATTTTCTGCGATTTTCACGAAACCACTTTTCTTCAACTTGAATTGGGCTAAAAATCCATCCCTGAAAATAAAAGTTCTCTGAGTAGTGTGGAAATACTGATCCTTACCCTACCTGGGGTGTCCACTGAGCATTTCCGCGAACTCTACTTGAAGTTCTCTGGGCATGGGATTTTGACATGTTCCCCAAACCAAAAGGAATGAGTGGGAAACAATCAAGACAACAGATAGAAGCACTTGCATTTGAATTAGTTTCAAGCATGCTTGGGTACTCGTGTGATCTGAGTGACTCAGTTTTCGAATACAACTGTCGCGATGTGCACCGCGACCTCCAGGCACCGCGGAGTTTCTGAAAAAAAATTTTCTGCGATTTTCACGACACCACTTTTCTTCAACTTGAATTGGGCTAAAAATCCATCCCTGAAAATAAAAATTCTCTGAGTAGTGTTTAAATGCTGATCCTTACCCTGCCTGGGTTGTCCACTGAGCATTTCCCCGAACTCTACCTGAAGTTCTCTGGGCATAGGATTTTGACATGTTCCCCAAACCAAAAGGAATGAGTGGGAAACAATCAAGAAAAGAGATAGAGGCACTTGCATTTGAATGAGTTTCAAGCATGCTTGGGTACTCATGTGATCTGAGTGACTCAGTTTTGGAATACAACTGTCGCGTGGTGCACCGCGACCTCCAGGCACCCCGGAGTTTCTGAAAAAAAAATTTCTGCGATTTTCACGAAACCACTTTTCTTCAACATGAATTGGGCTAAAAATCAATCCCTGACAATAAATATTCTCTGAGTAGTGTGGAAATGCTGATCCTTACCCTACCTGGGGTTTCCACTGAGCATTTCCCCGAACTCTACCTGAAGTTCTCTGGGCATGGGATTTTGACATGTTCCCCAAACCAAAAGGAATGAGTGGGAAACAATCAAGACAACAGATAGAAGCACTTGCATTTGAATGAGTTTCAAGCATGCTTGGGTACTCGTGTGATCTGAGTGACTCAGTTTTGGAATACAACTGTCGCGTGGTGCACCGCGACCTCCAGGCACCCCGGAGTTTCTGAAAAAAAATTTTCTGCGATTTTCACGAAACCACTTTTCTTCAACTTGAATTGGGCTAAAAATCCATCCCTGAAAATAAAAATTCTCTGAGTAGTGTGTAAATGCTGATCCTTACCCTGCCTGGGTTGTCCACTGAGCATTTCCCCGAACTCTACCTGAAGTTCTCTCGGCATGGGATTTTGACATGTTCCCCAAACCAAAAGGATTGAGTGGGAAACAATCAAGAAAAGAGATAGAAGCACTTGCATTTGAATGAGTTTCAAGCATGCTTGGGTACTTATGTGATCTGAGTGATTCAGTTTTGGAATACAACTGTCGCGTGGTGCACAGCGACCTCCAGGCACCCCGGAGTTTCTGAAAAAAAATTTTCTGCGATTTTCACGAAACCACTTTTCTTCAACTTGAATTGGGCTAAAAATCCATCCCTGAAAATAAAAATTCTCTGAGTAGTGTGTAAATGCTAATCCTTACCCTGCCTGGGTTGTCCACTGAGCATTTCCCCGAACTCTACCTGAAGTTCTCTGGGCATGGGATTTTAACATGTTCCCCAAACCAAAAGGAATGAGTGGGAAACAATCAAGACAAAAGATAGAAGCACTTGCATTTGAATGAGTTTCAAGCATGCTTGGGTACTCGTGTGATCTGAGTGACTCAGTTTTGGAATACAACTGTCGCGTGGTGCAACGCGACCTCCAGGCACCCCGGAGTTTTTGAAAAAAAATTTTCTGCGATTTTCACGAAACCACTTTTCTTCAACTTGAATTGGGCTAAAAATCCATCCCTGAAAATAAAAATTCTCTGAGTAGTGTGTAAATGCTGATCCTTACCCTGCCTGGGTTGTCCACTGAGCATTTCCCCGAACTCTACCTGAAGTTCTCTGGGCATGGGATTTTGACATGTTCCCCAAACCAAAAGGAATGAGTGGGAAACAATCAAGAAAAGAGATAGAGGCACTTGCATTTGAATGAGTTTCAAGCATGCTTGGGTACTCATGTGATCTGAGTGACTCAGTTTTGGAATACAACTGTCGCGTGGTGCACCGCGACCTCCAGGCACCCCGGAATTTCTGAAAAAAAATTTTCTGCGATTTTCACGAAACCACTTTTCTTCAACTTGAATTGGGCTAAAAATCCATCCCTGAAAATAGAAATTCTCTGAGTAGTGTGTAAATGCTGATCCTTACCCTACCTGGGGTGTCCACTGAGCATTTCCGCGAACTCTACTTGAAGTTCTCTGGGCATGGGATTTTGACATGTTCCCCAAACCAAAATTAATGAGTGGGAAACAATCAAGACAACAGATAGAAGCACTTGCATTTGAATGAGTTTTAAGCATGCTTGGGTACTCGTGTGATCTGAGTGACTCAGTTTTCGAATACAACTGTCGCGTGGTGCACTGCGACCTCCAGGCACCCCGGAGTTTCTGAAAAAAAATTTTCTGCGATTTTCACGAAACCACTTTTCTTAAACTTGAATTGTGCTAAAAATCCATCACTGAAAATGAAAATTCTCTGAGTAGTGTGGAAATGCTGATCCTTACCCTACCTGGGGTGTCCACTGAGCATTTCCGCGAACTCTACTTGAAGTTCTGTGGGCATGGGATTTTGACATGTTCTCCAAACCAAAAGGAATGAGTGGGAAACAATCAAGACAACAGATAGAAGCACTTGCATTTGAATGAGTTTCAAGCATGCTTGGGTACTCGTGTGATCTGAGTGACTCAGTTTTGGAATACAACTGTCGCGTGGTGCACCGCGACCTCCAGGCACCCCGGAGTTTCTGAAAAAAAATTTTCTGCGATTTTCACGAAACCACTTTTCTTCAACTTGAATTGGGCTTAAAATCCATCCCTGAAAATAAAAGTTCTCTGAGTAGTGTGGAAATACTGATCCTTACCCTGCCTGGGTTTTCCACTGAGCATTTCCCCGAACTCTACCTGAAGTTCTCTGGGCATGGGATTTTGACATGTTCCCCAAACCAAAAGGAATGAGTGGGAAACAATATGGAAAAGAGATAGAGGCACTTGCATTTGAATGAGTTTCAAGCATGCTTGGGTACTCGTGTGATCTGAGTGACTCAGTTTTGGAATACAACTGTCGCGTGGTGCACCGCGACCTCCCGGCACCCCGGAGTTTCTGAAAAAAAATTTTCTGAGATTTTCACGAAACCACTTTTCTTCAACTTGAATTGGGCTAAAAATCCATCCCTGAAAATAAAAATTCTCTGAGTAGTGTGTAAATGCTGATCCTTACCCTGCCTGGGTTGTCCACTGAGCATTTCCCCGAACTCTACCTGTAGTTCTCTGGGCATGGGATTTTGACATGTTCCCCAAACCAAAAGGAATGAGTGGGAAACAATCAAGACAACAGATAGAAGCACTTGCATTTGAATGAGTTTCAAGCATGCTTGGGTACTCGTGTGATCTGAGTGACTCAGTTTTGGAATACAACTGTCGCGTGGTGTACCGCGACCTCCCGGCACCCCGGAGTTTCTGAAAAAAAATTTTCTGCGATTTTCACGAAACCACTTTTCTTCAACTTGAATTGGGCTAAAAATCCATCACTGAAAATGAAAATTCTCTGAGTAGTGTTGAAATCCTGATCCTTACCCTGCCTGGGTTGTCCACTGAGCATTTCCGCGAGCTCTACCTGAAGTTCTCTGGGCATGGGATTTTGACATGTTCTCCAAACCAAAAGGAATGAGTGGGAAACAATCAAGACAACAGATAGAAGCACTTGCATTTGAATGAGTTTCAAGCATGCTTGGGTACTCGTGTGATCTGAGTGACTCAGTTTTGGAATACAACTGTCGCGTGGTGCACCGTGACCTCCAGGCACCCCGGAGTTTCTGAAAAAAAATTTTCTGCGATTTTCACGAAACCACTTTTCTTCAACTTGAATTGTGCTAAAAATCCATCCCTGAAAATAAATATTCTCTGAGTAGTGTGGAAATGCTGATCCTTACCCTACCTGGGGTGTCCACTGAGCATTTCCGCGAACTCTACTTGAAGTTCTGTGGGCATGGGATTTTGGCATGTTACCCAAACCAAAAGGAATGAGTGGGAAACAATCAAGACAACAGATAGAAGCACTTGCATTTGAATGAGTTTCAAGCATGCTTGGGTACTCGTGTGATCTGAGTGACTCAGTTTTGGAATACAACTGTCGCGTGGTGTACCGCGACCTCCAGGCACCCCGGAGTTTCTGAAAAAAAAGTTTCTGCGATTTTCACGAAACCCCTTTTCTTCAACTTGAATTGGGATAAAAATCCATCACTGAAAATAAAAATTCTCTGAGTAGTGTGGAAATACTGATCCTTACCCTGCCTGGGTTGTCCACTGAGCATTTCCGCGAGCTCTACCTGAAGTTCTCTAGGCATGGGATTTTGACATGTTCCCCAAACCAAAAGGAATGAGTGGGAAACAATCAAGACAACAGATAGAAGCACTTGCATTTGAATGAGTTTCAAGCATGCTTGGGTACTCGTGTGATCTGAGTGACTCAGTTTTCGAATACAACTGTCGCGTGGTGCACTGCGACCTCCAGGCACCCCGGAGTTTCTGAAAAAAAATTTTCTGCGATTTTCACGTAACCACTTTTCTTCAACTTGAATTGGGCTAAAAATCCATCACTGAAAATAAAAATTCTCTGAGTAGTGTGGAAATACTGATCCTTACCCTGCCTGGGTTGTCCACTGAGCATTTCCGCGAGCTCTACCTGAAGTTCTCTGGGCATGGGATTTTGACATATTCCCCAAACCAAAAGGAATGAGTGGGAAACAATCAAGACAACAGATAGAAGCACTAGCATTTGAATGAGTTTCAACCATGCTTGGGTACTCGTGTGATCTGAGTGACTCAGTTTTGGAATACAACTGTCGCGTGGTGCACCGCGACCTCCAGGCACCCCGGAGTTTCTGAAAAAAAATTTTCTGCGATTTTCACGAAACCACTTTTCTTCAACTTGAATTGGGCTTAAAATCCATCCCTGAAAATAAAAGTTCTCTGAGTAGTGTGGAAATACTGATCCTTACCCTGCCTGGGTTTTCCACTGAGCATTTCCCCGAACTCTACCTGAAGTTCTCTGGGCATGGGATTTTGACATGTTCCCCAAACCAAAAGGAATGAGTGGGAAACAATATGGAAAAGAGATAGAGGCACTTGCATTTGAATGAGTTTCAAGCATGCTTGGGTACTCGTGTGATCTGAGTGACTCAGTTTTGGAATACAACTGTCGCGTGGTGCACCGCGACCTCCAGGCACCCCGGAGTTTCTGAAAAAAAATTTTCTGCGATTTTCACAAAACCACTTTTCTTCAACTTGATTTGGGCTAAAAATCCATCACTGAAAATAAAAATTCTCTGAGTAGTGTGGAAATACTGATCCTTACCCTGCCTGGGTTGTCCACTGAGCATTTCCGCGAGCTCTACCTGAAGTTCTCTGGGCATGGGATTTTGACATGTTCCCCAAACCAAAAGGAATGAGTGGGAAACAATCAAGACAACAGATAGAAGCACTTGCATTTGAATGAGTTTCAAGCATGCTTGGGTACTCGTGTGATCTGAGTGACTCAGTTTTGGAATACAACTGTCGCGTGGTGCACCGCGACCTCCCGGCACCCCGGAGTTTCTGAAAAAAAATTTTCTGAGATTTTCACGAAACCACTTTTCTTCAACTTGAATTGGGCTAAAAATCCATCCCTGAAAATAAAAATTCTCTGAGTAGTGTGTAAATGCTGATCCTTACCCTGCCTGGGTTGTCCACTGAGCATTTCCCCGAACTCTACCTGTAGTTCTCTGGGCATGGGATTTTGACATGTTCCCCAAACCAAAAGGAATGAGTGGGAAACAATCAAGACAACAGATAGAAGCACTTGCATTTGAATGAGTTTCAAGCATGCTTGGGTACTCGTGTGATCTGAGTGACTCAGTTTTGGAATACAACTGTCGCGTGGTGTACCGCGACCTCCCGGCACCCCGGAGTTTCTGAAAAAAAATTTTCTGCGATTTTCACGAAACCACTTTTCTTCAACTTGAATTGGGCTAAAAATCCATACCTGAAAATAAAAATTCTCTGAGTAGTGTGTAAATGCTGATCCTTACCCTGCCTGGGTTGTCCACTGAGCATTTCCCCGAACTGTACCTGAAGTTCTCTGGGCATGGGATTTTGACATGTTCCCCAAACCAAAAGGAATGAGTGGGAAACAATCAAGAAAAGAGATAGAGGCACTTGCATTTGAATGAGTTTCAAGCATGCTTGGGTACTCATGTGATCTGAGTGACTCAGTTTTGGAATACAACTGTCGCGTGGTGCACCGTGACCTCCAGGCACCCCGGAGTTTCTGAAAAAAAATTTTCTGCGATTTTCACGAAACCACTTTTCTTCAACTTGAATTGGGCTAAAAATCCATCACAGAAAATAAAAATTCTCTGAGTAGTGTGGAAATACTGATCCTTACCCTACCTGGGGTGTCCACTGAGCATTTCCGCGAACTCTACTTGAATTTCTCTGGGCATTTGATTTTGACATGTTCCCCAAACCAAAAGGAATGAGTGGGAAACAATGAAGACAACAGATAGAAGCACTTGCATTTCAATGAGTTTCAAGCATGCTTGGGTACTCGTGTGATCTGAGTGACTCAGTTTTGGAATACAACTGTCGCGTGGTGCATCGCGACCTCAAGGCACCCCGGAGTTTCTGAAAAAAAATTTTCTGCAATTTTCACGAAACCACTTTTCATCAACATGAATTGGGCTAAAAATCCATCCCTGAAAATAAATATTCTCTGAGTAGTGTGGAAATGCTGATCCTTACCCTACCTGGGGTGTCCACTGAGCATTTCCGCGAACTCTACTTGAAGTTCTCTGGGCATGGGATTTTGACATGTTCCCCAAACCAAAAGGAATGAGTGGGAAACAATCAAGACAACAGATAGAAGCACTTGCATTTGAATTAGTTTCAAGCATGCTTGGGTACTCGTGTGATCTGAGTGACTCAGTTTTCGAATACAACTGTCGCGTGGTGCACCGCGACCTCCAGGCACCGCGCAGTTTCTGAAATAAATTTTCTGCGATTTTCACGAAACCACTTTTCTTCAACTTGAATTGGGCTAAAAATCCATCACAGAAAATAAAAATTCTCTGAGTAGTGTGGAAATACTGATCCTTACCCTACCTGGGGTGTCCACTGAGCATTTCCGCGAACTCTACTTGAATTTCTCTGGGCATGGGATTTTGACATGTTCCCCAAACCAAAAGGAATGAGTGGGAAACAATCAAGACAACAGATAGAAGCACTTGCATTTGAATGAGTTTCAAGCATGCTTGGGTACTCGTGTGATCTGAGTGACTCAGTTTTGGAATACAACTGTCGCGTGGTGCATCGCGACCTCAAGGCACCCCGGAGTTTCTGAAAAAAAAACTTCTGCGATTTTCACGAAACCACTTTTCTTCAACTTGAATTGGGCTAAAAATCCTTCCCTGAAAATAAAAGTTCTCTGAGTAGTGTGTAAGTGCTGATCCTTACCCTGCCTGGGTTGTCCACTGAGCATTTCCCCGAACTCTACCTGAAGTTCTCTGGGCATGGGTTTTTGACATGTTCCCCAAACGAAAAGTAATGAGTGGGAAACAATCAAGACAACAGATAGAAGCACTTGCATTTGAATGAGTTTCAAGCATGCTTGGGTACTCGTGTGATCTGAGCGACTCAGTTTTCGAATACAACTGTCGCGTGGTGCACCGCGACCTCCCGGCACCCCGGAGTTTCTGAAAAAAAATTTTCTGAGATTTTCACGAAACCACTTTTCTTCAACTTGAATTGGGCTAAAAATCCATCCCTGAAAATAAAAATTCTCTGAGTAGTGTGTAAATGCTGATCCTTACCCTGCTTGGGTTGTCCACTGAGCATTTCCCCGAACTCTACCTGAAGTTCTCTGGGATGGGATTTTGACATGTTCCCCAAACCAAAAGGAATGAGTGGGAAACAATATGGAAAAGAGATAGAGGCACTTGCATTTGAATGAGTTTCAAGCATGCTTGGGTACTCGTGTGATCTGAGTGACTCAGTTTTGGAATACAACTGTCGCGTGGTGCACCGCGACCTCCAGGCACCCCGGAGTTTCTGAAAAAAAAATTTCTGCGATTTTCACGAAACCACTTTTCTTCAACTTGATTTGGGCTAAAAATCCATCACTGAAAATAAAAAATCTCTGAGTAGTGTGGAAATACTGATCCTTACCCTGCCTGGGTTGTCCACTGAGCATTTCCGCGAGCTCTACCTGAAGTTCTCTGGGCATGGGATTTTGACATGTTCCCCAAACCAAAAGGAATGAGTGGGAAACAATCAAGACAACAGATAGAAGCACTTGCATTTGAATGAGTTTCAAGCATGCTTGGGTACTCGTGTGATCTGAGTGACTCAGTTTTGGAATACAACTGTCGCGTGGTGCACCGCGACCTCCCGGCACTCCAGAGTTTCTGAAAAAAAATTTTCTGAGATTTTCACGAAACCACTTTTCTTCAACTTGAATTGGGCTAAAAATCCATCCCTGAAAATAAAAATTCTCTGAGTAGTGTTTAAATGCTGATCCTTACCCTGCCTGGGTTGTCCACTGAGCATTTCCCCGAACTCTACCTGAAGTTCTCTGGGCATGGGATTTTGACATGTTCCCCAAACCAAAAGGAATGAGTGGGAAACAATATGGAAAAGAGATAGAGGCACTTGCATTTGAATGAGTTTCAAGCATGCTTGGGTACTCGTGTGATCTGAGTGACTCAGTTTTGGAATACAACTGTCGCGTGGTGTACCGCGACCTCCCGGCACCCCGGAGTTTCTGAAAAAAAATTTTCTGCGATTTTCACGAAACCACTTTTCTTCAACTTGAATTGGGCTAAAAATCCATACCTGAAAATAAAAATTCTCTGAGTAGTGTGTAAATGCTGATCCTTACCCTGCCTGGGTTGTCCACTGAGCATTTCCCCGAACTGTACCTGAAGTTCTCTGGGCATGGGATTTTGACATGTTCCCCAAACCAAAAGGAATGAGTGGGAAACAATCAAGAAAAGAGATAGAGGCACTTGCATTTGAATGAGTTTCAAGCATGCTTGGGTACTCGTGTGATCTGAGTGACTCAGTTTTGGAATACAACTGTCGCGTGGTGCATCGCGACCTCAAGGCACCCCGGAGTTTCTGAAAAAAAAATTTCTGCGATTTTCACGAAACCACTTTTCTTCAACTTGAATTGGGCTAAAAATCCTTCCCTGAAAATAAAAGTTCTCTGAGTAGTGTGTAAGTGCTGATCCTTACCCTGCCTGGGTTGTCCACTGAGCATTTCCCCGAACTCTACCTGAAGTTCTCTGGGCATGGGTTTTTGACATGTTCCCCAAACGAAAAGTAATGAGTGGGAAACAATCAAGACAACAGATAGAAGCACTTGCATTTGAATGAGTTTCAAGCATGCTTGGGTACTCGTGTGATCTGAGCGACTCAGTTTTCGAATACAACTGTCGCGTGGTGCACCGCGACCTCCCGGCACCCCGGAGTTTCTGAAAAAAAATTTTCTGAGATTTTCACGAAACCACTTTTCTTCAACTTGAATTGGGCTAAAAATCCATCCCTGAAAATAAAAATTCTCTGAGTAGTGTGTAAATGCTGATCCTTACCCTGCTTGGGTTGTCCACTGAGCATTTCCCCGAACTCTACCTGAAGTTCTCTGGGCATGGGATTTTGACATGTTCCCCAAACCAAAAGGAATGAGTGGGAAACAATATGGAAAAGAGATAGAGGCACTTGCATTTGAATGAGTTTCAAGCATGCTTGGGTACTCGTGTGATCTGAGTGACTCAGTTTTGGAATACAACTGTCGCGTGGTGCACCGCGACCTCCAGGCACCCCGGAGTTTCTGAAAAAAAAATTTCTGCGATTTTCACGAAACCACTTTTCTTCAACTTGATTTGGGCTAAAAATCCATCACTGAAAATAAAAAATCTCTGAGTAGTGTGGAAATACTGATCCTTACCCTGCCTGGGTTGTCCACTGAGCATTTCCGCGAGCTCTACCTGAAGTTCTCTGGGCATGGGATTTTGACATGTTCCCCAAACCAAAAGGAATGAGTGGGAAACAATCAAGACAACAGATAGAAGCACTTGCATTTGAATGAGTTTCAAGCATGCTTGGGTACTCGTGTGATCTGAGTGACTCAGTTTTGGAATACAACTGTCGCGTGGTGCATCGCGACCTCAAGGCACCCCGGAGTTTCTGAAAAAAAAATTTCTGCGATTTTCACGAAACCACTTTTCTTCAACTTGAATTGGGCTAAAAATCCTTCCCTGAAAATAAAAGTTCTCTGAGTAGTGTGTAAGTGCTGATCCTTACCCTGCCTGGGTTGTCCACTGAGCATTTCCCCGAACTCTACCTGAAGTTCTCTGGGCATGGGTTTTTGACATGTTCCCCAAACGAAAAGTAATGAGTGGGAAACAATCAAGACAACAGATAGAAGCACTTGCATTTGAATGAGTTTCAAGCATGCTTGGGTACTCGTGTGATCTGAGCGACTCAGTTTTCGAATACAACTGTCGCGTGGTGCACCGCGACCTCCCGGCACCCCGGAGTTTCTGAAAAAAAATTTTCTGAGATTTTCACGAAACCACTTTTCTTCAACTTGAATTGGGCTAAAAATCCATCCCTGAAAATAAAAATTCTCTGAGTAGTGTGTAAATGCTGATCCTTACCCTGCTTGGGTTGTCCACTGAGCATTTCCCCGAACTCTACCTGAAGTTCTCTGGGCATGGGATTTTGACATGTTCCCCAAACCAAAAGGAATGAGTGGGAAACAATATGGAAAAGAGATAGAGGCACTTGCATTTGAATGAGTTTCAAGCATGCTTGGGTACTCGTGTGATCTGAGTGACTCAGTTTTGGAATACAACTGTCGCGTGGTGCACCGCGACCTCCAAGCACCCCGGAGTTTCTGAAAAAAAAATTTCTGCGATTTTCACGAAACCACTTTTCTTCAACTTGATTTGGGCTAAAAATCCATCACTGAAAATAAAAAATCTCTGAGTAGTGTGGAAATACTGATCCTTACCCTGCCTGGGTTGTCCACTGAGCATTTCCGCGAGCTCTACCTGAAGTTCTCTGGGCATGGGATTTTGACATGTTCCCCAAACCAAAAGGAATGAGTGGGAAACAATCAAGACAACAGATAGAAGCACTTGCATTTGAATGAGTTTCAAGCATGCTTGGGTACTCGTGTGATCTGAGTGACTCAGTTTTGGAATACAACTGTCGCGTGGTGCACCGCGACCTCCCGGCACTCCGGAGTTTCTGAAAAAAAATTTTCTGAGATTGTCACGAAACCACTTTTCTTCAACTTGAATTGGGCTAAAAATCCATCCCTGAAAATAAAAATTCTCTGAGTAGTGTTTAAATGCTGATCCTTACCCTGCCTGGGTTGTCCACTGAGCATTTCCCCGAACTCTACCTGAAGTTCTCTGGGCATGGGATTTTGACATGTTCCCCAAACCAAAAGGAATGAGTGGGAAACAATCAAGACAACAGATAGAAGCACTTGCATTTGAATGAGTTTCAAAAATGCTTGGGTACTCGTGTGATCTGAGTGACTCAGTTTTGGAATACAAGTGTCGCGTGGTGCACCGCGACCTCCAGGCACCCCGGAGTTTCTGAAAAAAAATTTTCTGCGATTTTCACGAAACCACTTTTCTTCAACTTGAATTGGGCTAAAAATCCATCACAGAAAATAAAAATTCTCTGAATAGTGTGGAAATACTGATCCTTACCCTACCTGGGGTGTCCACTGAGCATTTCCGCGAACTCTACTTGAATTTCTCTGGGCATTTGATTTTGACATGTTCCCCAAACCAAAAGGAATGAGTGGGAAACAATCAAGACAACAGATAGAAGCACTTGCATTTGAATGAGTTTCAAGCATGCTTGGGTACTCGTGTGATCTGAGTGACTCAGTTTTGGAATACAACTGTCGCGTGGTGCATCGCGACCTCAAGGCACCCCGGAGTTTCTGAAAAAAAATTTTCTGCAATTTTCACGAAACCACTTTTCATCAACTTGAATTGGGCTAAAAATCCATCCCTGAAAATAAAAATTCTCTGAGTAGTGTGTAAATGCTGATCCTTACCCTGCTTGGGTTGTCCACTGAGCATTTCCCCGAACTCTACCTGAAGTTCTCTGGGCATGGGATTTTGACATGTTCCCCAAACCAAAAGGAATGAGTGGGAAACAATATGGAAAAGAGATAGAGGCACTTGCATTTGAATGAGTTTCAAGCATGCTTGGGTACTCGTGTGATCTGAGTGACTCAGTTTTGGAATACAACTGTCGCGTGGTGCACCGCGACCTCCAGGCACCCCGGAGTTTCTGAAAAAAAAATTTCTGCGATTTTCACGAAACCACTTTTCTTCAACTTGATTTGGGCTAAAAATCCATCACTGAAAATAAAAAATCTCTGAGTAGTGTGGAAATACTGATCCTTACCCTGCCTGGGTTGTCCACTGAGCATTTCCGCGAGCTCTACCTGAAGTTCTCTGGGCATGGGATTTTGACATGTTCCCCAAACCAAAAGGAATGAGTGGGAAACAATCAAGACAACAGATAGAAGCACTTGCATTTGAATGAGTTTCAAGCATGCTTGGGTACTCGTGTGATCTGAGTGACTCAGTTTTGGAATACAACTGTCGCGTGGTGCACCGCGACCTCCCGGCACTCCGGAGTTTCTGAAAAAAAACTTTCTGAGATTTTCACGAAACCACTTTTCTTCAACTTGAATTGGGCTAAAAATCCATCCCTGAAAATAAAAATTCTCTGAGTAGTGTTTAAATGCTGATCCTTACCCTGCCTGGGTTGTCCACTGAGCATTTCCCCGAACTCTACCTGAAGTTCTCTGGGCATGGGATTTTGACATGTTCCCCAAACCAAAAGGAATGAGTGGGAAACAATATGGAAAAGAGATAGACGCACTTGCATTTGAATGAGTTTCAAGCATGCTTGGGTACTCGTGTGATCTGAGTGACTCAGTTTTGGAATACAACTGTCGCGTGGTGCACCGCGACCTCCAGGCACCCCGGAGTTTCTGAAAAAAAAATTTCTGCGATTTTCACGAAACCACTTTTCTTCAACTTGAATTGGGCTAAAAATCCATCACTGAAAATAAAAATTCTCTGAGTAGTGTGCAAATACTGATCCTTACCCTACCTGGGGTGTCCACTGAGCATTTCCGCGAACTCTACTTGAAGTTCTCTGGGCATGGGATTTTGACATGTTACCCAAACCAAAAGGAATGAGTGGGAAACAATCAAGACAACAGATAGAAGCACTTGCATTTGAATGAGTTTCAAGCATGCTTGGGTTCTCGTGTGATCTGAGTGACTCAGTTTTGGAATACAACTGTCGCGTGGTGCACCGCGACCTCCAGGCACCCCGGAGTTTCTGAAAAAAAATTTTCTGCGATTTTCACAAAACCACTTTTCTTCAACTTGATTTGGGCTAAAAATCCATCACTGAAAATAAAAATTCTCTGAGTAGTGTGGAAATACTGATCCTTACCCTGCCTGGGTTGTCCACTGAGCATTTCCGCGAGCTCTACCTGAAGTTCTCTGGGCATGGGATTTTGACATGTTCCCCAAACCAAAAGGAATGAGTGGGAAACAATCAAGACAACAGATAGAAGCACTTGCATTTGAATGAGTTTCAAGCATGCTTGGGTACTCGTGTGATCTGAGTGACTCAGTTTTGGAATACAACTGTCGCGTGGTGTACCGCGACCTCCCGGCACCCCGGAGTTTCTGAAAAAAAATTTTCTGCGATTTTCACGAAACCACTTTTCTTCAACTTGAATTGGGCTAAAAATCCATACCTGAAAATAAAAATTCTCTGAGTAGTGTGTAAATGCTGATCCTTACCCTGCCTGGGTTGTCCACTGAGCATTTCCCCGAACTGTACCTGAAGTTCTCTGGGCATGGGATTTTGACATGTTCCCCAAACCAAAAGGAATGAGTGGGAAACAATCAAGAAAAGAGATAGAGGCACTTGCATTTGAATGAGTTTCAAGCATGCTTGGGTACTCATGTGATCTGAGTGACTCAGTTTTGGAATACAACTGTCGCGTGGTGCACCGTGACCTCCAGGCACCCCGGAGTTTCTGAAAAAAAATTTTCTGCGATTTTCACGAAACCACTTTTCTTCAACTTGAATTGGGCTAAAAATCCATCACAGAAAATAAAAATTCTCTGAGTAGTGTGGAAATGCTGATCCTTACCCTACCTGGGGTGTCCACTGAGCATTTCCGCGAACTCTACTTGAAGTTCTCTGGGCATGGGATTTTGACATGTTCCCCAAACCAAAAGGAATGAGTGGGAAACAATCAAGACAACAGATAGAAGCACTTGCATTTGAATTAGTTTCAAGCATGCTTGGGTACTCGTGTGATCTGAGTGACTCAGTTTTCGAATACAACTGTCGCGTGGTGCACCGCGACCTCCAGGCACCGCGCAGTTTCTGAAATAAATTTTCTGCGATTTTCACGAAACCACTTTTCTTCAACTTGAATTGGGCTAAATATCCATCCCTGAAAATAAAAATTCTCTGAGTAGTGTTTAAATGCTGATCCTTACCCTGCCTGGGATGTCCACTGAGCATTTCCCCGAACTCTACCTGAAGTTCTCTGGGCATGGGATTTTGACATGTTCCCCAAACCAAAAGGAATGAGTGGGAAACAATCAAGAAAAGAGATAGAGGCACTTGCATTTGAATGAGTTTCAAGCATGCTTGGGTACTCATGTGATCTGAGTGACTCAGTTTTGGAATACAACTGTCGCGTGGTGCACCGCGACCTCCAGGCACCCCGGAGTTTTTGAAAAAAAATTTTCTGCGATTTTCACGAAACCACTTTTCTTCAACTTGAATTGGGCTAAAAATCCATCCCTGAAAATAAAAATTCTCTGAGTAGTGTGTAAATGCTGATCCTTACCCTGCCTGGGTTGTCCACTGAGCATTTCCCCGAACTCTACCTGAAGTTCTCTGGGCATGGGATTTTGACATATTCCCCAAACCAAAAGGAAAGAGTGGGAAACAATCAAGACAACAGATAGAAGCACTTGCATTTGAATGAGTTTCAAGAATGCTTGGGTACTCGTGTGATCTGAGTGACTCAGTTTTCGAATACAACTGTCGCGTGGTGCACCGCAACCTCCAGGCACCCCAGAGTTTCTGAAAGAAAAATTTCTGCGATTTTCACGAAACCACTTTTCTTCAACTTGTATTGGGCTAAAAATCCATCACTGAAAATAAAAATTCTCTGAGTAGTGTGGAAATACTGATCCTTACCCTGCCTGGGTTGTCCACTGAGCATTTCCGCGAGCTCTACCTGAAGTTCTCTGGGCATGGGATTTTGACATGTTCCCCAAACCAAAAGGAATGAGTGGGAAACAATCAAGACAATAGATAGAAGCACTTGCATTTGAATGAGTTTCAAGCATGCTTGGGTACTCGTGTGATCTGAGTGACTCAGTTTTGGAATACAACTGTCGCGTGGTGTACCGCGACCTCCAGGCACCCCGGAGTTTCTGAAAAAAAAGTTTCTGCGATTTTCACGAAACCCCTTTTCTTCAACTTGAATTGGGATAAAAATCCATCACTGAAAATAAAAATTCTCTGAGTAGTGTGGAAATACTGATCCTTACCCTGCCTGGGTTGTCCACTGAGCATTTCCGCGAGCTCTACCTGAAGTTCTCTGGGCATGGGATTTTGACATGTTCCCCAAACCAAAAGGAATGAGTGGGAAACAATCAAGACAACAGATAGAAGCACTAGCATTTGAATGAGTTTCAACCATGCTTGGGTACTCGTGTGATCTGAGTGACTCAGTTTTGGAATACAACTGTCGCGTGGTGCACCGCGACCTCCAGGCACCCCGGAGTTTCTGAAAAAAAATTTTCTGCGATTTTCACGAAACCACTTTTCTTCAACTTGAATTGGGCTAAAAATCCATCCCTGAAAATAAAAGTTCTCTGAGTAGTGTGGAAATACTGATCCTTACCCTACCTGGGGTGTCCACTGAGCATTTCCGCGAACTCTACTTGAAGTTCTCTGGGCATGGGATTTTGACATGTTCCCCAAACCAAAAGGAATGAGTGGGAAACAATCAAGACAACAGATAGAAGCACTTGCATTTGAATTAGTTTCAAGCATGCTTGGGTACTCGTGTGATCTGAGTGACTCAGTTTTCGAATACAACTGTCGCGATGTGAACCGCGACCTCCAGGCACCGCGGAGTTTCTGAAAAAAAATTTTCTGCGATTTTCACGACACCACTTTTCTTCAACTTGAATTGGGCTAAAAATCCATCCCTGAAAATAAAAATTCTCTGAGTAGTGTTTAAATGCTGATCCTTACCCTGCCTGGGTTGTCCACTGAGCATTTCCCCGAACTCTACCTGAAGTTCTCTGGGCATAGGATTTTGACATGTTCCCCAAACCAAAAGGAATGAGTGGGAAACAATCAAGAAAAGAGATAGAGGCACTTGCATTTGAATGAGTTTCAAGCATGCTTGGGTACTCGTGTGATCTGAGTGACTCAGTTTTGGAATACAACTGCAGGCACCCCGGAGTTTCTGAAAAAAAATTTTCTGCGATTTTCACGAAACCACTTTTCTTCAACTTGAATTGGGCTAAAAATCCATCCCTGAAAATAAAAATTCTCTGAGTAGTGTGTAAATGCTGATCCTTACCCTGCCTGGGTTGTCCACTGAGCATTTCCCCGAACTCTACCTGAAGTTCTCTCGGCATGGGATTTTGACATGTTCCCCAAACCAAAAGTAATGAGTGGGAAACAATCAAGACAACAGATAGAAGCACTTGCATTTGAATGAGTTTCAAGCATGCTTGGGTACTCGTGTGATCTGAGCGACTCAGTTTTCGAATACAACTGTCGCGTGGTGCACCGCGACCTCCCGGCACCCCGGAGTTTCTGAAAAAAAATTTTCTGAGATTTTCACGAAACCACTTTTCTTCAACTTGAATTGGGCTAAAAATCCATCCCTGAAAATAAAAATTCTCTGAGTAGTGTGTAAATGCTGATCCTTACCCTGCTTGGGTTGTCCACTGAGCATTTCCCCGAACTCTACCTGAAGTTCTCTGGGCATGGGATTTTGACATGTTCCCCAAACCAAAAGGAATGAGTGGGAAACAATATGGAAAAGAGATAGAGGCACTTGCATTTGAATGAGTTTCAAGCATGCTTGGGTACTCGTGTGATCTGAGTGACTCAGTTTTGGAATACAACTGTCGCGTGGTGCACCGCGACCTCCAGGCACCCCGGAGTTTCTGAAAAAAAAATTTCTGCGATTTTCACGAAACCACTTTTCTTCAACTTGATTTGGGCTAAAAATCCATCACTGAAAATAAAAAATCTCTGAGTAGTGTGGAAATACTGATCCTTACCCTGCCTGGGTTGTCCACTGAGCATTTCCGCGAGCTCTACCTGAAGTTCTCTGGGCATGGGATTTTGACATGTTCCCCAAACCAAAAGGAATGAGTGGGAAACAATCAAGACAACAGATAGAAGCACTTGCATTTGAATGAGTTTCAAGCATGCCTGGGTACTCGTGTGATCTGAGTGACTCAGTTTTGGAATACAACTGTCGCGTGGTGCACCGCGACCTCCCGGCACTCCGGAGTTTCTGAAAAAAAATTTTCTGAGATTTTCACGAAACCACTTTTCTTCAACTTGAATTGGGCTAAAAATCCATCCCTGAAAATAAAAATTCTCTGAGTAGTGTTTAAATGCTGATCCTTACCCTGCCTGGGTTGTCCACTGAGCATTTCCCCGAACTCTACCTGAAGTTCTCTGGGCATGGGATTTTGACATGTTCCCCAAACCAAAAGGAATGAGTGGGAAACAATATGGAAAAGAGATAGAGGCACTTGCATTTGAATGAGTTTCAAGCATGCTTGGGTACTCGTGTGATCTGAGTGACTCAGTTTTGGAATAGAACTGTCGCGTGGTGCACCGCGACCTCCAGGCACCCCGGAGTTTCTGAAAAAAAAATTTCTGCGATTTTCACGAAACCACTTTTCTTCAACTTGAATTGGGCTAAAAATCCATCACTGAAAATAAAAATTCTCTGAGTAGTGTGGAAATACTGATCCTTACCCTGCCTGGGTTGTCCACTGAGCATTTCCGCGAGCTCTACCTGAAGTTCTCTGGGCATGGGATTTTGACATGTTCCCCAAACCAAAAGGAATGAGTGGGAAACAATCAAGACAACAGATAGAAGCACTTGCATTTGAATGAGTTTCAAGCATGCTTGGGTACTCGTGTGATCTGAGTGACTCAGTTTTGGAATACAACTGTCGCGTGGTGCACCGCGACCTCCCGGCACCCCGGAGTTTCTGAAAAAAAATTTTCTGCGATTTTCACGAAACCACTTTTCTTCAACTTGAATTGGGCTAAAAATCCATACCTGAAAATAAAAATTCTCTGAGTAGTGTGTAAATGCTGATCCTTACCCTGCCTGGGTTGTCCACTGAGCATTTCCCCGAACTGTACCTGAAGTTCTCTGGGCATGGGATTTTGACATGTTCCCCAAACCAAAAGGAATGAGTGGGAAACAATCAAGAAAAGAGATAGAGGCACTTGCATTTGAATGAGTTTCAAGCATGCTTGGGTACTCATGTGATCTGAGTGACTCAGTTTTGGAATACAACTGTCGCGTGGTGCACCGTGACCTCCAGGCACCCCGGAGTTTCTGAAAAAAAATTTTCTGCGATTTTCACGAAACCACTTTTCTTCAACTTGAATTGGGCTAAAAATCCATCACAGAAAATAAAAATTCTCTGAGTAGTGTAGAAATACTGATCCTTACCCTACCTGGGGTGTCCACTGAGCATTTCCGCGAACTCTACTTGAAGTTCTCTGGGCATGGGATTTTGACATGTTCCCCAAACCAAAAGGAATGAGTGGGAAACAATCAAGACAACAGATAGAAGCACTTGCATTTGAATTAGTTTCAAGCATGCTTGGGTACTCGTGTGATCTGAGTGACTCAGTTTTCGAATACAACTGTCGCGTGGTGCACCGCGACCTCCAGGCACCGCGCAGTTTCTGAAATAAATTTTCTGCGATTTTCACGAAACCACTTTTCTTCAACTTGAATTGGGCTAAATATCCATCCCTGAAAATAAAAATTCTCTGAGTAGTGTTTAAATGCTGATCCTTACCCTGCCTGGGATGTCCACTGAGCATTTCCCCGAACTCTACCTGAAGTTCTCTGGGCATGGGATTTTGACATGTTCCCCAAACCAAAAGGAATGAGTGGGAAACAATCAAGAAAAGAGATAGAGGCACTTGCATTTGAATGAGTTTCAAGCATGCTTGGGTACTCATGTGATCTGAGTGACTCAGTTTTGGAATACAACTGTCGCGTGGTGCACCGCGACCTCCAGGCACCCCGGAGTTTCTGAAAAAAAATTTTCTGCGATTTTCACGAAACCACTTTTCTTCAACTTGAATTGGGCTAAAAATCCATCCCTGAAAATAAAAATTCTCTGAGTAGTGTGTAAATGCTGATCCTTACCCTGCCTGGGTTGTCCACTGAGCATTTCCCCGAACTCTACCTGAAGTTCTCTGGGCATGGGATTTTGACATATTCCCCAAACCAAAAGGAAAGAGTGGGAAACAATCAAGACAACAGATAGAAGCACTTGCATTTGAATGAGTTTCAAGAATGCTTGGGTACTCGTGTGATCTGAGTGACTCAGTTTTCGAATACAACTGTCGCGTGGTGCACCGCGACCTCCAGGCACCCCAGAGTTTCTGAAAAAAAAATTTCTGCGATTTTCACGAAACCACTTTTCTTCAACTTGTATTGGGCTAAAAATCCATCACTGAAAATAAAAATTCTCTGAGTAGTGTGGAAATACTGATCCTTACCCTGCCTGGGTTGTCCACTGAGCATTTCCGCGAGCTCTACCTGAAGTTCTCTGGGCATGGGATCTTGACATGTTCCCCAAACCAAAAGGAATGAGTGGGAAACAATCAAGACAACAGATAGATGCACTTGCATTTGAATGAGTTTTAAGCATGCTTGGGTACTCGTGTGATCTGAGTGACTCAGTTTTGGAATACAACTGTCGCGTGGTGTACCGCGACCTCCAGGCACCCCGGAGTTTCTGAAAAAAAAGTTTCTGCGATTTTCACGAAACCCCTTTTCTTCAACTTGAATTGGGATAAAAATCCATCACTGAAAATAAAAATTCTCTGAGTAGTGTGGAAATACTGATCCTTACCCTGCCTGGGTTGTCCACTGAGCATTTCCACGAGCTCTACCTGAAGTTCTCTGGGCATGGGATTTTGACATGTTCCCCAAACCAAAAGGAATGAGTGGGAAACAATCAAGACAACAGATAGAAGCACTAGCATTTGAATGAGTTTCAACCATGCTTGGGTACTCGTGTGATCTGAGTGACTCAGTTTTGGAATACAACTGTCGCGTGGTGCACCGCGACCTCCAGGCACCCCGGAGTTTCTGAAAAAAAATTTTCTGCGATTTTCACGAAACCACTTTTCTTCAACTTGAATTGGGCTAAAAATCCATCCCTGAAAATAAAAGTTCTCTGAGTAGTGTGGAAATACTGATCCTTACCCTACCTGGGGTGTCCACTGAGCATTTCCGCGAACTCTACTTGAAGTTCTCTGGGCATGGGATTTTGACATGTTCCCCAAACCAAAAGGAATGAGTGGGAAACAATCAAGACAACAGATAGAAGCACTTGCATTTGAATTAGTTTCAAGCATGCTTGGGTACTCGTGTGATCTGAGTGACTCAGTTTTCGAATACAACTGTCGCGATGTGAACCGCGACCTCCAGGCACCGCGGAGTTTCTGAAAAAAAATTTTCTGCGATTTTCACGACACCACTTTTCTTCAACTTGAATTGGGCTAAAAATCCATCCCTGAAAATAAAAATTCTCTGAGTAGTGTTTAAATGCTGATCCTTACCCTGCCTGGGTTGTCCACTGAGCATTTCCCCGAACTCTACCTGAAGTTCTCTGGGCATAGGATTTTGACATGTTCCCCAAACCAAAAGGAATGAGTGGGAAACAATCAAGAAAAGAGATAGAGGCACTTGCATTTGAATGAGTTTCAAGCATGCTTGGGTACTCGTGTGATCTGAGTGACTCAGTTTTGGAATACAACTGTCGCGTGGTGCACCGCGACCTCCAGGCACCCCGGAGTTTCTGAAAAAAAATTTTCTGCGATTTTCACGAAACCACTTTTCTTCAACTTGAATTGGGCTAAAAATCCATCCCTGAAAATAAAAATTCTCTGAGTAGTGTGTAAATGCTGATCCTTACCCTGCCTGGGTTGTCCACTGAGCATTTCCCCGAACTCTACCTGAAGTTCTCTCGGCATGGGATTTTGACATGTTCCCCAAACCAAAAGTAATGAGTGGGAAACAATCAAGACAACAGATAGAAGCACTTGCATTTGAATGAGTTTCAAGCATGCTTGGGTACTCGTGTGATCTGAGCGACTCAGTTTTCGAATACAACTGTCGCGTGGTGCACCGCGACCTCCCGGCACCCCGGAGTTTCTGAAAAAAAATTTTCTGAGATTTTCACGAAACCACTTTTCTTCAACTTGAATTGGGCTAAAAATCCATCCCTGAAAATAAAAATTCTCTGAGTAGTGTGTAAATGCTGATCCTTACCCTGCTTGGGTTGTCCACTGAGCATTTCCCCGAACTCTACCTGAAGTTCTCTGGGCATGGGATTTTGACATGTTCCCCAAACCAAAAGGAATGAGTGGGAAACAATATGGAAAAGAGATAGAGGCACTTGCATTTGAATGAGTTTCAAGCATGCTTGGGTACTCGTGTGATCTGAGTGACTCAGTTTTGGAATACAACTGTCGCGTGGTGCACCGCGACCTCCAGGCACCCCGGAGTTTCTGAAAAAAAAATTTCTGCGATTTTCACGAAACCACTTTTCTTCAACTTGATTTGGGCTAAAAATCCATCACTGAAAATAAAAAATCTCTGAGTAGTGTGGAAATACTGATCCTTACCCTGCCTGGGTTGTCCACTGAGCATTTCCGCGAGCTCTACCTGAAGTTCTCTGGGCATGGGATTTTGACATGTTCCCCAAACCAAAAGGAATGAGTGGGAAACAATCAAGACAACAGATAGAAGCACTTGCATTTGAATGAGTTTCAAGCATGCTTGGGTACTCGTGTGATCTGAGTGACTCAGTTTTGGAATACAACTGTCGCGTGGTGCACCGCGACCTCCCGGCACTCCGGAGTTTCTGAAAAAAAATTTTCTGAGATTTTCACGAAACCACTTTTCTTCAACTTGAATTGGGCTAAAAATCCATCCCTGAAAATAAAAATTCTCTGAGTAGTGTTTAAATGCTGATCCTTACCCTGCCTGGGTTGTCCACTGAGCATTTCCCCGAACTCTACCTGAAGTTCTCTGGGCATGGGATTTTGACATGTTCCCCAAACCAAAAGGAATGAGTGGGAAACAATATGGAAAAGAGATAGAGGCACTTGCATTTGAATGAGTTTCAAGCATGCTTGGGTACTCGTGTGATCTGAGTGACTCAGTTTTGGAATAGAACTGTCGCGTGGTGCACCGCGACCTCCAGGCACCCCGGAGTTTCTGAAAAAAAAATTTCTGCGATTTTCACGAAACCACTTTTCTTCAACTTGAATTGGGCTAAAAATCCATCACTGAAAATAAAAATTCTCTGAGTAGTGTGGAAATACTGATCCTTACCCTGCCTGGGTTGTCCACTGAGCATTTCCGCGAGCTCTACCTGAAGTTCTCTGGGCATGGGATTTTGACATGTTCCCCAAACCAAAAGGAATGAGTGGGAAACAATCAAGACAACAGATAGAAGCACTTGCATTTGAATGAGTTTCAAGCATGCTTGGGTACTCGTGTGATCTGAGTGACTCAGTTTTGGAATACAACTGTCGCGTGGTGCACCGCGACCTCCCGGCACCCCGGAGTTTCTGAAAAAAAATTTTCTGCGATTTTCACGAAACCACTTTTCTTCAACTTGAATTGGGCTAAAAATCCATACCTGAAAATAAAAATTCTCTGAGTAGTGTGTAAATGCTGATCCTTACCCTGCCTGGGTTGTCCACTGAGCATTTCCCCGAACTGTACCTGAAGTTCTCTGGGCATGGGATTTTGACATGTTCCCCAAACCAAAAGGAATGAGTGGGAAACAATCAAGAAAAGAGATAGAGGCACTTGCATTTGAATGAGTTTCAAGCATGCTTGGGTACTCATGTGATCTGAGTGACTCAGTTTTGGAATACAACTGTCGCGTGGTGCACCGTGACCTCCAGGCACCCCGGAGTTTCTGAAAAAAAATTTTCTGCGATTTTCACGAAACCACTTTTCTTCAACTTGAATTGGGCTAAAAATCCATCACAGAAAATAAAAATTCTCTGAGTAGTGTAGAAATACTGATCCTTACCCTACCTGGGGTGTCCACTGAGCATTTCCGCGAACTCTACTTGAAGTTCTCTGGGCATGGGATTTTGACATGTTCCCCAAACCAAAAGGAATGAGTGGGAAACAATCAAGACAACAGATAGAAGCACTTGCATTTGAATTAGTTTCAAGCATGCTTGGGTACTCGTGTGATCTGAGTGACTCAGTTTTCGAATACAACTGTCGCGTGGTGCACCGCGACCTCCAGGCACCGCGCAGTTTCTGAAATAAATTTTCTGCGATTTTCACGAAACCACTTTTCTTCAACTTGAATTGGGCTAAATATCCATCCCTGAAAATAAAAATTCTCTGAGTAGTGTTTAAATGCTGATCCTTACCCTGCCTGGGATGTCCACTGAGCATTTCCCCGAACTCTACCTGAAGTTCTCTGGGCATGGGATTTTGACATGTTCCCCAAACCAAAAGGAATGAGTGGGAAACAATCAAGAAAAGAGATAGAGGCACTTGCATTTGAATGAGTTTCAAGCATGCTTGGGTACTCATGTGATCTGAGTGACTCAGTTTTGGAATACAACTGTCGCGTGGTGCACCGCGACCTCCAGGCACCCCGGAGTTTCTGAAAAAAAATTTTCTGCGATTTTCACGAAACCACTTTTCTTCAACTTGAATTGGGCTAAAAATCCATCCCTGAAAATAAAAATTCTCTGAGTAGTGTGTAAATGCTGATCCTTACCCTGCCTGGGTTGTCCACTGAGCATTTCCCCGAACTCTACCTGAAGTTCTCTGGGCATGGGATTTTGACATATTCCCCAAACCAAAAGGAAAGAGTGGGAAACAATCAAGACAACAGATAGAAGCACTTGCATTTGAATGAGTTTCAAGAATGCTTGGGTACTCGTGTGATCTGAGTGACTCAGTTTTCGAATACAACTGTCGCGTGGTGCACCGCGACCTCCAGGCACCCCAGAGTTTCTGAAAAAAAAATTTCTGCGATTTTCACGAAACCACTTTTCTTCAACTTGTATTGGGCTAAAAATCCATCACTGAAAATAAAAATTCTCTGAGTAGTGTGGAAATACTGATCCTTACCCTGCCTGGGTTGTCCACTGAGCATTTCCGCGAGCTCTACCTGAAGTTCTCTGGGCATGGGATCTTGACATGTTCCCCAAACCAAAAGGAATGAGTGGGAAACAATCAAGACAACAGATAGATGCACTTGCATTTGAATGAGTTTTAAGCATGCTTGGGTACTCGTGTGATCTGAGTGACTCAGTTTTCGAATACAACTGTCGCGTGGTGCACTGCGACCTCCAGGCACCCCGGAGTTTCTGAAAAAAAATTTTCTGCGATTTTCACGAAACCACTTTTCTTAAACTTGAATTGGGCTAAAAATCCATCACTGAAAATGAAAATTCTCTGAGTAGTGTTGAAATCCTGATCCTTACCCTGCCTGGGTTGTCCACTGAGCATTTCCGCGAGCTCTACCTGAAGTTCTCTGGGCATGGGATTTTGACATGTTCTCCAAACCAAAAGGAATGAGTGGGAAACAATCAAGACAACAGATAGAAGCACTTGCATTTGAATGAGTTTCAAGCATGCTTGGGTACTCGTGTGATCTGAGTGACTCAGTTTTGGAATACAACTGTCGCGTGGTGTACCGCGACCTCCAGGCACCCCGGAGTTTCTGAAAAAAAAGTTTCTGCGATTTTCACGAAACCCCTTTTCTTCAACTTGAATTGGGATAAAAATCCATCACTGAAAATAAAAATTCTCTGAGTAGTGTGGAAATACTGATCCTTACCCTGCCTGGGTTGTCCACTGAGCATTTCCGCGAGCTCTACCTGAAGTTCTCTGGGCATGGGATTTTGACATGTTCCCCAAACCAAAAGGAATGAGTGGGAAACAATCAAGACAACAGATAGAAGCACTAGCATTTGAATGAGTTTCAACCATGCTTGGGTACTCGTGTGATCTGAGTGACTCAGTTTTGGAATACAACTGTCGCGTGGTGCACCGCGACCTCCAGGCACCCCGGAGTTTCTGAAAAAAAATTTTCTGCGATTTTCACGAAACCACTTTTCTTCAACTTGAATTGGGCTAAAAATCCATCCCTGAAAATAAAAGTTCTCTGAGTAGTGTGGAAATACTGATCCTTACCCTACCTGGGGTGTCCACTGAGCATTTCCGCGAACTCTACTTGAAGTTCTCTGGGCATGGGATTTTGACATGTTCCCCAAACCAAAAGGAATGAGTGGGAAACAATCAAGACAACAGATAGAAGCACTTGCATTTGAATTAGTTTCAAGCATGCTTGGGTACTCGTGTGATCTGAGTGACTCAGTTTTCGAATACAACTGTCGCGATGTGAACCGCGACCTCCAGGCACCGTGGAATTTCTGAAAAAAAATTTTCTGCGATTTTCACGACACCACTTTTCTTCAACTTGAATTGGGCTAAAAATCCATCCCTGAAAATAAAAATTCTCTGAGTAGTGTTTAAATGCTGATCCTTACCCTGCCTGGGTTGTCCACTGAGCATTTCCCCGAACTCTACCTGAAGTTCTCTGGGCATAGGATTTTGACATGTTCCCCAAACCAAAAGGAATGAGTGGGAAACAATCAAGAAAAGAGATAGAGGCACTTGCATTTGAATGAGTTTCAAGCATGCTTGGGTACTCATGTGATCTGAGTGACTCAGTTTTGGAATACAACTGTCGCGTGGTGCACCGCGACCTCCAGGCACCCCGGAGTTTCTGAAAAAAAAATTTCTGCGATTTTCACGAAACCACTTTTCTTCAACATGAATTGGGCTAAAAATCAATCCCTGACAATAAATATTCTCTGAGTAGTGTGGAAATGCTGATCCTTACCCTACCTGGGGTGTCCACTGAGCATTTCCCCGAACTCTACCTGAAGTTCTCTGGGCATGGGATTTTGACATGTTCCCCAAACCAAAAGGAATGAGTGGGAAACAATCAAGACAACAGATAGAAGCACTTGCATTTGAATGAGTTTCAAGCATGCTTGGGTACTCGTGTGATCTGAGTGACTCAGTTTTGGAATACAACTGTCGCGTGGTGCACCGCGACCTCCAGGCACCCCGGAGTTTCTGAAAAAAAATTTTCTGCGATTTTCACGAAACCACTTTTCTTCAACTTGAATTGGGCTAAAAATCCATCCCTGAAAATAAAAATTCTCTGAGTAGTGTGTAAATGCTGATCCTTACCCTGCCTGGGTTGTCCACTGAGCATTTCCCCGAACTCTACCTGAAGTTCTCTCGGCATGGGATTTTGACTAGTTCCCCAAACCAAAAGTAATGAGTGGGAAACAATCAAGACAACAGATAGAAGCACTTGCATTTGAATGAGTTTCAAGCATGCTTGGGTACTCGTGTGATCTGAGCGACTCAGTTTTCGAATACAACTGTCGCGTGGTGCACCGCGACCTCCCGGCACCCCGGAGTTTCTGAAAAAAAATTTTCTGAGATTTTCACGAAACCACTTTTCTTCAACTTGAATTGGGCTAAAAATCCATCCCTGAAAATAAAAATTCTCTGAGTAGTGTGTAAATGCTGATCCTTACCCTGCTTGGGTTGTCCACTGAGCATTTCCCCGAACTCTACCTGAAGTTCTCTGGGCATGGGATTTTGACATGTTCCCCAAACCAAAAGGAATGAGTGGGAAACAATATGGAAAAGAGATAGAGGCACTTGCATTTGAATGAGTTTCAAGCATGCTTGGGTACTCGTGTGATCTGAGTGACTCAGTTTTGGAATACAACTGTCGCGTGGTGCACCGCGACCTCCAGGCACCCCGGAGTTTCTGAAAAAAAAATTTCTGCGATTTTCACGAAACCACTTTTCTTCAACTTGATTTGGGCTAAAAATCCATCACTGAAAATAAAAAATCTCTGAGTAGTGTGGAAATACTGATCCTTACCCTGCCTGGGTTGTCCACTGAGCATTTCCGCGAGCTCTACCTGAAGTTCTCTGGGCATGGGATTTTGACATGTTCCCCAAACCAAAAGGAATGAGTGGGAAACAATCAAGACAACAGATAGAAGCACTTGCATTTGAATGAGTTTCAAGCATGCTTGGGTACTCGTGTGATCTGAGTGACTCAGTTTTGGAATACAACTGTCGCGTGGTGCACCGCGACCTCCCGGCACTCCGGAGTTTCTGAAAAAAAATTTTCTGAGATTTTCACGAAACCACTTTTCTTCAACTTGAATTGGGCTAAAAATCCATCCCTGAAAATAAATATTCTCTGAGTAGTGTTTAAATGCTGATCCTTACCCTGCCTGGGTTGTCCACTGAGCATTTCCCCGAACTCTACCTGAAGTTCTCTGGGCATGGGATTTTGACATGTTCCCCAAACCAAAAGGAATGAGTGGGAAACAATATGGAAAAGAGATAGAGGCACTTGCATTTGAATGAGTTTCAAGCATGCTTGGGTACTCGTGTGATCTGAGTGACTCAGTTTTGGAATAGAACTGTCGCGTGGTGCACCGCGACCTCCAGGCACCCCGGAGTTTCTGAAAAAAAAATTTCTGCGATTTTCACGAAACCACTTTTCTTCAACTTGAATTGGGCTAAAAATCCATACCTGAAAATAAAAATTCTCTGAGTAGTGTGTAAATGCTGATCCTTACCCTGCCTGGGTTGTCCACTGAGCATTTCCCCGAACTGTACCTGAAGTTCTCTGGGCATGGGATTTTGACATGTTCCCCAAACCAAAAGGAATGAGTGGGAAACAATCAAGAAAAGAGATAGAGGCACTTGCATTTGAATGAGTTTCAAGCATGCTTGGGTACTCATGTGATCTGAGTGACTCAGTTTTGGAATACAACTGTCGCGTGGTGCACCGTGACCTCCAGGCACCCCGGAGTTTCTGAAAAAAAATTTTCTGCGATTTTCACGAAACCACTTTTCTTCAACTTGAATTGGGCTAAAAATCCATCACAGAAAATAAAAATTCTCTGAGTAGTGTAGAAATACTGATCCTTACCCTACCTGGGGTGTCCACTGAGCATTTCTGCGAACTCTACTTGAAGTTCTCTGGGCATGGGATTTTGACATGTTCCCCAAACCAAAAGGAATGAGTGGGAAACAATCAAGACAACAGATAGAAGCACTTGCATTTGAATTAGTTTCAAGCATGCTTGGGTACTCGTGTGATCTGAGTGACTCAGTTTTCGAATACAACTGTCGCGTGGTGCACCGCGACCTCCAGGCACCGCGCAGTTTCTGAAATAAATTTTCTGCGATTTTCACGAAACCACTTTTCTTCAACTTGAATTGGGCTAAATATCCATCCCTGAAAATAAAAATTCTCTGAGTAGTGTTTAAATGCTGATCCTTACCCTGCCTGGGATGTCCACTGAGCATTTCCCCGAACTCTACCTGAAGTTCTCTGGGCATGGGATTTTGACATGTTCCCCAAACCAAAAGGAATGAGTGGGAAACAATCAAGAAAAGAGATAGAGGCACTTGCATTTGAATGAGTTTCAAGCATGCTTGGGTACTCATGTGATCTGAGTGACTCAGTTTTGGAATACAACTGTCGCGTGGTGCACCGCGACCTCCAGGCACCCCGGAGTTTCTGAAAAAAAATTTTCTGCGATTTTCACGAAACCACTTTTCTTCAACTTGAATTGGGCTAAAAATCCATCCCTGAAAATAAAAATTCTCTGAGTAGTGTGTAAATGCTGATCCTTACCCTGCCTGGGTTGTCCACTGAGCATTTCCCCGAACTCTACCTGAAGTTCTCTGGGCATGGGATTTTGACCTATTCCCCAAACCAAAAGGAAAGAGTGGGAAACAATCAAGACAACAGATAGAAGCACTTGCATTTGAATGAGTTTCAAGAATGCTTGGGTACTCGTGTGATCTGAGTGACTCAGTTTTCGAATACAACTGTCGCGTGGTGCACCGCGACCTCCAGGCACCCCAGAGTTTCTGAAAAAAAAATTTCTGCGATTTTCACGAAACCACTTTTCTTCAACTTGTATTGGGCTAAAAATCCATCACTGAAAATAAAAATTCTCTGAGTAGTGTGGAAATACTGATCCTTACCCTGCCTGGGTTGTCCACTGAGCATTTCCGCGAGCTCTACCTGAAGTTCTCTGGGCATGGGATTTTGACATGTTCCCCAAACCAAAAGGAATGAGTGGGAAACAATCAAGACAACAGATAGAAGCACTTGCATTTGAATGAGTTTTAAGCATGCTTGGGTACTCGTGTGATCTGAGGGACTCAGTTTTCGAATACAACTGTCGCGTGGTGCACTGCGACCTCCAGGCACCCCGGAGTTTCTGAAAAAAAATTTTCTGCGATTTTCACGAAACCACTTTTCTTAAACTTGAATTGGGCTAAAAATCCATCACTGAAAATAAAAATTCTCTGAGTAGTGTGGAAATACTGATCCTTACCCTGCCTGGGTTGTCCACTGAGCATTTCCGCGAGCTCTACCTGAAGTTCTCTGGGCATGGGATTTTGACATATTCCCCAAACCAAAAGGAATGAGTGGGAAACAATCAAGACAACCGATAGAAGCACTTGCATTTGAATGAGTTTCAACCATGCTTGGGTACTCGTGTGATCTGAGTGACTCAGTTTTGGAATACAACTGTCGCGTGGTGCACCGCGACCTCCAGGCACCCCGGAGTTTCTGAAAAAAAAATTTCTGCGATTTTCACGAAACCACTTTTCTTCAACTTGAATTGGGCTAAAAATCCATCCCTGAAAATAAAAGTTCTCTGAGTAGTGTGGAAATACTGATCCTTACCCTACCTGGGGTGTCCACTGAGCATTTCCGCGAACTCTACTTGAAGTTCTCTGGGCATGGGATTTTGACATGTTCCCCAAACCAAAAGGAATGAGTGGGAAACAATCAAGACAACAGATAGAAGCACTTGCATTTGAATGAGTTTCAAGCATGCTTGGGTACTCGTGTGATCTGAGTGACTCAGTTTTGGAATACAACTGTCGCGTGGTGCACCGCGACCTCCAGGCACCCCGGAGTTTCTGAAAAAAAATTTTCTGCGATTTTCACGAAACCACTTTTCTTCAACTTGAATTGGGCTAAAAATCCATCCCTGAAAATAAAAATTCTCTGAGTAGTGTGTAAATGCTGATCCTTACCCTGCCTGGGTTGTCCACTGAGCATTTCCCCGAACTCTACCTGAAGTTCTCTGGGCATGGGATTTTGACATGTTCCCCAAACCAAAAGGAATGAGTGGGAAACAATCAAGAGAACAGATAGAAGCACTTGCATTTGAATGAGTTTCAAACATGCTTGGGTACTCGTGTGATCTGAGTGACTCAGTTTTCGAATACAACTGTCGCGTGGTGGACCGCGACCTCCAGGCACCCCGGAGTTTCTGAAAAAAAATTTTCTGCGATTTTCACGAAACCACATTTCTTCAACTTGAATTGGGCTAAAAATCCATCCCTGAAAATAAATATTCTCTGAGTAGTGTGGAAATGCTGATCCTTACCCTACCTGGGGTGTCCACTGAGCATTTCCGCGAACTCTACTTGAAGTTCTCTGGGCATGGGATTTTGACATGTTCCCCAAACCAAAATTAATGAGTGGGAAACAATCAAGACAACAGATAGAAGCACTTGCATTTGAATGAGTTTTAAGCATGCTTGGGTACTCGTGTGATCTGAGTGACTCAGTTTTCGAATACAACTGTCGCGTGGTGCACTGCGACCTCCAGGGACCCCGGAGTTTCTGAAAAAAAATTTTCTGCGATTTTCACAAAACCACTTTTCTTAAACTTGAATTGGGCTAAAAATCCATCACTGAAAATGAAAATTCTCTGAGTAGTGTTGAAATCCTGATCCTTACCCTGCCTGGGTTGTCCACTGAGCATTTCCGCGAGCTCTACCTGAAGTTCTCTGGGCATGGGATTTTGACATGTTCTCCAAACCAAAAGGAATGAGTGGGAAACAATCAAGACAACAGATAGAAGCACTTGCATTTGAATGAGTTTCAAGCATGCTTGGGTACTCGTGTGATCTGAGTGACTCAGTTTTGGAATACAACTGTCGCGTGGTGCACCGCGACCTCCAGGCACCCCGGAGTTTCTGAAAAAAAATTTTCTGCGATTTTCACGAAACCACTTTTCTTCAACTTGAATTGTGCTAAAAATCCATCCCTGAAAATAAATATTCTCTGAGTAGTGTGGAAATGCTGATCCTTACCCTACCTGGGGTGTCCACTGAGCATTTCCGCGAACTCTACTTGAAGTTCTGTGGGCATGGGATTTTGGCATGTTACCCAAACCAAAAGGAATGAGTGGGAAACAATCAAGACAACAGATAGAAGCACTTGCATTTGAATGAGTTTCAAGCATGCTTGGGTACTCGTGTGATCTGAGTGACTCAGTTTTGGAATACAACTGTCGCGTGGTGTACCGCGACCTCCAGGCACCCCGGAGTTTCTGAAAAAAAAGTTTCTGCGATTTTCACGAAACCACTTTTCTTCAACTTGAATTGGGATAAAAATCCATCACTGAAAATAAAAATTCTCTGAGTAGTGTGGAAATACTGATCCTTACCCTGCCTGGGTTGTCCACTGAGCATTTCCGCGAGCTCTACCTGAAGTTCTCTGGGCATGGGATTTTGACATGTTCCCCAAACCAAAAGGAATGAGTGGGAAACAATCAAGACAACAGATAGAAGCACTTGCATTTGAATGAGTTTCAAGCATGCTTGGGTACTCGTGTGATCTGAGTGACTCAGTTTTCGAATACAACTGTCGCGTGGTGCACTGCGACCTCCAGGCACCCCGGAGTTTCTGAAAAAAAATTTTCTGCGATTTTCATGTAACCACTTTTCTTCAACTTGAATTAGGCTAAAAATCCATCACTGAAAATAAAAATTCTCTGAGTAGTGTGGAAATACTGATCCTTACCCTGCCTGGGTTGTCCACTGAGCATTTCCGCGAGCTCTACCTGAAGTTCTCTGGGCATGGGATTTTGACATATTCCCCAAACCAAAAGGAATGAGTGGGAAACAATCAAGACAACAGATAGAAGCACTAGCATTTGAATGAGTTTCAACCATGCTTGGGTACTCGTGTGATCTGAGTGACTCAGTTTTCGAATACAACTGTCGCGTGGTGCACCGCGACCTCCAGGCACCCCGGAGTTTCTGAAAAAAAATTTTCTGCGATTTTCACGAAACCACTTTTCTTCAACTTGAATTGGGCTTAAAATCCATCCCTGAAAATAAAAGTTCTCTGAGTAGTGTGGAAATACTGATCCTTACCCTGCCTGGGTTTTCCACTGAACATTTCCCCGAACTCTACCTGAAGTTCTCTGGGCATGGGATTTTGACATGTTCCCCAAACCAAAAGGAATGAGTGGGAAACAATATGGAAAAGAGATAGAGGCACTTGCATTTGAATGAGTTTCAAGCATGCTTGGGTACTCGTGTGATCTGAGTGACTCAGTTTTGGAATACAACTGTCGCGTGGTGCACCGCGACCTCCAGGCACCCCGGAGTTTCTGAAAAAAAATTTTCTGCGATTTTCACAAAACCACTTTTCTTCAACTTGATTTGGGCTAAAAATCCATCACTGAAAATAAAAATTCTCTGAGTAGTGTGGAAATACTGATCCTTACCATGCCTGGGTTGTCCACTGAGCATTTCCGCGAGCTCTACCTGAAGTTCTCTGGGCATGGGATTTTTACATGTTGCCCAAACCAAAAGGAATGAGTGGGAAACAATCAAGACAACAGATAGAAGCACTTGCATTTGAATGAGTTTCAAGCATGCTTGGGTACTCGTGTGATCTGAGTGACTCAGTTTTCGAATACAACTGTCGCGTGGTGCACCGCGACCTCCAGGCACCCCGGAGTTTCTGAAAAAAAATTTCTGCGATTTTCACGAAACCACTTTTCATCAACTTGAATTGGGCTAAAAATCCATCACTGAAAATAAAAGTTCTCTGAGTAGTGTGGAAATACTGATCCTTACCCTGCTTTGGTTGTCCACTGAGCATTTCCGCGATCTCTACCTAAAGTTTCTGGGCATGGGATTTTGACATGTTTCCCAAACCAAAAGGAATGAGTGGGAAACAATCAAGACAACAGATAGAAGCACTTGCATTTGAATGAGTTTCAAGCATGCTTGGGTACTCGTGTGATCTGATTGACTCAGTTTTCGAATACAACTGTCGCGTGGTGTATCGCGACCTCCAGGCACCGCGAAGTTTCTGAAAAAAAATTTTCTGCGATTTTCACGAAACCACTTTTCTTCAACTTGAATTGGGTTAAAAATCCATCCCTGAAAATAAAAATTCTCTGAGTAGTGTGTAAATGCTGATCCTTACCGTGCCTGGGTTGTCCACTGAGCATGTCCCCGAACTCTACCTGAAGTTCTCTGGGCATGGGATTTTGAGATGTTACCCAAACCAAAAGGAATGAGTGGGAAACAATCAAGACAACAGATAGAAGCACTTGCATTTGAATGAGTTTCAAGCATGCTTGGGTACTCGTGTGATCTGAGTGACTCAGTTTTGGAATACAACTGTCGCGTGGTGCACCGCGACCTCCAGGCACCCCGGAATTTCTGAAAAAAAATTTTCTGCGATTTTCACGAAACAACTTTTCTTCAACTTGAATTGGGCTAAAAATCCATCACTGAAAATAAAAATTCTCTGAGTAGTGTGGAAATACTGATCTATACCCTGCCTGGGTTGTCCACTGAGCATTTCCGCGAGCTCTACCTGAAGTTCTCTGGGCATGGGATTTTGACATGTTCCCCAAACCAAAAGGAATGACTGTGAAACAATCAAGACAACAGATAGAAGCACTTGCATTTGAATGAGTTTCAAGCATGCTTGGGTACTCGTGTGATCTGAGTGACTCAGTTTTCGAATACAACTGTCGCGTGGTGCATCGCGACCTCCAGGCACCCCGGAGTTTGTGAAAAAAAATTTTCTGCGATTTTCACGAAACCACTTTTCTTCAACTTGAATTGGGCTAAAAATCCATCACTGAAAATAAAAATTCTCTGAGTAGTGTGGAAATACTGATCTATACCCTGCCTGGGTTGTCCACTGAGCATTTCCGCGAGCTCTACCTGAAGTTCTCTGGGCATGGGATTTTGACATGTTCCCCAAACCAAAAGGAATGAGTGGGAAACAATCAAGACAACAGATAGAAGCACTTGCATTTGAATGAGTTTCAAGCATGCTTGGGTACTCGTGTGATCTGAGTGACTCAGTTTTCGAATACAACTGTCGCGTGGTGCACCGCGACCTCCAGGCACCCCGGAGTTTCTGAAAAAAAATTTCTGCGATTTTCACGAAACCACTTTTCTTCAACTTGAATTGGGCTAAAAATCCATCACTGAAAATAAAAGTTCTCTGAGTAGTGTGGAAATACTGATCCTTACCCTGCTTTGGTTGTCCACTGAGCATTTCCGCGATCTCTACCTAAAGTTTCTGGGCATGGGATTTTGACATGTTTCCCAAACCAAAAGGAATGAGTGGGAAACAATCAAGACAACAGATAGAAGCACTTGCATTTGAATGAGTTTCAAGCATGCTTGGGTACTCGTGTGATCTGATTGACTCAGTTTTCGAATACAACTGTCGCGTGGTGTATCGCGACCTCCAGGCACCCCGAAGTTTCTGAAAAACAATTTTCTGCGATTTTCACGAAACCACTTTTCTTCAACTTGAATTGGGTTAAAAATCCATCCCTGAAAATAAAAATTCTCTGAGTAGTGTGTAAATGCTGATCCTTACCCTGCCTGGGTTGTCCACTGAGCATTTCCCCCAACTCTACCTGAAGTTCTCTGGGCATGGGATTTTGAGATGTTACCCAAACCAAAAGGAATGAGTGGGAAACAATCAAGACAACAGATAGAAGCACTTGCATTTGAATGAGTTTCAAGCATGCTTGGGTACTCGTGTGATCTGAGTGACTCAGTTTTGGAATACAACTGTCGCGTGGTGCACTGCGACCTCCAGGCACCCCGGAGTTTCTGAAAAAAAATTTTCTGCGATTTTCACGAAACCACTTTTCTTCAACTTGAATTGGGCTAAAAATCCATCACTGAAAATAAAAATTCTCTGAGTAGTGTGGAAATACTGATCCATACCCTGCCTGGGTTGTCCACTGAGCATTTCCGCGAGCTCTACCTGAAGTTCTCTGGGCATGGGATTTTGACATGTTCCCCAAACCAAAAGGAATGAGTGGGAAACAATCAAGACAACAGATAGAAGCACTTGCATTTGAATGAGTTTCAAGCATGCTTCGGTACTCGTGTGATCTGAGTGACTCAGTTTTCGAATACAACTGTCGCGTGGTGCACCGCGACCTCCAGGCACCCCGGAGTTTCTGAAAAAAAATTTTCTGCGATTTTCACGAAAACACTTTTCTTCAACTTGAATTGGGCTAAAAATCCATCCCTGAAAATAAAAATTCTCTGAGTTGTGTGTAAATGCTGATCCTTACCCTGCCTGGGTTGTCCACTGAGCATTTCCCCGAACTCTACCTGAAGTTCTCTGGGCATGGGATTCTGACATGTTCCCCAAAGCAAAAGGAATGAGTGGGAAACAATCAAGAAAAGAGATAGAGGCACTTACATTTGATTGAGTTTCAAGCATGCTTGGGTACTCGTGTGATCTGAGTGACTCAGTTTTGGAATACAACTGTCGCGTGGTGCACCGCGACCTCCAGGCACCCCGGAGTTTCTGAAAAAAAATTTTCTGCGATTTTCACGAAACCACTTTTCTTCAACTTGAATTGGGCTAAAAATCCATCACTGAAAATAAAAATTCTCTGAGTAGTGTGGAAATACTGATCCTTACCCTGCCTGGGTTGTCCACTGAGCATTTCCGCGATCTCTACCTAAAGTTCTCTGGGCATGGGATTTTGACATGTTCCCTAAACCAAAAGGAATGAGTGGGAAACAATCAAGACAACAGATAGAAGCACTTGCATTTGAATGAGTTTCAAGCATGCTTGGGTACTCGTGTGATCTGAGTGACTCAGTTTTCGAATACAACTGTCGCGTGGTGTATCGCGACCTCCAGGCACCCCGAAGTTTCTGAAAAACAATTTTCTGCGATTTTCACGAAACCACTTTTCTTCAACTTGAATTGGGCTAAAAATCCATCCCTGAAAATAAAAATTCTCTGAGTAGTGTGTAAATGCTGATCCTTACCCTGCCTGGGTTGTCCACTGAGCATTTCCCCGAACTCTATCTGAAGTTCTCTGGGCATGGGATTTTGAGATGTTACCCAAACCAAAAGGAATGAGTGGGAAACAATCAAGACAACAGATAGAAGCACTTGCATTTGAATGAGTTTCAAGCATGCTTGGGTACTCGTGTGATCTGAGTGACTCAGTTTTGGAATACAACTGTCGCGTGGTGCACTGCGACCTCCAGGCACCCCGGAGTTTCTGAAAAAAAATTTTCTGCGATTTTCACGAAACCACTTTTCTTCAACTTGAATTGGGCTAAAAATCCATCACTGAAAATAAAAATTCTCTGAGTAGTGTGGAAATACTGATCCATACCCTGCCTGGGTTGTCCACTGAGCATTTCCGCGAGCTCTACCTGAAGTTCTCTGGGCATGGGATTTTGACATGTTCCCCAAACAAAAGGAATGAGTGGGAAACAATCAAGACAACAGATAGAAGCACTTGCATTTGAATGAGTTTCAAGCATGCATGGGTACTCGTGTGATCTGAGTGACTCAGTTTTCGAATACAACTGTCGCGTGGTGCAATGCGACCTCCAGGCACCCCGAAGTTTCTGAAAAAAAATTTTCTGCGATTTTAACGAAACCACTTTTCTTCAACTTGAATTGGGCTAAAAATCCATCACTGAAAATAAAAATTCTCTGAGTAGTGTGGAAATACTGATCCTTACCCTGCCTGGGTTGTCCACTGAGCATTTCCGCGATCTCTACCTGAAGTTCTCTGGGCATGGGATTTTGACATGTTCCCCAAACCAAAAGGAATGAGTGGGAAACAATCAAGACAACAGATAGAAGCACTTGCATTTGATTGAGTTTCAAGCATGCTTGGGTACTCGTGTGATCTGAGTGACTCAGTTTTGGAATACAACTGTCGCGTGGTGCATCATGAGCTCAAGGCACCCCGGAGTTTCTGAAAAAAAAATTTCTGCAATTTTCACGAAACCACTTTTCATCAACTTGAATTGGGCTAAAAATCCATCCCTGAAAATAAATATTCTCTGAGTAGTGTGGAAATGCTGATCCTTACCCTGCCTGGGTTGTCCACTGAGCATTTCCGCGAACTCTACTTGAAGTTCTCTTGGCATGGGATTTTGACATGTTACCCAAACCAAAAGGAATGAGTGGGAAACAATCAAGACAACAGATAGAAGCACTTGCATTTGAATGAGTTTCAAGCATCCTTGGGTACTCGTGTGATCTGAGTGACTCAGTTTTGGAATACAACTGTCACGTGGTGCACCGCGACCTCCAGGCACCCCGGAGTTTCTGAAAAAAAATTTTCTGCGATTTTTACGAAACAACTTTTCTTCAACTTGAATTGGGCTAAAAATCCATCACGGAAAATAAAAATTCTCTGAGTAGTGTGGAAATACTGATCCATACCCTGCCTGGGTTGTCCACTGAGCATTTCCGCGAGCTTTACCTGAAGTTCTCTGGGCATGGGATTTTTACATGTTCCCCAAACCAAAAGGAATGAGTGGGAACAATCAAGACAACAGATAGAAGCACTTGCATTTGAATGAGTTTCAAGCATGCTTGGGTACTCGTGTGATCTGAATGACTCAGTTTTCGAATACAACTGTCGCGTGGTGCACCGCGACCTCCAGGCACCCCGGAGTTTGTGAAAAAAAATTTTCTGCGATTTTCACGAAACCACTTTTCTTCAACTTGAATTGGGCTAAAAATCGATAACTGAAAATAAAAATTCTCTGAGTAGTGTGGAAATACTGATCCTTACCCTGCCTGGGTTGTCCACTGAGCATTTCCGCGAGCTCTACCTGAAGTTCTCTGGGCATGGGATTTTGACATGTTAGCCAAACCAAAAGGAATGACTGGGAAACAATCAAGACAACAGATAGAAGCACTTGCATTTGAATGAGTTTCAAGCATGCTTGGGTACTCGTGTGATCTGAGTGACTCAGTTTTCGAATACAACTGTCGCATGGTGCACCGCGTCCTCCAGGCACCCCAGAGTTTCTGAAAAAAAATTTTCTGCGATTTTCACGAAACCACTTTTCTTCAACTTGAATTGGGCTAAAAATCCATCCCTGAAAATAAAAATTCTCTGAGTTGTGTGTAAATGCTGATCCTTACCCTGCCTGGGTTGTCCACTGAGCATTTCCGCGATCTCTACCTGAAGTTCTCTGGGCATGGGATTTTGACATGTTCCCCAAACCAAAAGGAATGAGTGGGAAACAATCAAGACAACAGATAGAAGCACTTGCATTTGAATGAGTTTCAAGCATGCTTGGGTACTCGTGTGATCTGAGTGACTCAGTTTTGGAATACAACTGTCGCGTGGTGCACCGCGACCTCCAGGCACCCCGGAGTTTCTGAAAAAAAATTTTCTGCGATTTTCACGAAACCACTTTTCTTCAACTTGAATTGGGCTAAAAATCCATCCCTGAAAATAAAAATTCTCTGAGTAGTGTGGAAATACTGATCCTTACCCTGCCTGGGTTGTCCACTGAGCATTTCCGCGATCTCTACCTGAAGTTCTCTGGGCATGGGATTTTGACATGTTCCCCAAACCAAAAGGAATGAGTGGGAAACAATCAAGACAACAGATAGAAGCACTTGCATTTGAATGAGTTTCAAGCATACTTGGGTACTCGTGTGATCTGAGTGACTCAGTTTTGGAATACAACTGTCGCGTGGTGCACCGCGACCTCCAGGCACCCCAGAGTTTCTGAAAAAAAATTTTCTGCGATTTTCACTAAACCACTTTTCTTCAACTTGAATTGGGCTAAAAATCCATCACTGAAAATAAAAATTCTCTGAGTAGTGTGGAAATACTGATCCTTACCCTGCCTGGGTTGACCACTGAGCATTTCCGTGAGCTCTACCTGAAGTTCTCTGGGCATGGGATTTTGACATGTTGCCCAAACCAAAAGGAATGAGTGGGAAACAATCAAGACAACAGATAGAAGCACTTGCATTTGAATGAGTTTCAAGCATGCTTGGGTACTCGTGTGATCTGAGTGACTCAGTTTTCGAATACAACTGTCGCGTGGTGCACCGCGACCTCCAGGCACCCCGGAGTTTCTGAAAAAAAATTTTCTGCAATTTTCACGAAACCACTTTTCATCAACTTGAATTGGGCTAAAAATCCATCCCTGAAAATAAATATTCTCTGAGTAGTGTGGAAATGCTGATCCTTACCCTACCTGGGGTATCCACTGAGCATTTCCGCGAACTCTACTTGAAGTTCTCTGGTCATGGGATTTTGACATGTTACCCAAACCAAAAGGAATGAGTGGGAAACAATCAAGACAACAGATAGAAGCACTTGCATTTGAATGAGTTTCAAGCATGCTTGGGTACTCGTGTGATCTGAGTGACTCAGTTTTCGAATACAACTGTCACGTGGTGCACCGCGACCTCCAGGCACCCCGGAGTTTCTGAAAAAAAATTTTCTGCGATTTTCACGAAACCACTTTTCTTCAACTTGAATTGGGCTAAAAATCCATCACTGAAAATAAAAATTCTCTGAGTAGTGTGGAAATACTGATCCTTACCCTGCCTGGGTTGTCCACTGAGCATTTCCGCGAGCTCTACCTGAAGTTCTCTGGGCATGGGATTTTTACATGTTGCCCAAACCAAAAGGAATGAGTGGGAAACAATTAAGACAACAGATAGAAGCACTTGCATTTGAATGAGTTTCAAGCATGCTTGGGTACTCGTGTGATCTGAGTGACTCAGTTTTCGAATATAACTGTCGCGTGGTGCACCGCGACCTCCAGGCACCCCGGAGTTTCTGAAAAAAAATTTTCTGCGATTTTCACGAAACCACTTTTCTTCAACTGGAATTGGGCTAAAAATCCATCACTGAAAATAAAAATTCTCTGAGTAGTGTGGAAATACTGATCCTTACCCTGCCTGGGTTGTCCACTGAGCATTTCCGCGATCTCTACCTAAAGTTCTCTGGGCATGGGATTTTGACATGTTCCCTAAACCAAAAGGAATGAGTGGGAAACAATCAAGACAACAGATAGAAGCACTTGCATTTGAATGAGTTTCAAGCATGCTTGGGTACTCGTGTGATCTGAGTGACTCAGTTTTCGAATACAACTGTCGCGTGGTGTATCGCGACCTCCAGGCACCCCGAAGTTTCTGAAAAACAATTTTCTGCGATTTTCACGAAACCACTTTTCTTCAACTTGAATTGGGCTAAAAATCCATCCCTGAAAATAAAAATTCTCTGAGTAGTGTGTAAATGCTGATCCTTACCCTGCCTGGGTTGTCCACTGAGCATTTCCCCGAACTCTACCTGAAGTTCTCTGGGCATGGGATTTTGAGATGTTACCCAAACCAAAAGGAATGAGTGGGAAACAATCAAGACAACAGATAGAAGCACTTGCATTTGAATGAGTTTCAAGCATGCTTGGGTACTCGTGTGATCTGAGTGACTCAGTTTTGGAATACAACTGTCGCGTGGTGCACTGCGACCTCCAGGCACCCCGGAGTTTCTGAAAAAAAATTTTCTGCGATTTTCACGAAACCACTTTTCTTCAACTTGAATTGGGCTAAAAATCCATCACTGAAAATAAAAATTCTCTGAGTAGTGTGGAAATACTGATCCATACCCTGCCTGGGTTGTCCACTGAGCATTTCCCCGAACTCTACCTGAAGTTCTCTGGGCATGGGATTTTGAGATGTTACCCAAACCAAAAGGAATGAGTGGGAAACAATCAAGACAACAGATAGAAGCACTTGCATTTGAATGAGTTTCAAGCATGCTTGGGTACTCGTGTGATCTGAGTGACTCAGTTTTGGAATACAACTGTCGCGTGGTGCACCGCGACCTCCAGGCACCCCGGAGTTTCTGAAAAAAAAATTTCTGCGATTTTCACGAAACCACTTTTCTTCAACTTGATTTGGGCTAAAAATCCATCACTGAAAATAAAAAATCTCTGAGTAGTGTGGAAATACTGATCCTTACCCTGCCTGGGTTGTCCACTGAGCATTTCCGCGAGCTCTACCTGAAGTTCTCTGGGCATGGGATTTTGACATGTTCCCCAAACCAAAAGGAATGAGTGGGAAACAATCAAGACAACAGATAGAAGCACTTGCATTTGAATGAGTTTCAAGCATGCTTGGGTACTCGTGTGATCTGAGTGACTCAGTTTTGGAATACAACTGTCGCGTGGTGCACCGCGACCTCCCGGCACTCCGGAGTTTCTGAAAAAAAATTTTCTGAGATTTTCACGAAACCACTTTTCTTCAACTTGAATTGGGCTAAAAATCCATCCCTGAAAATAAAAATTCTCTGAGTAGTGTTTAAATGCTGATCCTAACCCTGCCTGGGTTGTCCACTGAGCATTTCCCCGAACTCTACCTGAAGTTCTCTGGGCATGGGATTTTGACATGTTCCCCAAAACAAAAGGAATAAGTGGGAAACAATATGGAAAAGAGATAGAGGCACTTGCATTTGAATGAGTTTCAAGCATGCTTGGGTACTTGTGTGATCTGAGTGACTCAGTTTTGGAATACAACTGTCGCGTGGTGCACCGCGACCTCCAGGCACCCCGGAGTTTCTGAAAAAAAAATTTCTGCGATTTTCACGAAACCACTTTTCTTCAACTTGAATTGGGCTAAAAATCCATCACTGAAAATAAAAATTTTCTGAGTAGTGTGCAAATACTGATCCTTACCCTACCTGGGGTGTCCACTGAGCATTTCCGCGAACTCTACTTGAAGTTCTCTGGGCATGGGATTTTGACATGTTACCCAAACCAAAAGGAATGAGTGGGAAACAATCAAGACAACAGATAGAAGCACTTGCATTTGAATGAGTTTCAAGCATGCTTGGGTTCTCGTGTGATCTGAGTGACTCAGTTTTGGAATACAACTGTCGCGTGGTGCACCGCGACCTCCAGGCACCCCGGAGTTTCTGAAAAAAAATTTTCTGCGATTTTCACAAAACCACTTTTCTTCAACTTGATTTGGGCTAAAAATCCATCACTGAAAATAAAAATTCTCTGAGTAGTGTGGAAATACTGATCCTTACCCTGCCTGGGTTGTCCACTGAGCATTTCCGCGAGCTCTACCTGAAGTTCTCTGGGCATGGGATTTTGACATGTTCCCCAAACCAAAAGGAATGAGTGGGAAACAATCAAGACAACAGATAGAAGCACTTGCATTTGAATGAGTTTCAAGCATGCTTGGGTACTCGTGTGATCTGAGTGACTCAGTTTTGGAATACAACTGTCGCGTGGTGCACCGCGACCTCCCGGCACCCCGGAGTTTCTGAAAAAAAATTTTCTGAGATTTTCACGAAACCACTTTTCTTCAACTTGAATTGGGCTAAAAATCCATCCCTGAAAATAAAAATTCTCTGAGTAGTGTGTAAATGCTGATCCTTACCCTGCCTGGGTTGTCCACTGAGCATTTCCCCGAACTCTACCTGTAGTTCTCTGGGCATGGGATTTTGACATGTTCCCCAAACCAAAAGGAATGAGTGGGAAACAATCAAGACAACAGATAGAAGCACTTGCATTTGAATGAGTTTCAAGCATGCTTGGGTACTCGTGTGATCTGAGTGACTCAGTTTTGGAATACAACTGTCGCGTGGTGTACCGCGACCTCCCGGCACCCCGGAGTTTCTGAAAAAAAATTTTCTGCGATTTTCACGAAACCACTTTTCTTCAACTTGAATTGGGCTAAAAATCCATACCTGAAAATAAAAATTCTCTGAGTAGTGTGTAAATGCTGATCCTTACCCTGCCTGGGTTGTCCACTGAGCATTTCCCCGAACTGTACCTGAAGTTCTCTGGGCATGGGATTTTGACATGTTCCCCAAACCAAAAGGAATGAGTGGGAAACAATCAAGAAAAGAGATAGAGGCACTTGCATTTGAATGAGTTTCAAGCATGCTTGGGTACTCATGTGATCTGAGTGACTCAGTTTTGGAATACAACTGTCGCGTGGTGCACCGTGACCTCCAGGCACCCCGGAGTTTCTGAAAAAAAATTTTCTGCGATTTTCACGAAACCACTTTTCTTCAACTTGAATTGGGCTAAAAATCCATCACAGAAAATAAAAATTCTCTGAGTAGTGTGGAAATACTGATCCTTACCCTACCTGGGGTGTCCACTGAGCATTTCCGCGAACTCTACTTGAATTTCTCTGGGCATGGGATTTTGACATGTTCCCCAAACCAAAAGGAATGAGTGGGAAACAATCAAGACAACAGATAGAAGCACTTGCATTTGAATGAGTTTCAAGCATGCTTGGGTACTCGTGTGATCTGAGTGACTCAGTTTTGGAATACAACTGTCGCGTGGTGCATCGCGACCTCAAGGCACCCCGGAGTTTCTGAAAAAAAATTTTCTGCAATTTTCACGAAACCACTTTTCATCAACTTGAATTGGGCTAAAAATCCATCCCTGAAAATAAATATTCTCTGAGTAGTGTGGAAATGCTGATCCTTACCCTACCTGGGGTGTCCACTGAGCATTTCCGCGAACTCTACTTGAAGTTCTCTGGGCATGGGATTTTGACATGTTCCCCAAACCAAAAGGAATGAGTGGGAAACAATCAAGACAACAGATAGAAGCACTTGCATTTGAATTAGTTTCAAGCATGCTTGGGTACTCGTGTGATCTGAGTGACTCAGTTTTCGAATACAACTGTCGCGTGGTGCACCGCGACCTCCAGGCACCCCGGAGTTTCTGAAAAAAAAATTTCTGCGATTTTCACGAAACCACTTTTCTTCAACTTGAATTGGGCTAAAAATCCTTCCCTGAAAATAAAAGTTCTCTGAGTAGTGTGTAAGTGCTGATCCTTACCCTGCCTGGGTTGTCCACTGAGCATTTCCCCGAACTCTACCTGAAGTTCTCTGGGCATGGGTTTTTGACATGTTCCCCAAACGAAAAGTAATGAGTGGGAAACAATCAAGACAACAGATAGAAGCACTTGCATTTGAATGAGTTTCAAGCATGCTTGGGTACTCGTGTGATCTGAGCGACTCAGTTTTCGAATACAACTGTCGCGTGGTGCACCGCGACCTCCCGGCACCCCGGAGTTTCTGAAAAAAAATTTTCTGAGATTTTCACGAAACCACTTTTCTTCAACTTGAATTGGGCTAAAAATCCATCCCTGAAAATAAAAATTCTCTGAGTAGTGTGTAAATGCTGATCCTTACCCTGCTTGGGTTGTCCACTAAGCATTTCCCCGAACTCTACCTGAAGTTCTCTGGGCATGGGATTTTGACATGTTCCCCAAACCAAAAGGAATGAGTGGGAAACAATATGGAAAAGAGATAGAGGCATTTGAATGAGTTTTAAGCATGCTTGGGTACTCGTGTGATCTGAGTGACTCAGTTTTGGAATACAACTGTCGCGTGGTGCACCGCGACCTCCCGGCACTCCGGAGTTTCTGAAAAAAAATTTTCTGAGATTTTCACGAAACCACTTTTCTTCAACTTGAATTGGGCTAAAAATCCATCCCTGAAAATAAAAATTCTCTGAGTAGTGTTTAAATGCTGATCCTTACCCTGCCTGGGTTGTCCACTGAGCATTTCCCCGAACTCTACCTGAAGTTCTCTGGGCATGGGATTTTGACATGTTCCCCAAACCAAAAGGAATGAGTGGGAAACAATATGGAAAAGAGATAGAGGCACTTGCATTTGAATGAGTTTCAAGCATGCTTGGGTACTCGTGTGATCTGAGTGACTCAGTTTTGGAATACAACTGTCGCGTGGTGCACCGCGACCTCCAGGCACCCCGGAGTTTCTGAAAAAAAATTTTCTGCGATTTTCACAAAACCACTTTTCTTCAACTTGATTTGGGCTAAAAATCCATCACTGAAAATAAAAATTCTCTGAGTAGTGTGGAAATACTGATCCTTACCCTGCCTGGGTTGTCCACTGAGCATTTCCGCGAGCTCTACCTGAAGTTCTCTGGGCATGGGATTTTGACATGTTCCCCAAACCAAAAGGAATGAGTGGGAAACAATCAAGACAACAGATAGAAGCACTTGCATTTGAATGAGTTTCAAGCATGCTTGGGTACTCGTGTGATCTGAGTGACTCAGTTTTGGAATACAACTGTCGCGTGGTGCACCGCGACCTCCCGGCACCCCGGAGTTTCTGAAAAAAAATTTTCTGAGATTTTCACGAAACCACTTTTCTTCAACTTGAATTGGGCTAAAAATCCATCCCTGAAAATAAAAATTCTCTGAGTAGTGTGTAAATGCTGATCCTTACCCTGCCTGGGTTGTCCACTGAGCATTTCCCCGAACTCTACCTGTAGTTCTCTGGGCATGGGATTTTGACATGTTCCCCAAACCAAAAGGAATGAGTGGGAAACAATCAAGACAACAGATAGAAGCACTTGCATTTGAATGAGTTTCAAGCATGCTTGGGTACTCGTGTGATCTGAGTGACTCAGTTTTGGAATACAACTGTCGCGTGGTGTACCGCGACCTCCCGGCACCCCGGAGTTTCTGAAAAAAAATTTTCTGCGATTTTCACGAAACCACTTTTCTTCAACTTGAATTGGGCTAAAAATCCATACCTGAAAATAAAAATTCTCTGAGTAGTGTGTAAATGCTGATCCTTACCCTGCCTGGGTTGTCCACTGAGCATTTCCCCGAACTGTACCTGAAGTTCTCTGGGCATGGGATTTTGACATGTTCCCCAAACCAAAAGGAATGAGTGGGAAACAATCAAGACAACAGATAGAAGCACTTGCATTTGAATGAGTTTCAAGCATGCTTGGGTACTCGTGTGATCTGAGTGACTCAGTTTTCGAATACAACTGTCGCGTGGTGCACCGCGACCTCCAGGCACCGCGCAGTTTCTGAAATAAATTTTCTGCGATTTTCACGAAACCACTTTTCTTCAACTTGAATTGGGCTAAAAATCCATCACAGAAAATAAAAATTCTCTGAGTAGTATGGAAATACTGATTCTTACCCTACCTGGGGTGTCCACTGAGCATTTCCGCGAACTCTACTTGAATTTCTCTGGGCATGGGATTTTGACATGTTCCCCAAACCAAAAGGAATGAGTGGGAAACAATCAAAACAACAGATAGAAGCACTTGCATTTGAATGAGTTTCAAGCATGCTTGGGTACTCGTGTGATCTGAGTGACTCAGTTTTGGAATACAACTGTCGCGTGGTGCATCGCGACCTCAAGGCACCCCGGAGTTTCTGAAAAAAAATTTTCTGCAATTTTCACGAAACCACTTTTCATCAACTTGAATTGGGCTAAAAATCCATCCCTGAAAATAAATATTCTCTGAGTAGTGTGGAAATGCTGATCCTTACCCTACCTGGGGTGTCCACTGAGCATTTCCGCGAACTCTACTTGAAGTTCTCTGGGCATGGGATTTTGACATGTTCCCCAAACCAAAAGGAATGAGTGGGAAACAATCAAGACAACAGATAGAAGCACTTGCATTTGAATTAGTTTCAAGCATGCTTGGGTACTCGTGTGATCTGAGTGACTCAGTTTTCGAATACAACTGTCGCGTGGTGCACCGCGACCTCCAGGCACCGCGCAGTTTCTGAAATAAATTTTCTGCGATTTTCACGAAACCACTTTTCTTCAACTTGAATTGGGCTAAAAATCCATCCCTGACAATAAATTTCTCTGAGTAGTGTGTAAATGCTAATCCTTACCCTGCCTGGGTTGTCCACTGAGCATTTCCCCGAACTCTACCTGAAGTTCTCTGGGCATGGGATTTTGACATGTTCCCCAAACCAAAAGGAATGAGTGGGAAACAATCAAGACAGCAGATAGAAGCACTTGCATTTGAATGAGTTTCAAGCATGCTTGGGTACTCGTGTGATCTGAGTGACTCAGTTTTGGAATACAACTGTCGCGTGGTGCACCGCGACCTCCAGGCACCCCGGAGTTTCTGAAAAAAAAATTTCTGCGATTTTCACGAAACCACTTTTCTTCAACTTGAATTGGGCTAAAAATACTTCCTTGAAAATAAAAGTTCTCTGAGTAGTGTGTAAGTGCTGATCCTTACCCTGCCTGGGTTGTCCACTGAGCATTTCCCCGAACTCTACCTGAAGTTCTCTGGGCATGGGTTTTTGACATGTTCCCCAAACGAAAAGTAATGAGTGGGAAACAATCAAGACAACAGATAGAAGCACTTGCATTTGAATGAGTTTCAAGCATGCTTGGGTACTCGTGTGATCTGAGCGACTCAGTTTTCGAATACAACTGTCGCGTGGTGCACCGCGACCTCCCGGCACCCCGGAGTTTCTGAAAAAAAATTTTCTGAGATTTTCACGAAACCACTTTTCTTCAACTTGAATTGGGCTAAAAATCCATCCCTGAAAATAAAAATTCTCTGAGTAGTGTGTAAATGCTGATCCTTACCCTGCTTGGGTTGTCCACTGAGCATTTCCCCGAACTCTACCTGAAGTTCTCTGGGCATGGGATTTTGACATGTTCCCCAAACCAAAAGGAATGAGTGGGAAACAATCAAGACAAAAGATAGAAGCACTTGCATTTGAATGAGTTTCAAGCATGCTTGGGTACTCGTGTGATCTGAGTGACTCAGTTTTGGAATACAACTGTCGCGTGGTGCACCGCGACCTCCAGGCACCCCGGAGTTTCTGAAAAAAAAATTTCTGCGATTTTCACGAAACCACTTTTCTTCAACTTGATTTGGGCTAAAAATCCATCACTGAAAATAAAAAAATCTCTGAGTAGTGTGGAAATACTGATCCTTACCCTGCCTGGGTTGTCCACTGAGCATTTCCGCGAGCTCTACCTGAAGTTCTCTGGGCATGGGATTTTGACATGTTCCCCAAACCAAAAGGAATGAGTGGGAAACAATCAAGACAACAGATAGAAGCACTTGCATTTGAATGAGTTTCAAGCATGCTTGGGTACTCGTGTGATCTGAGTGACTCAGTTTTCGAATACAACTGTCGCGTGGTGCACCGTGACCTCCAGGCACCCCGGAGTTTCTGAAAAAAAATTTTCTGCGATTTTCACGAAACCACTTTTATTCAACTTGAATTGGGCTAAAAATCCATCACAGAAAATAAAAATTCTCTGAGTAGTGTGGAAATACTGATCCTTACCCTACCTGGGGTGTCCACTGAGCATTTCCGCGAACTCTACTTGAATTTCTCTGGGCATTTGATTTTGACATGTTCCCCAAACCAAAAGGAATGAGTGGGAAACAATCAAGACAACAGATAGAAGCACTTGCATTTGAATGAGTTTCAAGCATGCTTGGGTACTCGTGTGATCTGAGTGACTCAGTTTTGGAATACAACTGTCGCGTGGTGCATCGCGACCTCAAGGCACCCCGGAGTTTCTGAAAAAAAATTTTCTGCAATTTTCACGAAACCACTTTTCATCAACTTGAATTGGGCTAAAAATCCATCCCTGAAAATAAATATTCTCTGAGTAGTGTGGAAATGCTGATCCTTACCCTACCTGGGGTGTCCACTGAGCATTTCCGCCAACTCTACTTGAAGTTCTCTGGGCATGGGATTTTGACATGTTCCCCAAACCAAAAGGAATGAGTGGGAAACAATCAAGACAACAGATAGAAGCACTTGCATTTGAATTAGTTTCAAGCATGCTTGGGTACTCGTGTGATCTGAGTGACTCAGTTTTCGAATACAACTGTCGCGTGGTGCACCGCGACCTCCAGGCACCGCGCAGTTTCTGAAATAAATTTTCTGCGATTTTCACGAAACCACTTTTCATCAACTTGAATTGGGCTAAAAATCCATCACTGAAAATAAATATTCTCTGAGTAGTGTGGAAATGCTGATCCTTACCCTACCTGGGGTGTCCACTGAGCATTTCCGCGAACTCTACTTGAAGTTCTCTGGGCATGGGATTTTGACATGTTCCCCAAACCAAAAGGAATGAGTGGGAAACAATCAAGACAACAGATAGAAGCACTTGCATTTGAATTAGTTTCATGCATGCTTGGGTACTCGTGTGATCTGAGTGACTCAGTTTTCGAATACAACTGTCGCGTGGTGCACCGCGACCTCCAGGCACCGCGCAGTTTCTGAAATAAATTTTCTGCGATTTTCACGAAACCACTTTTCTTCAACTTGAATTGGGCTAAAAATCAATCCCTGACAATAAATATTCTCTGAGTAGTGTGGAAATGCTGATCCTTACCCTACCTGGGGTGTCCACTGAGCATTTCCCCGAACTCTACCTGAAGTTCTCTGGGCATGGGATTTTGACATGTTCCCCAAACCAAAAGGAATGAGTGGGAAACAATATGGAAAAGAGATAGAGGCACTTGCATTTGAATGAGTTTCAAGCATGCTTGGGTACTCGTGTGATCTGAGTGACTCAGTTTTGGAATACAACTGTCGCGTGGTGCACCGCGACCTCCAGGCACCCCGGAGTTTCTGAAAAAAAAATTTCTGCGATTTTCACGAAACCACTTTTCTTCAACTTGATTTGGGCTAAAAATCCATCACTGAAAATAAAAAATCTCTGAGTAGTGTGGAAATACTGATCCTTACCCTGCCTGGGTTGTCCACTGAGCATTTCCGCGAGCTCTACCTGAAGTTCTCTGGGCATGGGATTTTGACATGTTCCCCAAACCAAAAGGAATGAGTGGGAAACAATCAAGACAACAGATAGAAGCACTTACATTTGAATGAGTTTCAAGCATGCTTGGGTACTCGTGTTATCTGAGTGACTCAGTTTTGGAATACAACTGTCGCGTGGTGCACCGCGACCTCCCGGCACTCCGGAGTTTCTGAAAAAAAATTTTCTGAGATTTTCACGAAACCACTTTTCTTCAACTTGAATTGGGCTAAAAATCCATCCCTGAAAATAAAAATTCTCTGAGTAGTGTTTAAATGCTGATCCTTACCCTGCCTGGGTTGTCCACTGAGCATTTCCCCGAACTCTACCTGAAGTTCTCTGGGCATGGGATTTTGACATGTTCCCCAAACCAAAAGGAATGAGTGGGAAACAATATGGAAAAGAGATAGAGGCACTTGCATTTGAATGAGTTTCAAGCATGCTTGGGTACTCGTGTGATCTGAGTGACTCAGTTTTGGAATACAACTGTCGCGTGGTGCACCGCGACCTCCAGGCACCCCGGAGTTTCTGAAAAAAAATTTTCTGCGATTTTCACAAAACCACTTTTCTTCAACTTGATTTGGGCTAAAAATCCATCACTGAAAATAAAAATTCTCTGAGTAGTGTGGAAATACTGATCCTTACCCTGCCTGGGTTGTCCACTGAGCATTTCCGCGAGCTCTACCTGAAGTTCTCTGGGCATGGGATTTTGACATGTTCCCCAAACCAAAAGGAATGAGTGGGAAACAATCAAGACAACAGATAGAAGCACTTGCATTTGAATGAGTTTCAAGCATGCTTGGGTACTCGTGTGATCTGAGTGACTCAGTTTTGGAATACAACTGTCGCGTGGTGCACCGCGACCTCCCGGCACCCCGGAGTTTCTGAAAAAAAATTTTCTGCGATTTTCACGAAACCACTTTTCTTCAACTTGAATTGGGCTAAAAATCCATACCTGAAAATAAAAATTCTCTGAGTAGTGTGTAAATGCTGATCCTTACCCTGCCTGGGTTGTCCACTGAGCATTTCCCCGAACTGTACCTGAAGTTCTCTGGGCATGGGATTTTGACATGTTCCCCAAACCAAAAGGAATGAGTGGGAAACAATCAAGAAAAGAGATAGAGGCACTTGCATTTGAATGAGTTTCAAGCATGCTTGGGTACTCATGTGATCTGAGTGACTCAGTTTTGGAATACAACTGTCGCGTGGTGCACCGTGACCTCCAGGCACCCCGGAGTTTCTGAAAAAAAATTTTCTGCGATTTTCACGAAACCACTTTTCTTCAACTTGAATTGGGCAAAAAATCCATCACAGAAAATAAAAATTCTCTGAGTAGTGTGGAAATACTGATCCTTACCCTACCTGGGGTGTCCACTGAGCATTTCCGCGAACTCTACTTGAATTTCTGTGGGCATTTGATTTTGACATGTTCCCCAAACCAAAAGGAATGAGTGGGAAACAATCAAGACAACAGATAGAAGCACTTGCATTTGAATGAGTTTCAAGCATGCTTGGGTACTCGTGTGATCTGAGTGACTCAGTTTTGGAATACAACTGTCGCGTGGTGCATCGCGACCTCAAGGCACCCCGGAGTTTCTGAAAAAAAATTTTCTGCAATTTTCACGAAACCACTTTTCATCAACTTGAATTGGGCTAAAAATCCACCCCTGAAAATAAATATTCTCTGAGTAGTGTGGAAATGCTGATCCTTACCCTACCTGGGGTGTCCACTGAGCATTTCCGCGAACTCTACTTGAAGTTCTCTGGGCATGGGATTTTGACATGTTCCCCAAACCAAAAGGAATGAGTGGGAAACAATCAAGACAACAGATAGAAGCACTTGCATTTGAATTAGTTTCAAGCATGCTTGGGTACTCGTGTGATCTGAGTGACTCAGTTTTCGAATACAACTGTCGCGTGGTGCACCGCGACCTCCAGGCACCGCGCAGTTTCTGAAATAAATTTTCTGCGATTTTCACGAAACCACTTTTCTTCAACTTGAATTGGGCTAAAAATCCATCACAGAAAATAAAAATTCTCTGAGTAGTGTGGAAATACTGATCCTTACCCTACCTGGGGTGTCCACTGAGCATTTCCGCGAACTCTACTTGAATTTCTCTGGGCATGGGATTTTGACATGTTCCCCAAACCAAAAGGAATGAGTGGGAAACAATCAAGACAACAGATAGAAGCACTTGCATTTGAATGAGTTTCAAGCATGCTTGGGTACTCGTGTGATCTGAGTGACTCAGTTTTGGAATACAACTGTCGCGTGGTGCATCGCGACCTCAAGGCACCCCGGCGTTTCTGAAAAAAAAATTTCTGCGATTTTCACGAAACCACTTTTCTTCAACTTGAATTGGGCTAAAAATCCTTCCCTGAAAATAAAAGTTCTCTGAGTAGTGTGTAAGTGCTGATCCTTACCCTGCCTGGGTTGTCCACTGAGCATTTCCCCGAACTCTACCTGAAGTTCTCTGGGCATGGTATTTTGACATGTTCCCCAAACCAAAAGGAATGAGTGGGAAACAATATGGAAAAGAGATAGAGGCACTTGCATTTGAATGAGTTTCAAGCATGCTTGGGTACTCGTGTGATCTGAGTGACTCAGTTTTGGAATACAACTGTCGCGTGGTGCACCGCGACCTCCAGGCACCCTGGAGTTTCTGAAAAAAAAATTTCTGCGATTTTCACGAAACCACTTTTCTTCAACTTGATTTGGGCTAAAAATCCATCACTGAAAATAAAAAATCTCTGAGTAGTGTGGAAATACTGATCCTTACCCTGCCTGGGTTGTCCACTGAGCATTTCCGCGAGCTCTACCTGAAGTTCTCTGGGCATGGGATTTTGACATGTTCCCCAAACCAAAAGGAATGAGTGGGAAACAATCAAGACAACAGATAGAAGCACTTGCATTTGAATGAGTTTCAAGCATGCTTGGGTACTCGTGTGATCTGAGTGACTCAGTTTTGGAATACAACTGTCGCGTGGTGCACCGCGACCTCCCGGCACTCCGGAGTTTCTGAAAAAAAATTTTCTGAGATTTTCACGAAACCACTTTTCTTCAACTTGAATTGGGCTAAAAATCCATCCCTGAAAATAAAAATTCTCTGAGTAGTGTTTAAATGCTGATCCTTACCCTGCCTGGGTTGTCCACTGAGCATTTCCCCGAACTCTACCTGAAGTTCTCTGGGCATGGGATTTTGACATGTTCCCCAAACCAAAAGGAATGAGTGGGAAATAATATGGAAAAGAGATAGAGGCACTTGCATTTGAATGAGTTTCAAGCATGCTTGGGTACTCGTGTGATCTGAGTGACTCAGTTTTGGAATACAACTGTCGCGTGGTGCACCGCGACCTCCAGGCACCCCGGAGTTTCTGAAAAAAAAATTTCTGCGATTTTCACGAAACCACTTTTCTTCAACTTGAATTGGGCTAAAAATCCATCACTAAAAATAAAAATTCTCTGAGTAGTGTGCAAATACTGATCCTTACCCTACCTGGGGTGTCCACTGAGCATTTCCGCGAACTCTACTTGAAGTTCTCTGGGCATGGGATTTTGACATGTTACCCAAACCAAAAGGAATGAGTGGGAAACAATCAAGACAACAGATAGAAGCACTTGCATTTGAATGAGTTTCAAGCATGCTTGGGTTCTCGTGTGATCTGAGTGACTCAGTTTTGGAATACAACTGTCGCGTGGTGCACCGCGACCTCCAGGCACCCCGGAGTTTCTGAAAAAAAATTTTCTGCGATTTTCACAAAACCACTTTTCTTCAACTTGATTTGGGCTAAAAATCCATCACTGAAAATAAAAATTCTCTGAGTAGTGTGGAAATACTGATCCTTACCCTGCCTGGGTTGTCCACTGAGCATTTCCGCGAGCTCTACCTGAAGTTCTCTGGGCATGGGATTTTGACATGTTCCCCAAACCAAAAGGAATGAGTGGGAAACAATCAAGACAACAGATAGAAGCACTTGCATTTGAATGAGTTTCAAGCATGCTTGGGTACTCGTGTGATCTGAGTGACTCAGTTTTGGAATACAACTGTCGCGTGGTGCACCACGACCTCCCGGCACCCCGGAGTTTCTGAAAAAAAATTTTCTGAGATTTTCACGAAACCACTTTTCTTCAACTTGAATTGGGCTAAAAATCCATCCCTGAAAATAAAAATTCTCTGAGTAGTGTGTAAATGCTGATCCTTACCCTGCCTGGGTTGTCCACTGAGCATTTCCCCGAACTCTACCTGTAGTTCTCTGGGCATGGGATTTTGACATGTTCCCCAAACCAAAAGGAATGAGTGGGAAACAATCAAGACAACAGATAGAAGCACTTGCATTTGAATGAGTTTCAAGCATGCTTGGGTACTCGTGTGATCTGAGTGACTCAGTTTTGGAATACAACTGTCGCGTGGTGTACCGCGACCTCCCGGCACCCCGGAGTTTCTGAAAAAAAAATTTCTGCGATTTTCACGAAACCACTTTTCTTCAACTTGAATTGGGCTAAAAATCCATACCTGAAAATAAAAATTCTCTGAGTAGTGTGTAAATGCTGATCCTTACTCTGCCTGGGTTGTCCACTGAGCATTTCCCCGAACTGTACCTGAAGTTCTCTGGGCATGGGATTTTGACATGTTCCCCAAACCAAAAGGAATGAGTGGGAAACAATCAAGAAAAGAGATAGAGGCACTTGCATTTGAATGAGTTTCAAGCATGCTTGGGTACTCATGTGATCTGAGTGACTCAGTTTTGGAATACAACTGTCGCGTGGTGCATCGCGACCTCAAGGCACCCCGGAGTTTCTGAAAAAAAAATTTCTGCGATTTTCACGAAACCACTTTTCTTCAACTTGAATTGGGCTAAAAATCCTTCCCTGAAAATAAAAAATCTCTGAGTAGTGTGTAAGTGCTGATCCTTACCCTGCCTGGGTTGTCCACTGAGCATTTCCCCGAACTCTACCTGAAGTTCTCTGGGCATGGGTTTTTGACATGTTCCCCAAACGAAAAGTAATGAGTGGGAAACAATCAAGACAACAGATAGAAGCACTTGCATTTGAATGAGTTTCAAGCATGCTTGGGTACTCGTGTGATCTGAGTGACTCAGTTTTGGAATACAACTGTCGCGTGGTGCACCGCGACCTCCCGGCACTCCGGAGTTTCTGAAAAAAAATTTTCTGAGATTTTCACGAAACCACTTTTCTTCAACTTGAATTGGGCTAAAAATCCATCCCTGAAAATAAAAATTCTCTGAGTAGTGTTTAAATGCTGATCCTTACCCTGCCTGGGTTGTCCACTGAGCATTTCCCCGAACTCTACCTGAAGTTCTCTGGGCATGGGATTTTGACATGTTCCCCAAACCAAAAGGAATGAGTGGGAAACAATATGGAAAAGAGATAGAGGCACTTGCATTTGAATGAGTTTCAAGCATGCTTGGGTACTTGTGTGATCTGAGTGACTCAGTTTTGGAATACAACTGTCGCGTGGTGCACCGCGACCTCCAGGCACCCCGGAGTTTCTGAAAAAAAAATTTCTGCGATTTTCACGAAACCACTTTTCTTCAACTTGTATTGGGCTAAAAATCCATCACTGAAAATAAAAATTCTCTGAGTAGTGTGCAAATACTGATCCTTACCCTACCTGGGGTGTCCACTGAGCATTTCCGCGAACTCTACTTGAAGTTCTCTGGGCATGGGATTTTGACATGTTACCCAAACCAAAAGGAATGAGTGGGAAACAATCAAGACAACAGATAGAAGCACTTGCATTTGAATGAGTTTCAAGCATGCTTGGGTTCTCGTGTGATCTGAGTGACTCAGTTTTGGAATACAACTGTCGCGTGGTGCACCGCGACCTCCCGGCACCCCGGAGTTTCTGAAAAAAAATTTTCTGAGATTTTCACGAAACCACTTTTCTTCAACTTGAATTGGGCTAAAAATCCATCCCTGAAAATAAAAATTCTCTGAGTAGTGTGTAAATGCTGATCCTTACCCTGCCTGGGTTGTCCACTGAGCATTTCCCCGAACTCTACCTGTAGTTCTCTGGGCATGGGATTTTGACATGTTCCCCAAACCAAAAGGAATGAGTGGGAAACAATCAAGACAACAGATAGAAGCACTTGCATTTGAATGAGTTTCAAGCATGCTTGGGTACTCGTGTGATCTGAGTGACTCAGTTTTGGAATACAACTGTCGCGTGGTGTACCGCGACCTCCCGGCACCCCGGAGTTTCTGAAAAAAAATTTTCTGCGATTTTCACGAAACCACTTTTCTTCAACTTGAATTGGGCTAAAAATCCATACCTGAAAATAAAAATTCTCTGAGTAGTGTGTAAATGCTGATCCTTACCCTGCCTGGGTTGTCCACTGAGCATTTCCCCGAACTCTACCTGTAGTTCTCTGGGCATGGGATTTTGACATGTTCCCCAAACCAAAAGGAATGAGTGGGAAACAATCAAGAAAAGAGATAGAGGCACTTGCATTTGAATGAGTTTCAAGCATGCTTGGGTACTCATGTGATCTGAGTGACTCAGTTTTGGAATACAACTGTCGCGTGGTGCACCGTGACCTCCAGGCACCCCGGAGTTTCTGAAAAAAAATTTTCTGCGATTTTCACGAAACCACTTTTCTTCAACTTGAATTGGGCTAAAAATCCATCACAGAAAATAAAAATTCTCTGAGTAGTGTGGAAATACTGATCCTTACCCTACCTGGGGTGTCCACTGAGCATTTCCGCGAACTCTACTTGAATTTCTCTGGGCATTTGATTTTGACATGTTCCCCAAACCAAAAGGAATGAGTGGGAAACAATCAAGACAACAGATAGAAGCACTTGCATTTGAATGAGTTTCAAGCATGCTTGGGTACTCGTGTGATCTGAGTGACTCAGTTTTGGAATACAACTGTCGCGTGGTGCATCGCGACCTCAAGGCACCCCGGAGTTTCTGAAAAAAAATTTTCTGCAATTTTCACGAAACCACTTTTCATCAACTTGAATTGGGCTAAAAATCCATCCCTGAAAATAAATATTCTCTGAGTAGTGTGGAAATGCTGATCCTTACCCTACCTGGGGTGTCCACTGAGCATTTCCGCGAACTCTACTTGAAGTTCTCTGGGCATGGGATTTTGACATGTTCCCCAAACCAAAAGGAATGAGTGGGAAACAATCAAGACAACAGATAGAAGCACTTGCATTTGAATTAGTTTCAAGCATGCTTGGGTACTCGTGTGATCTGAGTGACTCAGTTTTCGAATACAACTGTCGCGTGGTGCACCGCGACCTCCAGGCACCGCGCAGTTTCTGAAATAAATTTTCTGCGATTTTCACGAAACCACTTTTCTTCAACTTGAATTGGGCTAAATATCCATCCCTGAAAATAAAAATTCTCTGAGTAGTGTTTAAATGCTGATCCTTACCCTGCCTGGGATGTCCACTGAGCATTTCCCCGAACTCTACCTGAAGTTCTCTGGGCATGGGATTTTGACATGTTCCCCAAACCAAAAGGAATGAGTGGGAAACAATCAAGAAAAGAGATAGAGGCACTTGCATTTGAATGAGTTTCAAGCATGCTTGGGTACTCATGTGATCTGAGTGACTCAGTTTTGGAATACAACTGTCGCGTGGTGCACCGCGACCTCCAGGCACCCCGGAGTTTCTGAAAAAAAATTTTCTGCGATTTTCACGAAACCACTTTTCTTCAACTTGAATTGGGCTAAAAATCCATCCCTGAAAATAAAAATTCTCTGAGTAGTGTGTAAATGCTGATCCTTACCCTGCCTGGGTTGTCCACTGAGCATTTCCCCGAACTCTACCTGAAGTTCTCTGGGCATGGGATTTTGACATATTCCCCAAACCAAAAGGAAAGAGTGGGAAACAATCAAGACAACAGATAGAAGCACTTGCATTTGAATGAGTTTCAAGAATGCTTGGGTACTCGTGTGATCTGAGTGACTCAGTTTTCGAATACAACTGTCGCGTGGTGCACCGCGACCTCCAGGCACCCCAGAGTTTCTGAAAGAAAAATTTCTGCGATTTTCACGAAACCACTTTTCTTCAACTTGTATTGGGCTAAAAATCCATCACTGAAAATAAAAATTCTCTGAGTAGTGTGGAAATACTGATCTTTACCCTGCCTGGGTTGTCCACTGAGCATTTCCGCGAGCTCTACCTGAAGTTCTCTGGGCATGGGATTTTGACATGTTCCCCAAACCAAAAGGAATGAGTGGGAAACCATCAAGACAACAGATAGAAGCACTTGCATTTGAATGAGTTTTAAGCATGCTTGGGTACTCGTGTGATCTGAGTGACTCAGTTTTCGAATACAACTGTCGCGTGGTGCACTGCGACCTCCAGGCACCCTGGAGTTTCTGAAAAAAAATTTTCTGCGATTTTCACGAAACCACTTTTCTTAAACTTGAATTGGGCTAAAAATCCATCACTGAAAATGAAAATTCTCTGAGTAGTGTTGAAATCCTGATCCTTACCCTGCCTGGGTTGTCCACTGAGCATTTCCGCGAGCTCTACCTGAAGTTCTCTGGGCATGGGATTTTGACATGTTCTCCAAACCAAAAGGAATGAGTGGGAAACAATCAAGACAACAGATAGAAGCACTTGCATTTGAATGAGTTTCAAGCATGCTTGGGTACTCGTGTGATCTGAGTGACTCAGTTTTGGAATACAACTGTCGCGTGGTGCACCGCGACCTCCAGGCATCCCGGAGTTTCTGAAAAAAAATTTTCTGCGATTTTCACGAAACCACTTTTCTTCAACTTGAATTGTGCTAAAAACCCATCCCTAAAAATAAATATTCTCTGAGTAGTGTGGAAATGCTGATCCTTACCCTACCTGGGGTGTCCACTGAGCATTTCCGCGAACTCTACTTGAAGTTCTGTGGGCATGGGATTTTGGCATGTTACCCAAACCAAAAGGAATGAGTGGGAAACAATCAAGACAACAGATAGAAGCACTTGCATTTGAATGAGTTTCAAGCATGCTTGGGTACTCGTGTGATCTGAGTGACTCAGTTTTGGAATACAACTGTCGCGTGGTGCACCGCGACCTCCAGGCACCCCGGAGTTTCTGAAAAAAAAGTTTCTGCGATTTTCACGAAACCCCTTTTCTTCAACTTGAATTGTGATAAAAATCCATCACTGAAAATAAAAATTCTCTGAGTAGTGTGGAAATACTGATCCTTACCCTGCCTGGGTTGTCCACTGAGCATTTCCGCGAGATCTACCTGAAGTTCTCTGGGCATGGGATTTTGACATGTTCCCCAAACCAAAAGGAATGAGTGGGAAACAATCAAGACAACAGATAGAAGCACTTGCATTTGAATGAGTTTCAAGCATGCTTGGGTACTCGTGTGATCTGAGTGACTCAGTTTTCGAATACAACTGTCGCGTGGTGCACTGCGACCTCCAGGCACCCCGGAGTTTCTGAAAAAAAATTTTCTGCGATTTTCACGTAACCACTTTTCTTCAACTTGAATTGGGCTAAAAATCCATCACTGAAAATAAAAATTCTCTGAGTAGTGTGGAAATACTGATCCTTACCCTGCCTGGGTTGTCCACTGAGCATTTCCGCGAGCTCTACCTGAAGTTCTCTGGGCATGGGATATTGACATGTTCCCCAAACCAAAAGGAATGAGTGGGAAACAATCAAGACAACAGATAGAAGCACTTGCATTTGAATTAGTTTCAAGCATGCTTGGGTACTCGTGTGATCTGAGTGACTCAGTTTTCGAATACAACTGTCGCGATGTGAACCGCGACCTCCAGGCACCGCGGAGTTTCTGAAAAAAAATTTTCTGCGATTTTCACGACACCACTTTTCTTCAACTTGAATTGGGCTAAAAATCCATCCCTGAAAATAAAAATTCTCTGAGTAGTGTTTAAATGCTGATCCTTACCCTGCCTGGGTTGTCCACTGAGCATTTCCCCGAACTCTACCTGAAGTTCTCTGGGCATAGGATTTTGACATGTTCCCCAAACCAAAAGGAATGAGTGGGAAACAATCAAGAAAAGAGATAGAGGCACTTGCATTTGAATGAGTTTCAAGCATGCTTGGGTACTCATGTGATCTGAGTGACTCAGTTTTGGAATACAACTGTCGCGTGGTGCACCGCGACCTCCAGGCACCCCGGAGTTTCTGAAAAAAAAATTTCTGAGATTTTCACGAAACCACTTTTCTTCAACATGAATTGGGCTAAAAATCAATCCCTGACAATAAATATTCTCTGAGTAGTGTGGAAATGCTGATCCTTACCCTACCTGGGGTGTCCACTGAGCATTTCCCCGAACTCTACCTGAAGTTCTCTGGGCATGGGATTTTGACATGTTCCCCAAACCAAAAGGAATGAGTGGGAAACAATCAAGACAACAGATAGAAGCACTTGCATTTGAATGAGTTTCAAGCATGCTTGGGTACTCGTGTGATCTGAGTGACTCAGTTTTGGAATACAACTGTCGCGTGGTGCACCGCGACCTCCAGGCACCCCGGAGTTTCTGAAAAAAAATTTTCTGCGATTTTCACGAAACCACTTTTCTTCAACTTGAATTGGGCTAAAAATCCATCCCTGAAAATAAAAATTCTCTGAGTAGTGTGTAAATGCTGATCCTTACCCTGCCTGGGTTGTCCACTGAGCATTTCCCCGAACTCTACCTGAAGTTCTCTCGGCATGGGATTTTGACATGTTCCCCAAACCAAAAGTAATGAGTGGGAAACAATCAAGACAACAGATAGAAGCACTTGCATTTGAATGAGTTTCAAGCATGCTTGGGTACTCGTGTGATCTGAGCGACTCAGTTTTCGAATACAACTGTCGCGTGGTGCACCGCGACCTCCCGGCACCCCGGAGTTTCTGAAAAAAAATTTTCTGAGATTTTCACGAAACCACTTTTCTTCAACTTGAATTGGGCTAAAAATCCATCCCTGAAAATAAAAATTCTCTGAGTAGTGTGTAAATGCTGATCCTTACCCTGCTTGGGTTGTCCACTGAGCATTTCCCCGAACTCTACCTGAAGTTCTCTGGGCATGGGATTTTGACATGTTCCCCAAACCAAAAGGAATGAGTGGGAAACAATATGGAAAAGAGATAGAGGCACTTGCATTTGAATGAGTTTCAAGCATGCTTGGGTACTCGTGTGATCTGAGTGACTCAGTTTTGGAATACAACTGTCGCGTGGTGCACCGCGACCTCCAGGCACCCCGGAGTTTCTGAAAAAAAAATTTCTGCGATTTTCACGAAACCACTTTTCTTCAACTTGAATTGGGCTAAAAATCCATCACTGAAAATAAAAATTCTCTGAGTAGTGTGGAAATACTGATCCTTACCCTGCCTGGGTTGTCCACTGAGCATTTCCGCGAGCTCTACCTGAAGTTCTCTGGGCATGTTATTTTGACATGTTCCCCAAACCAAAAGGAATGAGTGGGAAACAATCAAGACAACAGATAGAAGCACTTGCATTTGAATGAGTTTCAAGCATGCTTGGGTACTCGTGTGATCTGAGTGACTCAGTTTTGGAATACAACTGTCGCGTGGTGCACCGCGACCTCCCGGCACCCCGGAGTTTCTGAAAAAAAATTTTCTGCGATTTTCACGAAACCACTTTTCTTCAACTTGAATTGGGCTAAAAATCCATACCTGAAAATAAAAATTCTCTGAGTAGTGTGTAAATGCTGATCCTTACCCTGCCTGGGTTGTCCACTGAGCATTTCCCCGAACTGTACCTGAAGTTCTCTGGGCATGGGATTTTGACATGTTCCCCAAACCAAAAGGAATGAGTGGGAAACAATCAAGAAAAGAGATAGAGGCACTTGCATTTGAATGAGTTTCAAGCATGCTTGGGTACTCATGTGATCTGAGTGACTCAGTTTTGGAATACAACTGTCGCGTGGTGCACCGCGACCTCCAGGCACCCCGGAGTTTCTGAAAAAAAATTTTCTGCGATTTTCACGAAACCACTTTTCATCAACTTGAATTGGGCTAAAAATCCATCCCTGAAAATAAATATTCTCTGAGTAGTGTGGAAATGCTGATCCTTACCCTACCTGGGGTGTCCACTGAGCATTTCCGCGAACTCTACTTGAAGTTCTCTGGGCATGGGATTTTGACATGTTCCCCAAACCAAAAGGAATGAGTGGGAAACAATCAAGACAACAGATAGAAGCACTTGCATTTGAATTAGTTTCAAGCATGCTTGGGTACTCGTGTGATCTGAGTGACTCAGTTTTCGAATACAACTGTCGCGTGGTGCACCGCGACCTCCAGGCACCGCGCAGTTTCTGAAATAAATTTTCTGCGATTTTCACGAAACCACTTTTCTTCAACTTGAATTGGGCTAAATATCCATCCCTGAAAATAAAAATTCTCTGAGTAGTGTTTAAATGCTGATCCTTACCCTGCCTGGGATGTCCACTGAGCATTTCCCCGAACTCTACCTGAAGTTCTCTGGGCATGGGATTTTGACATGTTCCCCAAACCAAAAGGAATGAGTGGGAAACAATCAAGAAAAGAGATAGAGGCACTTGCATTTGAATGAGTTTCAAGCATGCTTGGGTACTCATGTGATCTGAGTGACTCAGTTTTGGAATACAACTGTCGCGTGGTGCACCGCGACCTCCAGGCACCCCGGAGTTTCTGAAAAAAAATTTTCTGCGATTTTCACGAAACCACTTTTCTTCAACTTGAATTGGGCTAAAAATCCATCCCTGAAAATAAAAATTCTCTGAGTAGTGTGTAAATGCTGATCCTTACCCTGCCTGGGTTGTCCACTGAGCATTTCCCCGAACTCTACCTGAAGTTCTCTGGGCATGGGATTTTGACATATTCCCCAAACCAAAAGGAAAGAGTGGGAAACAATCAAGACAACAGATAGAAGCACTTGCATTTGAATGAGTTTCAAGAATGCTTGGGTACTCGTGTGATCTGAGTGACTCAGTTTTCGAATACAACTGTCGCGTGGTGCACCGCGACCTCCAGGCACCCCAGAGTTTCTGAAAAAAAAATTTCTGCGATTTTCACGAAACCACTTTTCTTCAACTTGTATTGGGCTAAAAATCCATCACTGAAAATAAAAATTCTCTGAGTAGTGTGGAAATACTGATCCTTACCCTGCCTGGGTTGTCCACTGAGCATTTCCGCGAGCTCTACCTGAAGTTCTCTGGGCATGGGATTTTGACATGTTCCCCAAACCAAAAGGAATGAGTGGGAAACAATCAAGACAACAGATAGAAGCACTTGCATTTGAATGAGTTTTAAGCATGCTTGGGTACTCGTGTGATCTGAGTGACTCAGTTTTCGAATACAACTGTCGCGTGGTGCACTGCGACCTCCAGGCACCCCGGAGTTTCTGAAAAAAAATTTTCTGCGATTTTCACGAAACCACTTTTCTTAAACTTGAATTGGGCTAAAAATCCATCACTGAAAATGAAAATTCTCTGAGTAGTGTTGAAATCCTGATCCTTACCCTGCCTGGGTTGTCCACTGAGCATTTCCGCGAGCTCTACCTGAAGTTCTCTGGGCATGGGATTTTGACATGTTCTCCAAACCAAAAGGAATGAGTGGGAAACAATCAAGACAACCGATAGAAGCACTTGCATTTGAATGAGTTTCAAGCATGCTTGGGTACTCGTGTGATCTGAGTGACTCAGTTTTGGAATACAACTGTCGCGTGGTGCACCGCGACCTCCAGGCACCCCGGAGTTTCTGAAAAAAAATTTTCTGCGATTTTCACGAAACCACTTTTCTTCAACTTGAATTGTGCTAAAAACCCATCCCTAAAAATAAATATTCTCTGAGTAGTGTGGAAATGCTGATCCTTACCCTACCTGGGGTGTCCACTGAGCATTTCCGCGAACTCTACTTGAAGTTCTGTGGGCATGGGATTTTGGCATGTTACCCAAACCAAAAGGAATGAGTGGGAAACAATCAAGACAACAGATAGAAGCACTTGCATTTGAATGAGTTTCAAGCATGCTTGGGTACTCGTGTGATCTGAGTGACTCAGTTTTGGAATACAACTGTCGCGTGGTGTACCGCGACCTCCAGGCACCGCGCAGTTTCTGAAAAAAAAGTTTCTGCGATTTTCACGAAACCCCTTTTCTTCAACTTGAATTGGGATAAAAATCCATCACTGAAAATAAAAATTCTCTGAGTAGTGTGGAAATACTGATCCTTACCCTGCCTGGGTTGTCCACTGAGCATTTCCGCGAGCTCTACCTGAAGTTCTCTGGGCATGGGATTTTGACATGTTCCCCAAACCAAAAGGAATGAGTGGGAAACAATCAAGACAACAGATAGAAGCACTTGCATTTGAATGAGTTTCAAGCATGCTTGGGTACTCGTGTGATCTGAGTGACTCAGTTTTCGAATACAACTGTCGCGTGGTGCACTGCGACCTCCAGGCACCCCGGAGTTTTTGAAAAAAAAATTTCTGCGATTTTCACGTAACCACTTTTCTTCAACTTGAATTGGGCTAAATATCCATCACTGAAAATAAAAATTCTCTGAGTAGTGTGGAAATACTGATCCTTACCCTGCCTGGGTTGTCCACTGAGCATTTCCGCGAGCTCTACCTGAAGTTCTCTGGGCATGGGATTTTGACATATTCCCCAAACCAAAAGGAATGAGTGGGAAACAATCAAGACAACAGATAGAAGCACTAGCATTTGAATGAGTTTCAACCATGCTTGGGTACTCGTGTGATCTGAGTGACTCAGTTTTGGAATACAACTGTCGCGTGGTGCACCGCGACCTCCAGGCACCCCGGAGTTTCTGAAAAAAAATTTTCTGCGATTTTCACGACACCACTTTTCTTCAACTTGAATTGGGCTAAAAATCCATCCCTGAAAATAAAAATTCTCTGAGTAGTGTTTAAATGCTGATCCTTACCCTGCCTGGGTTGTCCACTGAGCATTTCCCCGAACTCTACCTGAAGTTCTCTGGGCATAGGATTTTGACATGTTCCCCAAACCAAAAGGAATGAGTGGGAAACAATCAAGAAAAGAGATAGAGGCACTTGCATTTGAATGAGTTTCAAGCATGCTTGGGTACTCATGTGATCTGAGTGACTCAGTTTTGGAATACAACTGTCGCGTGGTACACCGCGACCTCCAGGCACCCCGGAGTTTCTGAAAAAAAATTTTCTGCGATTTTCACGAAACCACTTTTCTTCAACTTGAATTGGGCTAAAAATCCATCCCTGAAAATAAAAATTCTCTGAGTAGTGTGTAAATGCTGATCCTTACCCTGCCTGGGTTGTCCACTGAGCATTTCCCCGAACTCTACCTGAAGTTCTCTCGGCATGGGATTTTGACATGTTCCCCAAACCAAAAGGATTGAGTGGGAAACAATCAAGAAAAGAGATAGAAGCACTTGCATTTGAATGAGTTTCAAGCATGCTTGGGTACTTATGTGATCTGAGTGATTCAGTTTTGGAATACAACTGTCGCGTGGTGCACAGCGACCTCCAGGCACCCCGGAGTTTCTGAAAAAAAATTTTCTGCGATTTTCACGAAACCACTTTTCTTCAACTTGAATTGGGCTAAAAATCCATCCCTGAAAATAAAAATTCTCTGAGTAGTGTGTAAATGCTAATCCTTACCCTGCCTGGGTTGTCCACTGAGCATTTCCCCGAACTCTACCTGAAGTTCTCTGGGCATGGGATTTTGACATGTTCCCCAAACCAAAAGGAATGAGTGGGAAACAATCAAGACAAAAGATAGAAGCACTTGCATTTGAATGAGTTTCAAGCATGCTTGGGTACTCGTGTGATCTGAGTGACTCAGTTTTGGAATACAACTGTCGCGTGGTGCAACGCGACCTCCAGGCACCCCGGAGTTTTTGAAAAAAAATTTTCTGCGATTTTCACGAAACCACTTTTCTTAAACTTGAATTGGGCTAAAAATCCATCACTGAAAATGAAAATTCTCTGAGTAGTGTTGAAATCCTGATCCTTACCCTGCCTGGGTTGTCCACTGAGCATTTCCGCGAGCTCTACCTGAAGTTCTCTGGGCATGGGATTTTGACATGTTCTCCAAACCAAAAGGAATGAGTGGGAAACAATCAAGACAACCGATAGAAGCACTTGCATTTGAATGAGTTTCAAGCATGCTTGGGTACTCGTGTGATCTGAGTGACTCAGTTTTGGAATACAACTGTCGCGTGGTGCACCGCGACCTCCAGGCACCCCGGAGTTTCTGAAAAAAAATTTTCTGCGATTTTCACGAAACCACTTTTCTTCAACTTGAATTGTGCTAAAAACCCATCCCTAAAAATAAATATTCTCTGAGTAGTGTGGAAATGCTGATCCTTACCCTACCTGGGGTGTCCACTGAGCATTTCCGCGAACTCTACTTGAAGTTCTGTGGGCATGGGATTTTGGCATGTTACCCAAACCAAAAGGAATGAGTGGGAAACAATCAAGACAACAGATAGAAGCACTTGCATTTGAATGAGTTTCAAGCATGCTTGGGTACTCGTGTGATCTGAGTGACTCAGTTTTGGAATACAACTGTCGCGTGGTGTACCGCGACCTCCAGGCACCGCGCAGTTTCTGAAAAAAAAGTTTCTGCGATTTTCACGAAACCCCTTTTCTTCAACTTGAATTGGGATAAAAATCCATCACTGAAAATAAAAATTCTCTGAGTAGTGTGGAAATACTGATCCTTACCCTGCCTGGGTTGTCCACTGAGCATTTCCGCGAGCTCTACCTGAAGTTCTCTGGGCATGGGATTTTGACATGTTCCCCAAACCAAAAGGAATGAGTGGGAAACAATCAAGACAACAGATAGAAGCACTTGCATTTGAATGAGTTTCAAGCATGCTTGGGTACTCGTGTGATCTGAGTGACTCAGTTTTCGAATACAACTGTCGCGTGGTGCACTGCGACCTCCAGGCACCCCGGAGTTTCTGAAAAAAAAATTTCTGCGATTTTCACGTAACCACTTTTCTTCAACTTGAATTGGGCTAAATATCCATCACTGAAAATAAAAATTCTCTGAGTAGTGTGGAAATACTGATCCTTACCCTGCCTGGGTTGTCCACTGAGCATTTCCGCGAGCTCTACCTGAAGTTCTCTGGGCATGGGATTTTGACATATTCCCCAAACCAAAAGGAATGAGTGGGAAACAATCAAGACAACAGATAGAAGCACTAGCATTTGAATGAGTTTCAACCATGCTTGGGTACTCGTGTGATCTGAGTGACTCAGTTTTGGAATACAACTGTCGCGTGGTGCACCGCGACCTCCAGGCACCCCGGAGTTTCTGAAAAAAAATTTTCTGCGATTTTCACGAAACCACTTTTCTTCAACTTGAATTGGGCTAAAAATCCATCCCTGAAAATAAAAGTTCTCTGAGTAGTGTGGAAATACTGATCCTTACCCTACCTGGGGTGTCCACTGAGCATTTCCGCGAACTCTACTTGAAGTTCTCTGGGCATGGGATTTTGACATGTTCCGCAAACCAAAAGGAATGAGTGGGAAACAATCAAGACAACAGATAGAAGCACTTGCATTTGAATTAGTTTCAAGCATGCTTGGGTACTCGTGTGATCTGAGTGACTCAGTTTTCGAATACAACTGTCGCGATGTGCACCGCGACCTCCAGGCACCGCGGAGTTTCTGAAAAAAAATTTTCTGCGATTTTCACGACACCACTTTTCTTCAACTTGAATTGGGCTAAAAATCCATCCCTGAAAATAAAAATTCTCTGAGTAGTGTTTAAATGCTGATCCTTACCCTGCCTGGGTTGTCCACTGAGCATTTCCCCGAACTCTACCTGAAGTTCTCTGGGCATAGGATTTTGACATGTTCCCCAAACCAAAAGGAATGAGTGGGAAACAATCAAGAAAAGAGATAGAGGCACTTGCATTTGAATGAGTTTCAAGCATGCTTGGGTACTCATGTGATCTGAGTGACTCAGTTTTGGAATACAACTGTCGCGTGGTACACCGCGACCTCCAGGCACCCCGGAGTTTCTGAAAAAAAATTTTCTGCGATTTTCACGAAACCACTTTTCTTCAACTTGAATTGGGCTAAAAATCCATCCCTGAAAATAAAAATTCTCTGAGTAGTGTGTAAATGCTGATCCTTACCCTGCCTGGGTTGTCCACTGAGCATTTCCCCGAACTCTACCTGAAGTTCTCTCGGCATGGGATTTTGACATGTTCCCCAAACCAAAAGGATTGAGTGGGAAACAATCAAGAAAAGAGATAGAAGCACTTGCATTTGAATGAGTTTCAAGCATGCTTGGGTACTTATGTGATCTGAGTGATTCAGTTTTGGAATACAACTGTCGCGTGGTGCACAGCGACCTCCAGGCACCCCGGAGTTTCTGAAAAAAAATTTTCTGCGATTTTCACGAAACCACTTTTCTTCAACTTGAATTGGGCTAAAAATCCATCCCTGAAAATAAAAATTCTCTGAGTAGTGTGTAAATGCTAATCCTTACCCTGCCTGGGTTGTCCACTGAGCATTTCCCCGAACTCTACCTGAAGTTCTCTGGGCATGGGATTTTGACATGTTCCCCAAACCAAAAGGAATGAGTGGGAAACAATCAAGACAAAAGATAGAAGCACTTGCATTTGAATGAGTTTCAAGCATGCTTGGGTACTCGTGTGATCTGAGTGACTCAGTTTTGGAATACAACTGTCGCGTGGTGCAACGCGACCTCCAGGCACCCCGGAGTTTTTGAAAAAAAAATTTCTGCGATTTTCACGAAACCACTTTTCTTCAACTTGAATTGGGCTAAAAATCCATCCCTGAAAATAAAAATTCTCTGAGTAGTGTGTAAATGCTGATCCTTACCCTGCCTGGGTTGTCCACTGAGCATTTCCCCGAACTCTACCTGAAGTTCTCTGGGCATGGGATTTTGACATGTTCCCCAAACCAAAAGGAATGAGTGGGAAACAATCAAGAAAAGAGATAGAGGCACTTGCATTTGAATGAGTTTCAAGCATGCTTGGGTACTCATGTGATCTGAGTGACTCAGTTTTGGAATACAACTGTCGCGTGGTGCACCGCGACCTCCAGGCACCCCGGAGTTTCTGAAAAAAAATTTTCTGCGATTTTCACGAAACCACTTTTCTTCAACTTGAATTGGGCTAAAAATCCATCCCTGAAAATAAATATTCTCTGAGTAGTGTGGAAATGCTGATCCTTAACCTACCTGGGGTGTCCACTGAGCATTTCCGCGAACTCTACTTGAAGTTCTCTGGGCATGGGATTTTGACATATTACCCAAACCAAAAGGAATGAGTGGGAAACAATCAAGACAACAGATAGAAGCACTTGCATTTGAATGAGTTTCAAGCATGCTTGGGTACTCGTGTGATCTGAGTGACTCAGTTTTCGAATACAACTGTCGCGTGGTGCACCGCGAACTCCAGGCACCCCGGAGTTTCTGAAAAAAAATTTTCTGCGATTTTCACGAAACCACTTTTCTTCAACTTCAATTGGGCTAAAAATCCATCCCTGAAAATAGAAATTCTCTGAGTAGTGTGTAAATGCTGATCCTTACCCTGCCTGGGTTGTCCACTGAGCATTTCCCCGAACTCTACCTGAAGTTCTCTGGGCATGGGATTTTGACATGTTCCCCAAACCAAAAGGAATGAGTGGGAAACAATCAAGAGAACAGATAGAAGCACTTGCATTTGAATGAGTTTCAAACATGCTTGGGTACTCGTGTGATCTGAGTGACTCAGTTTTCGAATACAACTGTCGCGTGGTGGACCGCGACCTCCAGGCACCCCGGAGTTTCTGAAAAAAAATTTTCTGCGATTTTCACGAAACCACATTTCTTCAACTTGAATTGGGCTAAAAATCCATCCCTGAAAATAAATATTCTCTGAGTAGTGTGGAAATGCTGATCCTTACCCTACCTGGGGTGTCCACTGAGCATTTCCGCGAACTCTACTTGAAGTTCTCTGGGCATGGGATTTTGACATGTTCCCCAAACCAAAATTAATGAGTGGGAAACAATCAAGACAACAGATAGAAGCACTTGCATTTGAATGAGTTTTAAGCATGCTTGGGTACTCGTGTGATCTGAGTGACTCAGTTTTCGAATACAACTGTCGCGTGGTGCACTGCGACCTCCAGGCACCCCGGAGTTTCTGAAAAAAAATTTTCTGCGATTTTCACGAAACCACTTTTCTTAAACTTGAATTGGGCTAAAAATCCATCACTGAAAATGAAAATTCTCTGAGTAGTGTTGAAATCCTGATCCTTACCCTGCCTGGGTTGTCCACTGAGCATTTCCGCGAGCTCTACCTGAAGTTCTCTGGGCATGGGATTTTGACATGTTCTCCAAACCAAAAGGAATGAGTGGGAAACAATCAAGACAACAGATAGAAGCACTTGCATTTGAATGAGTTTCAAGCATGCTTGGGTACTCGTGTGATCTGAGTGACTCAGTTTTGGAATACAACTGTCGCGTGGTGCACCGCGACCTCCATGCACCCCGGAGTTTCTGAAAAAAAATTTTCTGCGATTTTCACGAAACCACTTTTCTTCAACTTGAATTGTGCTAAAAATCCATCCCTGAAAATAAATATTCTCTGAGTAGTGTGGAAATGCTGATCCTTACCCTACCTGGGGTGTCCACTGAGCATTTCCGCGAACTCTACTTGAAGTTCTGTGGGCATGGGATTTTGGCATGTTACCCAAACCAAAAGGAATGAGTGGGAAACAATCAAGACAACAGATAGAAGCACTTGCATTTGAATGAGTTTCAAGCATGCTTGGGTACTCGTGTGATCTGAGTGACTCAGTTTTGGAATACAACTGTCGCGTGGTGTACCGCGACCTCCAGGCACCCCGGAGTTTCTGAAAAAAAAGTTTCTGCGATTTTCACGAAACCCCTTTTCTTCAACTTGAATTGGGATAAAAATCCATCACTGAAAATAAAAATTCTCTGAGTAGTGTGGAAATACTGATCCTTACCCTGCCTGGGTTGTCCACTGAGCATTTCCGCGAGCTCTACCTGAAGTTCTCTGGGCATGGGATTTTGACATGTTCCCCAAACCAAAAGGAATGAGTGGGAAACAATCAAGACAACAGATAGAAGCACTTGCATTTGAATGAGTTTCAAGCATGCTTGGGTACTCGTGTGATCTGAGTGACTCAGTTTTGGAATACAACTGTCGCGTGGTGCACCGCGACCTCCCGGCACCCCGGAGTTTCTGAAAAAAAATTTTCTGAGATTTTCACGAAACCACTTTTCTTCAACTTGAATTGGGCTAAAAATCCATCCCTGAAAATAAAAATTCTCTGAGTAGTGTGTAAATGCTGATCCTTACCCTGCCTGGGTTGTCCACTGAGCATTTCCCCGAACTCTACCTGTAGTTCTCTGGGCATGGGATTTTGACATGTTCCCCAAACCAAAAGGAATGAGTGGGAAACAATCAAGACAACAGATAGAAGCACTTGCATTTGAATGAGTTTCAAGCATGCTTGGGTACTCGTGTGATCTGAGTGACTCAGTTTTGGAATACAACTGTCGCGTGGTGTACCGCGACCTCCCGGCACCCCGGAGTTTCTGACAAAAAATTTTCTGCGATTTTCACGAAACCACTTTTCTTCAACTTGAATTGGGCTAAAAATCCATCACTGAAAATAAAAATTCTCTGAGTAGTGTGGAAATACTGATCCTTACCCTGCCTGGGTTGTCCACTGAGCATTTCCGCGAGCTCTACCTGAAGTTCTCTGGGCATGGGATTTTGACATATTCCCCAAACCAAAAGGAATGAGTGGGAAACAATCAAGACAACAGATAGAAGCAATAGCATTTGAATGAGTTTCAACCATGCTTGGGTACTCGTGTGATCTGAGTGACTCAGTTTTGGAATACAACTGTCGCGTGGTGCACCGCGACCTCCAGGCACCCCGGAGTTTCTGAAAAAAAATTTTCTGCGATTTTCACGAAACCACTTTTCTTCAACTTGAATTGGGCTTAAAATCCATCCCTGAAAATAAAAGTTCTCTGAGTAGTGTGGAAATACTGATCCTTACCCTGCCTGGGTTTTCCACTGAGCATTTCCCCGAACTCTACCTGAAGTTCTCTGGGCATGGGATTTTGACATGTTCCCCAAACCAAAAGGAATGAGTGGGAAACAATATGGAAAAGAGATAGAGGCACTTGCATTTGAATGAGTTTCAAGCATGCTTGGGTACTCGTGTGATCTGAGTGACTCAGTTTTGGAATACAACTGTCGCGTGGTGCACCGCGACCTCCAGGCACCGCGGAGTTTCTGAAAAAAAATTTTCTGCGATTTTCACAAAACCACTTTTCTTCAACTTGATTTGGGCTAAAAATCCATCACTGAAAATAAAAATTCTCTGAGTAGTGTGGAAATACTGATCCTTACCCTGCCTGGGTTGTCCACTGAGCATTTCCGCGAGCTCTACCTGAAGTTCTCTGGGCATGGGATTTTGACATGTTCCCCAAACCAAAAGGAATGAGTGGGAAACAATCAAGACAACAGATAGAAGCACTTGCATTTGAATGAGTTTCAAGCATGCTTGGGTACTCGTGTGATCTGAGTGACTCAGTTTTGGAATACAACTGTCGCGTGGTGCACCGCGACCTCCCGGCACCCCGGAGTTTCTGAAAAAAAATTTTCTGAGATTTTCACGAAACCACTTTTCTTCAACTTGAATTGGGCTAAAAATCCATCCCTGAAAATAAAAATTCTCTGAGTAGTGTGTAAATGCTGATCCTTACCCTGCCTGGGTTGTCCACTGAGCATTTCCCCGAACTCTACCTGTAGTTCTCTGGGCATGGGATTTTGACATGTTCCCCAAACCAAAAGGAATGAGTGGGAAACAATCAAGACAACAGATAGAAGCACTTGCATTTGAATGAGTTTCAAGCATGCTTGGGTACTCGTGTGATCTGAGTGACTCAGTTTTGGAATACAACTGTCGCGTGGTGTACCGCGACCTCCCGGCACCCCGGAGTTTCTGAAAAAAAATTTTCTGCGATTTTCACGAAACCACTTTTCTTCAACTTGAATTGGGCTAAAAATCCATCACTGAAAATGAAAATTCTCTGAGTAGTGTTGAAATCCTGATCCTTACCCTGCCTGGGTTGTCCACTGAGCATTTCCGCGAGCTCTACCTGAAGTTCTCTGGGCATGGGATTTTGACATGTTCTCCAAACCAAAAGGAATGAGTGGGAAACAATCAAGACAACATATAGAAGCACTTGCATTTGAATGAGTTTCAAGCATGCTTGGGTACTCGTGTGATCTGAGTGACTCAGTTTTGGAATACAACTGTCGCGTGGTGCACCGCGACCTCCAGGCACCCCGGAGTTTCTGAAAAAAAATTTTCTGCGATTTTCACGAAACCACTTTTCTTCAACTTGAATTGTGCTAAAAATCCATCACTGAAAATAAATATTCTCTGAGTAGTGTGGAAATGCTGATCCTTACCCTACCTGGGGTGTCCACTGAGCATTTCCGCGAACTCTACTTGAAGTTCTGTGGGCATGGGATTTTGGCATGTTACCCAAACCAAAAGGAATGAGTGGGAAACAATCAAGACAACAGATAGAAGCACTTGCATTTGAATGAGTTTCAAGCATGCTTGGGTACTCGTGTGATCTGAGTGACTCAGTTTTGGAATACAACTGTCGCGTGGTGTACCGCGACCTCCAGGCACCCCGGAGTTTCTGAAAAAAAAGTTTCTGCGATTTTCACGAAACCCCTTTTCTTCAACTTGAATTGGGATAAAAATCCATCACTGAAAATAAAAATTCTCTGAGTAGTGTGGAAATACTGATCCTTACCCTGCCTGGGTTGTCCACTGAGCATTTCCGCGAGCTCTACCTGAAGTTCTCTGGGCATGGGATTTTGACATGTTCCCCAAACCAAAAGGAATGAGTGGGAAACAATCAAGACAACAGATAGAAGCACTTGCATTTGAATGAGTTTCAAGCATGCTTGGGTACTCGTGTGATCTGAGTGACTCAGTTTTGGAATACAACTGTCGCGTGGTGCACCGCGACCTCCAGGCACCCCGGAGTTTCTGAAAAAAAATTTTCTGCGATTTTCACGAAACCACTTTTCTTCAACTTGAATTGGGATAAAAATCCATCACTGAAAATAAAAATTCTCTGAGTAGTGTGGAAATACTGATCCTTACCCTGCCTGGGTTGTCCACTGAGCATTTCCGCGAGCTCTACCTGAAGTTCTCTGGGCATGGGATTTTGACATGTTCCCCAAACCAAAAGGAATGAGTGGGAAACAATCAAGACAACAGATAGAAGCACTTGCATTTGAATGAGTTTCAAGCATGCTTGGGTACTCGTGTGATCTGAGTGACTCAGTTTTCGAATACAACTGTCGCGTGGTGCACTGCGACCTCCAGGCACCCCGGAGTTTCTGAAAAAAAATTTTCTGCGATTTTCACGTAACCACTTTTCTTCAACTTGAATTGGGCTAAAAATCCATCACTGAAAATAAAAATTCTCTGAGTAGTGTGGAAATACTGATCCTTACCCTGCCTGGGTTGTCCACTGAGCATTTCCGCGAGCTCTACCTGAAGTTCTCTGGGCATGGGATTTTGACATATTCCCCAAACCAAAAGGAATGAGTGGGAAACAATCAAGACAACAGATAGAAGCACTAGCATTTGAATGAGTTTCAACCATGCTTGGGTACTCGTGTGATCTGAGTGACTCAGTTTTCGAATACAACTGTCGCGTGGTGCACCGCGACCTCCAGGCACCCCGGAGTTTCTGAAAAAAAATTTTCTGCGATTTTCACGAAACCACTTTTCTTCAACTTGAATTGGGCTTAAAATCCATCCCTGAAAATAAAAGTTCTCTGAGTAGTGTGGAAATACTGATCCTTACCCTGCCTGGGTTTTCCACTGAGCATTTCCCCGAACTCTACCTGAAGTTCTCTGGGCATGGGATTTTGACATGTTCCCCAAACCAAAAGGAATGAGTGGGAAACAATATGGAAAAGAGATAGAGGCACTTGCATTTGAATGAGTTTCAAGCATGCTTGGGTACTCGTGTGATCTGAGTGACTCAGTTTTGGAATACAACTGTCGCGTGGTGCACCGCGACCTCCAGGCACCCCGGAGTTTCTGAAAAAAAATTTTCTGCGATTTTCACAAAACCACTTTTCTTCAACTTGATTTGGGCTAATAATCCATCACTGAAAATAAAAATTCTCTGAGTAGTGTGGAAATACTGATCCTTACCCTGCCTGGGTTGTCCACTGAGCATTTCCGCGAGCTCTACCTGAAGTTCTCTGGGCATGGGATTTTGACATGTTCCCCAAACCAAAAGGAATGAGTGGGAAACAATCAAGACAACAGATAGAAGCACTTGCATTTGAATGAGTTTCAAGCATGCTTGGGTACTCGTGTGATCTGAGTGACTCAGTTTTGGAATACAACTGTCGCGTGGTGCACCGCGACCTCCCGGCACCCCGGAGTTTCTGAAAAAAAATTTTCTGAGATTTTCACGAAACCACTTTTCTTCAACTTGAATTGGGCTAAAAATCCATCCCTGAAAATAAAAATTCTCTGAGTAGTGTGTAAATGCTGATCCTTACCCTGCCTGGGTTGTCCACTGAGCATTTCCCCGAACTCTACCTGTAGTTCTCTGGGCATGGGATTTTGACATGTTCCCCAAACCAAAAGGAATGAGTGGGAAACAATCAAGACAACAGATAGAAGCACTTGCATTTGAATGAGTTTCAAGCATGCTTGGGTACTCGTGTGATCTGAGTGACTCAGTTTTGGAATACAACTGTCGCGTGGTGTACCGCGACCTCCCGGCACCCCGGAGTTTCTGAAAAAAAATTTTCTGCGATTTTCACGAAACCACTTTTCTTCAACTTGAATTGGGCTAAAAATCCATCACTGAAAATGAAAATTCTCTGAGTAGTGTTGAAATCCTGATCCTTACCCTGCCTGGGTTGTCCACTGAGCATTTCCGCGAGCTCTACCTGAAGTTCTCTGGGCATGGGATTTTGACATGTTCTCCAAACCAAAAGGAATGAGTGGGAAACAATCAAGACAACATATAGAAGCACTTGCATTTGAATGAGTTTCAAGCATGCTTGGGTACTCGTGTGATCTGAGTGACTCAGTTTTGGAATACAACTGTCGCGTGGTGCACCGCGACCTCCAGGCACCCCGGAGTTTCTGAAAAAAAATTTTCTGCGATTTTCACGAAACCACTTTTCTTCAACTTGAATTCTGCTAAAAATCCATCCCTGAAAATAAATATTCTCTGAGTAGTGTGGAAATGCTGATCCTTACCCTACCTGGGGTGTCCACTGAGCATTTCCGCGAACTCTACTTGAAGTTCTGTGGGCATGGGATTTTGGCATGTTACCCAAACCAAAAGGAATGAGTGGGAAACAATCAAGACAACAGATAGAAGCACTTGCATTTGAATGAGTTTCAAGCATGCTTGGGTACTCGTGTGATCTGAGTGACTCAGTTTTGGAATACAACTGTCGCGTGGTGTACCGCGACCTCCAGGCACCCCGGAGTTTCTGAAAAAAAAGTTTCTGCGATTTTCACGAAACCCCTTTTCTTCAACTTGAATTGGGATAAAAATCCATCACTGAAAATAAAAATTCTCTGAGTAGTGTGGAAATACTGATCCTTACCCTGCCTGGGTTGTCCACTGAGCATTTCCGCGAGCTCTACCTGAAGTTCTCTGGGCATGGGATTTTGACATGTTCCCCAAACCAAAAGGAATGAGTGGGAAACAATCAAGACAACAGATAGAAGCACTTGCATTTGAATGAGTTTCAAGCATGCTTGGGTACTCGTGTGATCTGAGTGACTCAGTTTTCGAATACAACTGTCGCGTGGTGCACTGCGACCTCCAGGCACCCCGGAGTTTCTGAAAAAAAATTTTCTGCGATTTTCACGAAACCACTTTTCTTCAACTTGAATTGGGCTAAAAATCCATCCCTGAAAATAGAAATTCTCTGAGTAGTGTGTAAATGCTGATCCTTACCCTACCTGGGGTGTCCACTGAGCATTTCCGCGAACTCTACTTGAAGTTCTCTGGGCATGGGATTTTGACATGTTCCCCAAACCAAAATTAATGAGTGGGAAACAATCAAGACAACAGATAGAAGCACTTGCATTTGAATGAGTTTTAAGCATGCTTGGGTACTCGTGTGATCTGAGTGACTCAGTTTTCGAATACAACTGTCGCGTGGTGCACTGCGACCTCCAGGCACCCCGGAGTTTCTGAAAAAAAATTTTCTGCGATTTTCACGAAACCACTTTTCTTAAACTTGAATTGTGCTAAAAATCCATCACTGAAAATGAAAATTCTCTGAGTAGTGTGGAAATGCTGATCCTTACCCTACCTGGGGTGTCCACTGAGCATTTCCGCGAACTCTACTTGAAGTTCTGTGGGCATGGGATTTTGACATGTTCTCCAAACCAAAAGGAATGAGTGGGAAACAATCAAGACAACAGATAGAAGCACTTGCATTTGAATGAGTTTCAAGCATGCTTGGGTACTCGTGTGATCTGAGTGACTCAGTTTTATAATACAACTGTCGCGTGGTGTACCGCGACCTCCAGGCACCCCGGAGTTTCTGAAAAAAAAGTTTCTGCGATTTTCACGAAACCCCTTTTCTTCAACTTGAATTGGGATAAAAATCCATCACTGAAAATAAAAATTCTCTGAGTAGTGTGGAAATACTGATCCTTACCCTGCCTGGGTTGTCCACTGAGCATTTCCGCGAGCTCTACCTGAAGTTCTCTGGGCATGGGATTTTGACATGTTCCCCAAACCAAAAGGAATGAGTGGGAAACAATCAAGACAACAGATAGAAGCACTTGCATTTGAATGAGTTTCAAGCATGCTTGGGTACTCGTGTGATCTGAGTGACTCAGTTTTCGAATACAACTGTCGCGTGGTGCACTGCGACCTCCAGGCACCCCGGAGTTTCTGAAAAAAAATTTTCTGCGATTTTCACGTAACCACTTTTCTTCAACTTGAATTAGGCTAAAAATCCATCACTGAAAATAAAAATTCTCTGAGTAGTGTGGAAATACTGATCCTTACCCTGCCTGGGTTGTCCTCTGAGCATTTCCGCGAGCTCTACCTGAAGTTCTCTGGGCATGGGATTTTGACATATTCCCCAAACCAAAAGGAATGAGTGGGAAACAATCAAGACAACAGATAAAAGCACTAGCATTTGAATGAGTTTCAACCATGCTTGGGTACTCGTGTGATCTGAGTGACTCAGTTTTGGAATACAACTGTCGCGTGGTGCACCGCGACCTCCAGGCACCCCGGAGTTTCTGAAAAAAAATTTTCTGCGATTTTCACGAAACCACTTTTCTTCAACTTGAATTGGGCTTAAAATCCATCCCTGAAAATAAAAGTTCTCTGAGTAGTGTGGAAATACTGATCCTTACCCTGCCTGGGTTTTCCACTGAGCATTTCCCCGAACTCTACCTGAAGTTCTCTGGGCATGGGATTTTGACATGTTCCCCAAACCAAAAGGAATGAGTGGGAAACAATATGGAAAAGAGATAGAGGCACTTGCATTTGAATGAGTTTCAAGCATGCTTGGGTACTCGTGTGATCTGAGTGACTCAGTTTTGGAATACAACTGTCGCGTGGTGCACCGCGACCTCCCGGCACCCCGGAGTTTCTGAAAAAAAATTTTCTGAGATTTTCACGAAACCACTTTTCTTCAACTTGAATTGGGCTAAAAATCCATCCCTGAAAATAAAAATTCTCTGAGTAGTGTGTAAATGCTGATCCTTACCCTGCCTGGGTTGTCCACTGAGCATTTCCCCGAACTCTACCTGTAGTTCTCTGGGCATGGGATTTTGACATGTTCCCCAAACCAAAAGGAATGAGTGGGAAACAATCAAGACAACAGATAGAAGCACTTGCATTTGAATGAGTTTCAAGCATGCTTGGGTACTCGTGTGATCTGAGTGACTCAGTTTTGGAATACAACTGTCGCGTGGTGTACCGCGACCTCCCGGCACCCCGGAGTTTCTGAAAAAAAATTTTCTGCGATTTTCACGAAACCACTTTTCTTCAACTTGAATTGGGCTAAAAATCCATCACTGAAAATGAAAATTCTCTGAGTAGTGTTGAAATCCTGATCCTTACCCTGCCTGGGTTGTCCACTGAGCATTTCCGCGAGCTCTACCTGAAGTTCTCTGGGCATGGGATTTTGACATGTTCTCCAAACCAAAAGGAATGAGTGGGAAACAATCAAGACAACAGATAGAAGCACTTGCATTTGAATGAGTTTCAAGCATGCTTGGGTACTCGTGTGATCTGAGTGACTCAGTTTTGGAATACAACTGTCGCGTGGTGCACCGCGACCTCCAGGCACCCCGGAGTTTCTGAAAAAAAATTTTCTGCGATTTTCACGAAACCACTTTTCTTCAACTTGAATTGTGCTAAAAATCCATCCCTGAAAATAAATATTCTCTGAGTAGTGTGGAAATGCTGATCCTTACCCTACCTGGGGTGTCCACTGAGCATTTCCGCGAACTCTACTTGAAGTTCTGTGGGCATGGGATTTTGGCATGTTACCCAAACCAAAAGGAATGAGTGGGAAACAATCAAGACAACAGATAGAAGCACTTGCATTTGAATGAGTTTCAAGCATGCTTGGGTACTCGTGTGATCTGAGTGACTCAGTTTTGGAATACAACTGTCGCGTGGTGTACCGCGACCTCCAGGCACCCCGGAGTTTCTGAAAAAAAAGTTTCTGCGATTTTCACGAAACCCCTTTTCTTCAACTTGAATTGGGATAAAAATCCATCACTGAAAATAAAAATTCTCTGAGTAGTGTGGAAATACTGATCCTTACCCTGCCTGGGTTGTCCACTGAGCATTTCCGCGAGCTCTACCTGAAGTTCTCTAGGCATGGGATTTTGACATGTTCCCCAAACCAAAAGGAATGAGTGGGAAACAATCAAGACAACAGATAGAAGCACTTGCATTTGAATGAGTTTCAAGCATGCTTGGGTACTCGTGTGATCTGAGTGACTCAGTTTTCGAATACAACTGTCGCGTGGTGCACTGCGACCTCCAGGCACCCCGGAGTTTCTGAAAAAAAATTTTCTGCGATTTTCACGTAACCACTTTTCTTCAACTTGAATTGGGCTAAAAATCCATCACTGAAAATAAAAATTCTCTGAGTAGTGTGGAAATACTGATCCTTACCCTGCCTGGGTTGTCCACTGAGCATTTCCGCGAGCTCTACCTGAAGTTCTCTGGGCATGGGATTTTGACATATTCCCCAAACCAAAAGGAATGAGTGGGAAACAATCAAGACAACAGATAGAAGCACTAGCATTTGAATGAGTTTCAACCATGCTTGGGTACTCGTGTGATCTGAGTGACTCAGTTTTGGAATACAACTGTCGCGTGGTGCACCGCGACCTCCAGGCACCCCGGAGTTTCTGAAAAAAAATTTTCTGCGATTTTCACGAAACCACTTTTCTTCAACTTGAATTGGGCTTAAAATCCATCCCTGAAAATAAAAGTTCTCTGAGTAGTGTGGAAATACTGATCCTTACCCTGCCTGGGTTTTCCACTGAGCATTTCCCCGAACTCTACCTGAAGTTCTCTGGGCATGGGATTTTGACATGTTCCCCAAACCAAAAGGAATGAGTGGGAAACAATATGGAAAAGAGATAGAGGCACTTGCATTTGAATGAGTTTCAAGCATGCTTGGGTACTCGTGTGATCTGAGTGACTCAGTTTTGGAATACAACTGTCGCGTGGTGCACCGCGACCTCCAGGCACCCCGGAGTTTCTGAAAAAAAATTTTCTGCGATTTTCACAAAACCACTTTTCTTCAACTTGATTTGGGCTAAAAATCCATCACTGAAAATAAAAATTCTCTGAGTAGTGTGGAAATACTGATCCTTACCCTGCCTGGGTTGTCCACTGAGCATTTCCGCGAGCTCTACCTGAAGTTCTCTGGGCATGGGATTTTGACATGTTCCCCAAACCAAAAGGAATGAGTGGGAAACAATCAAGACAACAGATAGAAGCACTTGCATTTGAATGAGTTTCAAGCATGCTTGGGTACTCGTGTGATCTGAGTGACTCAGTTTTGGAATACAAGTGTCGCGTGGTGCACCGCGACCTCCCGGCACCCCGGAGTTTCTGAAAAAAAATTTTCTGAGATTTTCACGAAACCACTTTTCTTCAACTTGAATTGGGCTAAAAATCCATCCCTGAAAATAAAAATTCTCTGAGTAGTGTGTAAATGCTGATCCTTACCCTGCCTGGGTTGTCCACTGAGCATTTCCCCGAACTCTACCTGTAGTTCTCTGGGCATGGGATTTTGACATGTTCCCCAAACCAAAAGGAATGAGTGGGAAACAATCAAGACAACAGATAGAAGCACTTGCATTTGAATGAGTTTCAAGCATGCTTGGGTACTCGTGTGATCTGAGTGACTCAGTTTTGGAATACAACTGTCGCGTGGTGTACCGCGACCTCCCGGCACCCCGGAGTTTCTGAAAAAAAATTTTCTGCGATTTTCACGAAACCACTTTTCTTCAACTTGAATTGGGCTAAAAATCCATACCTGAAAATAAAAATTCTCTGAGTAGTGTGTAAATGCTGATCCTTACCCTGCCTGGGTTGTCCACTGAGCATTTCCCCGAACTGTACCTGAAGTTCTCTGGGCATGGGATTTTGACATGTTCCCCAAACCAAAAGGAATGAGTGGGAAACAATCAAGAAAAGAGATAGAGGCACTTGCATTTGAATGAGTTTCAAGCATGCTTGGGTACTCATGTGATCTGAGTGACTCAGTTTTGGAATACAACTGTCGCGTGGTGCACCGTGACCTCCAGGCACCCCGGAGTTTCTGAAAAAAAATTTTCTGCGATTTTCACGAAACCACTTTTCTTCAACTTGAATTGGGCTAAAAATCCATCACAGAAAATAAAAATTCTCTGAGTAGTGTGGAAATACTGATCCTTACCCAACCTGGGGTGTCCACTGAGCATTTCCGCGAACTCTACTTGAATTTCTCTGGGCATTTGATTTTGACATGTTCCCCAAACCAAAAGGAATGAGTGGGAAACAATGAAGACAACAGATAGAAGCACTTGCATTTCAATGAGTTTCAAGCATGCTTGGGTACTCGTGTGATCTGAGTGACTCAGTTTTGGAATACAACTGTCGCGTGGTGCATCGCGACCTCAAGGCACCCCGGAGTTTCTGAAAAAAAATTTTCTGCAATTTTCACGAAACCACTTTTCATCAACTTGAATTGGGCTAAAAATCCATCCCTGAAAATAAATATTCTCTGAGTAGTGTGGAAATGCTGATCCTTACCCTACCTGGGGTGTCCACTGAGCATTTCCGCGAACTCTACTTGAAGTTCTCTGGGCATGGGATTTTGACATGTTCCCCAAACCAAAAGGAATGAGTGGGAAACAATCAAGACAACAGATAGAAGCACTTGCATTTGAATTAGTTTCAAGCATGCTTGGGTACTCGTGTGATCTGAGTGACTCAGTTTTCGAATACAACTGTCGCGTGGTGCACCGCGACCTCCAGGCACCGCGCAGTTTCTGAAATAAATTTTCTGCGATTTTCACGAAACCACTTTTCTTCAACTTGAATTGGGCTAAAAATCCATCACAGAAAATAAAAATTCTCTGAGTAGTGTGGAAATACTGATCCTTACCCTACCTGGGGTGTCCACTGAGCATTTCCGCGAACTCTACTTGAATTTCTCTGGGCATGGGATTTTGACATGTTCCCCAAACCAAAAGGAATGAGTGGGAAACAATCAAGACAACAGATAGAAGCACTTGCATTTGAATGAGTTTCAAGCATGCTTGGGTACTCGTGTGATCTGAGTGACTCAGTTTTGGAATACAACTGTCGCGTGGTGCATCGCGACCTCAAGGCACCCCGGAGTTTCTGAAAAAAAAATTTCTGCGATTTTCACGAAACCACTTTTCTTCAACTTGAATTGGGCTAAAAATCCTTCCCTGAAAATAAAAGTTCTCTGAGTAGTGTGTAAGTGCTGATCCTTACCCTGCCTGGGTTGTCCACTGAGCATTTCCCCGAACTCTACCTGAAGTTCTCTGGGCATGGGTTTTTGACATGTTCCCCAAACGAAAAGTAATGAGTGGGAAACAATCAAGACAACAGATAGAAGCACTTGCATTTGAATGAGTTTCAAGCATGCTTGGGTACTCGTGTGATCTGAGCGACTCAGTTTTCGAATACAACTGTCGCGTGGTGCACCGCGACCTCCCGGCACCCCGGAGTTTCTGAAAAAAAATTTTCTGAGATTTTCACGAAACCACTTTTCTTCAACTTGAATTGGGCTAAAAATCCATCCCTGAAAATAAAAATTCTCTGAGTAGTGTGTAAATGCTGATCCTTACCCTGCTTGGGTTGTCCACTGAGCATTTCCCCGAACTCTACCTGAAGTTCTCTGGGCATGGGATTTTGACATGTTCCCCAAACCAAAAGGAATGAGTGGGAAACAATATGGAAAAGAGATAGAGGCACTTGCATTTGAATGAGTTTCAAGCATGCTTGGGTACTCGTGTGATCTGAGTGACTCAGTTTTGGAATACAACTGTCGCGTGGTGCACCGCGACCTCCAGGCACCCCGGAGTTTCTGAAAAAAAAATTTCTGCGATTTTCACGAAACCACTTTTCTTCAACTTGATTTGGGCTAAAAATCCATCACTGAAAATAAAAAATCTCTGAGTAGTGTGGAAATACTGATCCTTACCCTGCCTGGGTTGTCCACTGAGCATTTCCGCGAGCTCTACCTGAAGTTCTCTGGGCATGGGATTTTGACATGTTCCCCAAACCAAAAGGAATGAGTGGGAAACAATCAAGACAACAGATAGAAGCACTTGCATTTGAATGAGTTTCAAGCATGCTTGGGTACTCGTGTGATCTGAGTGACTCAGTTTTGGAATACAACTGTCGCGTGGTGCACCGCGACCTCCCGGCACTCCGGAGTTTCTGAAAAAAAATTTTCTGAGATTGTCACGAAACCACTTTTCTTCAACTTGAATTGGGCTAAAAATCCATCCCTGAAAATAAAAATTCTCTGAGTAGTGTGTAAATGCTGATCCTTACCCTGCCTGGGTTGTCCACTGAGCATTTCCCCGAACTCTACCTGAAGTTCTCTGGGCATGGGATTTTGACATGTTCCCCAAACCAAAAGGAATGAGTGGGAAACAATATGGAAAAGAGATAGAGGCACTTGCATTTGAATGAGTTTCAAAAATGCTTGGGTACTCGTGTGATCTGAGTGACTCAGTTTTGGAATACAAGTGTCGCGTGGTGCACCGCGACCTCCAGGCACCCCGGAGTTTCTGAAAAAAAATTTTCTGCGATTTTCACGAAACCACTTTTCTTCAACTTGAATTGGGCTAAAAATCCATCACAGAAAATAAAAATTCTCTGAGTAGTGTGGAAATACTGATCCTTACCCTACCTGGGGTGTCCACTGAGCATTTCCGCGAACTCTACTTGAATTTCTCTGGGCATTTGATTTTGACATGTTCCCCAAACCAAAAGGAATGAGTGGGAAACAATCAAGACAACAGATAGAAGCACTTGCATTTGAATGAGTTTCAAGCATGCTTGGGTACTCGTGTGATCTGAGTGACTCAGTTTTCGAATACAACTGTCGCGTGGTGCATCGCGACCTCAAGGCACCCCGGAGTTTCTGAAAAAAAATTTTCTGCAATTTTCACGAAACCACTTTTCATCAACTTGAATTGGGCTAAAAATCCATCCCTGAAAATAAAAATTCTCTGAGTAGTGTGTAAATGCTGATCCTTACCCTGCTTGGGTTGTCCACTGAGCATTTCCCCGAACTCTACCTGAAGTTCTCTGGGCATGGGATTTTGACATGTTCCCCAAACCAAAAGGAATGAGTGGGAAACAATATGGAAAAGAGATAGAGGCACTTGCATTTGAATGAGTTTCAAGCATGCTTGGGTACTCGTGTGATCTGAGTGACTCAGTTTTGGAATACAACTGTCGCGTGGTGCACCGCGACCTCCAGGCACCCCGGAGTTTCTGAAAAAAAAATTTCTGCGATTTTCACGAAACCACTTTTCTTCAACTTGATTTGGGCTAAAAATCCATCACTGAAAATAAAAAATCTCTGAGTAGTGTGGAAATACTGATCCTTACCCTGCCTGGGTTGTCCACTGAGCATTTCCGCGAGCTCTACCTGAAGTTCTCTGGGCATGGGATTTTGACATGTTCCCCAAACCAAAAGGAATGAGTGGGAAACAATCAAGACAACAGATAGAAGCACTTGCATTTGAATGAGTTTCAAGCATGCTTGGGTACTCGTGTGATCTGAGTGACTCAGTTTTGGAATACAACTGTCGCGTGGTGCACCGCGACCTCCCGGCACTCCGGAGTTTCTGAAAAAAAACTTTCTGAGATTTTCACGAAACCACTTTTCTTCAACTTGAATTGGGCTAAAAATCCATCCCTGAAAATAAAAATTCTCTGAGTAGTGTTTAAATGCTGATCCTTACCCTGCCTGGGTTGTCCACTGAGCATTTCCCCGAACTCTACCTGAAGTTCTCTGGGCATGGGATTTTGACATGTTCCCCAAACCAAAAGGAATGAGTGGGAAACAATATGGAAAAGAGATAGACGCACTTGCATTTGAATGAGTTTCAAGCATGCTTGGGTACTCGTGTGATCTGAGTGACTCAGTTTTGGAATACAACTGTCGCGTGGTGCACCGCGACCTCCAGGCACCCCGGAGTTTCTGAAAAAAAAATTTCTGCGATTTTCACGAAACCACTTTTCTTCAACTTGAATTGGGCTAAAAATCCATCACTGAAAATAAAAATTCTCTGAGTAGTGTGCAAATACTGATCCTTACCCTACCTGGGGTGTCCACTGAGCATTTCCGCGAACTCTACTTGAAGTTCTCTGGGCATGGGATTTTGACATGTTACCCAAACCAAAAGGAATGAGTGGGAAACAATCAAGACAACAGATAGAAGCACTTGCATTTGAATGAGTTTCAAGCATGCTTGGGTTCTCGTGTGATCTGAGTGACTCAGTTTTGGAATACAACTGTCGCGTGGTGCACCGCGACCTCCAGGCACCCCGGAGTTTCTGAAAAAAAATTTTCTGCGATTTTCACAAAACCACTTTTCTTCAACTTGATTTGGGCTAAAAATCCATCACTGAAAATAAAAATTCTCTGAGTAGTGTGGAAATACTGATCCTTACCCTGCCTGGGTTGTCCACTGAGCATTTCCGCGAGCTCTACCTGAAGTTCTCTGGGCATGGGATTTTGACATGTTCCCCAAACCAAAAGGAATGAGTGGGAAACAATCAAGACAACAGATAGAAGCACTTGCATTTGAATGAGTTTCAAGCATGCTTGGGTACTCGTGTGATCTGAGTGACTCAGTTTTGGAATACAACTGTCGCGTGGTGCACCGCGACCTCCCGGCACCCCGGAGTTTCTGAAAAAAAATTTTCTGAGATTTTCACGAAACCACTTTTCTTCAACTTGAATTGGGCTAAAAATCCATCCCTGAAAATAAAAATTCTCTGAGTAGTGTGTAAATGCTGATCCTTACCCTGCCTGGGTTGTCCACTGAGCATTTCCCCGAACTCTACCTGTAGTTCTCTGGGCATGGGATTTTGACATGTTCCCCAAACCAAAAGGAATGAGTGGGAAACAATCAAGACAACAGATAGAAGCACTTGCATTTGAATGAGTTTCAAGCATGCTTGGGTACTCGTGTGATCTGAGTGACTCAGTTTTGGAATACAACTGTCGCGTGGTGTACCGCGACCTCCCGGCACCCCGGAGTTTCTGAAAAAAAATTTTCTGCGATTTTCACGAAACCACTTTTCTTCAACTTGAATTGGGCTAAAAATCCATACCTGAAAATAAAAATTCTCTGAGTAGTGTGTAAATGCTGATCCTTACCCTGCCTGGGTTGTCCACTGAGCATTTCCCCGAACTGTACCTGAAGTTCTCTGGGCATGGGATTTTGACATGTTCCCCAAACCAAAAGGAATGAGTGGGAAACAATCAAGAAAAGAGATAGAGGCACTTGCATTTGAATGAGTTTCAAGCATGCTTGGGTACTCATGTGATCTGAGTGACTCAGTTTTGGAATACAACTGTCGCGTGGTGCACCGTGACCTCCAGGCACCCCGGAGTTTCTGAAAAAAAATTTTCTGCGATTTTCACGAAACCACTTTTCTTCAACTTGAATTGGGCTAAAAATCCATCACAGAAAATAAAAATTCTCTGAGTAGTGTGGAAATGCTGATCCTTACCCTACCTGGGGTGTCCACTGAGCATTTCCGCGAACTCTACTTGAAGTTCTCTGGGCATGGGATTTTGACATGTTCCCCAAACCAAAAGGAATGAGTGGGAAACAATCAAGACAACAGATAGAAGCACTTGCATTTGAATTAGTTTCAAGCATGCTTGGGTACTCGTGTGATCTGAGTGACTCAGTTTTCGAATACAACTGTCGCGTGGTGCACCGCGACCTCCAGGCACCGCGCAGTTTCTGAAATAAATTTTCTGCGATTTTCACGAAACCACTTTTCTTCAACTTGAATTGGGCTAAATATCCATCCCTGAAAATAAAAATTCTCTGAGTAGTGTTTAAATGCTGATCCTTACCCTGCCTGGGATGTCCACTGAGCATTTCCCCGAACTCTACCTGAAGTTCTCTGGGCATGGGATTTTGACATGTTCCCCAAACCAAAAGGAATGAGTGGGAAACAATCAAGAAAAGAGATAGAGGCACTTGCATTTGAATGAGTTTCAAGCATGCTTGGGTACTCATGTGATCTGAGTGACTCAGTTTTGGAATACAACTGTCGCGTGGTGCACCGCGACCTCCAGGCACCCCGGAGTTTTTGAAAAAAAATTTTCTGCGATTTTCACGAAACCACTTTTCTTCAACTTGAATTGGGCTAAAAATCCATCCCTGAAAATAAAAATTCTCTGAGTAGTGTGTAAATGCTGATCCTTACCCTGCCTGGGTTGTCCACTGAGCATTTCCCCGAACTCTACCTGAAGTTCTCTGGGCATGGGATTTTGACATATTCCCCAAACCAAAAGGAAAGAGTGGGAAACAATCAAGACAACAGATAGAAGCACTTGCATTTGAATGAGTTTCAAGAATGCTTGGGTACTCGTGTGATCTGAGTGACTCAGTTTTCGAATACAACTGTCGCGTGGTGCACCGCGACCTCCAGGCACCCCAGAGTTTCTGAAAGAAAAATTTCTGCGATTTTCACGAAACCACTTTTCTTCAACTTGTATTGGGCTAAAAATCCATCACTGAAAATAAAAATTCTCTGAGTAGTGTGGAAATACTGATCCTTACCCTGCCTGGGTTGTCCACTGAGCATTTCCCCGAACTCTACCTGAAGTTCTCTGGGCATGGGATTTTGACATATTCCCCAAACCAAAAGGAAAGAGTGGGAAACAATCAAGACAACAGATAGAAGCACTTGCATTTGAATGAGTTTCAAGAATGCTTGGGTACTCGTGTGATCTGAGTGACTCAGTTTTCGAATACAACTGTCGCGTGGTGCACCGCGACCTCCAGGCACCCCAGAGTTTCTGAAAGAAAAATTTCTGCGATTTTCACGAAACCACTTTTCTTCAACTTGTATTGGGCTAAAAATCCATCACTGAAAATAAAAATTCTCTGAGTAGTGTGGAAATACTGATCCTTACCCTGCCTGGGTTGTCCACTGAGCATTTCCGCGAGCTCTACCTGAAGTTCTCTGGGCATGGGATTTTGACATGTTCCCCAAACCAAAAGGAATGAGTGGGAAACAATCAAGACAACAGATAGAAGCACTTGCATTTGAATGAGTTTCAAGCATGCTTGGGTACTCGTGTGATCTGAGTGACTCAGTTTTGGAATACAACTGTCGCGTGGTGTACCGCGACCTCCAGGCACCCCGGAGTTTCTGAAAAAAAAGTTTCTGCGATTTTCACGAAACCCCTTTTCTTCAACTTGAATTGGGATAAAAATCCATCACTGAAAATAAAAATTCTCTGAGTAGTGTGGAAATACTGATCCTTACCCTGCCTGGGTTGTCCACTGAGCATTTCCGCGAGCTCTACCTGAAGTTCTCTGGGCATGGGATTTTGACATGTTCCCCAAACCAAAAGGAATGAGTGGGAAACAATCAAGACAACAGATAGAAGCACTAGCATTTGAATGAGTTTCAACCATGCTTGGGTACTCGTGTGATCTGAGTGACTCAGTTTTGGAATACAACTGTCGCGTGGTGCACCGCGACCTCCAGGCACCCCGGAGTTTCTGAAAAAAAATTTTCTGCGATTTTCACGAAACCACTTTTCTTCAACTTGAATTGGGCTAAAAATCCATCCCTGAAAATAAAAGTTCTCTGAGTAGTGTGGAAATACTGATCCTTACCCTACCTGGGGTGTCCACTGAGCATTTCCGCGAACTCTACTTGAAGTTCTCTGGGCATGGGATTTTGACATGTTCCCCAAACCAAAAGGAATGAGTGGGAAACAATCAAGACAACAGATAGAAGCACTTGCATTTGAATTAGTTTCAAGCATGCTTGGGTACTCGTGTGATCTGAGTGACTCAGTTTTCGAATACAACTGTCGCGATGTGAACCGCGACCTCCAGGCACCGCGGAGTTTATGAAAAAAAATTTTCTGCGATTTTCACGACACCACTTTTCTTCAACTTGAATTGGGCTAAAAATCCATCCCTGAAAATAAAAATTCTCTGAGTAGTGTTTAAATGCTGATCCTTACCCTGCCTGGGTTGTCCACTGAGCATTTCCCCGAACTCTACCTGAAGTTCTCTGGGCATAGGATTTTGACATGTTCCCCAAACCAAAAGGAATGAGTGGGAAACAATCAAGAAAAGAGATAGAGGCACTTGCATTTGAATGAGTTTCAAGCATGCTTGGGTACTCGTGTGATCTGAGTGACTCAGTTTTGGAATACAACTGTCGCGTGGTGCACCGCGACCTCCAGGCACCCCGGAGTTTCTGAAAAAAAATTTTCTGCGATTTTCACAAAACCACTTTTCTTCAACTTGAATTGGGCTAAAAATCCATCCCTGAAAATAAAAATTCTCTGAGTAGTGTGTAAATGCTGATCCTTACCCTGCTTGGGTTGTCCACTGAGCATTTCCCCGAACTCTACCTGAAGTTCTCTGGGCATGGGATTTTGACATGTTCCCCAAACCAAAAGGAATGAGTGGGAAACAATATGGAAAAGAGATAGAGGCACTTGCATTTGAATGAGTTTCAAGCATGCTTGGGTACTCGTGTGATCTGAGTGACTCAGTTTTGGAATACAACTGTCGCGTGGTGCACCGCGACCTCCAGGCACCCCGGAGTTTCTGAAAAAAAAATTTCTGCGATTTTCACGAAACCACTTTTCTTCAACTTGATTTGGGCTAAAAATCCATCACTGAAAATAAAAAATCTCTGAGTAGTGTGGAAATACTGATCCTTACCCTGCCTGGGTTGTCCACTGAGCATTTCCGCGAGCTCTACCTGAAGTTCTCTGGGCATGGGATTTTGACATGTTCCCCAAACCAAAAGGAATGAGTGGGAAACAATATGGAAAAGAGATAGAGGCACTTGCATTTGAATGAGTTTCAAGCATGCTTGGGTACTCGTGTGATCTGAGTGACTCAGTTTTGGAATAGAACTGTCGCGTGGTGCACCGCGACCTCCAGGCACCCCGGAGTTTCTGAAAAAAAAATTTCTGCGATTTTCACGAAACCACTTTTCTTCAACTTGAATTGGGCTAAAAATCCATCACTGAAAATAAAAATTCTCTGAGTAGTGTGGAAATACTGATCCTTACCCTGCCTGGGTTGTCCACTGAGCATTTCCGCGAGCTCTACCTGAAGTTCTCTGGGCATGGGATTTTGACATGTTCCCCAAACCAAAAGGAATGAGTGGGAAACAATCAAGACAACAGATAGAAGCACTTGCATTTGAATGAGTTTCAAGCATGCTTGGGTACTCGTGTGATCTGAGTGACTCAGTTTTGGAATACAACTGTCGCGTGGTGCACCGCGACCTCCCGGCACCCCGGAGTTTCTGAAAAAAAATTTTCTGCGATTTTCACGAAACCACTTTTCTTCAACTTGAATTGGGCTAAAAATCCATACCTGAAAATAAAAATTCTCTGAGTAGTGTGTAAATGCTGATCCTTACCCTGCCTGGGTTGTCCACTGAGCATTTCCCCGAACTGTACCTGAAGTTCTCTGGGCATGGGATTTTGACATGTTCCCCAAACCAAAAGGAATGAGTGGGAAACAATCAAGAAAAGAGATAGAGGCACTTGCATTTGAATGAGTTTCAAGCATGCTTGGGTACTCATGTGATCTGAGTGACTCAGTTTTGGAATACAACTGTCGCGTGGTGCACCGTGACCTCCAGGCACCCCGGAGTTTCTGAAAAAAAATTTTCTGCGATTTTCACGAAACCACTTTTCTTCAACTTGAATTGGGCTAAAAATCCATCACTGAAAATGAAAATTCTCTGAGTAGTGTTGAAATCCTGATCCTTACCCTGCCTGGGTTGTCCACTGAGCATTTCCGCGAGCTCTACCTGAAGTTCTCTGGGCATGGGATTTTGACATGTTCTCCAAACCAAAAGGAATGAGTGGGAAACAATCAAGACAACAGATAGAAGCACTTGCATTTGAATGAGTTTCAAGCATGCTTGGGTACTCGTGTGATCTGAGTGACTCAGTTTTGGAATACAACTGTCGCGTGGTGCACCGCGACCTCCAGGCATCCCGGAGTTTCTGAAAAAAAATTTTCTGCGATTTTCACGAAACCACTTTTCTTCAACTTGAATTGTGCTAAAAACCCATCCCTAAAAATAAATATTCTCTGAGTAGTGTGGAAATGCTGATCCTTACCCTACCTGGGGTGTCCACTGAGCATTTCCGCGAACTCTACTTGAAGTTCTGTGGGCATGGGATTTTGGCATGTTACCCAAACCAAAAGGAATGAGTGGGAAACAATCAAGACAACAGATAGAAGCACTTGCATTTGAATGAGTTTCAAGCATGCTTGGGTACTCGTGTGATCTGAGTGACTCAGTTTTGGAATACAACTGTCGCGTGGTGTACCGCGACCTCCAGGCACCCCGGAGTTTCTGAAAAAAAAGTTTCTGCGATTTTCACGAAACCCCTTTTCTTCAACTTGAATTGGGATAAAAATCCATCACTGAAAATAAAAATTCTCTGAGTAGTGTGGAAATACTGATCCTTACCCTGCCTGGGTTGTCCACTGAGCATTTCCGCGAGCTCTACCTGAAGTTCTCTGGGCATGGGATTTTGACATGTTCCCCAAACCAAAAGGAATGAGTGGGAAACAATCAAGACAACAGATAGAAGCACTAGCATTTGAATGAGTTTCAACCATGCTTGGGTACTCGTGTGATCTGAGTGACTCAGTTTTGGAATACAACTGTCGCGTGGTGCACCGCGACCTCCAGGCACCCCGGAGTTTCTGAAAAAAAATTTTCTGCGATTTTCACGAAACCACTTTTCTTCAACTTGAATTGGGCTAAAAATCCATCCCTGAAAATAAAAGTTCTCTGAGTAGTGTGGAAATACTGATCCTTACCCTACCTGGGGTGTCCACTGAGCATTTCCGCGAACTCTACTTGAAGTTCTCTGGGCATGGGATTTTGACATGTTCCCCAAACCAAAAGGAATGAGTGGGAAACAATCAAGACAACAGATAGAAGCACTTGCATTTGAATTAGTTTCAAGCATGCTTGGGTACTCGTGTGATCTGAGTGACTCAGTTTTCGAATACAACTGTCGCGATGTGAACCGCGACCTCCAGGCACCGTGGAGTTTCTGAAAAAAAATTTTCTGCGATTTTCACGACACCACTTTTCTTCAACTTGAATTGGGCTAAAAATCCATCCCTGAAAATAAAAATTCTCTGAGTAGTGTTTAAATGCTGATCCTTACCCTGCCTGGGTTGTCCACTGAGCATTTCCCCGAACTCTACCTGAAGTTCTCTGGGCATAGGATTTTGACATGTTCCCCAAACCAAAAGGAATGAGTGGGAAACAATCAAGAAAAGAGATAGAGGCACTTGCATTTGAATGAGTTTCAAGCATGCTTGGGTACTCATGTGATCTGAGTGACTCAGTTTTGGAATACAACTGTCGCGTGGTGCACCGCGACCTCCAGGCACCCCGGAGTTTCTGAAAAAAAAATTTCTGCGATTTTCACGAAACCACTTTTCTTCAACATGAATTGGGCTAAAAATCAATCCCTGACAATAAATATTCTCTGAGTAGTGTGGAAATGCTGATCCTTACCCTACCTGGGGTGTCCACTGAGCATTTCCCCGAACTCTACCTGAAGTTCTCTGGGCATGGGATTTTGACATGTTCCCCAAACCAAAAGGAATGAGTGGGAAACAATCAAGACAACAGATAGAAGCACTTGCATTTGAATGAGTTTCAAGCATGCTTGGGTACTCGTGTGATCTGAGTGACTCAGTTTTGGAATACAACTGTCGCGTGGTGCACCGCGACCTCCAGGCACCCCGGAGTTTCTGAAAAAAAATTTTCTGCGATTTTCACGAAACCACTTTTCTTCAACTTGAATTGGGCTAAAAATCCATCCCTGAAAATAAAAATTCTCTGAGTAGTGTGTAAATGCTGATCCTTACCCTGCCTGGGTTGTCCACTGAGCATTTCCCCGAACTCTACCTGAAGTTCTCTCGGCATGGGATTTTGACATGTTCCCCAAACCAAAAGTAATGAGTGGGAAACAATCAAGACAACAGATAGAAGCACTTGCATTTGAATGAGTTTCAAGCATGCTTGGGTACTCGTGTGATCTGAGCGACTCAGTTTTCGAATACAACTGTCGCGTGGTGCACCGCGACCTCCCGGCACCCCGGAGTTTCTGAAAAAAAATTTTCTGAGATTTTCACGAAACCACTTTTCTTCAACTTGAATTGGGCTAAAAATCCATCCCTGAAAATAAAAATTCTCTGAGTAGTGTGTAAATGCTGATCCTTACCCTGCTTGGGTTGTCCACTGAGCATTTCCCCGAACTCTACCTGAAGTTCTCTGGGCATGGGATTTTGACATGTTCCCCAAACCAAAAGGAATGAGTGGGAAACAATATGGAAAAGAGATAGAGGCACTTGCATTTGAATGAGTTTCAAGCATGCTTGGGTACTCGTGTGATCTGAGTGACTCAGTTTTGGAATACAACAGTCGCGTGGTGCACCGCGACCTCCAGGCACCCCGGAGTTTCTGAAAAAAAAATTTCTGCGATTTTCACGAAACCACTTTTCTTCAACTTGATTTGGGCTAAAAATCCATCACTGAAAATAAAAAATCTCTGAGTAGTGTGGAAATACTGATCCTTACCCTGCCTGGGTTGTCCACTGAGCATTTCCGCGAGCTCTACCTGAAGTTCTCTGGGCATGGGATTTTGACATGTTCCCCAAACCAAAAGGAATGAGTGGGAAACAATCAAGACAACAGATAGAAGCACTTGCATTTGAATGAGTTTCAAGCATGCTTGGGTACTCGTGTGATCTGAGTGACTCAGTTTTGGAATACAACTGTCGCGTGGTGCACCGCGACCTCCCGGCACTCCGGAGTTTCTGAAAAAAAATTTTCTGAGATTTTCACGAAACCACTTTTCTTCAACTTGAATTGGGCTAAAAATCCATCCCTGAAAATAAATATTCTCTGAGTAGTGTTTAAATGCTGATCCTTACCCTGCCTGGGTTGTCCACTGAGCATTTCCCCGAACTCTACCTGAAGTTCTCTGGGCATGGGATTTTGACATGTTCCCCAAACCAAAAGGAATGAGTGGGAAACAATATGGAAAAGAGATAGAGGCACTTGCATTTGAATGAGTTTCAAGCATGCTTGGGTACTCGTGTGATCTGAGTGACTCAGTTTTGGAATACAACTGTCGCGTGGTGCACCGCGACCTCCAGGCACCCCGGAGTTTCTGAAAAAAAATTTTCTGCGATTTTCACGAAACCACTTTTCTTCAACTTGAATTGTGCTAAAAACCCATCCCTAAAAATAAATATTCTCTGAGTAGTGTGGAAATGCTGATCCTTACCCTACCTGGGGTGTTCACTGAGCATTTCCGCGAGCTCTACCTGAAGTTCTCTGGGCATGGGATTTTGACATGTTCCCCAAACCAAAAGGAATGAGTGGGAAACAATCAAGACAACAGATAGAAGCACTTGCATTTGAATGAGTTTCAAGCATGCTTGGGTACTCGTGTGATCTGAGTGACTCAGTTTTCGAATACAACTGTCGCGTGGTGCACTGCGACCTCCAGGCACCCCGGAGTTTCTGAAAAAAAATTTTCTGCGATTTTCACGTAACCACTTTTCTTCAACTTGAATTGGGCTAAAAATCCATCACTGAAAATAAAAATTCTCTGAGTAGTGTGGAAATACTGATCCTTACCCTGCCTGGGTTGTCCACTGAGCATTTCCGCGAGCTCTACCTGAAGTTCTCTGGGCATGGGATTTTGACATATTCCCCAAACCAAAAGGAATGAGTGGGAAACAATCAAGACAACAGATAGAAGCACTAGCATTTGAATGAGTTTCAACCATGCTTGGGTACTCGTGTGATCTGAGTGACTCAGTTTTGGAATACAACTGTCGCGTGGTGCACCGCGACCTCCAGGCACCCCGGAGTTTCTGAAAAAAAAATTTCTGCGATTTTCACGAAACCACTTTTCTTCAACTTGAATTGGGCTAAAAATCCATCCCTGAAAATAAAAGTTCTCTGAGTAGTGTGGAAATACTGATCCTTACCCTACCTGGGGTGTCCACTGAGCATTTCCGCGAACTCTACTTGAAGTTCTCTGGGCATGGGATTTTGACATGTTCCCCAAACCAAAAGGAATGAGTGGGAAACAATCAAGACAACAGATAGAAGCACTTGCATTTGAATGAGTTTCAAGCATGCTTGGGTACTCGTGTGATCTGAGTGACTCAGTTTTGGAATACAACTGTCGCGTGGTGCACCGCGACCTCCAGGCACCCCGGAGTTTCTGAAAAAAAATTTTCTGCGATTTTCACGAAACCACTTTTCTTCAACTTGAATTGGGCTAAAAATCCATCCCTGAAAATAAATATTCTCTGAGTAGTGTGGAAATGCTGATCCTTAACCTACCTGGGGTGTCCACTGAGCATTTCCGCGAACTCTACTTGAAGTTCTCTGGGCATGGGATTTTGACATATTACCCAAACCAAAAGGAATGAGTGGGAAACAATCAAGACAACAGATAGAAGCACTTGCATTTGAATGAGTTTCAAGCATGCTTGGGTACTCGTGTGATCTGAGTGACTCAGTTTTCGAATACAACTGTCGCGTGGTGCACCGCGAACTCCAGGCACCCCGGAGTTTCTGAAAAAAAATTTTCTGCGATTTTCACGAAACCACTTTTCTTCAACTTGAATTGGGCTAAAAATCCATCCCTGAAAATAGAAATTCTCTGAGTAGTGTGTAAATGCTGATCCTTACCCTGCCTGGGTTGTCCACTGAGCATTTCCCCGAACTCTACCTGAAGTTCTCTGGGCATGGGATTTTGACATGTTCCCCAAACCAAAAGGAATGAGTGGGAAACAATCAAGAGAACAGATAGAAGCACTTGCATTTGAATGAGTTTCAAACATGCTTGGGTACTCGTGTGATCTGAGTGACTCAGTTTTCGAATACAACTGTCGCGTGGTGGACCGCGACCTCCAGGCACCCCGGAGTTTCTGAAAAAAAATTTTCTGCGATTTTCACGAAACCACATTTCTTCAACTTGAATTGGGCTAAAAATCCATCCCTGAAAATAAATATTCTCTGAGTAGTGTGGAAATGCTGATCCTTACCCTACCTGGGGTGTCCACTGAGCATTTCCGCGAACTCTACTTGAAGTTCTCTGGGCATGGGATTTTGACATGTTCCCCAAACCAAAATTAATGAGTGGGAAACAATCAAGACAACAGATAGAAGCACTTGCATTTGAATGAGTTTTAAGCATGCTTGGGTACTCGTGTGATCTGAGTGACTCAGTTTTCGAATACAACTGTCGCGTGGTGCACTGCGACCTCCAGGGACCCCGGAGTTTCTGAAAAAAAATTTTCTGCGATTTTCACAAAACCACTTTTCTTAAACTTGAATTGGGCTAAAAATCCATCACTGAAAATGAAAATTCTCTGAGTAGTGTTGAAATCCTGATCCTTACCCTGCCTGGGTTGTCCACTGAGCATTTCCGCGAGCTCTACCTGAAGTTCTCTGGGCATGGGATTTTGACATGTTCTCCAAACCAAAAGGAATGAGTGGGAAACAATCAAGACAACAGATAGAAGCACTTGCATTTGAATGAGTTTCAAGCATGCTTGGGTACTCGTGTGATCTGAGTGACTCAGTTTTGGAATACAACTGTCGCGTGGTGCACCGCGACCTCCAGGCACCCCGGAGTTTCTGAAAAAAAATTTTCTGCGATTTTCACGAAACCACTTTTCTTCAACTTGAATTGTGCTAAAAACCCATCCCTAAAAATAAATATTCTCTGAGTAGTGTGGAAATGCTGATCCTTACCCTACCTGGGGTGTTCACTGAGCATTTCCGCGAGCTCTACCTGAAGTTCTCTGGGCATGGGATTTTGACATGTTCCCCAAACCAAAAGGAATGAGTGGGAAACAATCAAGACAACAGATAGAAGCACTTGCATTTGAATGAGTTTCAAGCATGCTTGGGTACTCGTGTGATCTGAGTGACTCAGTTTTCGAATACAACTGTCGCGTGGTGCACTGCGACCTCCAGGCACCCCGGAGTTTCTGAAAAAAAATTTTCTGCGATTTTCACGTAACCACTTTTCTTCAACTTGAATTGGGCTAAAAATCCATCACTGAAAATAAAAATTCTCTGAGTAGTGTGGAAATACTGATCCTTACCCTGCCTGGGTTGTCCACTGAGCATTTCCGCGAGCTCTACCTGAAGTTCTCTGGGCATGGGATTTTGACATATTCCCCAAACCAAAAGGAATGAGTGGGAAACAATCAAGACAACAGATAGAAGCACTAGCATTTGAATGAGTTTCAACCATGCTTGGGTACTCGTGTGATCTGAGTGACTCAGTTTTGGAATACAACTGTCGCGTGGTGCACCGCGACCTCCAGGCACCCCGGAGTTTCTGAAAAAAAAATTTCTGCGATTTTCACGAAACCACTTTTCTTCAACTTGAATTGGGCTAAAAATCCATCCCTGAAAATAAAAGTTCTCTGAGTAGTGTGGAAATACTGATCCTTACCCTACCTGGGGTGTCCACTGAGCATTTCCGCGAACTCTACTTGAAGTTCTCTGGGCATGGGATTTTGACATGTTCCCCAAACCAAAAGGAATGAGTGGGAAACAATCAAGACAACAGATAGAAGCACTTGCATTTGAATGAGTTTCAAGCATGCTTGGGTACTCGTGTGATCTGAGTGACTCAGTTTTGGAATACAACTGTCGCGTGGTGCACCGCGACCTCCAGGCACCCCGGAGTTTCTGAAAAAAAATTTTCTGCGATTTTCACGAAACCACTTTTCTTCAACTTGAATTGGGCTAAAAATCCATCCCTGAAAATAAATATTCTCTGAGTAGTGTGGAAATGCTGATCCTTAACCTACCTGGGGTGTCCACTGAGCATTTCCGCGAACTCTACTTGAAGTTCTCTGGGCATGGGATTTTGACATATTACCCAAACCAAAAGGAATGAGTGGGAAACAATCAAGACAACAGATAGAAGCACTTGCATTTGAATGAGTTTCAAGCATGCTTGGGTACTCGTGTGATCTGAGTGACTCAGTTTTCGAATACAACTGTCGCGTGGTGCACCGCGAACTCCAGGCACCCCGGAGTTTCTGAAAAAAAATTTTCTGCGATTTTCACGAAACCACTTTTCTTCAACTTGAATTGGGCTAAAAATCCATCCCTGAAAATAGAAATTCTCTGAGTAGTGTGTAAATGCTGATCCTTACCCTGCCTGGGTTGTCCACTGAGCATTTCCCCGAACTCTACCTGAAGTTCTCTGGGCATGGGATTTTGACATGTTCCCCAAACCAAAAGGAATGAGTGGGAAACAATCAAGAGAACAGATAGAAGCACTTGCATTTGAATGAGTTTCAAACATGCTTGGGTACTCGTGTGATCTGAGTGACTCAGTTTTCGAATACAACTGTCGCGTGGTGGACCGCGACCTCCAGGCACCCCGGAGTTTCTGAAAAAAAATTTTCTGCGATTTTCACGAAACCACATTTCTTCAACTTGAATTGGGCTAAAAATCCATCCCTGAAAATAAATATTCTCTGAGTAGTGTGGAAATGCTGATCCTTACCCTACCTGGGGTGTCCACTGAGCATTTCCGCGAACTCTACTTGAAGTTCTCTGGGCATGGGATTTTGACATGTTCCCCAAACCAAAATTAATGAGTGGGAAACAATCAAGACAACAGATAGAAGCACTTGCATTTGAATGAGTTTTAAGCATGCTTGGGTACTCGTGTGATCTGAGTGACTCAGTTTTCGAATACAACTGTCGCGTGGTGCACTGCGACCTCCAGGGACCCCGGAGTTTCTGAAAAAAAATTTTCTGCGATTTTCACAAAACCACTTTTCTTAAACTTGAATTGGGCTAAAAATCCATCACTGAAAATGAAAATTCTCTGAGTAGTGTTGAAATCCTGATCCTTACCCTGCCTGGGTTGTCCACTGAGCATTTCCGCGAGCTCTACCTGAAGTTCTCTGGGCATGGGATTTTGACATGTTCTCCAAACCAAAAGGAATGAGTGGGAAACAATCAAGACAACAGATAGAAGCACTTGCATTTGAATGAGTTTCAAGCATGCTTGGGTACTCGTGTGATCTGAGTGACTCAGTTTTGGAATACAACTGTCGCGTGGTGCACCGCGACCTCCAGGCACCCCGGAGTTTCTGAAAAAAAATTTTCTGCGATTTTCACGAAACCACTTTTCTTCAACTTGAATTGTGCTAAAAATCCATCCCTGAAAATAAATATTCTCTGAGTAGTGTGGAAATGCTGATCCTTACCCTACCTGGGGTGTCCACTGAGCATTTCCGCGAACTCTACTTGAAGTTCTGTGGGCATGGGATTTTGGCATGTTACCCAAACCAAAAGGAATGAGTGGGAAACAATCAAGACAACAGATAGAAGCACTTGCATTTGAATGAGTTTCAAGCATGCTTGGGTACTCGTGTGATCTGAGTGACTCAGTTTTGGAATACAACTGTCGCGTGGTGTACCGCGACCTCCAGGCACCCCGGAGTTTCTGAAAAAAAAGTTTCTGCGATTTTCACGAAACCCCTTTTCTTCAACTTGAATTGGGATAAAAATCCATCACTGAAAATAAAAATTCTCTGAGTAGTGTGGAAATACTGATCCTTACCCTGCCTGGGTTGTCCACTGAGCATTTCCGCGAGCTCTACCTGAAGTTCTCTGGGCATGGGATTTTGACATGTTCCCCAAACCAAAAGGAATGAGTGGGAAACAATCAAGACAACAGATAGAAGCACTTGCATTTGAATGAGTTTCAAGCATGCTTGGGTACTCGTGTGATCTGAGTGACTCAGTTTTCGAATACAACTGTCGCGTGGTGCACTGCGACCTCCAGGCACCCCGGAGTTTCTGAAAAAAAATTTTCTGCGATTTTCACGTAACCACTTTTCTTCAACTTGAATTAGGCTAAAAATCCATCACTGAAAATAAAAATTCTCTGAGTAGTGTGGAAATACTGATCCTTACCCTGCCTGGGTTGTCCACTGAGCATTTCCGCGAGCTCTACCTGAAGTTCTCTGGGCATGGGATTTTGACATATTCCCCAAACCAAAAGGAATGAGTGGGAAACAATCAAGACAACAGATAGAAGCACTAGCATTTGAATGAGTTTCAACCATGCTTGGGTACTCGTGTGATCTGAGTGACTCAGTTTTCGAATACAACTGTCGCGTGGTGCACCGCGACCTCCAGGCACCCCGGAGTTTCTGAAAAAAAATTTTCTGCGATTTTCACGAAACCACTTTTCTTCAACTTGAATTGGGCTTAAAATCCATCCCTGAAAATAAAAGTTCTCTGAGTAGTGTGGAAATACTGATCCTTACCCTGCCTGGGTTTTCCACTGAACATTTCCCCGAACTCTACCTGAAGTTCTCTGGGCATGGGATTTTGACATGTTCCCCAAACCAAAAGGAATGAGTGGGAAACAATATGGAAAAGAGATAGAGGCACTTGCATTTGAATGAGTTTCAAGCATGCTTGGGTACTCGTGTGATCTGAGTGACTCAGTTTTGGAATACAACTGTCGCGTGGTGCACCGCGACCTCCAGGCACCCCGGAGTTTCTGAAAAAAAATTTTCTGCGATTTTCACAAAACCACTTTTCTTCAACTTGATTTGGGCTAAAAATCCATCACTGAAAATAAAAATTCTCTGAGTAGTGTGGAAATACTGATCCTTACCATGCCTGGGTTGTCCACTGAGCATTTCCGCGAGCTCTACCTGAAGTTCTCTGGGCATGGGATTTTTACATGTTGCCCAAACCAAAAGGAATGAGTGGGAAACAATCAAGACAACAGATAGAAGCACTTGCATTTGAATGAGTTTCAAGCATGCTTGGGTACTCGTGTGATCTGAGTGACTCAGTTTTCGAATACAACTGTCGCGTGGTGCACCGCGACCTCCAGGCACCCCGGAGTTTCTGAAAAAAAATTTCTGCGATTTTCACGAAACCACTTTTCATCAACTTGAATTGGGCTAAAAATCCATCACTGAAAATAAAAGTTCTCTGAGTAGTGTGGAAATACTGATCCTTACCCTGCTTTGGTTGTCCACTGAGCATTTCCGCGATCTCTACCTAAAGTTTCTGGGCATGGGATTTTGACATGTTTCCCAAACCAAAAGGAATGAGTGGGAAACAATCAAGACAACAGATAGAAGCACTTGCATTTGAATGAGTTTCAAGCATGCTTGGGTACTCGTGTGATCTGATTGACTCAGTTTTCGAATACAACTGTCGCGTGGTGTATCGCGACCTCCAGGCACCGCGAAGTTTCTGAAAAAAAATTTTCTGCGATTTTCACGAAACCACTTTTCTTCAACTTGAATTGGGTTAAAAATCCATCCCTGAAAATAAAAATTCTCTGAGTAGTGTGTAAATGCTGATCCTTACCCTGCCTGGGTTGTCCACTGAGCATTTCCCCGAACTCTACCTGAAGTTCTCTGGGCATGGGATTTTGAGATGTTACCCAAACCAAAAGGAATGAGTGGGAAACAATCAAGACAACAGATAGAAGCACTTGCATTTGAATGAGTTTCAAGCATGCTTGGGTACTCGTGTGATCTGAGTGACTCAGTTTTGGAATACAACTGTCGCGTGGTGCACCGCGACCTCCAGGCACCCCGGAATTTCTGAAAAAAAATTTTCTGCGATTTTCACGAAACAACTTTTCTTCAACTTGAATTGGGCTAAAAATCCATCACTGAAAATAAAAATTCTCTGAGTAGTGTGGAAATACTGATCTATACCCTGCCTGGGTTGTCCACTGAGCATTTCCGCGAGCTCTACCTGAAGTTCTCTGGGCATGGGATTTTGACATGTTCCCCAAACCAAAAGGAATGACTGTGAAACAATCAAGACAACAGATAGAAGCACTTGCATTTGAATGAGTTTCAAGCATGCTTGGGTACTCGTGTGATCTGAGTGACTCAGTTTTCGAATACAACTGTCGCGTGGTGCATCGCGACCTCCAGGCACCCCGGAGTTTGTGAAAAAAAATTTTCTGCGATTTTCACGAAACCACTTTTCTTCAACTTGAATTGGGCTAAAAATCCATCACTGAAAATAAAAATTCTCTGAGTAGTGTGGAAATACTGATCTATACCCTGCCTGGGTTGTCCACTGAGCATTTCCGCGAGCTCTACCTGAAGTTCTCTGGGCATGGGATTTTGACATGTTCCCCAAACCAAAAGGAATGAGTGGGAAACAATCAAGACAACAGATAGAAGCACTTGCATTTGAATGAGTTTCAAGCATGCTTGGGTACTCGTGTGATCTGAGTGACTCAGTTTTCGAATACAACTGTCGCGTGGTGCACCGCGACCTCCAGGCACCCCGGAGTTTCTGAAAAAAAATTTCTGCGATTTTCACGAAACCACTTTTCTTCAACTTGAATTGGGCTAAAAATCCATCACTGAAAATAAAAGTTCTCTGAGTAGTGTGGAAATACTGATCCTTACCCTACTTTGGTTGTCCACTGAGCATTTCCGCGATCTCTACCTAAAGTTTCTGGGCATGGGATTTTGACATGTTTCCCAAACCAAAAGGAATGAGTGGGAAACAATCAAGACAACAGATAGAAGCACTTGCATTTGAATGAGTTTCAAGCATGCTTGGGTACTCGTGTGATCTGATTGACTCAGTTTTCGAATACAACTGTCGCGTGGTGTATCGCGACCTCCAGGCACCCCGAAGTTTCTGAAAAACAATTTTCTGTGATTTTCACGAAACCACTTTTCTTCAACTTGAATTGGGTTAAAAATCCATCCCTGAAAATAAAAATTCTCTGAGTAGTGTGTAAATGCTGATCCTTACCCTGCCTGGGTTGTCCACTGAGCATTTCCCCCAACTCTACCTGAAGTTCTCTGGGCATGGGATTTTGAGATGTTACCCAAACCAAAAGGAATGAGTGGGAAACAATCAAGACAACAGATAGAAGCACTTGCATTTGAATGAGTTTCAAGCATGCTTGGGTACTCGTGTGATCTGAGTGACTCAGTTTTGGAATACAACTGTCGCGTGGTGCACTGCGACCTCCAGGCACCCCGGAGTTTCTGAAAAAAAATTTTCTGCGATTTTCACGAAACCACTTTTCTTCAACTTGAATTGGGCTAAAAATCCATCACTGAAAATAAAAATTCTCTGAGTAGTGTGGAAATACTGATCCATACCCTGCCTGGGTTGTCCACTGAGCATTTCCGCGAGCTCTACCTGAAGTTCTCTGGGCATGGGATTTTGACATGTTCCCCAAACAAAAGGAATGAGTGGGAAACAATCAAGACAACAGATAGAAGCACTTGCATTTGAATGAGTTTCAAGCATGCTTCGGTACTCGTGTGATCTGAGTGACTCAGTTTTCGAATACAACTGTCGCGTGGTGCACCGCGACCTCCAGGCACCCCGGAGTTTCTGAAAAAAAATTTTCTGCGATTTTCACGAAAACACTTTTCTTCAACTTGAATTGGGCTAAAAATCCATCACTGAAAATAAAAATTCTCTGAGTAGTGTGGAAATACTGATCCTTACCCTGCCTGGGTTGTCCACTGAGCATTTCCGCGATCTCTACCTGAAGTTCTCTGGGCATGGGATTTTGACATGTTCCCCAAACCAAAAGGAATGAGTGGGAAACAATCAAGACAACAGATAGAAGCACTTGCATTTGATTGAGTTTCAAGCATGCTTGGGTACTCGTGTGATCTGAGTGACTCAGTTTTGGAATACAACTGTCGCGTGGTGCATCATGAGCTCAAGGCACCCCGGAGTTTCTGAAAAAAAAATTTCTGCAATTTTCACGAAACCACTTTTCATCAACTTGAATTGGGCTAAAAATCCATCCCTGAAAATAAATATTCTCTGAGTAGTGTGGAAATGCTGATCCTTACCCTGCCTGGGTTGTCCACTGAGCATTTCCGCGAACTCTACTTGAAGTTCTCTTGGCATGGGATTTTGACATGTTACCCAAACCAAAAGGAATGAGTGGGAAACAATCAAGACAACAGATAGAAGCACTTGCATTTGAATGAGTTTCAAGCATCCTTGGGTACTCGTGTGATCTGAGTGACTCAGTTTTGGAATACAACTGTCACGTGGTGCACCGCGACCTCCAGGCACCCCGGAGTTTCTGAAAAAAAATTTTCTGCGATTTTTACGAAACAACTTTTCTTCAACTTGAATTGGGCTAAAAATCCATCACGGAAAATAAAAATTCTCTGAGTAGTGTGGAAATACTGATCCATACCCTGCCTGGGTTGTCCACTGAGCATTTCCGCGAGCTTTACCTGAAGTTCTCTGGGCATGGGATTTTTACATGTTCCCCAAACCAAAAGGAATGAGTGGGAACAATCAAGACAACAGATAGAAGCACTTGCATTTGAATGAGTTTCAAGCATGCTTGGGTACTCGTGTGATCTGAATGACTCAGTTTTCGAATACAACTGTCGCGTGGTGCACCGCGACCTCCAGGCACCCCGGAGTTTCTGAAAAAAAATTTTCTGCGATTTTCACGAAACCACTTTTCTTCAACTTGAATTGGGCTAAAAATCCATCACTGAAAATAAAAATTCTCTGAGTAGTGTGGAAATACTGATCCTTACCCTGCCTGGGTTGTCCACTGAGCATTTCCGCGATCTCTACCTGAAGTTCTCTGGGCATGGGATTTTGACATGTTCCCCAAACCAAAAGGAATGAGTGGGAAACAATCAAGACAACAGATAGAAGCACTTGCATTTGAATGAGTTTCAAGCATGCTTGGGTACTCGTGTGATCTGAGTGACTCAGTTTTGGAATACAACTGTCGCGTGGTGCACCGCGACCTCCAGGCACCCCGGAGTTTGTGAAAAAAAATTTTCTGCGATTTTCACGAAACCACTTTTCTTCAACTTGAATTGGGCTAAAAATCGATAACTGAAAATAAAAATTCTCTGAGTAGTGTGGAAATACTGATCCTTACCCTGCCTGGGTTGTCCACTGAGCATTTCCGCGAGCTCTACCTGAAGTTCTCTGGGCATGGGATTTTGACATGTTAGCCAAACCAAAAGGAATGACTGGGAAACAATCAAGACAACAGATAGAAGCACTTGCATTTGAATGAGTTTCAAGCATGCTTGGGTACTCGTGTGATCTGAGTGACTCAGTTTTCGAATACAACTGTCGCATGGTGCACCGCGTCCTCCAGGCACCCCAGAGTTTCTGAAAAAAAATTTTCTGCGATTTTCACGAAACCACTTTTCTTCAACTTGAATTGGGCTAAAAATCCATCCCTGAAAATAAAAATTCTCTGAGTTGTGTGTAAATGCTGATCCTTACCCTGCCTGGGTTGTCCACTGAGCATTTCCGCGATCTCTACCTGAAGTTCTCTGGGCATGGGATTTTGACATGTTCCCCAAACCAAAAGGAATGAGTGGGAAACAATCAAGACAACAGATAGAAGCACTTGCATTTGAATGAGTTTCAAGCATGCTTGGGTACTCGTGTGATCTGAGTGACTCAGTTTTGGAATACAACTGTCGCGTGGTGCACCGCGACCTCCAGGCACCCCGGAGTTTCTGAAAAAAAATTTTCTGCGATTTTCACGAAACCACTTTTCTTCAACTTGAATTGGGCTAAAAATCCATCCCTGAAAATAAAAATTCTCTGAGTAGTGTGGAAATACTGATCCTTACCCTGCCTGGGTTGTCCACTGAGCATTTCCGCGATCTCTACCTGAAGTTCTCTGGGCATGGGATTTTGACATGTTCCCCAAACCTAAAGGAATGAGTGGGAAACAATCAAGACAACAGATAGAAGCACTTGCATTTGAATGAGTTTCAAGCATACTTGGGTACTCGTGTGATCTGAGTGACTCAGTTTTGGAATACAACTGTCGCGTGGTGCACCGCGACCTCCAGGCACCCCAGAGTTTCTGAAAAAAAATTTTCTGCAATTTTCACGAAACCACTTTTCATCAACTTGAATTGGGCTAAAAATCCATCCCTGAAAATAAATATTCTCTGAGTAGTGTGGAAATGCTGATCCTTACCCTACCTGGGGTATCCACTGAGCATTTCCGCGAACTCTACTTGAAGTTCTCTGGGCATGGGATTTTGACATGTTCCCCAAACCAAAAGGAATGAGTGGGAAACAATCAAGACAACAGATAGAAGCACTTGCATTTGAATTAGTTTCAAGCATGCTTGGGTACTCGTGTGATCTGAGTGACTCAGTTTTCGAATACAACTGTCGCGTGGTGCACCGCGACCTCCAGGCACCCCGGAGTTTCTGAAAAAAAAATTTCTGCGATTTTCACGAAACCACTTTTCTTCAACTTGAATTGGGCTAAAAATCCTTCCCTGAAAATAAAAGTTCTCTGAGTAGTGTGTAAGTGCTGATCCTTACCCTGCCTGGGTTGTCCACTGAGCATTTCCCCGAACTCTACCTGAAGTTCTCTGGGCATGGGTTTTTGACATGTTCCCCAAACGAAAAGTAATGAGTGGGAAACAATCAAGACAACAGATAGAAGCACTTGCATTTGAATGAGTTTCAAGCATGCTTGGGTACTCGTGTGATCTGAGCGACTCAGTTTTCGAATACAACTGTCGCGTGGTGCACCGCGACCTCCCGGCACCCCGGAGTTTCTGAAAAAAAATTTTCTGAGATTTTCACGAAACCACTTTTCTTCAACTTGAATTGGGCTAAAAATCCATCCCTGAAAATAAAAATTCTCTGAGTAGTGTGTAAATGCTGATCCTTACCCTGCTTGGGTTGTCCACTAAGCATTTCCCCGAACTCTACCTGAAGTTCTCTGGGCATGGGATTTTGACATGTTCCCCAAACCAAAAGGAATGAGTGGGAAACAATATGGAAAAGAGATAGAGGCATTTGAATGAGTTTTAAGCATGCTTGGGTACTCGTGTGATCTGAGTGACTCAGTTTTGGAATACAACTGTCGCGTGGTGCACCGCGACCTCCCGGCACTCCGGAGTTTCTGAAAAAAATTTTTCTGAGATTTTCACGAAACCACTTTTCTTCAACTTGAATTGGGCTAAAAATCCATCCCTGAAAATAAAAATTCTCTGAGTAGTGTTTAAATGCTGATCCTTACCCTGCCTGGGTTGTCCACTGAGCATTTCCCCGAACTCTACCTGAAGTTCTCTGGGCATGGGATTTTGACATGTTCCCCAAACCAAAAGGAATGAGTGGGAAACAATATGGAAAAGAGATAGAGGCACTTGCATTTGAATGAGTTTCAAGCATGCTTGGGTACTCGTGTGATCTGAGTGACTCAGTTTTGGAATACAACTGTCGCGTGGTGCACCGCGACCTCCAGGCACCCCGGAGTTTCTGAAAAAAAATTTTCTGAGATTTTCACGAAACCACTTTTCTTCAACTTGAATTGGGCTAAAAATCCATCCCTGAAAATAAAAATTCTCTGAGTAGTGTGGAAATACTGATCCTTACCCTGCCTGGGTTGTCCACTGAGCATTTCCGCGAGCTCTACCTGAAGTTCTCTGGGCATGGGATTTTGACATGTTCCCCAAACCAAAAGGAATGAGTGGGAAACAATCAAGACAACAGATAGAAGCACTTGCATTTGAATGAGTTTCAAGCATGCTTGGGTACTCGTGTGATCTGAGTGACTCAGTTTTGGAATACAACTGTCGCGTGGTGCACCGCGACCTCCCGGCACCCCGGAGTTTCTGAAAAAAAATTTTCTGAGATTTTCACGAAACCACTTTTCTTCAACTTGAATTGGGCTAAAAATCCATCCCTGAAAATAAAAATTCTCTGAGTAGTGTGTAAATGCTGATCCTTACCCTGCCTGGGTTGTCCACTGAGCATTTCCCCGAACTCTACCTGTAGTTCTCTGGGCATGGGATTTTGACATGTTCCCCAAACCAAAAGGAATGAGTGGGAAACAATCAAGACAACAGATAGAAGCACTTGCATTTGAATGAGTTTCAAGCATGCTTGGGTACTCGTGTGATCTGAGTGACTCAGTTTTGGAATACAACTGTCGCGTGGTGTACCGCGACCTCCCGGCACCCCGGAGTTTCTGAAAAAAAATTTTCTGCGATTTTCACGAAACCACTTTTCTTCAACTTGAATTGGGCTAAAAATCCATACCTGAAAATAAAAATTCTCTGAGTAGTGTGTAAATGCTGATCCTTACCCTGCCTGGGTTGTCCACTGAGCATTTCCCCGAACTGTACCTGAAGTTCTCTGGGCATGGGATTTTGACATGTTCCCCAAACCAAAAGGAATGAGTGGGAAACAATCAAGAAAAGAGATAGAGGCACTTGCATTTGAATGAGTTTCAAGCATGCTTGGGTACTCATGTGATCTGAGTGACTCAGTTTTGGAATACAACTGTCGCGTGGTGCACCGTGACCTCCAGGCACCCCGGAGTTTCTGAAAAAAAATTTTCTGCGATTTTCACGAAACCACTTTTCTTCAACTTGAATTGGGCTAAAAATCCATCACAGAAAATAAAAATTCTCTGAGTAGTGTGGAAATACTGATCCTTACCCTACCTGGGGTGTCCACTGAGCATTTCCGCGAACTCTACTTGAATTTCTCTGGGCATGGGATTTTGACATGTTCCCCAAACCAAAAGGAATGAGTGGGAAACAATCAAGACAACAGATAGAAGCACTTGCATTTGAATGAGTTTCAAGCATGCTTGGGTACTCGTGTGATCTGAGTGACTCAGTTTTGGAATACAACTGTCGCGTGGTGCATCGCGACCTCAAGGCACCCCGGAGTTTCTGAAAAAAAATTTTCTGCAATTTTCACGAAACCACTTTTCATCAACTTGAATTGGGCTAAAAATCCATCCCTGAAAATAAATATTCTCTGAGTAGTGTGGAAATGCTGATCCTTACCCTACCTGGGGTGTCCACTGAGCATTTCCGCGAACTCTACTTGAAGTTCTCTGGGCATGGGATTTTGACATGTTCCCCAAACCAAAAGGAATGAGTGGGAAACAATCAAGACAACAGATAGAAGCACTTGCATTTGAATTAGTTTCAAGCATGCTTGGGTACTCGTGTGATCTGAGTGACTCAGTTTTCGAATACAACTGTCGCGTGGTGCACCGCGACCTCCAGGCACCCCGGAGTTTCTGAAAAAAAAATTTCTGCGATTTTCACGAAACCACTTTTCTTCAACTTGAATTGGGCTAAAAATCCTTCCCTGAAAATAAAAGTTCTCTGAGTAGTGTGTAAGTGCTGATCCTTACCCTGCCTGGGTTGTCCACTGAGCATTTCCCCGAACTCTACCTGAAGTTCTCTGGGCATGGGTTTTTGACATGTTCCCCAAACGAAAAGTAATGAGTGGGAAACAATCAAGACAACAGATAGAAGCACTTGCATTTGAATGAGTTTCAAGCATGCTTGGGTACTCGTGTGATCTGAGCGACTCAGTTTTCGAATACAACTGTCGCGTGGTGCACCGCGACCTCCCGGCACCCCGGAGTTTCTGAAAAAAAATTTTCTGAGATTTTCACGAAACCACTTTTCTTCAACTTGAATTGGGCTAAAAATCCATCCCTGAAAATAAAAATTCTCTGAGTAGTGTGTAAATGCTGATCCTTACCCTGCTTGGGTTGTCCACTAAGCATTTCCCCGAACTCTACCTGAAGTTCTCTGGGCATGGGATTTTGACATGTTCCCCAAACCAAAAGGAATGAGTGGGAAACAATATGGAAAAGAGATAGAGGCATTTGAATGAGTTTTAAGCATGCTTGGGTACTCGTGTGATCTGAGTGACTCAGTTTTGGAATACAACTGTCGCGTGGTGCACCGCGACCTCCCGGCACTCCGGAGTTTCTGAAAAAAATTTTTCTGAGATTTTCACGAAACCACTTTTCTTCAACTTGAATTGGGCTAAAAATCCATCCCTGAAAATAAAAATTCTCTGAGTAGTGTTTAAATGCTGATCCTTACCCTGCCTGGGTTGTCCACTGAGCATTTCCCCGAACTCTACCTGAAGTTCTCTGGGCATGGGATTTTGACATGTTCCCCAAACCAAAAGGAATGAGTGGGAAACAATATGGAAAAGAGATAGAGGCACTTGCATTTGAATGAGTTTCAAGCATGCTTGGGTACTCGTGTGATCTGAGTGACTCAGTTTTGGAATACAACTGTCGCGTGGTGCACCGCGACCTCCAGGCACCCCGGAGTTTCTGAAAAAAAATTTTCTGCGATTTTCACAAAACCACTTTTCTTCAACTTGATTTGGGCTAAAAATCCATCACTGAAAATAAAAATTCTCTGAGTAGTGTGGAAATACTGATCCTTACCCTGCCTGGGTTGTCCACTGAGCATTTCCGCGAGCTCTACCTGAAGTTCTCTGGGCATGGGATTTTGACATGTTCCCCAAACCAAAAGGAATGAGTGGGAAACAATCAAGACAACAGATAGAAGCACTTGCATTTGAATGAGTTTCAAGCATGCTTGGGTACTCGTGTGATCTGAGTGACTCAGTTTTGGAATACAACTGTCGCGTGGTGCACCGCGACCTCCCGGCACCCCGGAGTTTCTGAAAAAAAATTTTCTGCGATTTTCACGAAACCACTTTTCTTCAACTTGAATTGGGCTAAAAATCCATACCTGAAAATAAAAATTCTCTGAGTAGTGTGTAAATGCTGATCCTTACCCTGCCTGGGTTGTCCACTGAGCATTTCCCCGAACTGTACCTGAAGTTCTCTGGGCATGGGATTTTGACATGTTCCCCAAACCAAAAGGAATGAGTGGGAAACAATCAAGACAACAGATAGAAGCACTTGCATTTGAATGAGTTTCAAGCATGCTTGGGTACTCGTGTGATCTGAGTGACTCAGTTTTCGAATACAACTGTCGCGTGGTGCACCGCGACCTCCAGGCACCGCGCAGTTTCTGAAATAAATTTTCTGCGATTTTCACGAAACCACTTTTCTTCAACTTGAATTGGGCTAAAAATCCATCCCTGACAATAAAAATTCTCTGAGTAGTGTGTAAATGCTAATCCTTACCCTGCCTGGGTTGTCCACTGAGCATTTCCCCGAACTCTACCTGAAGTTCTCTGGGCATGGGATTTTGACATGTTCCCCAAACCAAAAGGAATGAGTGGGAAACAATCAAGACAGCAGATAGAAGCACTTGCATTTGAATGAGTTTCAAGCATGCTTGGGTACTCGTGTGATCTGAGCGACTCAGTTTTGGAATACAACTGTCGCGTGGTGCACCGCGACCTCCAGGCACCCCGGAGTTTCTGAAAAAAAAATTTCTGCGATTTTCACGAAACCACTTTTCTTCAACTTGAATTGGGCTAAAAATACTTCCTTGAAAATAAAAGTTCTCTGAGTAGTGTGTAAGTGCTGATCCTTACCCTGCCTGGGTTGTCCACTGAGCATTTCCCCAAACTCTACCTGAAGTTCTCTGGGCATGGGTTTTTGACATGTTCCCCAAACGAAAAGTAATGAGTGGGAAACAATCAAGACAACAGATAGAAGCACTTGCATTTGAATGAGTTTCAAGCATGCTTGGGTACTCGTGTGATCTGAGCGACTCAGTTTTCGAATACAACTGTCGCGTGGTGCACCGCGACCTCCCGGCACCCCGGAGTTTCTGAAAAAAAATTTTCTGAGATTTTCACGAAACCACTTTTCTTCAACTTGAATTGGGCTAAAAATCCATCACTGAAAATAAAAAAATCTCTGAGTAGTGTGGAAATACTGATCCTTACCCTGCCTGGGTTGTCCACTGAGCATTTCCGCGAGCTCTACCTGAAGTTCTCTGGGCATGGGATTTTGACATGTTCCCCAAACCAAAAGGAATGAGTGGGAAACAATCAAGACAACAGATAGAAGCACTTGCATTTGAATGAGTTTCAAGCATGCTTGGGTACTCGTGTGATCTGAGTGACTCAGTTTTCGAATACAACTGTCGCGTGGTGCACCGTGACCTCCAGGCACCCCGGAGTTTCTGAAAAAAAATTTTCTGCGATTTTCACGAAACCACTTTTATTCAACTTGAATTGGGCTAAAAATCCATCACAGAAAATAAAAATTCTCTGAGTAGTGTGGAAATACTGATCCTTACCCTACCTGGGGTGTCCACTGAGCATTTCCGCGAACTCTACTTGAATTTCTCTGGGCATTTGATTTTGACATGTTCCCCAAACCAAAAGGAATGAGTGGGAAACAATCAAGACAACAGATAGAAGCACTTGCATTTGAATGAGTTTCAAGCATGCTTGGGTATTCGTGTGATCTGAGTGACTCAATTTTGGAATACAACTATCGCGTGGTGCATCGCGACCTCAAGGCACCCCGGAGTTTCTGAAAAAAAATTTTCTGCAATTTTCACGAAACCACTTTTCTTCAACTTGAATTGGGCTAAAAATCCATCACTGAAAATAAAAATTTTCTGAGTAGTGTGCAAATACTGATCCTTACCCTACCTGGGGTGTCCACTGAGCATTTCCGCGAACTCTACTTGAAGTTCTCTGGGCATGGGATTTTGACATGTTACCCAAACCAAAAGGAATGAGTGGGAAACAATCAAGACAACAGATAGAAGCACTTGCATTTGAATGAGTTTCAAGCATGCTTGGGTTCTCGTGTGATCTGAGTGACTCAGTTTTGGAATACAACTGTCGCGTGGTGCACCGCGACCTCCAGGCACCCCGGAGTTTCTGAAAAAAAATTTTCTGCGATTTTCACAAAACCACTTTTCTTCAACTTGATTTGGGCTAAAAATCCATCACTGAAAATAAAAATTCTCTGAGTAGTGTGGAAATACTGATCCTTACCCTGCCTGGGTTGTCCACTGAGCATTTCCGCGAGCTCTACCTGAAGTTCTCTGGGCATGGGATTTTGACATGTTCCCCAAACCAAAAGGAATGAGTGGGAAACAATCAAGACAACAGATAGAAGCACTTGCATTTGAATGAGTTTCAAGCATGCTTGGGTACTCGTGTGATCTGAGTGACTCAGTTTTGGAATACAACTGTCGCGTGGTGCACCGCGACCTCCCGGCACCCCGGAGTTTCTGAAAAAAAATTTTCTGAGATTTTCACGAAACCACTTTTCTTCAACTTGAATTGGGCTAAAAATCCATCCCTGAAAATAAAAATTCTCTGAGTAGTGTGTAAATGCTGATCCTTACCCTGCCTGGGTTGTCCACTGAGCATTTCCCCGAACTCTACCTGTAGTTCTCTGGGCATGGGATTTTGACATGTTCCCCAAACCAAAAGGAATGAGTGGGAAACAATCAAGACAACAGATAGAAGCACTTGCATTTGAATGAGTTTCAAGCATGCTTGGGTACTCGTGTGATCTGAGTGACTCAGTTTTGGAATACAACTGTCGCGTGGTGTACCGCGACCTCCCGGCACCCCGGAGTTTCTGAAAAAAAATTTTCTGCGATTTTCACGAAACCACTTTTCTTCAACTTGAATTGGGCTAAAAATCCATACCTGAAAATAAAAATTCTCTGAGTAGTGTGTAAATGCTGATCCTTACCCTGCCTGGGTTGTCCACTGAGCATTTCCCCGAACTGTACCTGAAGTTCTCTGGGCATGGGATTTTGACATGTTCCCCAAACCAAAAGGAATGAGTGGGAAACAATCAAGAAAAGAGATAGAGGCACTTGCATTTGAATGAGTTTCAAGCATGCTTGGGTACTCATGTGATCTGAGTGACTCAGTTTTGGAATACAACTGTCGCGTGGTGCACCGTGACCTCCAGGCACCCCGGAGTTTCTGAAAAAAAATTTTCTGCGATTTTCACGAAACCACTTTTCTTCAACTTGAATTGGGCTAAAAATCCATCACAGAAAATAAAAATTCTCTGAGTAGTGTGGAAATACTGATCCTTACCCTACCTGGGGTGTCCACTGAGCATTTCCGCGAACTCTACTTGAATTTCTCTGGGGATGGGATTTTGACATGTTCCCCAAACCAAAAGGAATGAGTGGGAAACAATCAAGACAACAGATAGAAGCACTTGCATTTGAATGAGTTTCAAGCATGCTTGGGTACTCGTGTGATCTGAGTGACTCAGTTTTGGAATACAACTGTCGCGTGGTGCATCGCGACCTCAAGGCACCCCGGAGTTTCTGAAAAAAAATTTTCTGCAATTTTCACGAAACCACTTTTCATCAACTTGAATTGGGCTAAAAATCCATCCCTGAAAATAAATATTCTCTGAGTAGTGTGGAAATGCTGATCCTTACCCTACCTGGGGTGTCCACTGAGCATTTCCGCGAACTCTACTTGAAGTTCTCTGGGCATGGGATTTTGACATGTTCCCCAAACCAAAAGGAATGAGTGGGAAACAATCAAGACAACAGATAGAAGCACTTGCATTTGAATTAGTTTCAAGCATGCTTGGGTACTCGTGTGATCTGAGTGACTCAGTTTTCGAATACAACTGTCGCGTGGTGCACCGCGACCTCCAGGCACCCCGGAGTTTCTGAAAAAAAAATTTCTGCGATTTTCACGAAACCACTTTTCTTCAACTTGAATTGGGCTAAAAATCCTTCCCTGAAAATAAAAGTTCTCTGAGTAGTGTGTAAGTGCTGATCCTTACCCTGCCTGGGTTGTCCACTGAGCATTTCCCCGAACTCTACCTGAAGTTCTCTGGGCATGGGTTTTTGACATGTTCCCCAAACGAAAAGTAATGAGTGGGAAACAATCAAGACAACAGATAGAAGCACTTGCATTTGAATGAGTTTCAAGCATGCTTGGGTACTCGTGTGATCTGAGCGACTCAGTTTTCGAATACAACTGTCGCGTGGTGCACCGCGACCTCCCGGCACCCCGGAGTTTCTGAAAAAAAATTTTCTGAGATTTTCACGAAACCACTTTTCTTCAACTTGAATTGGGCTAAAAATCCATCCCTGAAAATAAAAATTCTCTGAGTAGTGTGTAAATGCTGATCCTTACCCTGCTTGGGTTGTCCACTAAGCATTTCCCCGAACTCTACCTGAAGTTCTCTGGGCATGGGATTTTGACATGTTCCCCAAACCAAAAGGAATGAGTGGGAAACAATATGGAAAAGAGATAGAGGCATTTGAATGAGTTTTAAGCATGCTTGGGTACTCGTGTGATCTGAGTGACTCAGTTTTGGAATACAACTGTCGCGTGGTGCACCGCGACCTCCCGGCACTCCGGAGTTTCTGAAAAAAATTTTTCTGAGATTTTCACGAAACCACTTTTCTTCAACTTGAATTGGGCTAAAAATCCATCCCTGAAAATAAAAATTCTCTGAGTAGTGTTTAAATGCTGATCCTTACCCTGCCTGGGTTGTCCACTGAGCATTTCCCCGAACTCTACCTGAAGTTCTCTGGGCATGGGATTTTGACATGTTCCCCAAACCAAAAGGAATGAGTGGGAAACAATATGGAAAAGAGATAGAGGCACTTGCATTTGAATGAGTTTCAAGCATGCTTGGGTACTCGTGTGATCTGAGTGACTCAGTTTTGGAATACAACTGTCGCGTGGTGCACCGCGACCTCCAGGCACCCCGGAGTTTCTGAAAAAAAATTTTCTGCGATTTTCACAAAACCACTTTTCTTCAACTTGATTTGGGCTAAAAATCCATCACTGAAAATAAAAATTCTCTGAGTAGTGTGGAAATACTGATCCTTACCCTGCCTGGGTTGTCCACTGAGCATTTCCGCGAGCTCTACCTGAAGTTCTCTGGGCATGGGATTTTGACATGTTCCCCAAACCAAAAGGAATGAGTGGGAAACAATCAAGACAACAGATAGAAGCACTTGCATTTGAATGAGTTTCAAGCATGCTTGGGTACTCGTGTGATCTGAGTGACTCAGTTTTGGAATACAACTGTCGCGTGGTGCACCGCGACCTCCCGGCACCCCGGAGTTGCTGAAAAAAAATTTTCTGAGATTTTCACGAAACCACTTTTCTTCAACTTGAATTGGGCTAAAAATCCATCCCTGAAAATAAAAATTCTCTGAGTAGTGTGTAAATGCTGATCCTTACCCTGCCTGGGTTGTCCACTGAGCATTTCCCCGAACTCTACCTGTAGTTCTCTGGGCATGGGATTTTGACATGTTCCCCAAACCAAAAGGAATGAGTGGGAAACAATCAAGACAACAGATAGAAGCACTTGCATTTGAATGAGTTTCAAGCATGCTTGGGTACTCGTGTGATCTGAGTGACTCAGTTTTGGAATACAACTGTCGCGTGGTGTACCGCGACCTCCCGGCACCCCGGAGTTTCTGAAAAAAAATTTTCTGCGATTTTCACGAAACCACTTTTCTTCAACTTGAATTGGGCTAAAAATCCATACCTGAAAATAAAAATTCTCTGAGTAGTGTGTAAATGCTGATCCTTACCCTGCCTGGGTTGTCCACTGAGCATTTCCCCGAACTGTACCTGAAGTTCTCTGGGCATGGGATTTTGACATGTTCCCCAAACCAAAAGGAATGAGTGGGAAACAATCAAGACAACAGATAGAAGCACTTGCATTTGAATGAGTTTCAAGCATGCTTGGGTACTCGTGTGATCTGAGTGACTCAGTTTTCGAATACAACTGTCGCGTGGTGCACCGCGACCTCCAGGCACCGCGCAGTTTCTGAAATAAATTTTCTGCGATTTTCACGAAACCACTTTTCTTCAACTTGAATTGGGCTAAAAATCCATCCCTGACAATAAAAATTCTCTGAGTAGTGTGTAAATGCTAATCCTTACCCTGCCTGGGTTGTCCACTGAGCATTTCCCCGAACTCTACCTGAAGTTCTCTGGGCATGGGATTTTGACATGTTCCCCAAACCAAAAGGAATGAGTGGGAAACAATCAAGACAGCAGATAGAAGCACTTGCATTTGAATGAGTTTCAAGCATGCTTGGGTACTCGTGTGATCTGAGCGACTCAGTTTTGGAATACAACTGTCGCGTGGTGCACCGCGACCTCCAGGCACCCCGGAGTTTCTGAAAAAAAAATTTCTGCGATTTTCACGAAACCACTTTTCTTCAACTTGAATTGGGCTAAAAATACTTCCTTGAAAATAAAAGTTCTCTGAGTAGTGTGTAAGTGCTGATCCTTACCCTGCCTGGGTTGTCCACTGAGCATTTCCCCAAACTCTACCTGAAGTTCTCTGGGCATGGGTTTTTGACATGTTCCCCAAACGAAAAGTAATGAGTGGGAAACAATCAAGACAACAGATAGAAGCACTTGCATTTGAATGAGTTTCAAGCATGCTTGGGTACTCGTGTGATCTGAGCGACTCAGTTTTCGAATACAACTGTCGCGTGGTGCACCGTGACCTCCAGGCACCCCGGAGTTTCTGAAAAAAAATTTTCTGAGATTTTCACGAAACCACTTTTCTTCAACTTGAATTGGGCTAAAAATCCATCACTGAAAATAAAAAAATCTCTGAGTAGTGTGGAAATACTGATCCTTACCCTGCCTGGGTTGTCCACTGAGCATTTCCGCGAGCTCTACCTGAAGTTCTCTGGGCATGGGATTTTGACATGTTCCCCAAACCAAAAGGAATGAGTGGGAAACAATCAAGACAACAGATAGAAGCACTTGCATTTGAATGAGTTTCAAGCATGCTTGGGTACTCGTGTGATCTGAGTGACTCAGTTTTCGAATACAACTGTCGCGTGGTGCACCGTGACCTCCAGGCACCCCGGAGTTTCTGAAAAAAAATTTTCTGCGATTTTCACGAAACCACTTTTATTCAACTTGAATTGGGCTAAAAATCCATCACAGAAAATAAAAATTCTCTGAGTAGTGTGGAAATACTGATCCTTACCCTACCTGGGGTGTCCACTGAGCATTTCCGCGAACTCTACTTGAATTTCTCTGGGCATTTGATTTTGACATGTTCCCCAAACCAAAAGGAATGAGTGGGAAACAATCAAGACAACAGATAGAAGCACTTGCATTTGAATGAGTTTCAAGCATGCTTGGGTATTCGTGTGATCTGAGTGACTCAATTTTGGAATACAACTATCGCGTGGTGCATCGCGACCTCAAGGCACCCCGGAGTTTCTGAAAAAAAATTTTCTGCAATTTTCACGAAACCACTTTTCATCAACTTGAATTGGGCTAAAAATCCATCCCTGAAAATAAATATTCTCTGAGTAGTGTGGAAATGCTGATCCTTACCCTACCTGGGGTGTCCACTGAGCATTTCCGCCAACTCTACTTGAAGTTCTCTGGGCATGGGATTTTGACATGTTCCCCAAACCAAAAGGAATGAGTGGGAAACAATCAAGACAACAGATAGAAGCACTTGCATTTGAATTAGTTTCAAGCATGCTTGGGTACTCGTGTGATCTGAGTGACTCAGTTTTCGAATACAACTGTCGCGTGGTGCACCGCGACCTCCAGGCACCGCGCAGTTTCTGAAATAAATTTTCTGCGATTTTCACGAAACCACTTTTCTTCAACTTGAATTGGGCTAAAAATCCATCACAGAAAATAAAAATTCTCTGAGTAGTGTGGAAATACTGATCCTTACCCTACCTGGGGTGTCCACTGAGCATTTCCGCGAACTCTACTTGAATTTCTCTGGGCATGGGATTTTGACATGTTCCCCAAACCAAAAGGAATGAGTGGGAAACAATCAAGACAACAGATAGAAGCACTTGCATTTGAATGAGTTTCAAGCATGCTTGGGTACTCGTGTGATCTGAGTGACTCAGTTTTGGAATACAACTGTCGCGTGGTGCATCGCGACCTCAAGGCACCCCGGAGTTTCTGAAAAAAAATTTTCTGCAATTTTCACGAAACCACTTTTCATCAACTTGAATTGGGCTAAAAATCCATCCCTGAAAATAAATATTCTCTGAGTAGTGTGGAAATGCTGATCCTTACCCTACCTGGGGTGTCCACTGAGCATTTCCGCGAACTCTACTTGAAGTTCTCTGGGCATGGGATTTTGACATGTTCCCCAAACCAAAAGGAATGAGTGGGAAACAATCAAGACAACAGATAGAAGCACTTGCATTTGAATTAGTTTCATGCATGCTTGGGTACTCGTGTGATCTGAGTGACTCAGTTTTCGAATACAACTGTCGCGTGGTGCACCGCGACCTCCAGGCACCGCGCAGTTTCTGAAATAAATTTTCTGCGATTTTCACGAAACCACTTTTCTTCAACTTGAATTGGGCTAAAAATCAATCCCTGACAATAAATATTCTCTGAGTAGTGTGGAAATGCTGATCCTTACCCTACCTGGGGTGTCCACTGAGCATTTCCCCGAACTCTACCTGAAGTTCTCTGGGCATGGGATTTTGACATGTTCCCCAAACCAAAAGGAATGAGTGGGAAACAATATGGAAAAGAGATAGAGGCACTTGCATTTGAATGAGTTTCAAGCATGCTTGGGTACTCGTGTGATCTGAGTGACTCAGTTTTGGAATACAACTGTCGCGTGGTGCACCGCGACCTCCAGGCACCCCGGAGTTTCTGAAAAAAAAATTTCTGCGATTTTCACGAAACCACTTTTCTTCAACTTGATTTGGGCTAAAAATCCATCACTGAAAATAAAAAATCTCTGAGTAGTGTGGAAATACTGATCCTTACCCTGCCTGGGTTGTCCACTGAGCATTTCCGCGAGCTCTACCTGAAGTTCTCTGGGCATGGGATTTTGACATGTTCCCCAAACCAAAAGGAATGAGTGGGAAACAATCAAGACAACAGATAGAAGCACTTACATTTGAATGAGTTTCAAGCATGCTTGGGTACTCGTGTGATCTGAGTGACTCAGTTTTGGAATACAACTGTCGCGTGGTGCACCGCGACCTCCCGGCACTCCGGAGTTTCTGAAAAAAAATTTTCTGAGATATTCACGAAACCACTTTTCTTCAACTTGAATTGGGCTAAAAATCCATCCCTGAAAATAAAAATTCTCTGAGTAGTGTTTAAATGCTGATCCTTACCCTGCCTGGGTTGTCCACTGAGCATTTCCCCGAACTCTACCTGAAGTTCTCTGGGCATGGGATTTTGACATGTTCCCCAAACCAAAAGGAATGAGTGGGAAACAATATGGAAAAGAGATAGAGGCACTTGCATTTGAATGAGTTTCAAGCATGCTTGGGTACTCGTGTGATCTGAGTGACTCAGTTTTGGAATACAACTGTCGCGTGGTGCACCGCGACCTCCCGGCACCCCGGAGTTTCTGAAAAAAAATTTTCTGAGATTTTCACGAAACCACTTTTCTTCAACTTGAATTGGGCTAAAAATCCATCCCTGAAAATAAAAATTCTCTGAGTAGTGTGTAAATGCTGATCCTTACCCTGCCTGGGTTGTCCACTGAGCATTTCCCCGAACTCTACCTGTAGTTCTCTGGGCATGGGATTTTGACATGTTCCCCAAACCAAAAGGAATGAGTGGGAAACAATCAAGACAACAGATAGAAGCACTTGCATTTGAATGAGTTTCAAGCATGCTTGGGTACTCGTGTGATCTGAGTGACTCAGTTTTGGAATACAACTGTCGCGTGGTGTACCGCGACCTCCCGGCACCCCGGAGTTTCTGAAAAAAAATTTTCTGCGATTTTCACGAAACCACTTTTCTTCAACTTGAATTGGGCTAAAAATCCATACCTGAAAATAAAAATTCTCTGAGTAGTGTGTAAATGCTGATCCTTACCCTGCCTGGGTTGTCCACTGAGCATTTCCCCGAACTGTACCTGAAGTTCTCTGGGCATGGGATTTTGACATGTTCCCCAAACCAAAAGGAATGAGTGGGAAACAATCAAGACAACAGATAGAAGCACTTGCATTTGAATGAGTTTCAAGCATGCTTGGGTACTCGTGTGATCTGAGTGACTCAGTTTTCGAATACAACTGTCGCGTGGTGCACCGCGACCTCCAGGCACCGCGCAGTTTCTGAAATAAATTTTCTGCGATTTTCACGAAACCACTTTTCTTCAACTTGAATTGGGCTAAAAATCCATCACAGAAAATAAAAATTCTCTGAGTAGTATGGAAATACTGATTCTTACCCTACCTGGGGTGTCCACTGAGCATTTCCGCGAACTCTACTTGAATTTCTCTGGGCATGGGATTTTGACATGTTCCCCAAACCAAAAGGAATGAGTGGGAAACAATCAAAACAACAGATAGAAGCACTTGCATTTGAATGAGTTTCAAGCATGCTTGGGTACTCGTGTGATCTGAGTGACTCAGTTTTGGAATACAACTGTCGCGTGGTGCATCGCGACCTCAAGGCACCCCGGAGTTGCTGAAAAAAAATTTTCTGCAATTTTCACGAAACCACTTTTCATCAACTTGAATTGGGCTAAAAATCCATCCCTGAAAATAAATATTCTCTGAGTAGTGTGGAAATGCTGATCCTTACCCTACCTGGGGTGTCCACTGAGCATTTCCGCGAACTCTACTTGAAGTTCTCTGGGCATGGGATTTTGACATGTTCCCCAAACCAAAAGGAATGAGTGGGAAACAATCAAGACAACAGATAGAAGCACTTGCATTTGAATTAGTTTCAAGCATGCTTGGGTACTCGTGTGATCTGAGTGACTCAGTTTTCGAATACAACTGTCGCGTGGTGCACCGCGACCTCCAGGCACCGCGCAGTTTCTGAAATAAATTTTCTGCGATTTTCACGAAACCACTTTTCTTCAACTTGAATTGGGCTAAAAATCCATCCCTGACAATAAATTTCTCTGAGTAGTGTGTAAATGCTAATCCTTACCCTGCCTGGGTTGTCCACTGAGCATTTCCCCGAACTCTACCTGAAGTTCTCTGGGCATGGGATTTTGACATGTTCCCCAAACCAAAAGGAATGAGTGGGAAACAATCAAGACAGCAGATAGAAGCACTTGCATTTGAATGAGTTTCAAGCATGCTTGGGTACTCGTGTGATCTGAGTGACTCAGTTTTGGAATACAACTGTCGCGTGGTGCACCGCGACCTCCAGGCACCCCGGAGTTTCTGAAAAAAAAATTTCTGCGATTTTCACGAAACCACTTTTCTTCAACTTGAATTGGGCTAAAAATACTTCCTTGAAAATAAAAGTTCTCTGAGTAGTGTGTAAGTGCTGATCCTTACCCTGCCTGGGTTGTCCACTGAGCATTTCCCCGAACTCTACCTGAAGTTCTCTGGGCATGGGTTTTTGACATGTTCCCCAAACGAAAAGTAATGAGTGGGAAACAATCAAGACAACAGATAGAAGCACTTGCATTTGAATGAGTTTCAAGCATGCTTGGGTACTCGTGTGATCTGAGCGACTCAGTTTTCGAATACAACTGTCGCGTGGTGCACCGCGACCTCCCGGCACCCCGGAGTTTCTGAAAAAAAATTTTCTGAGATTTTCACGAAACCACTTTTCTTCAACTTGAATTGGGCTAAAAATCCATCCCTGAAAATAAAAATTCTCTGAGTAGTGTGTAAATGCTGATCCTTACCCTGCTTGGGTTGTCCACTGAGCATTTCCCCGAACTCTACCTGAAGTTCTCTGGGCATGGGATTTTGACATGTTCCCCAAACCAAAAGGAATGAGTGGGAAACAATCAAGACAAAAGATAGAAGCACTTGCATTTGAATGAGTTTCAAGCATGCTTGGGTACTCGTGTGATCTGAGTGACTCAGTTTTGGAATACAACTGTCGCGTGGTGCACCGCGACCTCCAGGCACCCCGGAGTTTCTGAAAAAAAAATTTCTGCGATTTTCACGAAACCACTTTTCTTCAACTTGATTTGGGCTAAAAATCCATCACTGAAAATAAAAAAATCACTGAGTAGTGTGGAAATACTGATCCTTACCCTGCCTGGGTTGTCCACTGAGCATTTCCGCGAGCTCTACCTGAAGTTCTCTGGGCATGGGATTTTGACATGTTCCCCAAACCAAAAGGAATGAGTGGGAAACAATCAAGACAACAGATAGAAGCACTTGCATTTGAATTAGTTTCAAGCATGCTTGGGTACTCGTGTGATCTGAGTGACTCAGTTTTCGAATACAACTGTCGCGTGGTGCACCGCGACCTCCAGGCACCGCGCAGTTTCTGAAATAAATTTTCTGCGATTTTCACGAAACCACTTTTCTTCAACTTAAATTGGGCTAAAAATCCATCACAGAAAATAAAAATTCTCTGAGTAGTGTGGAAATACTGATCCTTACCCTACCTGGGGTGTCCACTGAGCATTTCCGCGAACTCTACTTGAATTTCTCTGGGCATGGGATTTTGACATGTTCCCCAAACCAAAAGGAATGAGTGGGAAACAATCAAGACAACAGATAGAAGCACTTGCATTTGAATGAGTTTCAAGCATGCTTGGGTACTCGTGTGATCTGAGTGACTCAGTTTTGGAATACAACTGTCGCGTGGTGCATCGCGACCTCAAGGCACCCCGGAGTTTCTGAAAAAAAATTTTCTGCAATTTTCACGAAACCACTTTTCATCAACTTGAATTGGGCTAAAAATCCATCCCTGAAAATAAATATTCTCTGAGTAGTGTGGAAATGCTGATCCTTACCCTACCTGGGGTGTCCACTGAGCATTTCCGCGAACTCTACTTGAAGTTCTCTGGGCATGGGATTTTGACATGTTCCCCAAACCAAAAGGAATGAGTGGGAAACAATCAAGACAACAGATAGAAGCACTTGCATTTGAATTAGTTTCATGCATGCTTGGGTACTCGTGTGATCTGAGTGACTCAGTTTTCGAATACAACTGTCGCGTGGTGCACCGCGACCTCCAGGCACCGCGCAGTTTCTGAAATAAATTTTCTGCGATTTTCACGAAACCACTTTTCTTCAACTTGAATTGGGCTAAAAATCAATCCCTGACAATAAATATTCTCTGAGTAGTGTGGAAATGCTGATCCTTACCCTACCTGGGGTGTCCACTGAGCATTTCCCCGAACTCTACCTGAAGTTCTCTGGGCATGGGATTTTGACATGTTCCCCAAACCAAAAGGAATGAGTGGGAAACAATATGGAAAAGAGATAGAGGCACTTGCATTTGAATGAGTTTCAAGCATGCTTGGGTACTCGTGTGATCTGAGTGACTCAGTTTTGGAATACAACTGTCGCGTGGTGCACCGCGACCTCCAGGCACCCCGGAGTTTCTGAAAAAAAAATTTCTGCGATTTTCACGAAACCACTTTTCTTCAACTTGATTTGGGCTAAAAATCCATCACTGAAAATAAAAAATCTCTGAGTAGTGTGGAAATACTGATCCTTACCCTGCCTGGGTTGTCCACTGAGCATTTCCGCGAGCTCTACCTGAAGTTCTCTGGGCATGGGATTTTGACATGTTCCCCAAACCAAAAGGAATGAGTGGGAAACAATCAAGACAACAGATAGAAGCACTTACATTTGAATGAGTTTCAAGCATGCTTGGGTACTCGTGTGATCTGAGTGACTCAGTTTTGGAATACAACTGTCGCGTGGTGCACCGCGACCTCCCGGCACTCCGGAGTTTCTGAAAAAAAATTTTCTGAGATATTCACGAAACCACTTTTCTTCAACTTGAATTGGGCTAAAAATCCATCCCTGAAAATAAAAATTCTCTGAGTAGTGTTTAAATGCTGATCCTTACCCTGCCTGGGTTGTCCACTGAGCATTTCCCCGAACTCTACCTGAAGTTCTCTGGGCATGGGATTTTGACATGTTCCCCAAACCAAAAGGAATGAGTGGGAAACAATATGGAAAAGAGATAGAGGCACTTGCATTTGAATGAGTTTCAAGCATGCTTGGGTACTCGTGTGATCTGAGTGACTCAGTTTTGGAATACAACTGTCGCGTGGTGCACCGCGACCTCCAGGCACCCCGGAGTTTCTGAAAAAAAATTTTCTGCGATTTTCACAAAACCACTTTTCTTCAACTTGATTTGGGCTAAAAATCCATCACTGAAAATAAAAATTCTCTGAGTAGTGTGGAAATACTGATCCTTACCCTGCCTGGGTTGTCCACTGAGCATTTCCGCGAGCTCTACCTGAAGTTCTCTGGGCATGGGATTTTGACATGTTCCCCAAACCAAAAGGAATGAGTGGGAAACAATCAAGACAACAGATAGAAGCACTTGCATTTGAATGAGTTTCAAGCATGCTTGGGTACTCGTGTGATCTGAGTGACTCAGTTTTGGAATACAACTGTCGCGTGGTGCACCGCGACCTCCCGGCACCCCGGAGTTTCTGAAAAAAAATTTTCTGAGATTTTCACGAAACCACTTTTCTTCAACTTGAATTGGGCTAAAAATCCATCCCTGAAAATAAAAATTCTCTGAGTAGTGTGTAAATGCTGATCCTTACCCTGCCTGGGTTGTCCACTGAGCATTTCCCCGAACTCTACCTGTAGTTCTCTGGGCATGGGATTTTGACATGTTCCCCAAACCAAAAGGAATGAGTGGGAAACAATCAAGACAACAGATAGAAGCACTTGCATTTGAATGAGTTTCAAGCATGCTTGGGTACTCGTGTGATCTGAGTGACTCAGTTTTGGAATACAACTGTCGCGTGGTGTACCGCGACCTCCCGGCACCCCGGAGTTTCTGAAAAAAAATTTTCTGCGATTTTCACGAAACCACTTTTCTTCAACTTGAATTGGGCTAAAAATCCATACCTGAAAATAAAAATTCTCTGAGTAGTGTGTAAATGCTGATCCTTACCCTGCCTGGGTTGTCCACTGAGCATTTCCCCGAACTGTACCTGAAGTTCTCTGGGCATGGGATTTTGACATGTTCCCCAAACCAAAAGGAATGAGTGGGAAACAATCAAGACAACAGATAGAAGCACTTGCATTTGAATGAGTTTCAAGCATGCTTGGGTACTCGTGTGATCTGAGTGACTCAGTTTTCGAATACAACTGTCGCGTGGTGCACCGCGACCTCCAGGCACCGCGCAGTTTCTGAAATAAATTTTCTGCGATTTTCACGAAACCACTTTTCTTCAACTTGAATTGGGCTAAAAATCCATCACAGAAAATAAAAATTCTCTGAGTAGTATGGAAATACTGATTCTTACCCTACCTGGGGTGTCCACTGAGCATTTCCGCGAACTCTACTTGAATTTCTCTGGGCATGGGATTTTGACATGTTCCCCAAACCAAAAGGAATGAGTGGGAAACAATCAAAACAACAGATAGAAGCACTTGCATTTGAATGAGTTTCAAGCATGCTTGGGTACTCGTGTGATCTGAGTGACTCAGTTTTGGAATACAACTGTCGCGTGGTGCATCGCGACCTCAAGGCACCCCGGAGTTGCTGAAAAAAAATTTTCTGCAATTTTCACGAAACCACTTTTCATCAACTTGAATTGGGCTAAAAATCCATCCCTGAAAATAAATATTCTCTGAGTAGTGTGGAAATGCTGATCCTTACCCTACCTGGGGTGTCCACTGAGCATTTCCGCGAACTCTACTTGAAGTTCTCTGGGCATGGGATTTTGACATGTTCCCCAAACCAAAAGGAATGAGTGGGAAACAATCAAGACAACAGATAGAAGCACTTGCATTTGAATTAGTTTCAAGCATGCTTGGGTACTCGTGTGATCTGAGTGACTCAGTTTTCGAATACAACTGTCGCGTGGTGCACCGCGACCTCCAGGCACCGCGCAGTTTCTGAAATAAATTTTCTGCGATTTTCACGAAACCACTTTTCTTCAACTTGAATTGGGCTAAAAATCCATCCCTGACAATAAATTTCTCTGAGTAGTGTGTAAATGCTAATCCTTACCCTGCCTGGGTTGTCCACTGAGCATTTCCCCGAACTCTACCTGAAGTTCTCTGGGCATGGGATTTTGACATGTTCCCCAAACCAAAAGGAATGAGTGGGAAACAATCAAGACAGCAGATAGAAGCACTTGCATTTGAATGAGTTTCAAGCATGCTTGGGTACTCGTGTGATCTGAGTGACTCAGTTTTGGAATACAACTGTCGCGTGGTGCACCGCGACCTCCAGGCACCCCGGAGTTTCTGAAAAAAAAATTTCTGCGATTTTCACGAAACCACTTTTCTTCAACTTGAATTGGGCTAAAAATACTTCCTTGAAAATAAAAGTTCTCTGAGTAGTGTGTAAGTGCTGATCCTTACCCTGCCTGGGTTGTCCACTGAGCATTTCCCCGAACTCTACCTGAAGTTCTCTGGGCATGGGTTTTTGACATGTTCCCCAAACGAAAAGTAATGAGTGGGAAACAATCAAGACAACAGATAGAAGCACTTGCATTTGAATGAGTTTCAAGCATGCTTGGGTACTCGTGTGATCTGAGCGACTCAGTTTTCGAATACAACTGTCGCGTGGTGCACCGCGACCTCCCGGCACCCCGGAGTTTCTGAAAAAAAATTTTCTGAGATTTTCACGAAACCACTTTTCTTCAACTTGAATTGGGCTAAAAATCCATCCCTGAAAATAAAAATTCTCTGAGTAGTGTGTAAATGCTGATCCTTACCCTGCTTGGGTTGTCCACTGAGCATTTCCCCGAACTCTACCTGAAGTTCTCTGGGCATGGGATTTTGACATGTTCCCCAAACCAAAAGGAATGAGTGGGAAACAATCAAGACAAAAGATAGAAGCACTTGCATTTGAATGAGTTTCAAGCATGCTTGGGTACTCGTGTGATCTGAGTGACTCAGTTTTGGAATACAACTGTCGCGTGGTGCACCGCGACCTCCAGGCACCCCGGAGTTTCTGAAAAAAAAATTTCTGCGATTTTCACGAAACCACTTTTCTTCAACTTGATTTGGGCTAAAAATCCATCACTGAAAATAAAAAAATCTCTGAGTAGTGTGGAAATACTGATCCTTACCCTGCCTGGGTTGTCCACTGAGCATTTCCGCGAGCTCTACCTGAAGTTCTCTGGGCATGGGATTTTGACATGTTCCCCAAACCAAAAGGAATGAGTGGGAAACAATCAAGACAACAGATAGAAGCACTTGCATTTGAATGAGTTTCAAGCATGCTTGGGTACTCGTGTGATCTGAGTGACTCAGTTTTCGAATACAACTGTCGCGTGGTGCACCGTGACCTCCAGGCACCCCGGAGTTTCTGAAAAAAAATTTTCTGCGATTTTCACGAAACCACTTTTATTCAACTTGAATTGGGCTAAAAATCCATCACAGAAAATAAAAATTCTCTGAGTAGTGTGGAAATACTGATCCTTACCCTACCTGGGGTGTCCACTGAGCATTTCCGCGAACTCTACTTGAATTTCTCTGGGCATTTGATTTTGACATGTTCCCCAAACCAAAAGGAATGAGTGGGAAACAATCAAGACAACAGATAGAAGCACTTGCATTTGAATGAGTTTCAAGCATGCTTGGGTACTCGTGTGATCTGAGTGACTCAGTTTTGGAATACAACTGTCGCGTGGTGCATCGCGACCTCAAGGCACCCCGGAGTTTCTGAAAAAAAATTTTCTGCAATTTTCACGAAACCACTTTTCATCAACTTGAATTGGGCTAAAAATCCATCCCTGAAAATAAATATTCTCTGAGTAGTGTGGAAATGCTGATCCTTACCCTACCTGGGGTGTCCACTGAGCATTTCCGCCAACTCTACTTGAAGTTCTCTGGGCATGGGATTTTGACATGTTCCCCAAACCAAAAGGAATGAGTGGGAAACAATCAAGACAACAGATAGAAGCACTTGCATTTGAATTAGTTTCAAGCATGCTTGGGTACTCGTGTGATCTGAGTGACTCAGTTTTCGAATACAACTGTCGCGTGGTGCACCGCGACCTCCAGGCACCGCGCAGTTTCTGAAATAAATTTTCTGCGATTTTCACGAAACCACTTTTCTTCAACTTGAATTGGGCTAAAAATCCATCACAAAAAATAAAAATTCTCTGAGTAGTGTGGAAATACTGATCCTTACCCTACCTGGGGTGTCCACTGAGCATTTCCCCGAACTCTACCTGTAGTTCTCTGGGCATGGGATTTTGACATGTTCCCCAAACCAAAAGGAATGAGTGGGAAACAATCAAGACAACAGATAGAAGCACTTGCATTTGAATGAGTTTCAAGCATGCTTGGGTACTCGTGTGATCTGAGTGACTCAGTTTTCGAATACAACTGTCGCGTGGTGCACCGCGACCTCCAGGCACCGCGCAGTTTCTGAAATAAATTTTCTGCGATTTTCACGAAACCACTTTTCTTCAACTTGAATTGGGCTAAAAATCCATCACAGAAAATAAAAATTCTCTGAGTAGTATGGAAATACTGATTCTTACCCTACCTGGGGTGTCCACTGAGCATTTCCGCGAACTCTACTTGAATTTCTCTGGGCATGGGATTTTGACATGTTCCCCAAACCAAAAGGAATGAGTGGGAAACAATCAAAACAACAGATAGAAGCACTTGCATTTGAATGAGTTTCAAGCATGCTTGGGTACTCGTGTGATCTGAGTGACTCAGTTTTGGAATACAACTGTCGCGTGGTGCATCGCGACCTCAAGGCACCCCGGAGTTGCTGAAAAAAAATTTTCTGCAATTTTCACGAAACCACTTTTCATCAACTTGAATTGGGCTAAAAATCCATCCCTGAAAATAAATATTCTCTGAGTAGTGTGGAAATGCTGATCCTTACCCTACCTGGGGTGTCCACTGAGCATTTCCGCGAACTCTACTTGAAGTTCTCTGGGCATGGGATTTTGACATGTTCCCCAAACCAAAAGGAATGAGTGGGAAACAATCAAGACAACAGATAGAAGCACTTGCATTTGAATTAGTTTCAAGCATGCTTGGGTACTCGTGTGATCTGAGTGACTCAGTTTTCGAATACAACTGTCGCGTGGTGCACCGCGACCTCCAGGCACCGCGCAGTTTCTGAAATAAATTTTCTGCGATTTTCACGAAACCACTTTTCTTCAACTTGAATTGGGCTAAAAATCCATCCCTGACAATAAATTTCTCTGAGTAGTGTGTAAATGCTAATCCTTACCCTGCCTGGGTTGTCCACTGAGCATTTCCCCGAACTCTACCTGAAGTTCTCTGGGCATGGGATTTTGACATGTTCCCCAAACCAAAAGGAATGAGTGGGAAACAATCAAGACAGCAGATAGAAGCACTTGCATTTGAATGAGTTTCAAGCATGCTTGGGTACTCGTGTGATCTGAGTGACTCAGTTTTGGAATACAACTGTCGCGTGGTGCACCGCGACCTCCAGGCACCCCGGAGTTTCTGAAAAAAAAATTTCTGCGATTTTCACGAAACCACTTTTCTTCAACTTGAATTGGGCTAAAAATACTTCCTTGAAAATAAAAGTTCTCTGAGTAGTGTGTAAGTGCTGATCCTTACCCTGCCTGGGTTGTCCACTGAGCATTTCCCCGAACTCTACCTGAAGTTCTCTGGGCATGGGTTTTTGACATGTTCCCCAAACGAAAAGTAATGAGTGGGAAACAATCAAGACAACAGATAGAAGCACTTGCATTTGAATGAGTTTCAAGCATGCTTGGGTACTCGTGTGATCTGAGCGACTCAGTTTTCGAATACAACTGTCGCGTGGTGCACCGCGACCTCCAGGCACCCCGGAGTTTCTGAAAAAAAAATTTCTGCGATTTTCACGAAACCACTTTTCTTCAACTTGATTTGGGCTAAAAATCCATCACTGAAAATAAAAAAATCTCTGAGTAGTGTGGAAATACTGATCCTTACCCTGCCTGGGTTGTCCACTGAGCATTTCCGCGAGCTCTACCTGAAGTTCTCTGGGCATGGGATTTTGACATGTTCCCCAAACCAAAAGGAATGAGTGGGAAACAATCAAGACAACAGATAGAAGCACTTGCATTTGAATGAGTTTCAAGCATGCTTGGGTACTCGTGTGATCTGAGTGACTCAGTTTTCGAATACAACTGTCGCGTGGTGCACCGTGACCTCCAGGCACCCCGGAGTTTCTGAAAAAAAATTTTCTGCGATTTTCACGAAACCACTTTTATTCAACTTGAATTGGGCTAAAAATCCATCACAGAAAATAAAAATTCTCTGAGTAGTGTGGAAATACTGATCCTTACCCTACCTGGGGTGTCCACTGAGCATTTCCGCGAACTCTACTTGAATTTCTCTGGGCATTTGATTTTGACATGTTCCCCAAACCAAAAGGAATGAGTGGGAAACAATCAAGACAACAGATAGAAGCACTTGCATTTGAATGAGTTTCAAGCATGCTTGGGTACTCGTGTGATCTGAGTGACTCAGTTTTGGAATACAACTGTCGCGTGGTGCATCGCGACCTCAAGGCACCCCGGAGTTTCTGAAAAAAAATTTTCTGCAATTTTCACGAAACCACTTTTCATCAACTTGAATTGGGCTAAAAATCCATCCCTGAAAATAAATATTCTCTGAGTAGTGTGGAAATGCTGATCCTTACCCTACCTGGGGTGTCCACTGAGCATTTCCGCCAACTCTACTTGAAGTTCTCTGGGCATGGGATTTTGACATGTTCCCCAAACCAAAAGGAATGAGTGGGAAACAATCAAGACAACAGATAGAAGCACTTGCATTTGAATGAGTTTCAAGCATGCTTGGGTACTCGTGTGATCTGAGTGACTCAGTTTTGGAATACAACTGTCGCGTGGTGCATCGCGACCTCAAGGCACCCCGGAGTTTCTGAAATAAATTTTCTGCGATTTTCACGAAACCACTTTTCTTCAACTTGAATTGGGCTAAAAATCCATCACAAAAAATAAAAATTCTCTGAGTAGTGTGGAAATACTGATCCTTACCCTACCTGGGGTGTCCACTGAGCATTTCCGCGAACTCTACTTGAATTTCTCTGGGCATGGGATTTTGACATGTTCCCCAAACCAAAAGGAATGAGTGGGAAACAATCAAGACAACAGATAGAAGCACTTGCATTTGAATTAGTTTCATGCATGCTTGGGTACTCGTGTGATCTGAGTGACTCAGTTTTCGAATACAACTGTCGCGTGGTGCACCGCGACCTCCAGGCACCGCGCAGTTTCTGAAATAAATTTTCTGCGATTTTCACGAAACCACTTTTCTTCAACTTGAATTGGGCTAAAAATCAATCCCTGACAATAAATATTCTCTGAGTAGTGTGGAAATGCTGATCCTTACCCTACCTGGGGTGTCCACTGAGCATTTCCCCGAACTCTACCTGAAGTTCTCTGGGCATGGGATTTTGACATGTTCCCCAAACCAAAAGGAATGAGTGGGAAACAATATGGAAAAGAGATAGAGGCACTTGCATTTGAATGAGTTTCAAGCATGCTTGGGTACTCGTGTGATCTGAGTGACTCAGTTTTGGAATACAACTGTCGCGTGGTGCACCGCGACCTCCAGGCACCCCGGAGTTTCTGAAAAAAAAATTTCTGCGATTTTCACGAAACCACTTTTCTTCAACTTGATTTGGGCTAAAAATCCATCACTGAAAATAAAAAATCTCTGAGTAGTGTGGAAATACTGATCCTTACCCTGCCTGGGTTGTCCACTGAGCATTTCCGCGAGCTCTACCTGAAGTTCTCTGGGCATGGGATTTTGACATGTTCCCCAAACCAAAAGGAATGAGTGGGAAACAATCAAGACAACAGATAGAAGCACTTACATTTGAATGAGTTTCAAGCATGCTTGGGTACTCGTGTGATCTGAGTGACTCAGTTTTGGAATACAACTGTCGCGTGGTGCACCGCGACCTCCCGGCACTCCGGAGTTTCTGAAAAAAAATTTTCTGAGATTTTCACGAAACCACTTTTCTTCAACTTGAATTGGGCTAAAAATCCATCCCTGAAAATAAAAATTCTCTGAGTAGTGTTTAAATGCTGATCCTTACCCTGCCTGGGTTGTCCACTGAGCATTTCCCCGAACTCTACCTGAAGTTCTCTGGGCATGGGATTTTGACATGTTCCCCAAACCAAAAGGAATGAGTGGGAAACAATATGGAAAAGAGATAGAGGCACTTGCATTTGAATGAGTTTCAAGCATGCTTGGGTACTCGTGTGATCTGAGTGACTCAGTTTTGGAATACAACTGTCGCGTGGTGCACCGCGACCTCCAGGCACCCCGGAGTTTCTGAAAAAAAATTTTCTGCGATTTTCACAAAACCACTTTTCTTCAACTTGATTTGGGCTAAAAATCCATCACTGAAAATAAAAATTCTCTGAGTAGTGTGGAAATACTGATCCTTACCCTGCCTGGGTTGTCCACTGAGCATTTCCGCGAGCTCTACCTGAAGTTCTCTGGGCATGGGATTTTGACATGTTCCCCAAACCAAAAGGAATGAGTGGGAAACAATCAAGACAACAGATAGAAGCACTTGCATTTGAATGAGTTTCAAGCATGCTTGGGTACTCGTGTGATCTGAGTGACTCAGTTTTGGAATACAACTGTCGCGTGGTGCACCGCGACCTCCCGGCACCCCGGAGTTTCTGAAAAAAAATTTTCTGAGATTTTCACGAAACCACTTTTCTTCAACTTGAATTGGGCTAAAAATCCATCCCTGAAAATAAAAATTCTCTGAGTAGTGTGTAAATGCTGATCCTTACCCTGCCTGGGTTGTCCACTGAGCATTTCCCCGAACTCTACCTGTAGTTCTCTGGGCATGGGATTTTGACATGTTCCCCAAACCAAAAGGAATGAGTGGGAAACAATCAAGACAACAGATAGAAGCACTTGCATTTGAATGAGTTTCAAGCATGCTTGGGTACTCGTGTGATCTGAGTGACTCAGTTTTGGAATACAACTGTCGCGTGGTGTACCGCGACCTCCCGGCACCCCGGAGTTTCTGAAAAAAAATTTTCTGCGATTTTCACGAAACCACTTTTCTTCAACTTGAATTGGGCTAAAAATCCATACCTGAAAATAAAAATTCTCTGAGTAGTGTGTAAATGCTGATCCTTACCCTGCCTGGGTTGTCCACTGAGCATTTCCCCGAACTGTACCTGAAGTTCTCTGGGCATGGGATTTTGACATGTTCCCCAAACCAAAAGGAATGAGTGGGAAACAATCAAGAAAAGAGATAGAGGCACTTGCATTTGAATGAGTTTCAAGCATGCTTGGGTACTCATGTGATCTGAGTGACTCAGTTTTGGAATACAACTGTCGCGTGGTGCACCGTGACCTCCAGGCACCCCGGAGTTTCTGAAAAAAAATTTTCTGCGATTTTCACGAAACCACTTTTCTTCAACTTGAATTGGGCTAAAAATCCATCACAGAAAATAAAAATTCTCTGAGTAGTGTGGAAATACTGATCCTTACCCTATCTGGGGTGTCCACTGAGCATTTCCGCGAACTCTACTTGAAGTTCTCTGGGCATGGGATTTTGACATGTTCCCCAAACCAAAAGGAATGAGTGGGAAACAATCAAGACAACAGATAGAAGCACTTGCATTTGAATTAGTTTCAAGCATGCTTGGGTACTCGTGTGATCTGAGTGACTCAGTTTTCGAATACAACTGTCGCGTGGTGCACCGCGACCTCCAGGCACCGCGCAGTTTCTGAAATAAATTTTCTGCGATTTTCACGAAACCACTTTTCTTCAACTTGAATTGGGCTAAAAATCCATCACAGAAAATAAAAATTCTCTGAGTAGTGTGGAAATACTGATCCTTACCCTACCTGGGGTGTCCACTGAGCATTTCCGCGAACTCTACTTGAATTTCTCTGGGCATGGGATTTTGACATGTTCCCCAAACCAAAAGGAATGAGTGGGAAACAATCAAGACAACAGATAGAAGCACTTGCATTTGAATGAGTTTCAAGCATGCTTGGGTACTCGTGTGATCTGAGTGACTCAGTTTTGGAATACAACTGTCGCGTGGTGCATCGCGACCTCAAGGCACCCCGGCGTTTCTGAAAAAAAAATTTCTGCGATTTTCACGAAACCACTTTTCTTCAACTTGAATTGGGCTAAAAATCCTTCCCTGAAAATAAAAGTTCTCTGAGTAGTGTGTAAGTGCTGATCCTTACCCTGCCTGGGTTGTCCACTGAGCATTTCCCCGAACTCTACCTGAAGTTCTCTGGGCATGGTATTTTGACATGTTCCCCAAACCAAAAGGAATGAGTGGGAAACAATATGGAAAAGAGATAGAGGCACTTGCATTTGAATGAGTTTCAAGCATGCTTGGGTACTCGTGTGATCTGAGTGACTCAGTTTTGGAATACAACTGTCGCGTGGTGCACCGCGACCTCCAGGCACCCTGGAGTTTCTGAAAAAAAAATTTCTGCGATTTTCACGAAACCACTTTTCTTCAACTTGATTTGGGCTAAAAATCCATCACTGAAAATAAAAAATCTCTGAGTAGTGTGGAAATACTGATCCTTACCCTGCCTGGGTTGTCCACTGAGCATTTCCGCGAGCTCTACCTGAAGTTCTCTGGGCATGGGATTTTGACATGTTCCCCAAACCAAAAGGAATGAGTGGGAAACAATCAAGACAACAGATAGAAGCACTTGCATTTGAATGAGTTTCAAGCATGCTTGGGTACTCGTGTGATCTGAGTGACTCAGTTTTGGAATACAACTGTCGCGTGGTGCACCGCGACCTCCCGGCACTCCGGAGTTTCTGAAAAAAAATTTTCTGAGATTTTCACGAAACCACTTTTCTTCAACTTGAATTGGGCTAAAAATCCATCCCTGAAAATAAAAATTCTCTGAGTAGTGTTTAAATGCTGATCCTTACCCTGCCTGGGTTGTCCACTGAGCATTTCCCCGAACTCTACCTGAAGTTCTCTGGGCATGGGATTTTGACATGTTCCCCAAACCAAAAGGAATGAGTGGGAAATAATATGGAAAAGAGATAGAGGCACTTGCATTTGAATGAGTTTCAAGCATGCTTGGGTACTCGTGTGATCTGAGTGACTCAGTTTTGGAATACAACTGTCGCGTGGTGCACCGCGACCTCCAGGCACCCCGGAGTTTCTGAAAAAAAATTTTCTGCGATTTTCACAAAACCACTTTTCTTCAACTTGATTTGGGCTAAAAATCCATCACTGAAAATAAAAATTCTCTGAGTAGTGTGGAAATACTGATCCTTACCCTGCCTGGGTTGTCCACTGAGCATTTCCGCGAGCTCTACCTGAAGTTCTCTGGGCATGGGATTTTGACATGTTCCCCAAACCAAAAGGAATGAGTGGGAAACAATCAAGACAACAGATAGAAGCACTTGCATTTGAATGAGTTTCAAGCATGCTTGGGTACTCGTGTGATCTGAGTGACTCAGTTTTGGAATACAACTGTCGCGTGGTGCACCACGACCTCCCGGCACCCCGGAGTTTCTGAAAAAAAATTTTCTGAGATTTTCACGAAACCACTTTTCTTCAACTTGAATTGGGCTAAAAATCCATCCCTGAAAATAAAAATTCTCTGAGTAGTGTGTAAATGCTGATCCTTACCCTGCCTGGGTTGTCCACTGAGCATTTCCCCGAACTGTACCTGAAGTTCTCTGGGCATGGGATTTTGACATGTTCCCCAAACCAAAAGGAATGAGTGGGAAACAATCAAGAAAAGAGATAGAGGCACTTGCATTTGAATGAGTTTCAAGCATGCTTGGGTACTCATGTGATCTGAGTGACTCAGTTTTGGAATACAACTGTCGCGTGGTGCATCGCGACCTCAAGGCACCCCGGAGTTTCTGAAAAAAAAATTTCTGCGATTTTCACGAAACCACTTTTCTTCAACTTGAATTGGGCTAAAAATCCTTCCCTGAAAATAAAAAATCTCTGAGTAGTGTGTAAGTGCTGATCCTTACCCTGCCTGGGTTGTCCACTGAGCATTTCCCCGAACTCTACCTGAAGTTCTCTGGGCATGGGTTTTTGACATGTTCCCCAAACGAAAAGTAATGAGTGGGAAACAATCAAGACAACAGATAGAAGCACTTGCATTTGAATGAGTTTCAAGCATGCTTGGGTACTCGTGTGATCTGAGTGACTCAGTTTTGGAATACAACTGTCGCGTGGTGCACCGCGACCTCCCGGCACTCCGGAGTTTCTGAAAAAAAATTTTCTGAGATTTTCACGAAACCACTTTTCTTCAACTTGAATTGGGCTAAAAATCCATCCCTGAAAATAAAAATTCTCTGAGTAGTGTTTAAATGCTGATCCTTACCCTGCCTGGGTTGTCCACTGAGCATTTCCCCGAACTCTACCTGAAGTTCTCTGGGCATGGGATTTTGACATGTTCCCCAAACCAAAAGGAATGAGTGGGAAACAATATGGAAAAGAGATAGAGGCACTTGCATTTGAATGAGTTTCAAGCATGCTTGGGTACTCGTGTGATCTGAGTGACTCAGTTTTGGAATACAACTGTCGCGTGGTGCACCGCGACCTCCAGGCACCCCGGAGTTTCTGAAAAAAAAATTTCTGCGATTTTCACGAAACCACTTTTCTTCAACTTGTATTGGGCTAAAAATCCATCACTGAAAATAAAAATTCTCTGAGTAGTGTGCAAATACTGATCCTTACCCTACCTGGGGTGTCCACTGAGCATTTCCGCGAACTCTACTTGAAGTTCTCTGGGCATGGGATTTTGACATGTTACCCAAACCAAAAGGAATGAGTGGGAAACAATCAAGACAACAGATAGAAGCACTTGCATTTGAATGAGTTTCAAGCATGCTTGGGTTCTCGTGTGATCTGAGTGACTCAGTTTTGGAATACAACTGTCGCGTGGTGCACCGCGACCTCCAGGCACCCCGGAGTTTCTGAAAAAAAATTTTCTGCGATTTTCACAAAACCACTTTTCTTCAACTTGATTTGGGCTAAAAATCCATCACTGAAAATAAAAATTCTCTGAGTAGTGTGGAAATACTGACGCTTACCCTGCCTGGGTTGTCCACTGAGCATTTCCGCGAGCTCTACCTGAAGTTCTCTGGGCATGGGATTTTGACATGTTCCCCAAACCAAAAGGAATGAGTGGGAAACAATCAAGACAACAGATAGAAGCACTTGCATTTGAATGAGTTTCAAGCATGCTTGGGTACTCGTGTGATCTGAGTGACTCAGTTTTGGAATACAACTGTCGCGTGGTGCACCGCGACCTCCCGGCACCCCGGAGTTTCTGAAAAAAAATTTTCTGAGATTTTCACGAAACCACTTTTCTTCAACTTGAATTGGGCTAAAAATCCATCCCTGAAAATAAAAATTCTCTGAGTAGTGTGTAAATGCTGATCCTTACCCTGCCTGGGTTGTCCACTGAGCATTTCCCCGAACTCTACCTGTAGTTCTCTGGGCATGGGATTTTGACATGTTCCCCAAACCAAAAGGAATGAGTGGGAAACAATCAAGACAACAGATAGAAGCACTTGCATTTGAATGAGTTTCAAGCATGCTTGGGTACTCGTGTGATCTGAGTGACTCAGTTTTGGAATACAACTGTCGCGTGGTGTACCGCGACCTCCCGGCACCCCGGAGTTTCTGAAAAAAAATTTTCTGCGATTTTCACGAAACCACTTTTCTTCAACTTGAATTGGGCTAAAAATCCATACCTGAAAATAAAAATTCTCTGAGTAGTGTGTAAATGCTGATCCTTACCCTGCCTGGGTTGTCCACTGAGCATTTCCCCGAACTGTACCTGAAGTTCTCTGGGCATGGGATTTTGACATGTTCCCCAAACCAAAAGGAATGAGTGGGAAACAATCAAGAAAAGAGATAGAGGCACTTGCATTTGAATGAGTTTCAAGCATGCTTGGGTACTCATGTGATCTGAGTGACTCAGTTTTGGAATACAACTGTCGCGTGGTGCACCGTGACCTCCAGGCACCCCGGAGTTTCTGAAAAAAAATTTTCTGCGATTTTCACGAAACCACTTTTCTTCAACTTGAATTGGGCTAAAAATCCATCACAGAAAATAAAAATTCTCTGAGTAGTGTGGAAATACTGATCCTTACCCTACCTGGGGTGTCCACTGAGCATTTCCGCGAACTCTACTTGAATTTCTCTGGGCATTTGATTTTGACATGTTCCCCAAACCAAAAGGAATGAGTGGGAAACAATCAAGACAACAGATAGAAGCACTTGCATTTGAATGAGTTTCAAGCATGCTTGGGTACTCGTGTGATCTGAGTGACTCAGTTTTGGAATACAACTGTCGCGTGGTGCATCGCGACCTCAAGGCACCCCGGAGTTTCTGAAAAAAAATTTTCTGCAATTTTCACGAAACCACTTTTCATCAACTTGAATTGGGCTAAAAATCCATCCCTGAAAATAAATATTCTCTGAGTAGTGTGGAAATGCTGATCCTTACCCTACCTGGGGTGTCCACTGAGCATTTCCGCGAACTCTACTTGAAGTTCTCTGGGCATGGGATTTTGACATGTTCCCCAAACCAAAAGGAATGAGTGGGAAACAATCAAGACAACAGATAGAAGCACTTGCATTTGAATTAGTTTCAAGCATGCTTGGGTACTCGTGTGATCTGAGTGACTCAGTTTTCGAATACAACTGTCGCGTGGTGCACCGCGACCTCCAGGCACCGCGCAGTTTCTGAAATAAATTTTCTGCGATTTTCACGAAACCACTTTTCTTCAACTTGAATTGGGCTAAATATCCATCCCTGAAAATAAAAATTCTCTGAGTAGTGTTTAAATGCTGATCCTTACCCTGCCTGGGATGTCCACTGAGCATTTCCCCGAACTCTACCTGAAGTTCTCTGGGCATGGGATTTTGACATGTTCCCCAAACCAAAAGGAATGAGTGGGAAACAATCAAGAAAAGAGATAGAGGCACTTGCATTTGAATGAGTTTCAAGCATGCTTGGGTACTCATGTGATCTGAGTGACTCAGTTTTGGAATACAACTGTCGCGTGGTGCACCGCGACCTCCAGGCACCCCGGAGTTTCTGAAAAAAAATTTTCTGCGATTTTCACGAAACCACTTTTCTTCAACTTGAATTGGGCTAAAAATCCATCCCTGAAAATAAAAATTCTCTGAGTAGTGTGTAAATGCTGATCCTTACCCTGCCTGGGTTGTCCACTGAGCATTTCCCCGAACTCTACCTGAAGTTCTCTGGGCATGGGATTTTGACATATTCCCCAAACCAAAAGGAAAGAGTGGGAAACAATCAAGACAACAGATAGAAGCACTTGCATTTGAATGAGTTTCAAGAATGCTTGGGTACTCGTGTGATCTGAGTGACTCAGTTTTCGAATACAACTGTCGCGTGGTGCACCGCGACCTCCAGGCACCCCAGAGTTTCTGAAAGAAAAATTTCTGCGATTTTCACGAAACCACTTTTCTTCAACTTGTATTGGGCTAAAAATCCATCACTGAAAATAAAAATTCTCTGAGTAGTGTGGAAATACTGATCTTTACCCTGCCTGGGTTGTCCACTGAGCATTTCCGCGAGCTCTACCTGAAGTTCTCTGGGCATGGGATTTTGACATGTTCCCCAAACCAAAAGGAATGAGTGGGAAACCATCAAGACAACAGATAGAAGCACTTGCATTTGAATGAGTTTTAAGCATGCTTGGGTACTCGTGTGATCTGAGTGACTCAGTTTTCGAATACAACTGTCGCGTGGTGCACTGCGACCTCCAGGCACCCTGGAGTTTCTGAAAAAAAATTTTCTGCGATTTTCACGAAACCACTTTTCTTAAACTTGAATTGGGCTAAAAATCCATCACTGAAAATGAAAATTCTCTGAGTAGTGTTGAAATCCTGATCCTTACCCTGCCTGGGTTGTCCACTGAGCATTTCCGCGAGCTCTACCTGAAGTTCTCTGGGCATGGGATTTTGACATGTTCTCCAAACCAAAAGGAATGAGTGGGAAACAATCAAGACAACAGATAGAAGCACTTGCATTTGAATGAGTTTCAAGCATGCTTGGGTACTCGTGTGATCTGAGTGACTCAGTTTTGGAATACAACTGTCGCGTGGTGCACCGCGACCTCCAGGCATCCCGGAGTTTCTGAAAAAAAATTTTCTGCGATTTTCACGAAACCACTTTTCTTCAACTTGAATTGTGCTAAAAACCCATCCCTAAAAATAAATATTCTCTGAGTAGTGTGGAAATGCTGATCCTTACCCTACCTGGGGTGTCCACTGAGCATTTCCGCGAACTCTACTTGAAGTTCTGTGGGCATGGGATTTTGGCATGTTACCCAAACCAAAAGGAATGAGTGGGAAACAATCAAGACAACAGATAGAAGCACTTGCATTTGAATGAGTTTCAAGCATGCTTGGGTACTCGTGTGATCTGAGTGACTCAGTTTTGGAATACAACTGTCGCGTGGTGTACCGCGACCTCCAGGCACCCCGGAGTTTCTGAAAAAAAAGTTTCTGCGATTTTCACGAAACCCCTTTTCTTCAACTTGAATTGTGATAAAAATCCATCACTGAAAATAAAAATTCTCTGAGTAGTGTGGAAATACTGATCCTTACCCTGCCTGGGTTGTCCACTGAGCATTTCCGCGAGATCTACCTGAAGTTCTCTGGGCATGGGATTTTGACATGTTCCCCAAACCAAAAGGAATGAGTGGGAAACAATCAAGACAACAGATAGAAGCACTTGCATTTGAATGAGTTTCAAGCATGCTTGGGTACTCGTGTGATCTGAGTGACTCAGTTTTCGAATACAACTGTCGCGTGGTGCACTGCGACCTCCAGGCACCCCGGAGTTTCTGAAAAAAAATTTTCTGCGATTTTCACGTAACCACTTTTCTTCAACTTGAATTGGGCTAAAAATCCATCACTGAAAATAAAAATTCTCTGAGTAGTGTGGAAATACTGATCCTTACCCTGCCTGGGTTGTCCACTGAGCATTTCCGCGAGCTCTACCTGAAGTTCTCTGGGCATGGGATATTGACATGTTCCCCAAACCAAAAGGAATGAGTGGGAAACAATCAAGACAACAGATAGAAGCACTTGCATTTGAATTAGTTTCAAGCATGCTTGGGTACTCGTGTGATCTGAGTGACTCAGTTTTCGAATACAACTGTCGCGATGTGAACCGCGACCTCCAGGCACCGCGGAGTTTCTGAAAAAAAATTTTCTGCGATTTTCACGACACCACTTTTCTTCAACTTGAATTGGGCTAAAAATCCATCCCTGAAAATAAAAATTCTCTGAGTAGTGTTTAAATGCTGATCCTTACCCTGCCTGGGTTGTCCACTGAGCATTTCCCCGAACTCTACCTGAAGTTCTCTGGGCATAGGATTTTGACATGTTCCCCAAACCAAAAGGAATGAGTGGGAAACAATCAAGAAAAGAGATAGAGGCACTTGCATTTGAATGAGTTTCAAGCATGCTTGGGTACTCATGTGATCTGAGTGACTCAGTTTTGGAATACAACTGTCGCGTGGTGCACCGCGACCTCCAGGCACCCCGGAGTTTCTGAAAAAAAAATTTCTGAGATTTTCACGAAACCACTTTTCTTCAACATGAATTGGGCTAAAAATCAATCCCTGACAATAAATATTCTCTGAGTAGTGTGGAAATGCTGATCCTTACCCTACCTGGGGTGTCCACTGAGCATTTCCCCGAACTCTACCTGAAGTTCTCTGGGCATGGGATTTTGACATGTTCCCCAAACCAAAAGGAATGAGTGGGAAACAATCAAGACAACAGATAGAAGCACTTGCATTTGAATGAGTTTCAAGCATGCTTGGGTACTCGTGTGATCTGAGTGACTCAGTTTTGGAATACAACTGTCGCGTGGTGCACCGCGACCTCCAGGCACCCCGGAGTTTCTGAAAAAAAATTTTCTGCGATTTTCACGAAACCACTTTTCTTCAACTTGAATTGGGCTAAAAATCCATCCCTGAAAATAAAAATTCTCTGAGTAGTGTGTAAATGCTGATCCTTACCCTGCCTGGGTTGTCCACTGAGCATTTCCCCGAACTCTACCTGAAGTTCTCTCGGCATGGGATTTTGACATGTTCCCCAAACCAAAAGTAATGAGTGGGAAACAATCAAGACAACAGATAGAAGCACTTGCATTTGAATGAGTTTCAAGCATGCTTGGGTACTCGTGTGATCTGAGCGACTCAGTTTTCGAATACAACTGTCGCGTGGTGCACCGCGACCTCCCGGCACCCCGGAGTTTCTGAAAAAAAATTTTCTGAGATTTTCACGAAACCACTTTTCTTCAACTTGAATTGGGCTAAAAATCCATCCCTGAAAATAAAAATTCTCTGAGTAGTGTGTAAATGCTGATCCTTACCCTGCTTGGGTTGTCCACTGAGCATTTCCCCGAACTCTACCTGAAGTTCTCTGGGCATGGGATTTTGACATGTTCCCCAAACCAAAAGGAATGAGTGGGAAACAATATGGAAAAGAGATAGAGGCACTTGCATTTGAATGAGTTTCAAGCATGCTTGGGTACTCGTGTGATCTGAGTGACTCAGTTTTGGAATACAACTGTCGCGTGGTGCACCGCGACCTCCAGGCACCCCGGAGTTTCTGAAAAAAAAATTTCTGCGATTTTCACGAAACCACTTTTCTTCAACTTGAATTGGGCTAAAAATCCATCACTGAAAATAAAAATTCTCTGAGTAGTGTGGAAATACTGATCCTTACCCTGCCTGGGTTGTCCACTGAGCATTTCCGCGAGCTCTACCTGAAGTTCTCTGGGCATGGGATTTTGACATGTTCCCCAAACCAAAAGGAATGAGTGGGAAACAATCAAGACAACAGATAGAAGCACTTGCATTTGAATGAGTTTCAAGCATGCTTGGGTACTCGTGTGATCTGAGTGACTCAGTTTTGGAATACAACTGTCGCGTGGTGCACCGCGACCTCCCGGCACCCCGGAGTTTCTGAAAAAAAATTTTCTGCGATTTTCACGAAACCACTTTTCTTCAACTTGAATTGGGCTAAAAATCCATACCTGAAAATAAAAATTCTCTGAGTAGTGTGTAAATGCTGATCCTTACCCTGCCTGGGTTGTCCACTGAGCATTTCCCCGAACTGTACCTGAAGTTCTCTGGGCATGGGATTTTGACATGTTCCCCAAACCAAAAGGAATGAGTGGGAAACAATCAAGAAAAGAGATAGAGGCACTTGCATTTGAATGAGTTTCAAGCATGCTTGGGTACTCATGTGATCTGAGTGACTCAGTTTTGGAATACAACTGTCGCGTGGTGCACCGCGACCTCCAGGCACCCCGGAGTTTCTGAAAAAAAATTTTCTGCGATTTTCACGAAACCACTTTTCATCAACTTGAATTGGGCTAAAAATCCATCCCTGAAAATAAATATTCTCTGAGTAGTGTGGAAATGCTGATCCTTACCCTACCTGGGGTGTCCACTGAGCATTTCCGCGAACTCTACTTGAAGTTCTCTGGGCATGGGATTTTGACATGTTCCCCAAACCAAAAGGAATGAGTGGGAAACAATCAAGACAACAGATAGAAGCACTTGCATTTGAATTAGTTTCAAGCATGCTTGGGTACTCGTGTGATCTGAGTGACTCAGTTTTCGAATACAACTGTCGCGTGGTGCACCGCGACCTCCAGGCACCGCGCAGTTTCTGAAATAAATTTTCTGCGATTTTCACGAAACCACTTTTCTTCAACTTGAATTGGGCTAAATATCCATCCCTGAAAATAAAAATTCTCTGAGTAGTGTTTAAATGCTGATCCTTACCCTGCCTGGGATGTCCACTGAGCATTTCCCCGAACTCTACCTGAAGTTCTCTGGGCATGGGATTTTGACATGTTCCCCAAACCAAAAGGAATGAGTGGGAAACAATCAAGAAAAGAGATAGAGGCACTTGCATTTGAATGAGTTTCAAGCATGCTTGGGTACTCATGTGATCTGAGTGACTCAGTTTTGGAATACAACTGTCGCGTGGTGCACCGCGACCTCCAGGCACCCCGGAGTTTCTGAAAAAAAATTTTCTGCGATTTTCACGAAACCACTTTTCTTCAACTTGAATTGGGCTAAAAATCCATCCCTGAAAATAAAAATTCTCTGAGTAGTGTGTAAATGCTGATCCTTACCCTGCCTGGGTTGTCCACTGAGCATTTCCCCGAACTCTACCTGAAGTTCTCTGGGCATGGGATTTTGACATATTCCCCAAACCAAAAGGAAAGAGTGGGAAACAATCAAGACAACAGATAGAAGCACTTGCATTTGAATGAGTTTCAAGAATGCTTGGGTACTCGTGTGATCTGAGTGACTCAGTTTTCGAATACAACTGTCGCGTGGTGCACCGCGACCTCCAGGCACCCCAGAGTTTCTGAAAAAAAAATTTCTGCGATTTTCACGAAACCACTTTTCTTCAACTTGTATTGGGCTAAAAATCCATCACTGAAAATAAAAATTCTCTGAGTAGTGTGGAAATACTGATCCTTACCCTGCCTGGGTTGTCCACTGAGCATTTCCGCGAGCTCTACCTGAAGTTCTCTGGGCATGGGATTTTGACATGTTCCCCAAACCAAAAGGAATGAGTGGGAAACAATCAAGACAACAGATAGAAGCACTTGCATTTGAATGAGTTTTAAGCATGCTTGGGTACTCGTGTGATCTGAGTGACTCAGTTTTCGAATACAACTGTCGCGTGGTGCACTGCGACCTCCAGGCACCCCGGAGTTTCTGAAAAAAAATTTTCTGCGATTTTCACGAAACCACTTTTCTTAAACTTGAATTGGGCTAAAAATCCATCACTGAAAATGAAAATTCTCTGAGTAGTGTTGAAATCCTGATCCTTACCCTGCCTGGGTTGTCCACTGAGCATTTCCGCGAGCTCTACCTGAAGTTCTCTGGGCATGGGATTTTGACATGTTCTCCAAACCAAAAGGAATGAGTGGGAAACAATCAAGACAACCGATAGAAGCACTTGCATTTGAATGAGTTTCAAGCATGCTTGGGTACTCGTGTGATCTGAGTGACTCAGTTTTGGAATACAACTGTCGCGTGGTGCACCGCGACCTCCAGGCACCCCGGAGTTTCTGAAAAAAAATTTTCTGCGATTTTCACGAAACCACTTTTCTTCAACTTGAATTGTGCTAAAAACCCATCCCTAAAAATAAATATTCTCTGAGTAGTGTGGAAATGCTGATCCTTACCCTACCTGGGGTGTCCACTGAGCATTTCCGCGAACTCTACTTGAAGTTCTGTGGGCATGGGATTTTGGCATGTTACCCAAACCAAAAGGAATGAGTGGGAAACAATCAAGACAACAGATAGAAGCACTTGCATTTGAATGAGTTTCAAGCATGCTTGGGTACTCGTGTGATCTGAGTGACTCAGTTTTCGAATACAACTGTCGCGTGGTGCACTGCGACCTCCAGGCACCCCGGAGTTTCTGAAAAAAAAATTTCTGCGATTTTCACGTAACCACTTTTCTTCAACTTGAATTGGGCTAAATATCCATCACTGAAAATAAAAATTCTCTGAGTAGTGTGGAAATACTGATCCTTACCCTGCCTGGGTTGTCCACTGAGCATTTCCGCGAGCTCTACCTGAAGTTCTCTGGGCATGGGATTTTGACATATTCCCCAAACCAAAAGGAATGAGTGGGAAACAATCAAGACAACAGATAGAAGCACTAGCATTTGAATGAGTTTCAACCATGCTTGGGTACTCGTGTGATCTGAGTGACTCAGTTTTGGAATACAACTGTCGCGTGGTGCACCGCGACCTCCAGGCACCCCGGAGTTTCTGAAAAAAAATTTTCTGCGATTTTCACGAAACCACTTTTCTTCAACTTGAATTGGGCTAAAAATCCATCCCTGAAAATAAAAGTTCTCTGAGTAGTGTGGAAATACTGATCCTTACCCTACCTGGGGTGTCCACTGAGCATTTCCGCGAACTCTACTTGAAGTTCTCTGGGCATGGGATTTTGACATGTTCCCCAAACCAAAAGGAATGAGTGGGAAACAATCAAGACAACAGATAGAAGCACTTGCATTTGAATTAGTTTCAAGCATGCTTGGGTACTCGTGTGATCTGAGTGACTCAGTTTTCGAATACAACTGTCGCGATGTGCACCGCGACCTCCAGGCACCGCGGAGTTTCTGAAAAAAAATTTTCTGCGATTTTCACGACACCACTTTTCTTCAACTTGAATTGGGCTAAAAATCCATCCCTGAAAATAAAAATTCTCTGAGTAGTGTTTAAATGCTGATCCTTACCCTGCCTGGGTTGTCCACTGAGCATTTCCCCGAACTCTACCTGAAGTTCTCTGGGCATAGGATTTTGACATGTTCCCCAAACCAAAAGGAATGAGTGGGAAACAATCAAGAAAAGAGATAGAGGCACTTGCATTTGAATGAGTTTCAAGCATGCTTGGGTACTCATGTGATCTGAGTGACTCAGTTTTGGAATACAACTGTCGCGTGGTACACCGCGACCTCCAGGCACCCCGGAGTTTCTGAAAAAAAATTTTCTGCGATTTTCACGAAACCACTTTTCTTCAACTTGAATTGGGCTAAAAATCCATCCCTGAAAATAAAAATTCTCTGAGTAGTGTGTAAATGCTGATCCTTACCCTGCCTGGGTTGTCCACTGAGCATTTCCCCGAACTCTACCTGAAGTTCTCTCGGCATGGGATTTTGACATGTTCCCCAAACCAAAAGGATTGAGTGGGAAACAATCAAGAAAAGAGATAGAAGCACTTGCATTTGAATGAGTTTCAAGCATGCTTGGGTACTTATGTGATCTGAGTGATTCAGTTTTGGAATACAACTGTCGCGTGGTGCACAGCGACCTCCAGGCACCCCGGAGTTTCTGAAAAAAAATTTTCTGCGATTTTCACGAAACCACTTTTCTTCAACTTGAATTGGGCTAAAAATCCATCCCTGAAAATAAAAATTCTCTGAGTAGTGTGTAAATGCTAATCCTTACCCTGCCTGGGTTGTCCACTGAGCATTTCCCCGAACTCTACCTGAAGTTCTCTGGGCATGGGATTTTGACATGTTCCCCAAACCAAAAGGAATGAGTGGGAAACAATCAAGACAAAAGATAGAAGCACTTGCATTTGAATGAGTTTCAAGCATGCTTGGGTACTCGTGTGATCTGAGTGACTCAGTTTTGGAATACAACTGTCGCGTGGTGCAACGCGACCTCCAGGCACCCCGGAGTTTTTGAAAAAAAATTTTCTGCGATTTTCACGAAACCACTTTTCTTCAACTTGAATTGGGCTAAAAATCCATCCCTGAAAATAAAAATTCTCTGAGTAGTGTGTAAATGCTGATCCTTACCCTGCCTGGGTTGTCCACTGAGCATTTCCCCGAACTCTACCTGAAGTTCTCTGGGCATGGGATTTTGACATGTTCCCCAAACCAAAAGGAATGAGTGGGAAACAATCAAGAAAAGAGATAGAGGCACTTGCATTTGAATGAGTTTCAAGCATGCTTGGGTACTCATGTGATCTGAGTGACTCAGTTTTGGAATACAACTGTCGCGTGGTGCACCGCGACCTCCAGGCACCCCGGAGTTTCTGAAAAAAAATTTTCTGCGATTTTCACGAAACCACTTTTCTTCAACTTGAATTGGGCTAAAAATCCATCCCTGAAAATAAATATTCTCTGAGTAGTGTGGAAATGCTGATCCTTAACCTACCTGGGGTGTCCACTGAGCATTTCCGCGAACTCTACTTGAAGTTCTCTGGGCATGGGATTTTGACATATTACCCAAACCAAAAGGAATGAGTGGGAAACAATCAAGACAACAGATAGAAGCACTTGCATTTGAATGAGTTTCAAGCATGCTTGGGTACTCGTGTGATCTGAGTGACTCAGTTTTCGAATACAACTGTCGCGTGGTGCACCGCGAACTCCAGGCACCCCGGAGTTTCTGAAAAAAAATTTTCTGCGATTTTCACGAAACCACTTTTCTTCAACTTGAATTGGGCTAAAAATCCATCCCTGAAAATAGAAATTCTCTGAGTAGTGTGTAAATGCTGATCCTTACCCTGCCTGGGTTGTCCACTGAGCATTTCCCCGAACTCTACCTGAAGTTCTCTGGGCATGGGATTTTGACATGTTCCCCAAACCAAAAGGAATGAGTGGGAAACAATCAAGAGAACAGATAGAAGCACTTGCATTTGAATGAGTTTCAAACATGCTTGGGTACTCGTGTGATCTGAGTGACTCAGTTTTCGAATACAACTGTCGCGTGGTGGACCGCGACCTCCAGGCACCCCGGAGTTTCTGAAAAAAAATTTTCTGCGATTTTCACGAAACCACATTTCTTCAACTTGAATTGGGCTAAAAATCCATCCCTGAAAATAAATATTCTCTGAGTAGTGTGGAAATGCTGATCCTTACCCTACCTGGGGTGTCCACTGAGCATTTCCGCGAACTCTACTTGAAGTTCTCTGGGCATGGGATTTTGACATGTTCCCCAAACCAAAATTAATGAGTGGGAAACAATCAAGACAACAGATAGAAGCACTTGCATTTGAATGAGTTTTAAGCATGCTTGGGTACTCGTGTGATCTGAGTGACTCAGTTTTCGAATACAACTGTCGCGTGGTGCACTGCGACCTCCAGGCACCCCGGAGTTTCTGAAAAAAAATTTTCTGCGATTTTCACGAAACCACTTTTCTTAAACTTGAATTGGGCTAAAAATCCATCACTGAAAATGAAAATTCTCTGAGTAGTGTTGAAATCCTGATCCTTACCCTGCCTGGGTTGTCCACTGAGCATTTCCGCGAGCTCTACCTGAAGTTCTCTGGGCATGGGATTTTGACATGTTCTCCAAACCAAAAGGAATGAGTGGGAAACAATCAAGACAACAGATAGAAGCACTTGCATTTGAATGAGTTTCAAGCATGCTTGGGTACTCGTGTGATCTGAGTGACTCAGTTTTGGAATACAACTGTCGCGTGGTGCACCGCGACCTCCAGGCACCCCGGAGTTTCTGAAAAAAAATTTTCTGCGATTTTCACGAAACCACTTTTCTTCAACTTGAATTGTGCTAAAAATCCATCCCTGAAAATAAATATTCTCTGAGTAGTGTGGAAATGCTGATCCTTACCCTACCTGGGGTGTCCACTGAGCATTTCCGCGAACTCTACTTGAAGTTCTGTGGGCATGGGATTTTGGCATGTTACCCAAACCAAAAGGAATGAGTGGGAAACAATCAAGACAACAGATAGAAGCACTTGCATTTGAATGAGTTTCAAGCATGCTTGGGTACTCGTGTGATCTGAGTGACTCAGTTTTGGAATACAACTGTCGCGTGGTGTACCGCGACCTCCAGGCACCCCGGAGTTTCTGAAAAAAAAGTTTCTGCGATTTTCACGAAACCCCTTTTCTTCAACTTGAATTGGGATAAAAATCCATCACTGAAAATAAAAATTCTCTGAGTAGTGTGGAAATACTGATCCTTACCCTGCCTGGGTTGTCCACTGAGCATTTCCGCGAGCTCTACCTGAAGTTCTCTGGGCATGGGATTTTGACATGTTCCCCAAACCAAAAGGAATGAGTGGGAAACAATCAAGACAACAGATAGAAGCACTTGCATTTGAATGAGTTTCAAGCATGCTTGGGTACTCGTGTGATCTGAGTGACTCAGTTTTGGAATACAACTGTCGCGTGGTGCACCGCGACCTCCCGGCACCCCGGAGTTTCTGAAAAAAAATTTTCTGAGATTTTCACGAAACCACTTTTCTTCAACTTGAATTGGGCTAAAAATCCATCCCTGAAAATAAAAATTCTCTGAGTAGTGTGTAAATGCTGATCCTTACCCTGCCTGGGTTGTCCACTGAGCATTTCCCCGAACTCTACCTGTAGTTCTCTGGGCATGGGATTTTGACATGTTCCCCAAACCAAAAGGAATGAGTGGGAAACAATCAAGACAACAGATAGAAGCACTTGCATTTGAATGAGTTTCAAGCATGCTTGGGTACTCGTGTGATCTGAGTGACTCAGTTTTGGAATACAACTGTCGCGTGGTGTACCGCGACCTCCCGGCACCCCGGAGTTTCTGACAAAAAATTTTCTGCGATTTTCACGAAACCACTTTTCTTCAACTTGAATTGGGCTAAAAATCCATCACTGAAAATGAAAATTCTCTGAGTAGTGTTGAAATCCTGATCCTTACCCTGCCTGGGTTGTCCACTGAGCATTTCCGCGAGCTCTACCTGAAGTTCTCTGGGCATGGGATTTTGACATGTTCTCCAAACCAAAAGGAATGAGTGGGAAACAATCAAGACAACAGATAGAAGCACTTGCATTTGAATGAGTTTCAAGCATGCTTGGGTACTCGTGTGATCTGAGTGACTCAGTTTTGGAATACAACTGTCGCGTGGTGCACCGCGACCTCCAGGCACCCCGGAGTTTCTGAAAAAAAATTTTCTGCGATTTTCACGAAACCACTTTTCTTCAACTTGAATTGGGATAAAAATCCATCACTGAAAATAAAAATTCTCTGAGTAGTGTGGAAATACTGATCCTTACCCTGCCTGGGTTGTCCACTGAGCATTTCCGCGAGCTCTACCTGAAGTTCTCTGGGCATGGGATTTTGACATATTCCCCAAACCAAAAGGAATGAGTGGGAAACAATCAAGACAACAGATAGAAGCAATAGCATTTGAATGAGTTTCAACCATGCTTGGGTACTCGTGTGATCTGAGTGACTCAGTTTTGGAATACAACTGTCACGTGGTGCACCGCGACCTCCAGGCACCCCGGAGTTTCTGAAAAAAAATTTTCTGCGATTTTCACGAAACCACTTTTCTTCAACTTGAATTGGGCTTAAAATCCATCCCTGAAAATAAAAGTTCTCTGAGTAGTGTGGAAATACTGATCCTTACCCTGCCTGGGTTTTCCACTGAGCATTTCCCCGAACTCTACCTGAAGTTCTCTGGGCATGGGATTTTGACATGTTCCCCAAACCAAAAGGAATGAGTGGGAAACAATATGGAAAAGAGATAGAGGCACTTGCATTTGAATGAGTTTCAAGCATGCTTGGGTACTCGTGTGATCTGAGTGACTCAGTTTTGGAATACAACTGTCGCGTGGTGCACCGCGACCTCCAGGCACCCCGGAGTTTCTGAAAAAAAATTTTCTGCGATTTTCACAAAACCACTTTTCTTCAACTTGATTTGGGCTAAAAATCCATCACTGAAAATAAAAATTCTCTGAGTAGTGTGGAAATACTGATCCTTACCCTGCCTGGGTTGTCCACTGAGCATTTCCGCGAGCTCTACCTGAAGTTCTCTGGGCATGGGATTTTGACATGTTCCCCAAACCAAAAGGAATGAGTGGGAAACAATCAAGACAACAGATAGAAGCACTTGCATTTGAATGAGTTTCAAGCATGCTTGGGTACTCGTGTGATCTGAGTGACTCAGTTTTGGAATACAACTGTCGCGTGGTGCACCGCGACCTCCCGGCACCCCGGAGTTTCTGAAAAAAAATTTTCTGAGATTTTCACGAAACCACTTTTCTTCAACTTGAATTGGGCTAAAAATCCATCCCTGAAAATAAAAATTCTCTGAGTAGTGTGTAAATGCTGATCCTTACCCTGCCTGGGTTGTCCACTGAGCATTTCCCCGAACTCTACCTGTAGTTCTCTGGGCATGGGATTTTGACATGTTCCCCAAACCAAAAGGAATGAGTGGGAAACAATCAAGACAACAGATAGAAGCACTTGCATTTGAATGAGTTTCAAGCATGCTTGGGTACTCGTGTGATCTGAGTGACTCAGTTTTGGAATACAACTGTCGCGTGGTGTACCGCGACCTCCCGGCACCCCGGAGTTTCTGAAAAAAAATTTTCTGCGATTTTCACGAAACCACTTTTCTTCAACTTGAATTGGGCTAAAAATCCATCACTGAAAATGAAAATTCTCTGAGTAGTGTTGAAATCCTGATCCTTACCCTGCCTGGGTTGTCCACTGAGCATTTCCGCGAGCTCTACCTGAAGTTCTCTGGGCATGGGATTTTGACATGTTCTCCAAACCAAAAGGAATGAGTGGGAAACAATCAAGACAACATATAGAAGCACTTGCATTTGAATGAGTTTCAAGCATGCTTGGGTACTCGTGTGATCTGAGTGACTCAGTTTTGGAATACAACTGTCGCGTGGTGCACCGCGACCTCCAGGCACCCCGGAGTTTCTGAAAAAAAATTTTCTGCGATTTTCACGAAACCACTTTTCTTCAACTTGAATTGTGCTAAAAATCCATCCCTGAAAATAAATATTCTCTGAGTAGTGTGGAAATGCTGATCCTTACCCTACCTGGGGTGTCCACTGAGCATTTCCGCGAACTCTACTTGAAGTTCTGTGGGCATGGGATTTTGGCATGTTACCCAAACCAAAAGGAATGAGTGGGAAACAATCAAGACAACAGATAGAAGCACTTGCATTTGAATGAGTTTCAAGCATGCTTGGGTACTCGTGTGATCTGAGTGACTCAGTTTTGGAATACAACTGTCGCGTGGTGTACCGCGACCTCCAGGCACCCCGGAGTTTCTGAAAAAAAAGTTTCTGCGATTTTCACGAAACCCCTTTTCTTCAACTTGAATTGGGATAAAAATCCATCACTGAAAATAAAAATTCTCTGAGTAGTGTGGAAATACTGATCCTTACCCTGCCTGGGTTGTCCACTGAGCATTTCCGCGAGCTCTACCTGAAGTTCTCTGGGCATGGGATTTTGACATGTTCCCCAAACCAAAAGGAATGAGTGGGAAACAATCAAGACAACAGATAGAAGCAATAGCATTTGAATGAGTTTCAACCATGCTTGGGTACTCGTGTGATCTGAGTGACTCAGTTTTGGAATACAACTGTCACGTGGTGCACCGCGACCTCCAGGCACCCCGGAGTTTCTGAAAAAAAATTTTCTGCGATTTTCACGAAACCACTTTTCTTCAACTTGAATTGGGCTTAAAATCCATCCCTGAAAATAAAAGTTCTCTGAGTAGTGTGGAAATACTGATCCTTACCCTGCCTGGGTTTTCCACTGAGCATTTCCCCGAACTCTACCTGAAGTTCTCTGGGCATGGGATTTTGACATGTTCCCCAAACCAAAAGGAATGAGTGGGAAACAATATGGAAAAGAGATAGAGGCACTTGCATTTGAATGAGTTTCAAGCATGCTTGGGTACTCGTGTGATCTGAGTGACTCAGTTTTGGAATACAACTGTCGCGTGGTGCACCGCGACCTCCAGGCACCCCGGAGTTTCTGAAAAAAAATTTTCTGCGATTTTCACAAAACCACTTTTCTTCAACTTGATTTGGGCTAAAAATCCATCACTGAAAATAAAAATTCTCTGAGTAGTGTGGAAATACTGATCCTTACCCTGCCTGGGTTGTCCACTGAGCATTTCCGCGAGCTCTACCTGAAGTTCTCTGGGCATGGGATTTTGACATGTTCCCCAAACCAAAAGGAATGAGTGGGAAACAATCAAGACAACAGATAGAAGCACTTGCATTTGAATGAGTTTCAAGCATGCTTGGGTACTCGTGTGATCTGAGTGACTCAGTTTTGGAATACAACTGTCGCGTGGTGCACCGCGACCTCCCGGCACCCCGGAGTTTCTGAAAAAAAATTTTCTGAGATTTTCACGAAACCACTTTTCTTCAACTTGAATTGGGCTAAAAATCCATCCCTGAAAATAAAAATTCTCTGAGTAGTGTGTAAATGCTGATCCTTACCCTGCCTGGGTTGTCCACTGAGCATTTCCCCGAACTCTACCTGTAGTTCTCTGGGCATGGGATTTTGACATGTTCCCCAAACCAAAAGGAATGAGTGGGAAACAATCAAGACAACAGATAGAAGCACTTGCATTTGAATGAGTTTCAAGCATGCTTGGGTACTCGTGTGATCTGAGTGACTCAGTTTTGGAATACAACTGTCGCGTGGTGTACCGCGACCTCCCGGCACCCCGGAGTTTCTGAAAAAAAATTTTCTGCGATTTTCACGAAACCACTTTTCTTCAACTTGAATTGGGCTAAAAATCCATCACTGAAAATGAAAATTCTCTGAGTAGTGTTGAAATCCTGATCCTTACCCTGCCTGGGTTGTCCACTGAGCATTTCCGCGAGCTCTACCTGAAGTTCTCTGGGCATGGGATTTTGACATGTTCTCCAAACCAAAAGGAATGAGTGGGAAACAATCAAGACAACATATAGAAGCACTTGCATTTGAATGAGTTTCAAGCATGCTTGGGTACTCGTGTGATCTGAGTGACTCAGTTTTGGAATACAACTGTCGCGTGGTGCACCGCGACCTCCAGGCACCCCGGAGTTTCTGAAAAAAAATTTTCTGCGATTTTCACGAAACCACTTTTCTTCAACTTGAATTGTGCTAAAAATCCATCCCTGAAAATAAATATTCTCTGAGTAGTGTGGAAATGCTGATCCTTACCCTACCTGGGGTGTCCACTGAGCATTTCCGCGAACTCTACTTGAAGTTCTGTGGGCATGGGATTTTGGCATGTTACCCAAACCAAAAGGAATGAGTGGGAAACAATCAAGACAACAGATAGAAGCACTTGCATTTGAATGAGTTTCAAGCATGCTTGGGTACTCGTGTGATCTGAGTGACTCAGTTTTGGAATACAACTGTCGCGTGGTGTACCGCGACCTCCAGGCACCCCGGAGTTTCTGAAAAAAAAGTTTCTGCGATTTTCACGAAACCCCTTTTCTTCAACTTGAATTGGGATAAAAATCCATCACTGAAAATAAAAATTCTCTGAGTAGTGTGGAAATACTGATCCTTACCCTGCCTGGGTTGTCCACTGAGCATTTCCGCGAGCTCTACCTGAAGTTCTCTGGGCATGGGATTTTGACATGTTCCCCAAACCAAAAGGAATGAGTGGGAAACAATCAAGACAACAGATAGAAGCACTTGCATTTGAATGAGTTTCAAGCATGCTTGGGTACTCGTGTGATCTGAGTGACTCAGTTTTGGAATACAACTGTCGCGTGGTGCACCGCGACCTCCAGGCACCCCGGAGTTTCTGAAAAAAAATTTTCTGCGATTTTCACGAAACCACTTTTCTTCAACTTGAATTGGGATAAAAATCCATCACTGAAAATAAAAATTCTCTGAGTAGTGTGGAAATACTGATCCTTACCCTGCCTGGGTTGTCCACTGAGCATTTCCGCGAGCTCTACCTGAAGTTCTCTGGGCATGGGATTTTGACATGTTCCCCAAACCAAAAGGAATGAGTGGGAAACAATCAAGACAACAGATAGAAGCACTTGCATTTGAATGAGTTTCAAGCATGCTTGGGTACTCGTGTGATCTGAGTGACTCAGTTTTCGAATACAACTGTCGCGTGGTGCACTGCGACCTCCAGGCACCCCGGAGTTTCTGAAAAAAAATTTTCTGCGATTTTCACGTAACCACTTTTCTTCAACTTGAATTGGGCTAAAAATCCATCACTGAAAATAAAAATTCTCTGAGTAGTGTGGAAATACTGATCCTTACCCTGCCTGGGTTGTCCACTGAGCATTTCCGCGAGCTCTACCTGAAGTTCTCTGGGCATGGGATTTTGACATATTCCCCAAACCAAAAGGAATGAGTGGGAAACAATCAAGACAACAGATAGAAGCACTAGCATTTGAATGAGTTTCAACCATGCTTGGGTACTCGTGTGATCTGAGTGACTCAGTTTTGGAATACAACTGTCGCGTGGTGCACCGCGACCTCCAGGCACCCCGGAGTTTCTGAAAAAAAATTTTCTGCGATTTTCACGAAACCACTTTTCTTCAACTTGAATTGGGCTTAAAATCCATCCCTGAAAATAAAAGTTCTCTGAGTAGTGTGGAAATACTGATCCTTACCCTGCCTGGGTTTTCCACTGAGCATTTCCCCGAACTCTACCTGAAGTTCTCTGGGCATGGGATTTTGACATGTTCCCCAAACCAAAAGGAATGAGTGGGAAACAATATGGAAAAGAGATAGAGGCACTTGCATTTGAATGAGTTTCAAGCATGCTTGGGTACTCGTGTGATCTGAGTGACTCAGTTTTGGAATACAACTGTCGCGTGGTGCACCGCGACCTCCAGGCACCCCGGAGTTTCTGAAAAAAAATTTTCTGCGATTTTCACAAAACCACTTTTCTTCAACTTGATTTGGGCTAATAATCCATCACTGAAAATAAAAATTCTCTGAGTAGTGTGGAAATACTGATCCTTACCCTGCCTGGGTTGTCCACTGAGCATTTCCGCGAGCTCTACCTGAAGTTCTCTGGGCATGGGATTTTGACATGTTCCCCAAACCAAAAGGAATGAGTGGGAAACAATCAAGACAACAGATAGAAGCACTTGCATTTGAATGAGTTTCAAGCATGCTTGGGTACTCGTGTGATCTGAGTGACTCAGTTTTGGAATACAACTGTCGCGTGGTGCACCGCGACCTCCCGGCACCCCGGAGTTTCTGAAAAAAAATTTTCTGAGATTTTCACGAAACCACTTTTCTTCAACTTGAATTGGGCTAAAAATCCATCCCTGAAAATAAAAATTCTCTGAGTAGTGTGTAAATGCTGATCCTTACCCTGCCTGGGTTGTCCACTGAGCATTTCCCCGAACTCTACCTGTAGTTCTCTGGGCATGGGATTTTGACATGTTCCCCAAACCAAAAGGAATGAGTGGGAAACAATCAAGACAACAGATAGAAGCACTTGCATTTGAATGAGTTTCAAGCATGCTTGGGTACTCGTGTGATCTGAGTGACTCAGTTTTGGAATACAACTGTCGCGTGGTGTACCGCGACCTCCCGGCACCCCGGAGTTTCTGAAAAAAAATTTTCTGCGATTTTCACGAAACCACTTTTCTTCAACTTGAATTGGGCTAAAAATCCATCACTGAAAATGAAAATTCTCTGAGTAGTGTTGAAATCCTGATCCTTACCCTGCCTGGGTTGTCCACTGAGCATTTCCGCGAGCTCTACCTGAAGTTCTCTGGGCATGGGATTTTGACATGTTCTCCAAACCAAAAGGAATGAGTGGGAAACAATCAAGACAACAGATAGAAGCACTTGCATTTGAATGAGTTTCAAGCATGCTTGGGTACTCGTGTGATCTGAGTGACTCAGTTTTGGAATACAACTGTCGCGTGGTGTACCGCGACCTCCAGGCACCCCGGAGTTTCTGAAAAAAAAGTTTCTGCGATTTTCACGAAACCCCTTTTCTTCAACTTGAATTGGGATAAAAATCCATCACTGAAAATAAAAATTCTCTGAGTAGTGTGGAAATACTGATCCTTACCCTGCCTGGGTTGTCCACTGAGCATTTCCGCGAGCTCTACCTGAAGTTCTCTGGGCATGGGATTTTGACATGTTCCCCAAACCAAAAGGAATGAGTGGGAAACAATCAAGACAACAGATAGAAGCACTTGCATTTGAATGAGTTTCAAGCATGCTTGGGTACTCGTGTGATCTGAGTGACTCAGTTTTCAAATACAACTGTCGCGTGGTGCACTGCGACCTCCAGGCACCCCGGAGTTTCTGAAAAAAAATTTTCTGCGATTTTCACGTAACCACTTTTCTTCAACTTGAATTGGGCTAAAAATCCATCCCTGAAAATAAATATTCTCTGAGTAGTGTGGAAATGCTGATCCTTACCCTACCTGGGGTGTCCACTGAGCATTTCCGCGAACTCTACTTGAAGTTCTGTGGGCATGGGATTTTGGCATGTTACCCAAACCAAAAGGAATGAGTGGGAAACAATCAAGACAACAGATAGAAGCACTTGCATTTGAATGAGTTTCAAGCATGCTTGGGTACTCGTGTGATCTGAGTGACTCAGTTTTGGAATACAACTGTCGCGTGGTGTACCGCGACCTCCAGGCACCCCGGAGTTTCTGAAAAAAAAGTTTCTGCGATTTTCACGAAACCCCTTTTCTTCAACTTGAATTGGGATAAAAATCCATCACTGAAAATAAAAATTCTCTGAGTAGTGTGGAAATACTGATCCTTACCCTGCCTGGGTTGTCCACTGAGCATTTCCGCGAGCTCTACCTGAAGTTCTCTGGGCATGGGATTTTGACATGTTCCCCAAACCAAAAGGAATGAGTGGGAAACAATCAAGACAACAGATAGAAGCACTTGCATTTGAATGAGTTTCAAGCATGCTTGGGTACTCGTGTGATCTGAGTGACTCAGTTTTCGAATACAACTGTCGCGTGGTGCACTGCGACCTCCAGGCACCCCGGAGTTTCTGAAAAAAAATTTTCTGCGATTTTCACGTAACCACTTTTCTTCAACTTGAATTAGGCTAAAAATCCATCACTGAAAATAAAAATTCTCTGAGTAGTGTGGAAATACTGATCCTTACCCTGCCTGGGTTGTCCACTGAGCATTTCCGCGAGCTCTACCTGAAGTTCTCTGGGCATGGGATTTTGACATATTCCCCAAACCAAAAGGAATGAGTGGGAAACAATCAAGACAACAGATAGAAGCACTAGCATTTGAATGAGTTTCAACCATGCTTGGGTACTCGTGTGATCTGAGTGACTCAGTTTTCGAATACAACTGTCGCGTGGTGCACCGCGACCTCCAGGCACCCCGGAGTTTCTGAAAAAAAATTTTCTGCGATTTTCACGAAACCACTTTTCTTCAACTTGAATTGGGCTTAAAATCCATCCCTGAAAATAAAAGTTCTCTGAGTAGTGTGGAAATACTGATCCTTACCCTGCCTGGGTTTTCCACTGAACATTTCCCCGAACTCTACCTGAAGTTCTCTGGGCATGGGATTTTGACATGTTCCCCAAACCAAAAGGAATGAGTGGGAAACAATCAAGACAACAGATAGAAGCACTTGCATTTGAATGAGTTTCAAGCATGCTTGGGTACTCGTGTGATCTGAGTGACTCAGTTTTGGAATACAACTGTCGCGTGGTGCACCGCGACCTCCCGGCACCCCGGAGTTTCTGAAAAAAAATTTTCTGAGATTTTCACGAAACCACTTTTCTTCAACTTGAATTGGGCTAAAAATCCATCACTGAAAATGAAAATTCTCTGAGTAGTGTTGAAATCCTGATCCTTACCCTGCCTGGGTTGTCCACTGAGCATTTCCGCGAGCTCTACCTGAAGTTCTCTGGGCATGGGATTTTGACATGTTCTCCAAACCAAAAGGAATGAGTGGGAAACAATCAAGACAACAGATAGAAGCACTTGCATTTGAATGAGTTTCAAGCATGCTTGGGTACTCGTGTGATCTGAGTGACTCAGTTTTGGAATACAACTGTCGCGTGGTGCACCGCGACCTCCAGGCACCCCGGAGTTTCTGAAAAAAAATTTTCTGCGATTTTCACGAAACCACTTTTCTTCAACTTGAATTGGGATAAAAATCCATCACTGAAAATAAAAATTCTCTGAGTAGTGTGGAAATACTGATCCTTACCCTGCCTGGGTTGTCCACTGAGCATTTCCGCGAGCTCTACCTGAACTTCTCTGGGCATGGGATTTTGACATGTTCCCCAATCCAAAAGGAATGAGTGGGAAACAATCAAGACAACAGATAGAAGCACTTGCATTTGAATGAGTTTCAAGCATGCTTGGGTACTCGTGTGATCTGAGTGACTCAGTTTTCGAATACAACTGTCGCGTGGTGCACTGCGACCTCCAGGCACCCCGGAGTTTCTGAAAAAAAATTTTCTGCGATTTTCACGTAACCACTTTTCTTCAACTTGAATTGGGCTAAAAATCCATCACTGAAAATAAAAATTCTCTGAGTAGTGTGGAAATACTGATCCTTACCCTGCCTGGGTTGTCCACTGAGCATTTCCGCGAGCTCTACCTGAAGTTCTCTGGGCATGGGATTTTGACATATTCCCCAAACCAAAAGGAATGAGTGGGAAACAATCAAGACAACAGATAGAAGCACTAGCATTTGAATGAGTTTCAACCATGCTTGGGTACTCGTGTGATCTGAGTGACTCAGTTTTGGAATACAACTGTCGCGTGGTGCACCGCGACCTCCAGGCACCCCGGAGTTTCTGAAAAAAAATTTTCTGCGATTTTCACGAAACCACTTTTCTTCAACTTGAATTGGGCTTAAAATCCATCCCTGAAAATAAAAGTTCTCTGAGTAGTGTGGAAATACTGATCCTTACCCTGCCTGGGTTTTCCACTGAGCATTTCCCCGAACTCTACCTGAAGTTCTCTGGGCATGGGATTTTGACATGTTCCCCAAACCAAAAGGAATGAGTGGGAAACAATATGGAAAAGAGATAGAGGCACTTGCATTTGAATGAGTTTCAAGCATGCTTGGGTACTCGTGTGATCTGAGTGACTCAGTTTTGGAATACAACTGTCGCGTGGTGCACCGCGACCTCCAGGCACCCCGGAGTTTCTGAAAAAAAATTTTCTGCGATTTTCACAAAACCACTTTTCTTCAACTTGATTTGGGCTAAAAATCCATCACTGAAAATAAAAATTCTCTGAGTAGTGTGGAAATACTGATCCTTACCCTGCCTGGGTTGTCCACTGAGCATTTCCGCGAGCTCTACCTGAAGTTCTCTGGGCATGGGATTTTGACATGTTCCCCAAACCAAAAGGAATGAGTGGGAAACAATCAAGACAACAGATAGAAGCACTTGCATTTGAATGAGTTTCAAGCATGCTTGGGTACTCGTGTGATCTGAGTGACTCAGTTTTGGAATACAACTGTCGCGTGGTGCACCGCGACCTCCCGGCACCCCGGAGTTTCTGAAAAAAAATTTTCTGAGATTTTCACGAAACCACTTTTCTTCAACTTGAATTGGGCTAAAAATCCATCCCTGAAAATAAAAATTCTCTGAGTAGTGTGTAAATGCTGATCCTTACCCTGCCTGGGTTGTCCACTGAGCATTTCCCCGAACTCTACCTGTAGTTCTCTGGGCATGGGATTTTGACATGTTCCCCAAACCAAAAGGAATGAGTGGGAAACAATCAAGACAACAGATAGAAGCACTTGCATTTGAATGAGTTTCAAGCATGCTTGGGTACTCGTGTGATCTGAGTGACTCAGTTTTGGAATACAACTGTCGCGTGGTGTACCGCGACCTCCCGGCACCCCGGAGTTTCTGAAAAAAAATTTTCTGCGATTTTCACGAAACCACTTTTCTTCAACTTGAATTGGGCTAAAAATCCATCACTGAAAATGAAAATTCTCTGAGTAGTGTTGAAATCCTGATCCTTACCCTGCCTGGGTTGTCCACTGAGCATTTCCGCGAGCTCTACCTGAATTTCTCTGGGCATGGGATTTTGACATGTTCTCCAAACCAAAAGGAATGAGTGGGAAACAATCAAGACAACATATAGAAGCACTTGCATTTGAATGAGTTTCAAGCATGCTTGGGTACTCGTGTGATCTGAGTGACTCAGTTTTGGAATACAACTGTCGCGTGGTGCACCGCGACCTCCAGGCACCCCGGAGTTTCTGAAAAAAAATTTTCTGCGATTTTCACGAAACCACTTTTCTTCAACTTGAATTGTGCTAAAAATCCATCCCTGAAAATAAATATTCTCTGAGTAGTGTGGAAATGCTGATCCTTACCCTACCTGGGGTGTCCACTGAGCATTTCCGCGAACTCTACTTGAAGTTCTGTGGGCATGGGATTTTGGCATGTTACCCAAACCAAAAGGAATGAGTGGGAAACAATCAAGACAACAGATAGAAGCACTTGCATTTGAATGAGTTTCAAGCATGCTTGGGTACTCGTGTGATCTGAGTGACTCAGTTTTGGAATACAACTGTCGCGTGGTGTACCGCGACCTCCAGGCACCCCGGAGTTTCTGAAAAAAAAGTTTCTGCGATTTTCACGAAACCCCTTTTCTTCAACTTGAATTGGGATAAAAATCCATCACTGAAAATAAAAATTCTCTGAGTAGTGTGGAAATACTGATCCTTACCCTGCCTGGGTTGTCCACTGAGCATTTCCGCGAGCTCTACCTGAAGTTCTCTGGGCATGGGATTTTGACATGTTCCCCAAACCAAAAGGAATGAGTGGGAAACAATCAAGACAACAGATAGAAGCACTTGCATTTGAATGAGTTTCAAGCATGCTTGGGTACTCGTGTGATCTGAGTGACTCAGTTTTCGAATACAACTGTCGCGTGGTGCACTGCGACCTCCAGGCACCCCGGAGTTTCTGAAAAAAAATTTTCTGCGATTTTCACGTAACCACTTTTCTTCAACTTGAATTGGGCTAAAAATCCATCACTGAAAATAAAAATTCTCTGAGTAGTGTGGAAATACTGATCCTTACCCTGCCTGGGTTGTCCACTGAGCATTTCCGCGAGCTCTACCTGAAGTTCTCTGGGCATGGGATTTTGACATATTCCCCAAACCAAAAGGAATGAGTGGGAAACAATCAAGACAACAGATAGAAGCACTTGCATTTGAATGAGTTTCAACCATGCTTGGGTACTCGTGTGATCTGAGTGACTCAGTTTTGGAATACAACTGTCGCGTGGTGCACCGCGACCTCCAGGCACCCCGGAGTTTCTGAAAAAAAATTTTCTGCGATTTTCACGAAACCACTTTTCTTCAACTTGAATTGGGATTAAAATCCAACCCTGAAAATAAAAGTTCTCTGAGTAGTGTGGAAATACTGATCCTTACCCTGCCTGGGTTTTCCACTGAGCATTTCCCCGAACTCTACCTGAAGTTCTCTGGGCATGGGATTTTGACATGTTCCCCAAACCAAAAGGAATGAGTGGGAAACAATATGGAAAAGAGATAGAGGCACTTGCATTTGAATGAGTTTCAAGCATGCTTGGGTACTCGTGTGATCTGAGTGACTCAGTTTTGGAATACAACTGTCGCGTGGTGCACTGCGACCTCCAGGCACCCCGGAGTTTCTGAAAAAAAATTTTCTGCGATTTTCACAAAACCACTTTTCTTCAACTTGATTTGGGCTAAAAATCCATCACTGAAAATAAAAATTCTCTGAGTAGTGTGGAAATACTGATCCTTACCCTGCCTGGGTTGTCCACTGAGCATTTCCGCGAGCTCTACCTGAAGTTCTCTGGGCATGGGATTTTGACATGTTCCCCAAACCAAAAGGAATGAGTGGGAAACAATCAAGACAACAGATAGAAGCACTTGCATTTGAATGAGTTTCAAGCATGCTTGGGTACTCGTGTGATCTGAGTGACTCAGTTTTGGAATACAACTTTCGCGTGGTGCACCGCGACCTCCCGGAACCCCGGAGTTTCTGAAAAAAAATTTTCTGAGATTTTCACGAAACCACTTTTCTTCAACTTGAATTGGGCTAAAAATCCATCCCTGAAAATAAAAATTCTCTGAGTAGTGTGTAAATGCTGATCCTTACCCTGCCTGGGTTGTCCACTGAGCATTTCCCCGAACTCTACCTGTAGTTCTCTGGGCATGGGATTTTGACATGTTCCCCAAACCAAAAGGAATGAGTGGGAAACAATCAAGACAACAGATAGAAGCACTTGCATTTGAATGAGTTTCAAGCATGCTTGGGTACTCGTGTGATCTGAGTGACTCAGTTTTGGAATACAACTGTCGCGTGGTGTACCGCGACCTCCCGGCACCCCGGAGTTTCTGAAAAAAAATTTTCTGCGATTTTCACGAAACCACTTTTCTTCAACTTGAATTGGGCTAAAAATCCATACCTGAAAATGAAAATTCTCTGAGTAGTGTGTAAATGCTGATCCTTACCCTGCCTGGGTTGTCCACTGAGCATTTCCCCGAACTGTACCTGAAGTTCTCTGGGCATGGGATTTTGACATGTTCCCCAAACCAAAAGGAATGAGTGGGAAACAATCAAGAAAAGAGATAGAGGCACTTGCATTTGAATGAGTTTCAAGCATGCTTGGGTACTCATGTGATCTGAGTGACTCAGTTTTGGAATACAACTGTCGCGTGGTGCACCGTGACCTCCAGGCACCCCGGAGTTTCTGAAAAAAAATTTTCTGCGATTTTCACGAAACCACTTTTCTTCAACTTGAATTGGGCTAAAAATCCATCACAGAAAATAAAAATTCTCTGAGTAGTGTGGAAATACTGATCCTTACCCTACCTGGGGTGTCCACTGAGCATTTCCGCGAACTCTACTTGAATTTCTCTGGGCATTTGATTTTGACATGTTCCCCAAACCAAAAGGAATGAGTGGGAAACAATCAAGACAACAGATAGAAGCACTTGCATTTCAATGAGTTTCAAGCATGCTTGGGTACTCGTGTGATCTGAGTGACTCAGTTTTGGAATACAACTTTTGCGTGGTGCACCGCGACCTCCCGGAACCCCGGAGTTTCTGAAAAAAAATTTTCTGAGATTTTCACGAAACCACTTTTCTTCAACTTGAATTGGGCTAAAAATCCATCCCTGAAAATAAAAATTCTCTGAGTAGTGTGTAAATGCTGATCCTTACCCTGCCTGGGTTGTCCACTGAGCATTTCCCCGAACTCTACCTGTAGTTCTCTGGGCATGGGATTTTGACATGTTCCCCAAACCAAAAGGAATGAGTGGGAAACAATCAAGACAACAGATAGAAGCACTTGCATTTGAATGAGTTTCAAGCATGCTTGGGTACTCGTGTGATCTGAGTGACTCAGTTTTGGAATACAACTGTCGCGTGGTGTACCGCGACCTCCCGGCACCCCGGAGTTTCTGAAAAAAAATTTTCTGCGATTTTCACGAAACCACTTTTCTTCAACTTGAATTGGGCTAAAAATCCATACCTGAAAATGAAAATTCTCTGAGTAGTGTGTAAATGCTGATCCTTACCCTGCCTGGGTTGTCCACTGAGCATTTCCCCGAATTGTACCTGAAGTTCTCTGGGCATGGGATTTTGACATGTTCCCCAAACCAAAAGGAATGAGTGGGAAACAATCAAGAAAAGAGATAGAGGCACTTGCATTTGAATGAGTTTCAAGCATGCTTGGGTACTCATGTGATCTGAGTGACTCAGTTTTGGAATACAACTGTCGCGTGGTGCACCGTGACCTCCAGGCACCCCGGAGTTTCTGAAAAAAAATTTTCTGCGATTTTCACGAAACCACTTTTCTTCAACTTGAATTGGGCTAAAAATCCATCACAGAAAATAAAAATTCTCTGAGTAGTGTGGAAATACTGATCCTTACCCTACCTGGGGTGTCCACTGAGCATTTCCGCGAACTCTACTTGAATTTCTCTGGGCATTTGATTTTGACATGTTCCCCAAACCAAAAGGAATGAGTGGGAAACAATCAAGACAACAGATAGAAGCACTTGCATTTCAATGAGTTTCAAGCATGCTTGGGTACTCGTGTGATCTGAGTGACTCAGTTTTGGAATACAACTGTCGCGTGGTGCATCGCGACCTCAAGGCACCCCGGAGTTTCTGAAAAAAAATTTTCTGCAATTTTCACGAAACCACTTTTCATCAACTTGAATTGGGCTAAAAATCCATCCCTGAAAATAAATATTCTCTGAGTAGTGTGGAAATGCTGATCCTTACCCTACCTGGGGTGTCCACTGAGCATTTCCGCGAACTCTACTTGAAGTTCTCTGGGCATGGGATTTTGACATGTTCCCCAAACCAAAAGGAATGATTGGGAAACAATCAAGAAAACAGATAGAAGCACTTGCATTTGAATTAGTTTCAAGCATGCTTGGGTACTCGTGTGATCTGAGTGACTCAGTTTTCGAATACAACTGTCGCGTGGTGCACCGCGACCTCCAGGCACCGCGCAGTTTCTGAAATAAATTTTCTGCGATTTTCACGAAACCACTTTTCTTCAACTTGAATTGGGCTAAAAATCCATCACAGAAAATAAAAATTCTCTAAGTAGTGTGGAAATACTGATCCTTACCCTACCTGGGGTGTCCACTGAGCATTTCCGCGAACTCTACTTGAATTTCTCTGGGCATGGGATTTTGACATGTTCCCCAAACCAAAAGGAATGAGTGGGAAACAATCAAGACAACAGATAGAAGCACTTGCATTTGAATGAGTTTCAAGCATGCTTGGGTACTCGTGTGATCTGAGTGACTCAGTTTTGGAATACAACTGTCGCGTGGTGCATCGCGACCTCAAGGCACCCCGGAGTTTCTGAAAAAAAAATTTCTGCGATTTTCACGAAACCACTTTTCTTCAACTTGAATTGGGCTAAAAATCCTTCCCTGAAAATAAAAGTTCTCTGAGTAGTGTGTAAGTGCTGATCCTTACCCTGCCTGGGTTGTCCACTGAGCATTTCCCCGAACTCTACCTGAAGTTCTCTGGGCATGGGTTTTTGACATGTTCCCCAAACGAAAAGTAATGAGTGGGAAACAATCAAGACAACAGATAGAAGCACTTGCATTTGAATGAGTTTCAAGCATGCTTGGGTACTCGTGTGATCTGAGCGACTCAGTTTTCGAATACAACTGTCGCGTGGTGCACCGCGACCTCCCGGCACCCCGGAGTTTCTGAAAAAAAATTTTCTGAGATTTTCACGAAACCACTTTTCTTCAACTTGAATTGGGCTAAAAATCCATCCCTGAAAATAAAAATTCTCTGAGTAGTGTGTAAATGCTGATCCTTACCCTGCTTGGGTTGTGCACTGAGCATTTCCCCGAACTCTACCTGAAGTTCTCTGGGCATGGGATTTTGACATGTTCCCCAAACCAAAAGGAATGAGTGGGAAACAATATGGAAAAGAGATAGAGGCACTTGCATTTGAATGAGTTTCAAGCATGCTTGGGTACTCGTGTGATCTGAGTGACTCAGTTTTGGAATACAACTGTCGCGTGGTGCACCGCGACCTCCAGGCACCCCGGAGTTTCTGAAAAAAAAATTTCTGCGATTTTCACGAAACCACTTTTCTTCAACTTGATTTGGGCTAAAAATCCATCACTGAAAATAAAAAATCTCTGAGTAGTGTGGAAATACTGATCCTTACCCTGCCTGGGTTGTCCACTGAGCATTTCCGCGAGCTCTACCTGAAGTTCTCTGGGCATGGGATTTTGACATGTTCCCCAAACCAAAAGGAATGAGTGGGAAACAATCAAGACAACAGATAGAAGCACTTGCATTTGAATGAGTTTCAAGCATGCTTGGGTACTCGTGTGATCTGAGTGACTCAGTTTTGGAATACAACTGTCGCGTGGTGCACCGAGACCTCCCGGCACTCCGGAGTTTCTGAAAAAAAAATTTCTGAGATTTTCACGAAACCACTTTTCTTCAACTTGAATTGGGCTAAAAATCCATCCCTGAAAATAAAAATTCTCTGAGTAGTGTTTAAATGCTGATCCTTACCCTGCCTGGGTTGTCCACTGAGCATTTCCCCGAACTCTACCTGAAGTTCTCTGGGCATGGGATTTTGACATGTTCCCCAAACCAAAAGGAATGAGTGGGAAACAATATGGAAAAGAGATAGAGGCACTTGCATTTGAATGAGTTTCAAGCATGCTTGGGTACTCGTGTGATCTGAGTGAGTCAGTTTTGGAATACAACTGTCGCGTGGTGCACCGCGACCTCCAGGCACCCCGGAGTTTCTGAAAAAAAAATTTCTGCGATTTTCACGAAACCACTTTTCTTCAACTTGAATTGTGCTAAAAACCCATCCCTAAAAATAAATATTCTCTGAGTAGTGTGGAAATGCTGATCCTTACCCTACCTGGGGTGTCCACTGAGCATTTCCGCGAACTCTACTTGAAGTTCTGTGGGCATGGGATTTTGGCATGTTACCCAAACCAAAAGGAATGAGTGGGAAACAATCAAGACAACAGATAGAAGCACTTGCATTTGAATGAGTTTCAAGCATGCTTGGGTACTCGTGTGATCTGAGTGACTCAGTTTTGGAATACAACTGTCGCGTGGTGTACCGCGACCTCCAGGCACCCCGGAGTTTCTGAAAAAAAAGTTTCTGCGATTTTCACGAAACCCCTTTTCTTCAACTTGAATTGGTATAAAAATCCATCACTGAAAATAAAAATTCTCTGAGTAGTGTGGAAATACTGATCCTTACCCTGCCTGGGTTGTCCACTGAGCATTTCCGCGAGCTCTACCTGAAGTTCTCTGGGCATGGGATTTTGACATATTCCCCAAACCAAAAGGAATGAGTGGGAAACAATCAAGACAACAGATAGAAGCACTAGCATTTGAATGAGTTTCAACCATGCTTGGGTACTCGTGTGATCTGAGTGACTCAGTTTTCGAATACAACTGTCGCGTGGTGCACTGCGACCTCCAGGCACCCCGGAGTTTCTGAAAAAAAATTTTCTGCGATTTTCACGTAACCACTTTTCTTCAACTTGAATTGGGCTAAAAATCCATCACTGAAAATAAAAATTCTCTGAGTAGTGTGGAAATACTGATCCTTACCCTGCCTGGGTTGTCCACTGAGCATTTCCGCGAGCTCTACCTGAAGTTCTCTGGGCATGGGATTTTGACATATTCCCCAAACCAAAAGGAATGAGTGGGAAACAATCAAGACAACAGATAGAAGCACTAGCATTTGAATGAGTTTCAACCATGCTTGGGTACTCGTGTGATCTGAGTGACTCAGTTTTGGAATACAACTGTCGCGTGGTGCACCGCGACCTCCAGGCACCCCGGAGTTTCTGAAAAAAAATTTTCTGCGATTTTCACGAAACCACTTTTCTTCAACTTGAATTGGGCTAAAAATCCATCCCTGAAAATAAAAGTTCTCTGAGTAGTGTGGAAATACTGATCCTTACCCTACCTGGGGTGTCCACTGAGCATTTCCGCGAACTCTACTTGAAGTTCTCTGGGCATGGGATTTTGACATGTTCCCCAAACCAAAAGGAATGAGTGGGAAACAATCAAGACAACAGATAGAAGCACTTGCATTTGAATTAGTTTCAAGCATGCTTGGGTACTCGTGTGATCTGAGTGACTCAGTTTTCGAATACAACTGTCGCGATGTGCACCGCGACCTCCAGGCACCGCGGAGTTTCTGAAAAAAAATTTTCTGCGATTTTCACGACACCACTTTTCTTCAACTTGAATTGGGCTAAAAATCCATCCCTGAAAATAAAAATTCTCTGAGTAGTGTTTAAATGCTGATCCTTACCCTGCCTGGGTTGTCCACTGAGCATTTCCCCGAACTCTACCTGAAGTTCTCTGGGCATAGGATTTTGACATGTTCCCCAAACCAAAAGGAATGAGTGGGAAACAATCAAGAAAAGAGATAGAGGCACTTGCATTTGAATGAGTTTCAAGCATGCTTGGGTACTCATGTGATCTGAGTGACTCAGTTTTGGAATACAACTGTCGCGTGGTGCACCGCGACCTCCAGGCACCCCGGAGTTTCTGAAAAAAAAATTTCTGCGATTTTCACGAAACCACTTTTCTTCAACATGAATTGGGCTAAAAATCAATCCCTGACAATAAATATTCTCTGAGTAGTGTGGAAATGCTGATCCTTACCCTACCTGGGGTGTCCACTGAGCATTTCCCCGATCTCTACCTGAAGTTCTCTGGGCATGGGATTTTGACATGTTCCCCAAACCAAAAGGAATGAGTGGGAAACAATCAAGACAACAGATAGAAGCACTTGCATTTGAATGAGTTTCATGCATGCTTGGGTACTCGTGTGATCTGAGTGACTCAGTTTTGGAATACAACTGTCGCGTGGTGCACCGCGACCTCCAGGCACCCCGTAGTTTCTGAAAAAAAATTTCTGCGATTTTCACGAAACCACTTTTCTTCAACTTGAATTGGGCTAAAAATCCATCCCTGAAAATAAAAATTCTCTGAGTAGTGTGTAAATGCTGATCCTTACCCTGCCTGGGTTGTCCACTGAGCATTTCCCCGAACTCTACCTGAAGTTCTCTCGGCATGGGATTTTGACATGTTCCCCAAACCAAAAGGATTGAGTGGGAAACAATCAAGAAAAGAGATAGAAGCACTTGCATTTGAATGAGTTTCAAGCATGCTTGGGTACTTATGTGATCTGAGTGATTCAGTTTTGGAATACAACTGTCGCGTGGTGCACAGCGACCTCCAGGCACCCCGGAGTTTCTGAAAAAAAATTTTCTGCGATTTTCACGAAACCACTTTTCTTCAACTTGAATTGGGCTAAAAATCCATCCCTGAAAATAAAAATTCTCTGAGTAGTGTGTAAATGCTGATCCTTACCCTGCCTGGGTTGTCCACTGAGCATTTCCCCGAACTCTACCTGAAGTTCTCTGGGCATGGGATTTTGACATGTTCCCCAAACCAAAAGGAATGAGTGGGAAACAATCAAGAAAAGAGATAGAGGCACTTGCATTTGAATGAGTTTCAAGCATGCTTGGGTACTCATGTGATCTGAGTGACTCAGTTTTGGAATACAACTGTCGCGTGGTGCACCGCGACCTCCAGGCACCCCGGAGTTTCTGAAAAAAAATTTTCTGCGATTTTCACGAAACCACTTTTCTTCAACTTGAATTGGGCTAAAAATCCATCCCTGAAAATAAATATTCTCTGAGTAGTGTGGAAATGCTGATCCTTAACCTACCTGGGGTGTCCACTGAGCATTTCCGCGAACTCTACTTGAAGTTCTCTGGGCATGGGATTTTGACATATTACCCAAACCAAAAGGAATGAGAGGGAAACAATCAAGACAACAGATAGAAGCACTTGCATTTGAATGAGTTTCAAGCATGCTTGGGTACTCGTGTGGTCTGAGTGACTCAGTTTTCGAATACAACTGTCGCGTGGTGCACCGCGAACTCCAGGCACCCCGGAGTTTCTGAAAAAAAATTTTCTGCGATTTTCACGAAACCACTTTTCTTCAACTTGAATTGGGCTAAAAATCCATCCCTGAAAATAGAAATTCTCTGAGTAGTGTGTAAATGCTGATCCTTACCCTGCCTGGGTTGTCCACTGAGCATTTCCCCGAACTCTACCTGAAGTTCTCTGGGCATGGGATTTTGACATGTTCCCCAAACCAAAAGGAATGAGTGGGAAACAATCAAGAGAACAGATAGAAGCACTTGCATTTGAATGAGTTTCAAACATGCTTGGGTACTCGTGTGATCTGAGTGACTCAGTTTTCGAATACAACTGTCGCGTGGTGGACCGCGACCTCCAGGCACCCCGGAGTTTCTGAAAAAAAATTTTCTGCGATTTTCACGAAACCACATTTCTTCAACTTGAATTGGGCTAAAAATCCATCCCTGAAAATAAAAATTCTCTGAGTAGTGTGGAAATACTGATCCTTACCCTGCCTGGGTTGTCCACTGAGCATTTCCGCGAGCTCTACCTGAAGTTCTCTGGGCATGGGATTTTGACATATTCCCCAAACCAAAAGGAATGAGTGGGAAACAATCAAGACAACAGATAAAAGCACTAGCATTTGAATGAGTTTCAACCATGCTTGGGTACTCGTGTGATCTGAGTGACTCAGTTTTGGAATACAACTGTCGCGTGGTGCACCGCGACCTCCAGGCACCCCGGAGTTTCTGAAAAAAAATTTTCTGCGATTTTCACGAAACCACTTTTCTTCAACTTGAATTGGGCTTAAAATCCATCCCTGAAAATAAAAGTTCTCTGAGTAGTGTGGAAATACTGATCCTTACCCTGCCTGGGTTTTCCACTGAGCATTTCCCCGAACTCTACCTGAAGTTCTCTGGGCATGGGATTTTGACATGTTCCCCAAACCAAAAGGAATGAGTGGGAAACAATATGGAAAAGAGATAGAGGCACTTGCATTTGAATGAGTTTCAAGCATGCTTGGGTACTCGTGTGATCTGAGTGACTCAGTTTTGGAATACAACTGTCGCGTGGTGCACCGCGACCTCCCGGCACCCCGGAGTTTCTGAAAAAAAATTTTCTGAGATTTTCACGAAACCACTTTTCTTCAACTTGAATTGGGCTAAAAATCCATCCCTGAAAACAAAAATTCTCTGAGTAGTGTGTAAATGCTGATCCTTACCCTGCCTGGGTTGTCCACTGAGCATTTCCCCGAACTCTACCTGTAGTTCTCTGGGCATGGGATTTTGACATGTTCCCCAAACCAAAAGGAATGAGTGGGAAACAATCAAGACAACAGATAGAAGCACTTGCATTTGAATGAGTTTCAAGCATGCTTGGGTACTCGTGTGATCTGAGTGACTCAGTTTTGGAATACAACTGTCGCGTGGTGTACCGCGACCTCCCGGCACCCCGGAGTTTCTGAAAAAAAATTTTCTGCGATTTTCACGAAACCACTTTTCTTCAACTTGAATTGGGCTAAAAATCCATCACTGAAAATGAAAATTCTCTGAGTAGTGTTGAAATCCTGATCCTTACCCTGCCTGGGTTGTCCACTGAGCATTTCCGCGAGATCTACCTGAAGTTCTCTGGGCATGGGATTTTGACATGTTCTCCAAACCAAAAGGAATGAGTGGGAAACAATCAAGACAACAGATAGAAGCACTTGCATTTGAATGAGTTTCAAGCATGCTTGGGTACTCGTGTGATCTGAGTGACTCAGTTTTGGAATACAACTGTCGCGTGGTGCACCGCGACCTCCAGGCACCCCGTAGTTTCTGAAAAAAAATTTCTGCGATTTTCACGAAACCACTTTTCTTCAACTTGAATTGGGCTAAAAATCCATCCCTGAAAATAAAAATTCTCTGAGTAGTGTGTAAATGCTGATCCTTACCCTGCCTGGGTTGTCCACTGAGCATTTCCCCGAACTCTACCTGAAGTTCTCTCGGCATGGGATTTTGACATGTTCCCCAAACCAAAAGGATTGAGTGGGAAACAATCAAGAAAAGAGATAGAAGCACTTGCATTTGAATGAGTTTCAAGCATGCTTGGGTACTTATGTGATCTGAGTGATTCAGTTTTGGAATACAACTGTCGCGTGGTGCACAGCGACCTCCAGGCACCCCGGAGTTTCTGAAAAAAAATTTTCTGCGATTTTCACGAAACCACTTTTCTTCAACTTGAATTGGGCTAAAAATCCATCCCTGAAAATAAAAATTCTCTGAGTAGTGTGTAAATGCTAATCCTTACCCTGCCTGGGTTGTCCACTGAGCATTTCCCCGAACTCTACCTGAAGTTCTCTGGGCATGGGATTTTGACATGTTCCCCAAACCAAAAGGAATGAGTGGGAAACAATCAAGACAAAAGATAGAAGCACTTGCATTTGAATGAGTTTCAAGCATGCTTGGGTTCTCGTGTGATCTGAGTGACTCAGTTTTGGAATACAACTGTCGCGTGGTGCAACGCGACCTCCAGGCACCCCGGAGTTTTTGAAAAAAAATTTTCTGCGATTTTCACGAAACCACTTTTCTTCAACTTGAATTGGGCTAAAAATCCATCCCTGAAAATAAAAATTCTCTGAGTAGTGTGTAAATGCTGATCCTTACCCTGCCTGGGTTGTCCACTGAGCATTTCCCCGAACTCTACCTGAAGTTCTCTGGGCATGGGATTTTGACATGTTCCCCAAACCAAAAGGAATGAGTGGGAAACAATCAAGAAAAGAGATAGAGGCACTTGCATTTGAATGAGTTTCAAGCATGCTTGGGTACTCATGTGATCTGAGTGACTCAGTTTTGGAATACAACTGTCGCGTGGTGCACCGCGACCTCCAGGCACCCCGGAGTTTCTGAAAAAAAATTTTCTGCGATTTTCACGAAACCACTTTTCTTCAACTTGAATTGGGCTAAAAATCCATCCCTGAAAATAAATATTCTCTGAGTAGTGTGGAAATGCTGATCCTTAACCTACCTGGGGTGTCCACTGAGCATTTCCGCGAACTCTACTTGAAGTTCTCTGGGCATGGGATTTTGACATATTACCCAAACCAAAAGGAATGAGAGGGAAACAATCAAGACAACAGATAGAAGCACTTGCATTTGAATGAGTTTCAAGCATGCTTGGGTACTCGTGTGGTCTGAGTGACTCAGTTTTCGAATACAACTGTCGCGTGGTGCACCGCGAACTCCAGGCACCCCGGAGTTTCTGAAAAAAAATTTTCTGCGATTTTCACGAAACCACTTTTCTTCAACTTGAATTGGGCTAAAAATCCATCCCTGAAAATAGAAATTCTCTGAGTAGTGTGTAAATGCTGATCCTTACCCTGCCTGGGTTGTCCACTGAGCATTTCCCCGAACTCTACCTGAAGTTCTCTGGGCATGGGATTTTGACATGTTCCCCAAACCAAAAGGAATGAGTGGGAAACAATCAAGAGAACAGATAGAAGCACTTGCATTTGAATGAGTTTCAAACATGCTTGGGTACTCGTGTGATCTGAGTGACTCAGTTTTCGAATACAACTGTCGCGTGGTGGACCGCGACCTCCAGGCACCCCGGAGTTTCTGAAAAAAAATTTTCTGCGATTTTCACGAAACCACATTTCTTCAACTTGAATTGGGCTAAAAATCCATCCCTGAAAATAAATATTCTCTGAGTAGTGTGGAAATGCTGATCCTTACCCTAACTGGGGTGTCCAGTGAGCATTTCCGCGAACTCTACTTGAAGTTCTCTGGGCATGGGATTTTGACATGTTCCCCAAACCAAAATTAATGAGTGGGAAACAATCAAGACAACAGATAGAAGCACTTGCATTTGAATGAGTTTTAAGCATGCTTGGGTACTCGTGTGATCTGAGTGACTCAGTTTTCGAATACAACTGTCGCGTGGTGCACTGCGACCTCCAGGCACCCCGGAGTTTCTGAAAAAAAATTTTCTGCGATTTTCACGAAACCACTTTTCTTAAACTTGAATTGGGCTAAAAATCCATCACTGAAAATGAAAATTCTCTGAGTAGTGTGGAAATGCTGATCCTTACCCTACCTGGGGTGTCCACTGAGCATTTCCGCGAACTCTACTTGAAGTTCTGTGGGCATGGGATTTTGGCATGTTACCCAAACCAAAAGGAATGAGTGGGAAACAATCAAGACAACAGATAGAAGCACTTGCATTTGAATGAGTTTCAAGCATGCTTGGGTACTCGTGTGATCTGAGTGACTCAGTTTTGGAATACAACTGTCGCGTGGTGTACCGCGACCTCCAGGCACCCCGGAGTTTCTGAAAAAAAAGTTTCTGCGATTTTCACGAAACCCCTTTTTCTTCAACTTGAATTGGGATAAAAATCCATCACTGAAAATAAAAATTCTCTGAGTAGTGTGGAAATACTGATCCTTACCCTGCCTGGGTTGTCCACTGAGCATTTCCGCGAGCTCTACCTGAAGTTCTCTGGGCATGGGATTTTGACATGTTCCCCAAACCAAAAGGAATGAGTGGGAAACAATCAAGACAACAGATAGAAGCACTTGCATTTGAATGAGTTTCAAGCATGCTTGGGTACTCGTGTGATCTGAGTGACTCAGTTTTCGAATACAACTGTCGCGTGGTGCACTGCGACCTCCAGGCACCCCGGAGTTTCTGAAAAAAAATTTTCTGCGATTTTCACGTAACCACTTTTCTTCAACTTGAATTAGGCTAAAAATCCATCACTGAAAATAAAAATTCTCTGAGTAGTGTGGAAATACTGATCCTTACCCTGCCTGGGTTGTCCACTGAGCATTTCCGCGAGCTCTACCTGAAGTTCTCTGGGCATGGGATTTTGACATATTCCCCAAACCAAAAGGAATGAGTGGGAAACAATCAAGACAACAGATAAAAGCACTAGCATTTGAATGAGTTTCAACCATGCTTGGGTACTCGTGTGATCTGAGTGACTCAGTTTTGGAATACAACTGTCGCGTGGTGCACCGCGACCTCCAGGCACCCCGGAGTTTCTGAAAAAAAATTTTCTGCGATTTTCACGAAACCACTTTTCTTCAACTTGAATTGGGCTTAAAATCCATCCCTGAAAATAAAAGTTCTCTGAGTAGTGTGGAAATACTGATCCTTACCCTGCCTGGGTTTTCCACTGAGCATTTCCCCGAACTCTACCTGAAGTTCTCTGGGCATGGGATTTTGACATGTTCCCCAAACCAAAAGGAATGAGTGGGAAACAATATGGAAAAGAGATAGAGGCACTTGCATTTGAATGAGTTTCAAGCATGCTTGGGTACTCGTGTGATCTGAGTGACTCAGTTTTGGAATACAACTGTCGCGTGGTGCACCGCGACCTCCCGGCACCCCGGAGTTTCTGAAAAAAAATTTTCTGAGATTTTCACGAAACCACTTTTCTTCAACTTGAATTGGGCTAAAAATCCATCCCTGAAAACAAAAATTCTCTGAGTAGTGTGTAAATGCTGATCCTTACCCTGCCTGGGTTGTCCACTGAGCATTTCCCCGAACTCTACCTGTAGTTCTCTGGGCATGGGATTTTGACATGTTCCCCAAACCAAAAGGAATGAGTGGGAAACAATCAAGACAACAGATAGAAGCACTTGCATTTGAATGAGTTTCAAGCATGCTTGGGTACTCGTGTGATCTGAGTGACTCAGTTTTGGAATACAACTGTCGCGTGGTGTACCGCGACCTCCCGGCACCCCGGAGTTTCTGAAAAAAAATTTTCTGCGATTTTCACGAAACCACTTTTCTTCAACTTGAATTGGGCTAAAAATCCATCACTGAAAATGAAAATTCTCTGAGTAGTGTTGAAATCCTGATCCTTACCCTGCCTGGGTTGTCCACTGAGCATTTCCGCGAGCTCTACCTGAAGTTCTCTGGGCATGGGATTTTGACATGTTCTCCAAACCAAAAGGAATGAGTGGGAAACAATCAAGACAACAGATAGAAGCACTTGCATTTGAATGAGTTTCAAGCATGCTTGGGTACTCGTGTGATCTGAGTGACTCAGTTTTGGAATACAACTGTCGCGTGGTGCACCGCGACCTCCAGGCACCCCGGAGTTTCTGAAAAAAAATTTTCTGCGATTTTCACGAAACCACTTTTCTTCAACTTGAATTGTGCTAAAAATCCATCCCTGAAAATAAATATTCTCTGAGTAGTGTGGAAATGCTGATCCTTACCCTACCTGGGGTGTCCACTGAGCATTTCCGCGAACTCTACTTGAAGTTCTGTGGGCATGGGATTTTGGCATGTTACCCAAACCAAAAGGAATGAGTGGGAAACAATCAAGACAACAGATAGAAGCACTTGCATTTGAATGAGTTTCAAGCATGCTTGGGTACTCGTGTGATCTGAGTGACTCAGTTTTGGAATACAACTGTCGCGTGGTGTACCGCGACCTCCAGGCACCCCGGAGTTTCTGAAAAAAAAGTTTCTGCGATTTTCACGAAACCCCTTTTCTTCAACTTGAATTGGAATAAAAATCCATCACTGAAAATAAAAATTCTCTGAGTAGTGTGGAAATACTGATCCTTACCCTGCCTGGGTTGTCCACTGAGCATTTCCGCGAGCTCTACCTGAAGTTCTCTGGGCATGGGATTTTGACATGTTCCCCAAACCAAAAGGAATGAGTGGGAAACAATCAAGACAACAGATAGAAGCACTTGCATTTGAATGAGTTTCAAGCATGCTTGGGTACTCGTGTGATCTGAGTGACTCAGTTTTCGAATACAACTGTCGCGTGGTGTACCGCGACCTCCAGGCACCCCGGAGTTTCTGAAAAAAAAGTTTCTGCGATTTTCACGAAACCCCTTTTCTTCAACTTGAATTGGGATAAAAATCCATCACTGAAAATAAAAATTCTCTGAGTAGTGTGGAAATACTGATCCTTACCCTGCCTGGGTTTTCCACTGAGCATTTCCCCGAACTCTACCTGAAGTTCTCTGGGCATGGGATTTTGACATGTTCCCCAAACCAAAAGGAATGAGTGGGAAACAATATGGAAAAGAGATAGAGGCACTTGCATTTGAATGAGTTTCAAGCATGCTTGGGTACTCGTGTGATCTGAGTGACTCAGTTTTGGAATACAACTGTCGCGTGGTGCACCGCGACCTCCAGGCACCCCGGAGTTTCTGAAAAAAATTTTTCTGCGATTTTCACAAAACCACTTTTCTTCAACTTGATTTGGGCTAAAAATCCATCACTGAAAATAAAAATTCTCTGAGTAGTGTGGAAATACTGATCCTTACCCTGCCTGGGTTGTCCACTGAGCATTTCCGCGAGCTCTACCTGAAGTTCTCTGGGCATGGGATTTTGACATGTTCCCCAAACCAAAAGGAATGAGTGGGAAACAATCAAGACAACAGATAGAAGCACTTGCATTTGAATGAGTTTCAAGCATGCTTGGGTACTCGTGTGATCTGAGTGACTCAGTTTTGGAATACAACTGTCGCGTGGTGCACCGCGACCTCCCGGCACCCCGGAGTTTCTGAAAAAAAATTTTCTGAGATTTTCACGAAACCACTTTTCTTCAACTTGAATTGGGCTAAAAATCCATCCCTGAAAATAAAAATTCTCTGAGTAGTGTGTAAATGCTGATCCTTACCCTGCCTGGGTTGTCCACTGAGCATTTCCCCGAACTCCACCTGTAGTTCTCTGGGCATGGGATTTTGACATGTTCCCCAAACCAAAAGGAATGAGTGGGAAACAATCAAGACAACAGATAGAAGCACTTGCATTTGAATGAGTTTCAAGCATGCTTGGGTACTCGTGTGATCTGAGTGACTCAGTTTTGGAATACAACTGTCGCGTGGTGTACCGCGACCTCCCGGCACCCCGGAGTTTCTGAAAAAAAATTTTCTGCGATTTTCACGAAACCACTTTTCTTCAACTTGAATTGGGCTAAAAATCCATACCTGAAAATAAAAATTCTCTGAGTAGTGTGTAAATGCTGATCCTTACCCTGCCTGGGTTGTCCACTGAGCATTTCCCCGAACTGTACCTGAAGTTCTCTGGACATGGGATTTTGACATGTTCCCCAAACCAAAAGGAATGAGTGGGAAACAATCAAGAAAAGAGATAGAGGCACTTGCATTTGAATTAGTTTCAAGCATGCTTGGGTACTCGTGTGATCTGAGTGACTCAGTTTTCGAATACAACTGTCGCGTGGTGCACCGCGACCTCCAGGCACCGCGCAGTTTCTGAAATAAATTTTCTGCGATTTTCACGAAACCACTTTTCTTCAACTTGAATTGGGCTAAAAATCCATCACAGAAAATAAAAATTCTCTGAGTAGTGTGGAAATACTGATCCTTACCCTACCTGGGGTGTCCACTGAGCATTTCCGCGAACTCTACTTGAATTTCTCTGGGCATGGGATTTTGACATGTTCCCCAAACCAAAAGGAATGAGTGGGAAACAATCAAGACAACAGATAGAAGCACTTGCATTTGAATGAGTTTCAAGCATGCTTGGGTACTCGTGTGATCTGAGTGACTCAGTTTTGGAATACAAATGTCGCGTGGTGCATCGCGACCTCAAGGCACCCCGGAGTTTCTGAAAAAAAAATTTCTGCGATTTTCACGAAACCACTTTTCTTCAACTTGAATTGGGCTAAAAATCCTTCCCTGAAAATAAAAGTTCTCTGAGTAGTGTGTAAGTGCTGATCCTTACCCTGCCTGGGTTGTCCACTGAGCATTTCCCCGAACTCTACCTGAAGTTCTCTGGGCATGGGTTTTTGACATGTTCCCCAAACGAAAAGTAATGAGTGGGAAACAATCAAGACAACAGATAGAAGCACTTGCATTTGAATGAGTTTCAAGCATGCTTGGGTACTCGTGTGATCTGAGCGACTCAGTTTTCGAATACAACTGTCGCGTGGTGCACCGCGACCTCCCGGCACCCCGGAGTTTCTGAAAAAAAATTTTCTGAGATTTTCACGAAACCACTTTTCTTCAACTTGAATTGGGCTAAAAATCCATCCCTGAAAATAAAAATTCTCTGAGTAGTGTGTAAATGCTGATCCTTACCCTGCTTGGGTTGTCCACTGAGCATTTCCCCGAACTCTACCTGAAGTTCTCTGGGCATGGGATTTTGACATGTTCCCCAAACCAAAAGGAATGAGTGGGAAACAATCAAGACAACAGATAGAAGCACTTGCATTTGAATGAGTTTCAAGCATGCTTGGGTACTCGTGTGATCTGAGTGACTCAGTTTTGGAATACAACTGTCGCGTGGTGTACCGCGACCTCCAGGCACCCCGGAGTTTCTGAAAAAAAAGTTTCTGCGATTTTCACGAAACCCCTTTTCTTCAACTTGAATTGGAATAAAAATCCATCACTGAAAATAAAAGTTCTCTGAGTAGTGTGGAAATACTGATCCTTACCCTACCTGGGGTGTCCACTGAGCATTTCCGCGAACTCTACTTGAAGTTCTCTGGGCATGGGATTTTGACATGTTCCCCAAACCAAAAGGAATGAGTGGGAAACAATCAAGACAACAGATAGAAGCACTTGCATTTGAATTAGTTTCAAGCATGCTTGGGTACTCGTGTGATCTGAGTGACTCAGTTTTCGAATACAACTGTCGCGATGTGCACCGCGACCTCCAGGCACCGCGGAGTTTCTGAAAAAAAAATTTCTGCGATTTTCACGACACCACTTTTCTTCAACTTGAATTGGGCTAAAAATCCATCCCTGAAAATAAAAATTCTCTGAGTAGTGTTTAAATGCTGATCCTTACCCTGCCTGGGTTGTCCACTGAGCATTTCCCCGAACTCTACCTGAAGTTCTCTGGGCATAGGATTTTGACATGTTCCCCAAACCAAAAGGAATGAGTGGGAAACAATCAAGAAAAGAGATAGAGGCACTTGCATTTGAATGAGTTTCAAGCATGCTTGGGTACTCATGTGATCTGAGTGACTCAGTTTTGGAATACAACTGTCGCGTGGTGCACCGCGACCTCCAGGCACCCCGGAGTTTCTGAAAAAAAAATTTCTGCGATTTTCACGAAACCACTTTTCTTCAACATGAATTGGGCTAAAAATCAATCCCTGACAATAAATATTCTCTGAGTAGTGTGGAAATGCTGATCCTTACCCTACCTGGGGTGTCCACTGAGCATTTCCCCGAACTCTACCTGAAGTTCTCTGGGCATGGGATTTTGACATGTTCCCCAAACCAAAAGGAATGAGTGGGAAACAATCAAGACAACAGATAGAAGCACTTGCATTTGAATGAGTTTCAAGCATGCTTGGGTACTCGTGTGATCTGAGTGACTCAGTTTTGGAATACAACTGTCGCGTGGTGCACCGCGACCTCCAGGCACCCCGGAGTTTCTGAAAAAAAATTTTCTGCGATTTTCACGAAACCACTTTTCTTCAACTTGAATTGGGCTAAAAATCCATCCCTGAAAATAAAAATTCTCTGAGTAGTGTGTAAATGCTGATCCTTACCCTGCCTGGGATGTCCACTGAGCATTTCCCCGAACTCTACCTGAAGTTCTCTCGGCATGGGATTTTGACATGTTCCCCAAACCAAAAGGATTGAGTGGGAAACAATCAAGAAAAGAGATAGAAGCACTTGCATTTGAATGAGTTTCAAGCATGCTTGGGTACTCATGTGATCTGAGTGACTCAGTTTTCGAATACAACTGTCGCGTGGTGCACCGCGACCTCCAGGCACCGCGCAGTTTCTGAAATAAATTTTCTGCGATTTTCACGAAACCACTTTTCTTCAACTTGAATTGGGCTAAATATCCATCCCTGAAAATAAAAATTCTCTGAGTAGTGTTTAAATGCTGATCCTTACCCTGCCTGGGATGTCCACTGAGCATTTCCCCGAACTCTACCTGAAGTTCTCTGGGCATGGGATTTTGACATGTTCCCCAAACCAAAAGGAATGAGTGGGAAACAATCAAGAAAAGAGATAGAGGCACTTGCATTTGAATGAGTTTCAAGCATGCTTGGGTACTCATGTGATCTGAGTGACTCAGTTTTGGAATACAACTGTCGCGTGGTGCACCGCGACCTCCAGGCACCCCGGAGTTTCTGAAAAAAAAATTTCTGCGATTTTCACGAAACCACTTTTCTTCAACTTGAATTGGGCTAAAAATCCATCCCTGAAAATAAAAATTCTCTGAGTAGTGTGTAAATGCTGATCCTTACCCTGCCTGGGTTGTCCACTGAGCATTTCCCCGAACTCTACCTGAAGTTCTCTGGGCATGGGATTTTGACATATTCCCCAAACCAAAAGGAAAGAGTGGGAAACAATCAAGACAACAGATAGAAGCACTTGCATTTGAATGAGTTTCAAGAATGCTTGGGTACTCGTGTGATCTGAGTGACTCAGTTTTCGAATACAACTGTCGCGTGGTGCACCGCGACCTCCAGGCACCCCAGAGTTTCTGAAAAAAAAATTTCTGCGATTTTCACGAAACCACTTTTCTTCAACTTGTATTTGGCTAAAAATCCATCACTGAAAATAAAAATTCTCTGAGTAGTGTGGAAATACTGATCCTTACCCTGCCTGGGTTGTCCACTGAGCATTTCCGCGAGCTCTACCTGAAGTTCTCTGGGCATGGGATTTTGACATGTTCCCCAAACCAAAAGGAATGAGTGGGAAACAATCAAGACAACAGATAGAAGCACTTGCATTTGAATGAGTTTTAAGCATGCTTGGGTACTCGTGTGATCTGAGTGACTCAGTTTTCGAATACAACTGTCGCGTGGTGCACTGCGACCTCCAGGCACCCCGGAGTTTCTGAAAAAAAATTTTCTGCGATTTTCACGAAACCACTTTTCTTAAACTTGAATTGGGCTAAAAATCCATCACTGAAAATGAAAATTCTCTGAGTAGTGTTGAAATCCTGATCCTTACCCTGCCTGGGTTGTCCACTGAGCATTTCCGCGAGCTCTACCTGAAGTTCTCTGGGCATGGGATTTTGACATGTTCTCCAAACCAAAAGGAATGAGTGGGAAACAATCAAGACAACAGATAGAAGCACTTGCATTTGAATGAGTTTCAAGCATGCTTGGGTACTCGTGTGATCTGAGTGACTCAGTTTTGGAATACAACTGTCGCGTGGTGCACCGCGACCTCCAGGCACCCCGGAGTTTCTGAAAAAAAATTTTCTGCGATTTTCACGAAACCACTTTTCTTCAACTTGAATTGTGCTAAAAATCCATCCCTAAAAATAAATATTCTCTGAGTAGTGTGGAAATGCTGATCCTTACCCTACCTGGGGTGTCCACTGAGCATTTCCGCGAACTCTACTTGAAGTTCTGTGGGCATGGGATTTTGGCATGTTACCCAAACCAAAAGGAATGAGTGGGAAACAATCAAGACAACAGATAGAAGCACTTGCATTTGAATGAGTTTCAAGCATGCTTGGGTACTCGTGTGATCTGAGTGACTCAGTTTTCGAATACAACTGTCGCGTGGTGCACTGCGACCTCCAGGCACCCCGGAGTTTCTGAAAAAAAATTTTCTGCGATTTTCACGTAACCACTTTTCTTCAACTTGAATTGGGCTAAAAATCCATCACTGAAAATAAAAATTCTCTGAGTAGTGTGGAAATACTGATCCTTACCCTGCCTGGGTTGTCCACTGAGCATTTCCGCGAGCTCTACCTGAAGTTCTCTGGGCATGGGATTTTGACATATTCCCCAAACCAAAAGGAATGAGTGGGAAACAATCAAGACAACAGATAGAAGCACTAGCATTTGAATGAGTTTCAACCATGCTTGGGTACTCGTGTGATCTGAGTGACTCAGTTTTGGAATACAACTGTCGCGTGGTGCACCGCGACCTCCAGGCACCCCGGAGTTTCTGAAAAAAAATTTTCTGCGATTTTCACGAAACCACTTTTCTTCAACTTGAATTGGGCTAAAAATCCATCCCTGAAAATAAAAGTTCTCTGAGTAGTGTGGAAATACTGATCCTTACCCTACCTGGGGTGTCCACTGAGCATTTCCGCGAACTCTACTTGAAGTTCTCTGGGCATGGGATTTTGACATGTTCCCCAAACCAAAAGGAATGAGTGGGAAACAATCAAGACAACAGATAGAAGCACTTGCATTTGAATTAGTTTCAAGCATGCTTGGGTACTCGTGTGATCTGAGTGACTCAGTTTTCGAATACAACTGTCGCGATGTGCACCGCGACCTCCAGGCACCGCGGAGTTTCTGAAAAAAAATTTTCTGCGATTTTCACGACACCACTTTTCTTCAACTTGAATTGGGCTAAAAATCCATCCCTGAAAATAAAAATTCTCTGAGTAGTGTTTAAATGCTGATCCTTACCCTGCCTGGGTTGTCCACTGAGCATTTCCCCGAACTCTACCTGAAGTTCTCTGGGCATAGGATTTTGACATGTTCCCCAAACCAAAAGGAATGAGTGGGAAACAATCAAGAAAAGAGATAGAGGCACTTGCATTTGAATGAGTTTCAAGCATGCTTGGGTACTCATGTGATCTGAGTGACTCAGTTTTGGAATACAACTGTCGCGTGGTGCACCGCGACCTCCAGGCACCCCGGAGTTTCTGAAAAAAAAATTTCTGCGATTTTCACGAAACCACTTTTCTTCAACATGAATTGGGCTAAAAATCAATCCCTGACAATAAATATTCTCTGAGTAGTGTGGAAATGCTGATCCTTACCCTACCTGGGGTGTCCACTGAGCATTTCCCCGAACTCTACCTGAAGTTCTCTGGGCATGGGATTTTGACATGTTCCCCAAACCAAAAGGAATGAGTGGGAAACAATCAAGACAACAGATAGAAGCACTTGCATTTGAATGAGTTTCAAGCATGCTTGGGTACTCGTGTGATCTGAGTGACTCAGTTTTGGAATACAACTGTCGCGTGGTGCACCGCGACCTCCAGGCACCCCGGAGTTTCTGAAAAAAAATTTTCTGCGATTTTCACGAAACCACTTTTCTTCAACTTGAATTGGGCTAAAAATCCATCCCTGAAAATAAAAATTCTCTGAGTAGTGTGTAAATGCTGATCCTTACCCTGCCTGGGATGTCCACTGAGCATTTCCCCGAACTCTACCTGAAGTTCTCTCGGCATGGGATTTTGACATGTTCCCCAAACCAAAAGGATTGAGTGGGAAACAATCAAGAAAAGAGATAGAAGCACTTGCATTTGAATGAGTTTCAAGCATGCTTGGGTACTCATGTGATCTGAGTGATTCAGTTTTGGAATACAACTGTCGCGTGGTGCACAGCGACCTCCAGGCACCCCGGAGTTTCTGAAAAAAAATTTTCTGCGATTTTCACGAAACCACTTTTCTTCAACTTGAATTGGGCTAAAAATCCATCCCTGAAAATAAAAATTCTCTGAGTAGTGTGTAAATGCTAATCCTTACCCTGCCTGGGTTGTCCACTGAGCATTTCCCCAAACTCTACCTGAAGTTCTCTGGGCATGGGATTTTGACATGTTCCCCAAACCAAAAGGAATGAGTGGGAAACAATCAAGACAAAAGATAGAAGCACTTGCATTTGAATGAGTTTCAAGCATGCTTGGGTACTCGTGTGATCTGAGTGACTCAGTTTTGGAATACAACTGTCGCGTGGTGCACCGCGACCTCCAGGCACCCCGGAGTTTCTGAAAAAAAATTTTCTGCGATTTTCACGAAACCACTTTTCTTCAACTTGAATTGGGCTAAAAATCCATCCCTGAAAATAAAAATTCTCTGAGTAGTGTGGAAATGCTGATCCTTAACCTACCTGGGGTGTCCACTGAGCATTTCCGCGAACTCTACTTGAAGTTCTCTGGGCATGGGATTTTGACATATTACCCAAACCAAAAGGAATGAGTGGGAAACAATCAAGACAACAGATAGAAGCACTTGCATTTGAATGAGTTTCAAGCATGCTTGGGTACTCGTGTGATCTGAGTGACTCAGTTTTCGAATACAACTGTCGCGTGGTGCACCGCGAACTCCAGGCACCCCGGAGTTTCTGAAAAAAAATTTTCTGCGATTTTCACGAAACCACTTTTCTTCAACTTGAATTGGGCTAAAAATCCATCCCTGAAAATAGAAATTCTCTGAGTAGTGTGTAAATGCTGATAATTACCCTGCCTGGGTTGTCCACTGAGCATTTCCCCGAACTCTACCTGAAGTTCTCTGGGCATGGGATTTTGACATGTTCCCCAAACCAAAAGGAATGAGTGGGAAACAATCAAGAGAACAGATAGAAGCACTTGCATTTGAATGAGTTTCAAACATGCTTGGGTACTCGTGTGATCTGAGTGACTCAGTTTTCGAATACAACTGTCGCGTGGTGGACCGCGACCTCCAGGCACCCCGGAGTTTCTGAAAAAAAATTTTCTGCGATTTTCACGAAACCACATTTCTTCAACTTGAATTGGGCTAAAAATCCATCCCTGAAAATAAATATTCTCTGAGTAGTGTGGAAATGCTGATCCTTACCCTACCTGGGGTGTCCACTGAGCATTTCCGCGAACTCTACTTGAAGTTCTCTGGGCATGGGATTTTGACATGTTCCCCAAACCAAAATTAATGAGTGGGAAACAATCAAGACAACAGATAGAAGCACTTGCATTTGAATGAGTTTCAAGCATGCTTGGGTACTCGTGTGATCTGAGTGACTCAGTTCTGGAATACAACTGTCGCGTGGTGCTCCGCGACCTCCAGGCACCCCGGAGTTTTTGAAAAAAAATTTTCTGCGATTTTCACGAAACCACTTTTCTTCAACTTGAATTGGGCTAAAAATCCATCCCTGAAAATAAAAATTCTCTGAGTAGTGTGTAAATGCTGATCCTTACCCTGCCTGGGTTGTCCACTGAGCATTTCCCCGAACTCTACCTGAAGTTCTCTGGGCATGGGTTTTTGACATGTTCCCCAAACCAAAAGGAATGAGTGGGAAACAATCAAGACAACAGATAGAAGCACTTGCATTTGAATGAGTTTCAAGCATGCTTGGGTACTCGTGTGATCTGAGTGACTCAGTTTTCGAATACAACTGTCGCGTGGTGCACCGCGAACTCCAGGCACCCCGGAGTTTCTGAAAAAAAATTTTCTGCGATTTTCACGAAACCACTTTTCTTCAACTTGAATTGGGCTAAAAATCCATCCCTGAAAATAGAAATTCTCTGAGTAGTGTGTAAATGCTGATAATTACCCTGCCTGGGTTGTCCACTGAGCATTTCCCCGAACTCTACCTGAAGTTCTCTGGGCATGGGATTTTGACATGTTCCCCAAACCAAAAGGAATGAGTGGGAAACAATCAAGAGAACAGATAGAAGCACTTGCATTTGAATGAGTTTCAAACATGCTTGGGTACTCGTGTGATCTGAGTGACTCAGTTTTCGAATACAACTGTCGCGTGGTGGACCGCGACCTCCAGGCACCCCGGAGTTTCTGAAAAAAAATTTTCTGCGATTTTCACGAAACCACATTTCTTCAACTTGAATTGGGCTAAAAATCCAGCCCTGAAAATAAATATTCTCTGAGTAGTGTGGAAATGCTGATCCTTACCCTACCTGGGGTGTCCACTGAGCATTTCCGCGAACTCTACTTGAAGTTCTCTGGGCATGGGATTTTGACATGTTCCCCAAACCAAAATTAATGAGTGGGAAACAATCAAGACAACAGATAGAAGCACTTGCATTTGAATGAGTTTCAAGCATGCTTGGGTACTCGTGTGATCTGAGTGACTCAGTTCTGGAATACAACTGTCGCGTGGTGCTCCGCGACCTCCAGGCACCCCGGAGTTTTTGAAAAAAAATTTTCTGCGATTTTCACGAAACCACTTTTCTTCAACTTGAATTGGGCTAAAAATCCATCCCTGAAAATAAAAATTCTCTGAGTAGTGTGTAAATGCTGATCCTTACCCTGCCTGGGTTGTCCACTGAGCATTTCCCCGAACTCTACCTGAAGTTCTCTGGGCATGGGTTTTTGACATGTTCCCCAAACCAAAAGGAATGAGTGGGAAACAATCAAGACAACAGATAGAAGCACTTGCATTTGAATGAGTTTCAAGCATGCTTGGGTACTCGTGTGATCTGAGTGACTCAGTTTTCGAATACAACTGTCGCGTGGTGCACCGCGAACTCCAGGCACCCCGGAGTTTCTGAAAAAAAATTTTCTGCGATTTTCACGAAACCACTTTTCTTCAACTTGAATTGGGCTAAAAATCCATCCCTGAAAATAGAAATTCTCTGAGTAGTGTGTAAATGCTGATCCTTACCCTGCCTGGGTTGTCCACTGAGCATTTCCCCGAACTCTACCTGAAGTTCTCTCGGCATGGGATTTTGACATGTTCCCCAAACCAAAAGGATTGAGTGGGAAACAATCAAGAAAAGAGATAGAAGCACTTGCATTTGAATGAGTTTCAAGCATGCTTGGGTACTCATGTGATCTGAGTGATTCAGTTTTGGAATACAACTGTCGCGTGGTGCACCGCGACCTCCAGGCACCCCGGAGTTTCTGAAAAAAAATTTTCTGCGATTTTCACGAAACCACTTTTCTTCAACTTGAATTGGGCTAAAAATCCATCCCTGAAAATAAAAATTCTCTGAGTAGTGTGTAAATGCTAATCCTTACCCTGCCTGGGTTGTCCACTGAGCATTTCCCCGAACTCTACCTGAAGTTCTCTGGGCATGGGATTTTGACATGTTCCCCAAACCAAAAGGAATGAGTGGGAAACAATCAAGACAAAAGATAGAAGCACTTGCATTTGAATGAGTTTCAAGCATGCTTGGGTACTCGTGTGATCTGAGTGACTCAGTTTTGGAATACAACTGTCGCGTGGTGCACCGCGACCTCCAGGCAGCCCGGAGTTTCTGAAAAAAAATTTTCTGCGATTTTCACGAAACCACTTTTCTTCAACTTGAATTGGGCTAAAAATCCATCACTGAAAATAAAAATTCTCTGAGTAGTGTGGAAATACTGATCCTTACCCTGCCTGGGTTGTCCACTGAGCATTTCCACGAGCTCTACCAGAAGTTCTCTGGGCATGGGATTTTGACATATTCCCCAAACCAAAAGGAATGAGTGTGAAACAATCAAGAAAAGAGATAGAGGCACTTGCATTTGAATGAGTTTCAAGCATGCTTGGGTACTCATGTGATCTGAGTGACTCAGTTTTGGAATACAACTGTCGCGTGGTGCACCGCGACCTCCAGGCACCCGGGAGTTTCTGAAAAAAAATTTTCTGCGATTTTCACGAAACCACTTTTCTTCAACTTGAATTGGGCTAAAAATCCATCCCTGAAAATAAATATTCTCTGAGTAGTGTGGAAATGCTGATCCTTACCCTACCTGGGGTGTCCACTGAGCATTTCCGCGAACTCTACTTGAAGTTCTCTGGGCATGGGATTTTGACATATTACCCAAACCAAAAGGAATGAGTGGGAAACAATCAAGACAACAGATAGAAGCACTTGCATTTGAATGAGTTTCAAGCATGCTTGGGTACTCGTGTGATCTGAGTGACTCAGTTTTGGAATACAACTGTCGCGTGGTGCACCGCGACCTCCAGGCACCCCGGAGTTTCTGAAAAAAAATTTTCTGCGATTTTCACGAAACCACTTTTCATCAACTTGAATTGGGCTAAAAATCCATCCCTGAAAATAAATATTCTCTGAGTAGTGTGGAAATGCTGATCCTTACCCTACCTGGGGTGTCCACTGAGCATTTCTGCGAACTCTACTTGAAGTTCTCTGGGCATGGGATTTTGACATGTTCCCCAAACCAAAATTAATGAGTGGGAAACAATCAAGACAACAGATAGAAGCACTTGCATTTGAATGAGTTTCAAGCATGCTTGGGTACTCGTGTGATCTGAGTGACTCAGTTTTGGAATACAACTGTCGCGTGGTGCACCGCGACCTCCAGGCACCCCGGAGTTTTTGAAAAAAAATTTTCTGCGATTTTCACGAAACCACTTTTCTTCAACTTGAATTGGGCTAAAAATCCATCCCTGAAAATAAAAATTCTCTGAGTAGTGTGTAAATGCTGATCCTTACCCTGCCTAGGCTGTCCACTGAGCATTTCCCAGAACTCTACCTGAAGTTCTCTGGGCATGGGATTTTGACATGTTCCCCAAACCAAAACGAATGAGTGGGAAACAATCAAGAAAAGAGATAGAGGCACTTGCATTTGAATGAGTTTCAAGCATGCTTGGGTACTCATGTGATCTGAGTGACTCAGTTTTGGAATACAAGTGTCGCGTAGTGCACCGCGACCTCCAGGCACCTCGGAATTTCTGAAAAAAAATTTTCTGCGATTTTCACGAAACCACTTTTCTTCAACTTGAATTGGGCTAAAAATCCATCCCTGAAAATAAATATTCTCTGAGTAGTGTGGAAATGCTGATCCTTAACCTACCTGGGGTGTCCACTGAGCATTTCCGCGAACTCTACTTGAAGTTCTCTGGGCATGGGATTTTGACATATTACCCAAACCAAAAGGAATGAGTGGGAAACAATCAAGACAACAGATAGAAGCACTTGCATTTGAATGAGTTTCAAGCATGCTTGGGTACTCGTGTGATCTGAGTGACTCAGTTTTCGAATACAACTGTCGCGTGGTGCACCGCGAACTCCAGGCACCCCGGAGTTTCTGAAAAAAAATTTTCTGCGATTTTCACGAAACCACTTTTCTTCAACTTGAATTGGGCTAAAAATCCATCCCTGAAAATAGAAATTCTCTGAGTAGTGTGTAAATGCTGATCCTTACCCTGCCTGGGTTGTCCACTGAGCATTTCCCCGAACTCTACCTGAAGTTCTCTGGGCATAGGATTTTGACATGTTCCCCAAACCAAAAGGAATGAGTGGGAAACAATCAAGAAAAGAGATAGAGGCACTTGCATTTGAATGAGTTTCAAGCATGCTTGGGTACTCATGTGATCTGAGTGACTCAGTTTTGGAATACAACTGTCGCGTGGTGCACCGCGACCTCCAGGCACCCCGGAGTTTCTGAAAAAAAAATTTCTGCGATTTTCACGAAACCACTTTTCTTCAACATGAATTGGGCTAAAAATCAATCCCTGACAATAAATATTCTCTGAGTAGTGTGGAAATGCTGATCCTTACCCTACCTGGGGTGTCCACTGAGCATTTCCCCGAACTCTACCTGAAGTTCTCTGGGCATGGGATTTTGACATGTTCCCCAAACCAAAAGGAATGAGTGGGAAACAATCAAGACAACAGATAGAAGCACTTGCATTTGAATGAGTTTCAAGCATGCTTGGGTACTCGTGTGATCTGAGTGACTCAGTTTTGGAATACAACTGTCGCGTGGTGCACCGCGACCTCCAGGCACCCCGGAGTTTCTGAAAAAAAATTTTCTGCGATTTTCACGAAACCACTTTTCTTCAACTTGAATTGGGCTAAAAATCCATCCCTGAAAATAAAAATTCTCTGAGTAGTGTGTAAATGCTGATCCTTACCCTGCCTGGGATGTCCACTGAGCATTTCCCCGAACTCTACCTGAAGTTCTCTCGGCATGGGATTTTGACATGTTCCCCAAACCAAAAGGATTGAGTGGGAAACAATCAAGAAAAGAGATAGAAGCACTTGCATTTGAATGAGTTTCAAGCATGCTTGGGTACTCATGTGATCTGAGTGACTCAGTTTTCGAATACAACTGTCGCGTGGTGCACCGCGACCTCCAGGCACCGCGCAGTTTCTGAAATAAATTTTCTGCGATTTTCACGAAACCACTTTTCTTCAACTTGAATTGGGCTAAATATCCATCCCTGAAAATAAAAATTCTCTGAGTAGTGTTTAAATGCTGATCCTTACCCTGCCTGGGATGTCCACTGAGCATTTCCCCGAACTCTACCTGAAGTTCTCTGGGCATGGGATTTTGACATGTTCCCCAAACCAAAAGGAATGAGTGGGAAACAATCAAGAAAAGAGATAGAGGCACTTGCATTTGAATGAGTTTCAAGCATGCTTGGGTACTCATGTGATCTGAGTGACTCAGTTTTGGAATACAACTGTCGCGTGGTGCACCGCGACCTCCAGGCACCCCGGAGTTTCTGAAAAAAAAATTTCTGCGATTTTCACGAAACCACTTTTCTTCAACTTGAATTGGGCTAAAAATCCATCCCTGAAAATAAAAATTCTCTGAGTAGTGTGTAAATGCTGATCCTTACCCTGCCTGGGTTGTCCACTGAGCATTTCCCCGAACTCTACCTGAAGTTCTCTGGGCATGGGATTTTGACATATTCCCCAAACCAAAAGGAAAGAGTGGGAAACAATCAAGACAACAGATAGAAGCACTTGCATTTGAATGAGTTTCAAGAATGCTTGGGTACTCGTGTGATCTGAGTGACTCAGTTTTCGAATACAACTGTCGCGTGGTGCACCGCGACCTCCAGGCACCCCAGAGTTTCTGAAAAAAAAATTTCTGCGATTTTCACGAAACCACTTTTCTTCAACTTGTATTGGGCTAAAAATCCATCACTGAAAATAAAAATTCTCTGAGTAGTGTGGAAATACTGATCCTTACCCTGCCTGGGTTGTCCACTGAGCATTTCCGCGAGCTCTACCTGAAGTTCTCTGGGCATGGGATTTTGACATGTTCCCCAAACCAAAAGGAATGAGTGGGAAACAATCAAGACAACAGATAGAAGCACTTGCATTTGAATGAGTTTTAAGCATGCTTGGGTACTCGTGTGATCTGAGTGACTCAGTTTTCGAATACAACTGTCGCGTGGTGCACTGCGACCTCCAGGCACCCCGGAGTTTCTGAAAAAAAATTTTCTGCGATTTTCACGAAACCACTTTTCTTAAACTTGAATTGGGCTAAAAATCCATCACTGAAAATGAAAATTCTCTGAGTAGTGTTGAAATCCTGATCCTTACCCTGCCTGGGTTGTCCACTGAGCATTTCCGCGAGCTCTACCTGAAGTTCTCTGGGCATGGGATTTTGACATGTTCTCCAAACCAAAAGGAATGAGTGGGAAACAATCAAGACAACAGATAGAAGCACTTGCATTTGAATGAGTTTCAAGCATGCTTGGGTACTCGTGTGATCTGAGTGACTCAGTTTTGGAATACAACTGTCGCGTGGTGCACCGCGACCTCCAGGCACCCCGGAGTTTCTGAAAAAAAATTTTCTGCGATTTTCACGAAACCACTTTTCTTCAACTTGAATTGTGCTAAAAATCCATCCCTAAAAATAAATATTCTCTGAGTAGTGTGGAAATGCTGATCCTTACCCTACCTGGGGTGTCCACTGAGCATTTCCGCGAACTCTACTTGAAGTTCTGTGGGCATGGGATTTTGGCATGTTACCCAAACCAAAAGGAATGAGTGGGAAACAATCAAGACAACAGATAGAAGCACTTGCATTTGAATGAGTTTCAAGCATGCTTGGGTACTCGTGTGATCTGAGTGACTCAGTTTTCGAATACAACTGTCGCGTGGTGCACTGCGACCTCCAGGCACCCCGGAGTTTCTGAAAAAAAATTTTCTGCGATTTTCACGTAACCACTTTTCTTCAACTTGAATTGGGCTAAAAATCCATCACTGAAAATAAAAATTCTCTGAGTAGTGTGGAAATACTGATCCTTACCCTGCCTGGGTTGTCCACTGAGCATTTCCGCGAGCTCTACCTGAAGTTCTCTGGGCATGGGATTTTGACATATTCCCCAAACCAAAAGGAATGAGTGGGAAACAATCAAGACAACAGATAGAAGCACTAGCATTTGAATGAGTTTCAACCATGCTTGGGTACTCGTGTGATCTGAGTGACTCAGTTTTGGAATACAACTGTCGCGTGGTGCACCGCGACCTCCAGGCACCCCGGAGTTTCTGAAAAAAAATTTTCTGCGATTTTCACGAAACCACTTTTCTTCAACTTGAATTGGGCTAAAAATCCATCCCTGAAAATAAAAGTTCTCTGAGTAGTGTGGAAATACTGATCCTTACCCTACCTGGGGTGTCCACTGAGCATTTCCGCGAACTCTACTTGAAGTTCTCTGGGCATGGGATTTTGACATGTTCCCCAAACCAAAAGGAATGAGTGGGAAACAATCAAGACAACAGATAGAAGCACTTGCATTTGAATTAGTTTCAAGCATGCTTGGGTACTCGTGTGATCTGAGTGACTCAGTTTTCGAATACAACTGTCGCGATGTGCACCGCGACCTCCAGGCACCGCGGAGTTTCTGAAAAAAAATTTTCTGCGATTTTCACGACACCACTTTTCTTCAACTTGAATTGGGCTAAAAATCCATCCCTGAAAATAAAAATTCTCTGAGTAGTGTTTAAATGCTGATCCTTACCCTGCCTGGGTTGTCCACTGAGCATTTCCCCGAACTCTACCTGAAGTTCTCTGGGCATAGGATTTTGACATGTTCCCCAAACCAAAAGGAATGAGTGGGAAACAATCAAGAAAAGAGATAGAGGCACTTGCATTTGAATGAGTTTCAAGCATGCTTGGGTACTCATGTGATCTGAGTGACTCAGTTTTGGAATACAACTGTCGCGTGGTGCACCGCGACCTCCAGGCACCCCGGAGTTTCTGAAAAAAAAATTTCTGCGATTTTCACGAAACCACTTTTCTTCAACATGAATTGGGCTAAAAATCAATCCCTGACAATAAATATTCTCTGAGTAGTGTGGAAATGCTGATCCTTACCCTACCTGGGGTGTCCACTGAGCATTTCCCCGAACTCTACCTGAAGTTCTCTGGGCATGGGATTTTGACATGTTCCCCAAACCAAAAGGAATGAGTGGGAAACAATCAAGACAACAGATAGAAGCACTTGCATTTGAATGAGTTTCAAGCATGCTTGGGTACTCGTGTGATCTGAGTGACTCAGTTTTGGAATACAACTGTCGCGTGGTGCACCGCGACCTCCAGGCACCCCGGAGTTTCTGAAAAAAAATTTTCTGCGATTTTCACGAAACCACTTTTCTTCAACTTGAATTGGGCTAAAAATCCATCCCTGAAAATAAAAATTCTCTGAGTAGTGTGTAAATGCTGATCCTTACCCTGCCTGGGATGTCCACTGAGCATTTCCCCGAACTCTACCTGAAGTTCTCTCGGCATGGGATTTTGACATGTTCCCCAAACCAAAAGGATTGAGTGGGAAACAATCAAGAAAAGAGATAGAAGCACTTGCATTTGAATGAGTTTCAAGCATGCTTGGGTACTCATGTGATCTGAGTGATTCAGTTTTGGAATACAACTGTCGCGTGGTGCACAGCGACCTCCAGGCACCCCGGAGTTTCTGAAAAAAAATTTTCTGCGATTTTCACGAAACCACTTTTCTTCAACTTGAATTGGGCTAAAAATCCATCCCTGAAAATAAAAATTCTCTGAGTAGTGTGTAAATGCTAATCCTTACCCTGCCTGGGTTGTCCACTGAGCATTTCCCCAAACTCTACCTGAAGTTCTCTGGGCATGGGATTTTGACATGTTCCCCAAACCAAAAGGAATGAGTGGGAAACAATCAAGACAAAAGATAGAAGCACTTGCATTTGAATGAGTTTCAAGCATGCTTGGGTACTCGTGTGATCTGAGTGACTCAGTTTTGGAATACAACTGTCGCGTGGTGCACCGCGACCTCCAGGCACCCCGGAGTTTCTGAAAAAAAATTTTCTGCGATTTTCACGAAACCACTTTTCTTCAACTTGAATTGGGCTAAAAATCCATCCCTGAAAATAAAAATTCTCTGAGTAGTGTGGAAATGCTGATCCTTAACCTACCTGGGGTGTCCACTGAGCATTTCCGCGAACTCTACTTGAAGTTCTCTGGGCATGGGATTTTGACATATTACCCAAACCAAAAGGAATGAGTGGGAAACAATCAAGACAACAGATAGAAGCACTTGCATTTGAATGAGTTTCAAGCATGCTTGGGTACTCGTGTGATCTGAGTGACTCAGTTTTCGAATACAACTGTCGCGTGGTGCACCGCGAACTCCAGGCACCCCGGAGTTTCTGAAAAAAAATTTTCTGCGATTTTCACGAAACCACTTTTCTTCAACTTGAATTGGGCTAAAAATCCATCCCTGAAAATAGAAATTCTCTGAGTAGTGTGTAAATGCTGATAATTACCCTGCCTGGGTTGTCCACTGAGCATTTCCCCGAACTCTACCTGAAGTTCTCTGGGCATGGGATTTTGACATGTTCCCCAAACCAAAAGGAATGAGTGGGAAACAATCAAGAGAACAGATAGAAGCACTTGCATTTGAATGAGTTTCAAACATGCTTGGGTACTCGTGTGATCTGAGTGACTCAGTTTTCGAATACAACTGTCGCGTGGTGGACCGCGACCTCCAGGCACCCCGGAGTTTCTGAAAAAAAATTTTCTGCGATTTTCACGAAACCACATTTCTTCAACTTGAATTGGGCTAAAAATCCATCCCTGAAAATAAATATTCTCTGAGTAGTGTGGAAATGCTGATCCTTACCCTACCTGGGGTGTCCACTGAGCATTTCCGCGAACTCTACTTGAAGTTCTCTGGGCATGGGATTTTGACATGTTCCCCAAACCAAAATTAATGAGTGGGAAACAATCAAGACAACAGATAGAAGCACTTGCATTTGAATGAGTTTCAAGCATGCTTGGGTACTCGTGTGATCTGAGTGACTCAGTTCTGGAATACAACTGTCGCGTGGTGCTCCGCGACCTCCAGGCACCCCGGAGTTTTTGAAAAAAAATTTTCTGCGATTTTCACGAAACCACTTTTCTTCAACTTGAATTGGGCTAAAAATCCATCCCTGAAAATAAAAATTCTCTGAGTAGTGTGTAAATGCTGATCCTTACCCTGCCTGGGTTGTCCACTGAGCATTTCCCCGAACTCTACCTGAAGTTCTCTGGGCATGGGTTTTTGACATGTTCCCCAAACCAAAAGGAATGAGTGGGAAACAATCAAGACAACAGATAGAAGCACTTGCATTTGAATGAGTTTCAAGCATGCTTGGGTACTCGTGTGATCTGAGTGACTCAGTTTTCGAATACAACTGTCGCGTGGTGCACCGCGAACTCCAGGCACCCCGGAGTTTCTGAAAAAAAATTTTCTGCGATTTTCACGAAACCACTTTTCTTCAACTTGAATTGGGCTAAAAATCCATCCCTGAAAATAGAAATTCTCTGAGTAGTGTGTAAATGCTGATCCTTACCCTGCCTGGGTTGTCCACTGAGCATTTCCCCGAACTCTACCTGAAGTTCTCTCGGCATGGGATTTTGACATGTTCCCCAAACCAAAAGGATTGAGTGGGAAACAATCAAGAAAAGAGATAGAAGCACTTGCATTTGAATGAGTTTCAAGCATGCTTGGGTACTCATGTGATCTGAGTGATTCAGTTTTGGAATACAACTGTCGCGTGGTGCACCGCGACCTCCAGGCACCCCGGAGTTTCTGAAAAAAAATTTTCTGCGATTTTCACGAAACCACTTTTCTTCAACTTGAATTGGGCTAAAAATCCATCCCTGAAAATAAAAATTCTCTGAGTAGTGTGTAAATGCTAATCCTTACCCTGCCTGGGTTGTCCACTGAGCATTTCCCCGAACTCTACCTGAAGTTCTCTGGGCATGGGATTTTGACATGTTCCCCAAACCAAAAGGAATGAGTGGGAAACAATCAAGACAAAAGATAGAAGCACTTGCATTTGAATGAGTTTCAAGCATGCTTGGGTACTCGTGTGATCTGAGTGACTCAGTTTTGGAATACAACTGTCGCGTGGTGCACCGCGACCTCCAGGCAGCCCGGAGTTTCTGAAAAAAAATTTTCTGCGATTTTCACGAAACCACTTTTCTTCAACTTGAATTGGGCTAAAAATCCATCACTGAAAATAAAAATTCTCTGAGTAGTGTGGAAATACTGATCCTTACCCTGCCTGGGTTGTCCACTGAGCATTTCCACGAGCTCTACCAGAAGTTCTCTGGGCATGGGATTTTGACATATTCCCCAAACCAAAAGGAATGAGTGTGAAACAATCAAGAAAAGAGATAGAGGCACTTGCATTTGAATGAGTTTCAAGCATGCTTGGGTACTCATGTGATCTGAGTGACTCAGTTTTGGAATACAACTGTCGCGTGGTGCACCGCGACCTCCAGGCACCCGGGAGTTTCTGAAAAAAAATTTTCTGCGATTTTCACGAAACCACTTTTCTTCAACTTGAATTGGGCTAAAAATCCATCCCTGAAAATAAATATTCTCTGAGTAGTGTGGAAATGCTGATCCTTACCCTACCTGGGGTGTCCACTGAGCATTTCCGCGAACTCTACTTGAAGTTCTCTGGGCATGGGATTTTGACATATTACCCAAACCAAAAGGAATGAGTGGGAAACAATCAAGACAACAGATAGAAGCACTTGCATTTGAATGAGTTTCAAGCATGCTTGGGTACTCGTGTGATCTGAGTGACTCAGTTTTGGAATACAACTGTCGCGTGGTGCACCGCGACCTCCAGGCACCCCGGAGTTTCTGAAAAAAAATTTTCTGCGATTTTCACGAAACCACTTTTCATCAACTTGAATTGGGCTAAAAATCCATCCCTGAAAATAAATATTCTCTGAGTAGTGTGGAAATGCTGATCCTTACCCTACCTGGGGTGTCCACTGAGCATTTCCGCGAACTCTACTTGAAGTTCTCTGGGCATGGGATTTTGACATGTTCCCCAAACCAAAATTAATGAGTGGGAAACAATCAAGACAACAGATAGAAGCACTTGCATTTGAATGAGTTTCAAGCATGCTTGGGTACTCGTGTGATCTGAGTGACTCAGTTTTGGAATACAACTGTCGCGTGGTGCACCGCGACCTCCAGGCACCCCGGAGTTTTTGAAAAAAAATTTTCTGCGATTTTCACGAAACCACTTTTCTTCAACTTGAATTGGGCTAAAAATCCATCCCTGAAAATAAAAATTCTCTGAGTAGTGTGTAAATGCTGATCCTTACCCTGCCTGGGCTGTCCACTGAGCATTTCCCAGAACTCTACCTGAAGTTCTCTGGGCATGGGATTTTGACATGTTCCCCAAACCAAAACGAATGAGTGGGAAACAATCAAGAAAAGAGATAGAAGCACTTGCATTTGAATGAGTTTCAAGCATGCTTGGGTACTCATGTGATCTGAGTGACTCAGTTTTGGAATACAAGTGTCGCGTAGTGCACCGCGACCTCCAGGCACCTCGGAATTTCTGAAAAAAAATTTTCTGCGATTTTCACGAAACCACTTTTCTTCAACTTGAATTGGGCTAAAAATCCATCCCTGAAAATAAATATTCTCTGAGTAGTGTGGAAATGCTGATCCTTAACCTACCTGGGGTGTCCACTGAGCATTTCCGCGAACTCTACTTGAAGTTCTCTGGGCATGGGATTTTGACATATTACCCAAACCAAAAGGAATGAGTGGGAAACAATCAAGACAACAGATAGAAGCACTTGCATTTGAATGAGTTTCAAGCATGCTTGGGTACTCGTGTGATCTGAGTGACTCAGTTTTCGAATACAACTGTCGCGTGGTGCACCGCGAACTCCAGGCACCCCGGAGTTTCTGAAAAAAAATTTTCTGCGATTTTCACGAAACCACTTTTCTTCAACTTGAATTGGGCTAAAAATCCATCCCTGAAAATAGAAATTCTCTGAGTAGTGTGTAAATGCTGATCCTTACCCTGCCTGGGTTGTCCACTGAGCATTTCCCCGAACTCTACCTGAAGTTCTCTGGGCATGGGATTTTGACATGTTCCCCAAACCAAAAGGAATGAGTGGGAAACAATCAAGAGAACAGATAGAAGCACTTGCATTTGAATGAGTTTCAAACATGCTTGGGTACTCGTGTGATCTGAGTGACTCAGTTTTCGAATACAACTGTCGCGTGGTGGACCGCGACCTCCAGGCACCCCGGAGTTTCTGAAAAAAAATTTTCTGCGATTTTCACGAAACCACATTTCTTCAACTTGAATTGGGCTAAAAATCCATCCCTGAAAATAAATATTCTCTGAGTAGTGTGGAAATGCTGATCCTTACCCTACCTGGGGTGTCCACTGAGCATTTCCGCGAACTCTACTTGAAGTTCTCTGGGCATGGGATTTTGACATGTTCCCCAAACCAAAATTAATGAGTGGGAAACAATCAAGACAACAGATAGAAGCACTTGCATTTGAATGAGTTTCAAGCATGCTTGGGTACTCGTGTGATCTGAGTGACTCAGTTTTGGAATACAACTGTCGCGTGGTGCACCGCGACCTCCAGGCACCCCGGAGTTTTTGAAAAAAAATTTTCTGCGATTTTCACGAAACCACTTTTCTTCAACTTGAATTGGGCTAAAAATCCATCCCTGAAAATAAAAATTCTCTGAGTAGTGTGTAAATGCTGATCCTTACCCTGCCTGGGTTGTCCACTGAGCATTTCCCCGAACTCTACCTGAAGTTCTCTGGGCATGGGATTTTGACATGTTCCCCAAACCAAAAGGAATGAGTGGGAAACAATCAAGACAACAGATAGAAGCACTTGCATTTGAATGAGTTTCAAGCATGCTTGGGTACTCGTGTGATCTGAGTGACTCAGTTTTCGAATACAACTGTCGCGTGGTGCACCGCGAACTCCAGGCACCCCGGAGTTTCTGAAAAAAAATTTTCTGCGATTTTCACGAAACCACTTTTCTTCAACTTGAATTGGGCTAAAAATCCATCCCTGAAAATAGAAATTCTCTGAGTAGTGTGTAAATGCTGATCCTTACCCTGCCTGGGTTGTCCACTGAGCATTTCCCCGAACTCTACCTGAAGTTCTCTGGGCATGGGATTTTGACATGTTCCCCAAACCAAAAGGAATGAGTGGGAAACAATCAAGAGAACAGATAGAAGCACTTGCATTTGAATGAGTTTCAAACATGCTTGGGTACTCGTGTGATCTGAGTGACTCAGTTTTCGAATACAACTGTCGCGTGGTGGACCGCGACCTCCAGGCACCCCGGAGTTTCTGAAAAAAAATTTTCTGCGATTTTCACGAAACCACTTTTCTTCAACTTGAATTGGGCTAAAAATCCATCCCTGAAAATAAATATTCTCTGAGTACTGTGGAAATGCTGATCCTTACCCTACCTGGGGTGTCCACTGAGCATTTCCGCGAACTCTACTTGAAGTTCTCTGGGCAAGGGATTTTGACATGTTACCCAAACCAAAAGGAATGAGTGGGAAACAATCAAGACAACAGATAGAAGCACTTGCATTTGAATGAGTTTCAAGCATGCTTGGGTACTCGTGTGATCTGAGTGACTCAGTTTTGGAATACAACTGTCGCGTGGTGTACCGCGACCTCCAGGCACCCCGGAGTTTCTGAAAAAAAATTTTCTGCGATTTTCACGAAACCACTATTCTTCAACTTGAATTGGACTAAAAATCCATCCCTGAAAATAAAAATTCTCTGAGTAGTGTGTAAAAGCTAATCCTTACCCTGCCTGGGTTGTCCACTGAGCATTTCCCCGAACTCTACCTGAAGTTCTCTGGGCATGGGATTTTGACATGTTCCCCAAACCAAAAGGAATGAGTGGGAAACAATCAAGACAACAGATAGAAGCACTTGCATTTGAATGAGTTTCAAGCATGCTTGGGTACTCGTGTGATCTGAGTGACTCAGTTTTCGAATACAACTGTCGCGTGGTGCACCGCGACCTCCAGGCACCCCGGAGTTTCTGAAAAAAAATTTTCTGCGATTTTTACGAAACCACTTTTCTTCAACTTGAATTGGGCTAAAAATCCATCACTGAAAATAAAAATTCTCTGAGTGGTGTGGAAATACTGATCCTTACCCTGCCTGAGTTGTCCACTGAGAATTTCCGCGAGCTCTACCTGAATTTCTCTGGGCATGGGATTTTGACATGTTCCCCAAACCAAAAGGAATGAGTGGGAAACCATCAAGACAACAGATAGAAGTACTTGCTTTTGAATGAGTTTCAAGCATGCTTGGGTACTCGTGTGATCTGAGTGACTCAGTTTTGGAATACAACTGTCGCGTTGTGCTCCACGACCTCCAGGCACCCCGGAGTTTCTGAAAAAAATTTTTCTGCGATTTTCACGAAACCACTTTTCTTCAACTTGAATTGGGCTAAAAATCCATCACTGAAAATAAAAATTCTCTGAGTAGTGTGGAAATACTGATCCTTACCCTGCCTGGGTTGTCCACTGAGCATTTCCGCGAGCTCTACCTGAAGTTCTCTGGGCATGGGATTTTGACATGTTCCCCAAACCAAAAGGAATGAGTGGGAAACAATCAAGACAACAGATAGAAGCACTTGCATTTGAATGAGTTTCAAGCATGCTTGGGTACTCGTGTGATCTGAGTGACTCAGTTTTCGAATACAACTGTCGCGTGGTGCACTGCGACCTCCAGGCACCCCGGAGTTTCTGAAAAAAAATTTTCTGCGATTTTCACGTAACCACTTTTCTTCAACTTGAATTGGGCTAAAAATCCATCACTGAAAATAAAAATTCTCTGAGTAGTGTGGAAATACTGATCCTTACCCTGCCTGGGGTGTCCACTGAGCATTTCCGCGAACTCTACTTGAATTTCTCTGGGCATTTGATTTTGACATGTTCCCCAAACCAAAAGGAATGAGTGGGAAACAATCAAGACAACAGATAGAAGCACTTGCATTTGAATGAGTTTCAAGCATGCTTGGGTACTCGTGTGATCTGAGTGACTCAGTTTTGGAATACAACTGTCGCGTGGTGCATCGCGACCTCAAGGCACCCCGGAGTTTCTGAAAAAAAATTTTCTGCAATTTTCACGAAACCACTTTTCATCAACTTGAATTGGGCTAAAAATCCATCCCTGAAAATAAATATTCTCTGAGTAGTGTGGAAATGCTGATCCTTACCCTACCTGGGGTGTCCACTGAGCATTTCCACGAACTCTACTTGAAGTTCTCTGGGCATGGGATTTTGACATGTTCCCCAAACCAAAAGGAATGAGTGGGAAACAATCAAGACAACAGATAGAAGCACTTGCATTTGAATTAGTTTCAAGCATGCTTGGGTACTCGTGTGATCTGAGTGACTCAGTTTTCGAATACAACTGTCGCGTGGTGCTCCGCGACCTCCAGGCACCGCGCAGTTTCTGAAATAAATTTTCTGCGATTTTCACGAAACCACTTTTCTTCAACTTGAATTGGGCTAAATATCCATCCCTGAAAATAAAAATTCTCTGAGTAGTGTTTAAATGCTGATCCTTACCCTGCCTGGGATGTCCACTGAGCATTTCCCCGAACTCTACCTGAAGTTCTCTGGGCATGGGATTTTGACATGTTCCCCAAACCAAAAGGAATGAGTGGGAAACAATCAAGAAAAGAGATAGAGGCACTTGCATTTGAATGAGTTTCAAGCATGCTTGGGTACTCATGTGATCTGAGTGACTCAGTTTTGGAATACAACTGTCGCGTGGTGCACCGCGACCTCCAGGCACCCCGGAGTTTCTGAAAAAAAATTTTCTGCGATTTTCACGAAACCACTTTTCTTCAACTTGAATTGGGCTAAAAATCCATCCCTGAAAATAAAAATTCTCTGAGTAGTGTGTAAATGCTGATCCTTACCCTGCCTGGGTTGTCCACTGAGCATTTCCGCGAGCTCTACCTGAAGTTCTCTGGGCATGGGATTTTGACATGTTCCCCAAACCAAAAGGAATGAGTGGGAAACAATCAAGACAACAGATAGAAGCACTTGCATTTGAATGAGTTTCAAGAATGCTTGGGTACTCGTGTGTTCTGAGTGACTCAGTTTTCGAATACAACTGTCGCGTTGTGCACTGCGACCTCCAGGCACCCCGGAGTTTCTGAAAAAAAATTTTCTGCGATTTTCACGAAACCACTTTTCTTAAACTTGAATTGGGCTAAAAATCCATCACTGAAAATGAAAATTCTCTGAGTAGTGTTGTAATCCTGATCCTTACCCTACCTGGGGTGTCCACTGAGCATTTCCGCGAACTCTACTTGAAGTTCTGTGGGCATGGGATTTTGGCATGTTACCCAAACCAAAAGGAATGAGTGGGAAACAATCAAGACAACAGATAGAAGCACTTGCATTTGAATGAGTTTCAAGCATGCTTGGGTACTCATGTGATCTGAGTGACTCAGTTTTGGAATACAACTGTCGCGTGGTGTACCGCGACCTCCAGGCACCCCGGAGTTTCTGAAAAAAAATTTTCTGCGATTTTCACGAAACCACTATTCTTCAACTTGAATTGGACTAAAAATCCATCCCTGAAAATAAAAATTCTCTGAGTAGTGTGTAAAAGCTAATCCTTACCCTGCCTGGGTTGTCCACTGAGCATTTCCCCGAACTCTACCTGAAGTTCTCTGGGCATGGGATTTTGACATGTTCCCCAAACCAAAAGGAATGAGTGGGAAACAATCAAGACAACAGATAGAAGCACTTGCATTTGAATGAGTTTCAAGCATGCTTGGGTACTCGTGTGATCTGAGTGACTCAGTTTTCGAATACAACTGTCGCGTGGTGCACCGCGACCTCCAGGCACCCCGGAGTTTCTGAAAAAAAATTTTCTGCGATTTTTACGAAACCACTTTTCTTCAACTTGAATTGGGCTAAAAATCCATCACTGAAAATAAAAATTCTCTGAGTGGTGTGGAAATACTGATCCTTACCCTGCCTGAGTTGTCCACTGAGAATTTCCGCGAGCTCTACCTGAATTTCTCTGGGCATGGGATTTTGACATGTTCCCCAAACCAAAAGGAATGAGTGGGAAACCATCAAGACAACAGATAGAAGTACTTGCTTTTGAATGAGTTTCAAGCATGCTTGGGTACTCGTGTGATCTGAGTGACTCAGTTTTGGAATACAACTGTCGCGTTGTGCTCCACGACCTCCAGGCACCCCGGAGTTTCTGAAAAAAATTTTTCTGCGATTTTCACGAAACCACTTTTCTTCAACTTGAATTGGGCTAAAAATCCATCACTGAAAATAAAAATTCTCTGAGTAGTGTGGAAATACTGATCCTTACCCTGCCTGGGTTGTCCACTGAGCATTTCCGCGAGCTCTACCTGAAGTTCTCTGGGCATGGGATTTTGACATGTTCCCCAAACCAAAAGGAATGAGTGGGAAACAATCAAGACAACAGATAGAAGCACTTGCATTTGAATGAGTTTCAAGCATGCTTGGGTACTCGTGTGATCTGAGTGACTCAGTTTTGGAATACAACTGTCGCGTGGTGTACCGCGACCTCCAGGCACCCCGGAGTTTCTGAAAAAAAAGTTTCTGCGATTTTCACGAAACCCCTTTTCTTCAACTTGAATTGGGATAAAAATCCATCACTGAAAATAAAAATTCTCTGAGTAGTGTGGAAATACTGATCCTTACCCTGCCTGGGTTGTCCACTGAGCATTTCCGCGAGCTCTACCTGAAGTTCTCTGGGCATGGGATTTTGACATGTTCCCCAAACCAAAAGGAATGAGTGGGAAACAATCAAGACAACAGATAGAAGCACTTGCATTTGAATGAGTTTCAAGCATGCTTGGGTACTCGTGTGATCTGAGTGACTCAGTTTTCGAATACAACTGTCGCGTGGTGCACTGCGACCTCCAGGCACCCCGGAGTTTCTGAAAAAAAAATTTCTGCGATTTTCACGTAACCACTTTTCTTCAACTTGAATTGGGCTAAAAATCCATCACTGAAAATAAAAATTCTCTGAGTAGTGTGGAAATACTGATCCTTACCCTGCCTGGGGTGTCCACTGAGCATTTCCGCGAACTCTACTTGAATTTCTCTGGGCATTTGATTTTGACATGTTCCCCAAACCAAAAGGAATGAGTGGGAAACAATCAAGACAACAGATAGAAGCACTTGCATTTGAATGAGTTTCAAGCATGCTTGGGTACTCGTGTGATCTGAGTGACTCAGTTTTGGAATACAACTGTCGCGTGGTGCATCGCGACCTCAAGGCACCCCGGAGTTTCTGAAAAAAAATTTTCTGCAATTTTCACGAAACCACTTTTCATCAACTTGAATTGGGCTAAAAATCCATCCCTGAAAATAAATATTCTCTGAGTAGTGTGGAAATGCTGATCCTTACCCTACCTGGGGTGTCCACTGAGCATTTCCGCGAACTCTACTTGAAGTTCTCTGGGCATGGGATTTTGACATGTTCCCCAAACCAAAAGGAATGAGTGGGAAACAATCAAGACAACAGATAGAAGCACTTGCATTTGAATTAGTTTCAAGCATGCTTGGGTACTCGTGTGATCTGAGTGACTCAGTTTTCGAATACAACTGTCGCGTGGTGCACCGCGACCTCCAGGCACCGCGCAGTTTCTGAAATAAATTTTCTGCGATTTTCACGAAACCACTTTTCTTCAACTTGAATTGGGCTAAATATCCATCCCTGAAAATAAAAATTCTCTGAGTAGTGTTTAAATGCTGATCCTTACCCTGCCTGGGATGTCCACTGAGCATTTCCCCGAACTCTACCTGAAGTTCTCTGGGCATGGGATTTTGACATGTTCCCCAAACCAAAAGGAATGAGTGGGAAACAATCAAGAAAAGAGATAGAGGCACTTGCATTTGAATGAGTTTCAAGCATGCTTGGGTACTCATGTGATCTGAGTGACTCAGTTTTGGAATACAACTGTCGCGTGGTGCACCGCGACCTCCAGGCACCCCGGAGTTTCTGAAAAAAAATTTTCTGCGATTTTCACGAAACCACTTTTCTTCAACTTGAATTGGGCTAAAAATCCATCCCTGAAAATAAAAATTCTCTGAGTAGTGTGTAAATGCTGATCCTTACCCTGCCTGGGTTGTCCACTGAGCATTTCCCCGAACTCTACCTGAAGTTCTCTGGGCATGGGATTTTGACATATTCCCCAAACCAAAAGGAAAGAGTGGGAAACAATCAAGACAACAGATAGAAGCACTTGCATTTGAATGAGTTTCAAGAATGCTTGGGTACTCGTGTGATCTGAGTGACTCAGTTTTCGAATACAACTGTCGCGTGGTGCACCGCGACCTCCAGGCACCCCAGAGTTTCTGAAAAAAAAAATTCTGCGATTTTCACGAAACCACTTTTCTTCAACTTGTATTGGGCTAAAAATCCATCACTGAAAATAAAAATTCTCTGAGTAGTGTGGAAATACTGATCCTTACCCTGCTTGGGTTGTCCACTGAGCATTTCCGCGAGCTCTACCTGAAGTTCTCTGGGCATGGGATTTTGACATGTTCCCCAAACCAAAAGGAATGAGTGGGAAACAATCAAGACAACAGATAGAAGCACTTGCATTTGAATGAGTTTTAAGCATGCTTGGGTACTCGTGTGATCTGAGTGACTCAGTTTTCGAATACAACTGTCGCGTGGTGCACTGCGACCTCCAGGCACCCCGGAGTTTCTGAAAAAAAATTTTCTGCGATTTTCACGAAACCACTTTTCTTAAACTTGAATTGGGCTAAAAATCCATCACTGAAAATGAAAATTCTCTGAGTAGTGTTGAAATCCTGATCCTTACCCTGCCTGGGTTGTCCACTGAGCATTTCCGCGAGCTCTACCTGAAGTTCTCTGGGCATGGGATTTTGACATGTTCTCCAAACCAAAAGGAATGAGTGGGAAACAATCAAGACAACAGATAGAAGCACTTGCATTTGAATGAGTTTCAAGCATGCTTGGGTACTCATGTGATCTGAGTGATTCAGTTTTGGAATACAACTGTCGCGTGGTACACAGCGACCTCCAGGCACCCCGGAGTTTCTGAAAAAAAATTTTCTGCGATTTTCACGAAACCACTTTTCTTCAACTTGAATTGGGCTAAAAATCCATCCCTGAAAATAAAAATTCTCTGAGTAGTGTGGAAATGCTGATCCTTAACCTACCTGGGGTGTCCACTGAGCATTTCCGCGAACTCTACTTGAAGTTCTCTGGGCATGGGATTTTGACATATTACCCAAACCAAAAGGAATGAGTGGGAAACAATCAAGACAACAGATAGAAGCACTTGCATTTGAATGAGTTTCAAGCATGCTTGGGTACTCGTGTGATCTGAGTGACTCAGTTTTCGAATACAACTGTCGCGTGGTGCACCGCGAACTCCAGGCACCCCGGAGTTTCTGAAAAAAAATTTTCTGCGATTTTCACGAAACCACTTTTCTTCAACTTGAATTGGGCTAAAAATCCATCCCTGAAAATAGAAATTCTCTGAGTAGTGTGTAAATGCTGATCCTTACCCTGCCTGGGTTGTCCACTGAGCATTTCCCCGAACTCTACCTGAAGTTCTCTGGGCATGGGATTTTGACATGTTCCCCAAACCAAAAGGAATGAGTGGGAAACAATCAAGAGAACAGATAGAAGCACTTGCATTTGAATGAGTTTCAAACATGCTTGGGTACTCGTGTGATCTGAGTGACTCAGTTTTCGAATACAACTGTCGCGTGGTGGACCGCGACCTCCAGGCACCCCGGAGTTTCTGAAAAAAAATTTTCTGCGATTTTCACGAAACCACATTTCTTCAACTTGAATTGGGCTAAAAATCCATCCCTGAAAATAAATATTCTCTGAGTAGTGTGGAAATGCTGATCCTTACCCTACCTGGGGTGTCCACTGAGCATTTCCGCGAACTCTACTTGAAGTTCTCTGGGCATGGGATTTTGACATGTTCCCCAAACCAAAATTAATGAGTGGGAAACAATCAAGACAACAGATAGAAGCACTTGCATTTGAATGAGTTTCAAGCATGCTTGGGTACTCGTGTGATCTGAGTGACTCAGTTTTGGAATACAACTGTCGCGTGGTGCACCGCGACCTCCAGGCACCCCGGAGTTTTTGAAAAAAAATTTTCTGCGATTTTCACGAAACCACTTTTCTTCAACTTGAATTGGGCTAAAAATCCATCCCTGAAAATAAAAATTCTCTGAGTAGTGTGTAAATGCTGATCCTTACCCTGCCTGGGTTGTCCACTGAGCATTTCCCCGAACTCTACCTGAAGTTCTCTGGGCATGGGATTTTGACATGTTCCCCAAACCAAAAGGAATGAGTGGGAAACAATCAAGACAACAGATAGAAGCACTTGCATTTGAATGAGTTTCAAGCATGCTTGGGTACTCGTGTGATCTGAGTGACTCAGTTTTCGAATACAACTGTCGCGTGGTGCACCGCGAACTCCAGGCACCCCGGAGTTTCTGAAAAAAAATTTTCTGCGATTTTCACGAAACCACTTTTCTTCAACTTGAATTGGGCTAAAAATCCATCCCTGAAAATAGAAATTCTCTGAGTAGTGTGTAAATGCTGATCCTTACCCTGCCTGGGTTGTCCACTGAGCATTTCCCCGAACTCTACCTGAAGTTCTCTGGGCATGGGATTTTGACATGTTCCCCAAACCAAAAGGAATGAGTGGGAAACAATCAAGAGAACAGATAGAAGCACTTGCATTTGAATGAGTTTCAAACATGCTTGGGTACTCGTGTGATCTGAGTGACTCAGTTTTCGAATACAACTGTCGCGTGGTGGACCGCGACCTCCAGGCACCCCGGAGTTTCTGAAAAAAAATTTTCTGCGATTTCACGAAACCACTTTTCTTCAACTTGAATTGGGCTAAAAATCCATCCCTGAAAATAAATATTCTCTGAGTACTGTGGAAATGCTGATCCTTACCCTACCTGGGGTGTCCACTGAGCATTTCCGCGAACTCTACTTGAAGTTCTCTGGGCAAGGGATTTTGACATGTTACCCAAACCAAAAGGAATGAGTGGGAAACAATCAAGACAACAGATAGAAGCACTTGCATTTGAATGAGTTTCAAGCATGCTTGGGTACTCGTGTGATCTGAGTGACTCAGTTTTGGAATACAACTGTCGCGTGGTGTACCGCGACCTCCAGGCACCCCGGAGTTTCTGAAAAAAAATTTTCTGCGATTTTCACGAAACCACTATTCTTCAACTTGAATTGGACTAAAAATCCATCCCTGAAAATAAAAATTCTCTGAGTAGTGTGTAAAAGCTAATCCTTACCCTGCCTGGGTTGTCCACTGAGCATTTCCCCGAACTCTACCTGAAGTTCTCTGGGCATGGGATTTTGACATGTTCCCCAAACCAAAAGGAATGAGTGGGAAACAATCAAGACAACAGATAGAAGCACTTGCATTTGAATGAGTTTCAAGCATGCTTGGGTACTCGTGTGATCTGAGTGACTCAGTTTTCGAATACAACTGTCGCGTGGTGCACCGCGACCTCCAGGCACCCCGGAGTTTCTGAAAAAAAATTTTCTGCGATTTTTACGAAACCACTTTTCTTCAACTTGAATTGGGCTAAAAATCCATCACTGAAAATAAAAATTCTCTGAGTGGTGTGGAAATACTGATCCTTACCCTGCCTGAGTTGTCCACTGAGAATTTCCGCGAGCTCTACCTGAATTTCTCTGGGCATGGGATTTTGACATGTTCCCCAAACCAAAAGGAATGAGTGGGAAACAATGAAGAAAAGAGATAGAGGCACTTGCATTTGAATGAGTTTCAAGCATGCTTGGGTACTCGTGTGATCTGAGTGACTCAGTTTTGGAATACAACTGTCGCGTGGTGCACCGCTACCTCCAGGCACCCCGGAGTTTCTGAAAAAAAATTTTCTGCGATTTTCACGAAACCACTTTTCTTCAACTTGAATTGGGCTAAAAATCCATCACTGAAAATAAAAATTCTCTGAGTAGTGTGGAAATACTGATCCTTACCCTGCCTTGGTTGTCCACTGAGCATTTCCGCGAGCTCTACCTGAAGTTCTCTGGGCATGGGATTTTGACATGTTCCCCAAACCAAAAGGAATGAGTGGGAAACAATCAAGACAACAGATAGAAGCACTTGCATTTGAATGAGTTTCAAGCATGCTTGGGTACTCGTGTGATCTGAGTGACTCAGTTTTGGAATACAACTGTCGCGTGGTGCACCGCGACCTCCAGGCACCCCGGAGTTTCTGAAAAAAAAATTTCTGTGATTTTCACGAAACCACTTTTCTTCAACTTGAATTGGGCTAAAAATCCATCCCTGAAAATAAATATTCTCTGAGTATTGTGGAAATGCTGATCCTTACCCTACCTGGGGTGTCCACTGAGCATTTCCGCGAACTCTAGTTGAAGTTCTCTGGGCATGGGATTTTGACATATTAACCAAACCAAAAGGAATGAGTGGGAAACAATCAAGACAACAGATAGAAGCACTTGCATTTGAATGAGTTTCAAGCATGCTTGGGTACTCGTGTGATCTGAGTGACTCAGTTTTCGAATACAACTGTCGCGTGGTGCACCGCGAACTCCAGGCACTCCGTAGTTTCTGAAAAAAAATTTTCTGCGATTTTCACGAAACCACTTTTCTTCAACTTGAATTGGGTAAAAATCCATCACTGAAAATAAAAATTCTCTGAGTAGTGTGGAAATGCTGATCCTTACCCTGCCTGGGTTGTCCACTGAGCATTTCCGCGAGCTCTACCTGAAGTTCTCTGGGCATTGGATTTTGACATATTCCCTAAACCAAAAGGAATGAGTGGGAAACAATCAAGACAACAGATAGAAGCACTTGCATTTGAATGAGTTTCAAGCATGCTTGGGTACTCGTGTGATCTGAGTGACTCAGTTTTGGAATACAACTGTCGCGTGGTGCACCGCGACCTCCAGGCACCCCGGAGTTTCTGAAAAAAAATTTTCTGCGATTTTCACGAAACCACTTTTCTTCAACTTGAAATGGGCTAAAAATCCATCACTGAAAATAAAAATTCTCTGAGTAGTGTGGAAATACTGATCCTTACCTTGCCTGGGTGTCCACTGAGCATTTCCGCGAGCTCTACCTGAAGTTCTCTGTGCATGGAATTTTGACATGTTCCCCAAACCAAAAGGAATGAGTGGGAAACAATCAAGACAACAGATAGAAGCACTTGCATTTGAATGAGTTTCAAGCATGCTTGGGTACTCGTGTGATCTGAGTGACTCAGTTTTCGAATACAACTGTCGCGTGGTGCATGGCGACCTCCAGGCACCCCGGAGTTTCTGAAAAAAAATTTTCTGCGATTTTCACGAAACCACTTTTCTTCAACTTGAATTGGGCTAAAAATCCACCACTGAAAATAAAAATTCTCTGAGTAGTGTGTAAATGCTGATCCTTACCGTGCCTGGGTTGTCCACTGAGCATTTCCCCGAACTCTACCTGAAGTTCTCTGGGCATGGGATTTTGACATGTTCCCCAAACCAAAAGGAATGAGTGGGAAACAATCAAGAAAAGAGATAGAGGCACTTGCATTTGAATGAGTTTCAAGAATGCTTGGGTACTCATGTGATCTGAGTGACTCAGTTTTGGAATACAACTGTCGCGTGGTGCACCGCGACCTCCAGGCACCCCGGAGTTTCTGAAAAAAAATTTTCTGCGATTTTCACGAAACCACTTTTCTTCAACATGAATTGGGCTAAAAATCCATCCCTGAAAATAAAAATTCTCTGAGTAGTGTGTAAATGCTGATCCTTACCCTGCCTGGGTTGTCCACTGAGCATTTCCCCGAACTCTACTGAAGTTCTCTGGGCATGGGATTTTGACATGTTCCCCAAACCAAAAGGAATGAGTGGGAAACAATCAAGACAACAGATAGAAGCACTTGCATTTGAATGAGTTTCAAGCATGCTTGGGTACTCGTGTGATCTGAGTGATTCAGTTTTGGAATACAACTGTCGCGTGGTGCACCGCGACCTCCAGGCACCCCGGAGTTTCTGAAAAAAAATTTTCTGCGATTTTCACTAAACCACTTTTCTTCAACTTGAATTGGGCTAAAAATCCATCACTGAAAATAAAAATTCTCTGAGTAGTGTGGAAATACTGATCCTTACCCTGCCTGGGTTGTCCACTTACAGATGCAGCCATTCAAAATGCGTGAGGTATTTCGCGGCATACCCCGGTGGGCGTGTCACAGTATCACGCGGTATGACGCAGTTAACGTGGTGTCACGTGGTTAACTATCCGGCGTCGCCTTGTAAAACCGCCAGGGGGAGCTTAACCTCTCATGTACAGCATTTGAGCCTTTAATTTTGAACTGTGTATTACAGCATGTTAATCATCAGTCATTAAAATGTTGGTTTATTTTAATGAAAGCAAGATTGCTCAGTTGGACAAAAGTACACAGCCTACCTTTATCATAAATATTTATGCATCAAAGCCTTTACTGAAGATATTACTAATAGTATTAATAATGGATGACTTTAGACAAGCTGTATACTCAAAGTATAATTTCTTTAGCACATTTGTACAAGCACTTGGAATCTGTCCAAGCCATACTTTGTCAGGCATTTTGTTTTACTTCAACGGGCATAAAAACTTCCTAGCTTTTAACAGGGCGTTTCATAATTTCTAACTACGAAAATGATTTAAAATGCGACACTTATCATTCAACTAGAGCTTAAAATATCACAAGGATCCTCAAGAGCACAGCAAAGAGTGTATTAAAAGACACTTGTATTTATCAACGCTTTCTTTTCCGTATACCAGATTTTATGGAACCACTTCAGAGGGGTGTCAGCCAGTCAGATTCCAGGATTCGGCACTTTAAAGGAAAAATACACACCGGTATTCCATTTCTCCCTAACGATTTTAAGCATCGAAGTATTTAACTAGCATGTGAAATAGCGTGTGAAAAAGTGGTAGTTTTAAGCTTTTCTGCTAATATAATATGGAATCGATATTGATTTAAATCGTGTTCTGATTTAAATCGCAAACGCGTGTTTAATTATATGTGTTTTTTAATCATAATCAGGCTAATGCAACATAAATTGATACAGTATCTTTGTCTTCTAAGCATCTTAATAAACTTTCAGCATAGCTTTCTACCCGTCAAGATTTATATTTCTTGGGATTTTGGGATCAAACGTGGAAGGATTAGATTATAATCGTTTTTATTTGTCAAATACGTGATTGTATTTCTGAATGTTATGTGACACCTACAGTAGTTCACTGCTTTAAATACATCGAATTAAGAAAGTTATGTGTAGCACTTTAGATCTTTTTTCTGAACCAGGGAAAATCTGATCATGTTTCTCTATAACAATAATAAAAAAAACTTTATTTTACATATCGCCTTTAAAAGTGGCATCTCAAAGCAATACAGTAGATCGAAAAACAGTTAAAAGGGACCAGATTAAATACCAGACAATCGCAAACGCATTTTCAATAAAATTATTTTATTCATTCAGCAGTTTGTGAGAGGAACATCCAGCAGGGAGAGACACACACACCGGTTTTCATTGACAAAATTGTTTTTTTTCAATTCCTTTTGTCTAACAGGAATGTTTTGTTTGTGGACAAACTGTTAGACAAGAGGAAAAGACCGCCTCCTCCTACGAAGCATTAATCGCGTATCTAAGGAAAATTGCAGTATACCTTTGTTCATGCACATCATTATACAGTACAGTATCTCAATTTGTATTTCGATAAAAAAAATCGTTTGCCCAGCCACTACTGTTGTTATTGTTTTTATCCTGTAAAGCGTTTTCTTTTTCTGCGTTTTCCATTTCCTTTTTCTGATCACTCGCTTTCTGGATACACATCTCACCTGTCCTGTTCTTTGTTTTCCTGGTTTGCTGATTATGCCTGCTGCGGTCCACTCCTACCCTCACACCTAAAGAATACTATTTTAAATTTCTTGGCGCAGTTCATTAACCCTTGTATGTGCTGTCCGCGCCCAAAATGCAATTAAAAAAAAGTAAAAAACCGCGCTCAAAATGCAATTTAGAGCTTAATAAGATACACTCCACAGGCAAAATTAAAGACAAAATTAAAGACGATTAAAATCTGTAATCTTTCCACTTGTACTGTGAGTCATCGGACAGTTTCTGCTTTGTGTAAGGATGGTGAGAAAGCTGTGTTCAATGTATTTAAGGGACTCAGAAGTAAAAGAAGATGCTTCATATTGCGTGACTAATTTTAAAAACCAAGTTATAAATGCAGACGCTCCCTCGGTGCCGCGCCGGGTGTAAATATCAAAGTATACATTCCCAACAAGAATTGTACCCATCTGTCAAACAAATAAAACACCTTGAATTGAATTGAGGGAGAGATGGGGGTAGTGGGACAGAGATACTGTAGACAGACTCAAGGCAAATAAGATACTTATGGGTACGCAGGCATTCACGACAGCAACATACGAAACGTTTGCACGTACTGTATAGTTAAGTTATTACTTGGTTTTCAAAGTGCAACGAAATACAATATTGTTGTTGCTGCTGTTCTGGTTGTTTTTATCCCGTAAAGCGTTTTGAGAAGCCACCTTTAAAGGCGATATATACTGTAAAACCACTGATTCTTATGGAATGTGCTCCGCAGGAGATTCAAATTTTTATTTATTTATTTTTTAATCGCGTATCTTAGGAAATCTCAGTATAACTTTGTTCATGAACAGTGGCATGTTACATTATCATTCGTTTTTTTAACAAGGCTCGCCAGCTAATGTGAATCGAAACCTGTCTTGCTAGCTTTTAAAGTCGTGCATGTGTAAACTGTACTAGAGGGCATGCAAGTTACTCTGCCCCTTTCAGTGGCAGGGAGTCCCTCTGCTGCAACACACAGCAGACAGAACGGGAGACTATTGCCTTTCATATCTGACACCAGTGAAGTAAAAGGGGTGTCTAAAGGGGTGATTTTAGACCACATTTTAGTTACTTTATTTTGGTTACTTTTAACATTTCTGTAATTTACAGTAGATGTCACAATAGAAGCCCGAAGCCTATTATACTCAGTCTAGCCTTGGATCCTCTGAGTCCCTTGACTCAGTTATTGCATATTAATTTCTTGAGATACGCGATTCCATATTATATTCCCTTTTAATCAAATTCTAAAAGTATGCTTGTTGACTCCGGTATCGCGTTACTTAAAGACTTCGATGCTTAAAATGTTTAGGGAGAAATGGAATACTGGTGTGTATGTTTTCTTTAAAGTACCGAGACCAGCCATATACTGAACGTTTAAGTTCCAAAATTAATATCGTTTATGGACTTCACACGCGTTGCAGTATGCTCCTATTCTTTTTATGCTCAGGCACTAAAATCTCCCTTCTGCTTTGTGTAAGGATGGTATCAAGAGCAATCTTAAGTGGTGAGAAAGCTGTGTTCAATGTATTTAAGGGACTCAAAAGTAAATGAAGATGCTTCATATTGCTTGACTAATTTTAAAAACCAAGTTATAAATGCAGACGCTCCCTCGGTGCCGCGCCGGGTGTAAATATCAAAGTATACATTCCCAACAAGAATTGTACCCATCTGTCATGCAAATAAAACACCTTGAATTGAATTGAGGGAGAGATGGGGGTAGTGGGACAGAGATACTGTAGACAGACTCAAGGCAAATAAGATACTTATGGGTACGCAGACATTCACGACAGCAACATACGAAACGTTTGCACGTACTGTATAGTTAAGTTATTACTTGGTTTTCAAAGTGCAACGAAATACAATATTGTTGTTGCTGCTGTTCTGGTTGTTTTTATCCCGTAAAGCGTTTTGAGAAGCCACCTTTAAAGGCGATATATACTGTAAAACCACTGATTCTTATGGAATGTGTTCCGCGGGAGATTCAAATTTTTATTTATTTATTTTTTAATCGCGTATCTTAGGAAATCTCAGTATAACTTTGTTCATGAACAGTGGCATGTTACATTATCATTCGTTTTTTTAACAAGGCTCGCCAGCTAATGTGAATCGAAACCTGTCTTGCTAGCTTTTAAAGTCGTGCATGTGTAAACTGTACTAGAGGGCATGCAAGTTACTCTGCCCCTTTCAGCGGCAGGGAGTCCCTCTGCTGCAACACACAGCAGACAGAACGGGAGACTATTGCCTTTCATATCTGACACCAGTGAAGTAAAAGGGGTGTCTAAAGGGGTGATTTTAGACCACATTTTAGTTACTTTATTTTGGTTACTTTTAACATTTCTGTAATTTACAGTAGATGTCACAATAGAAGCCCGAAGCCTATTATACTCAGTCTAGCCTTGGATCCTCTGAGTCCCTTGACTCAGTTATTGCATATTAATTTCTTGAGATACGCGATTCCATATTATATTCCCTTTTAATCAAATTCTAAAAGTATGCTTGTTGACTCCGGTATCGCGTTACTTAAAGACTTCGATGCTTAAAATGTTTAGGGAGAAATGGAATACTGGTGTGTATGTTTTCTTTAAAGTACCGAGACCAGCCATATACTGAACGTTTAAGTTCCAAAATTAATATCGTTTATGGACTTCACACGCGTTGCAGTATGCTCCTATTCTTTTTATGCTCAGGCACTAAAATCTCCCTTCTGCTTTGTGTAAGGATGGTATCAAGAGCAATCTTAAGTGGTGAGAAAGCTGTGTTCAATGTATTTAAGGGACTCAAAAGTAAAAGAAGATGCTTCATATTGCTTGACTAATTTTAAAAACCAAGTTATAAATGCAGACGCTCCCTCGGTGCGCTGCTCTGGTGCGCCGGCTGTTACACAGTGCCTGTCTGCCGTAAGCGTTACAATATACATACCCAACACTGCTTGTACCCATCTGTCATGCAAATAAAACACCTTGAATTGAATTGAATTGAGGGGAGAGGGGGGGAATACTAAAGCCAATACTGGCTCAATACCCTCAATGGGCTTTGACGTGCTAATGCGTTGGTTTAACAGTCCGGGTGTGGCAGGCTTCCAATGTCAACTCGACTCGATTGGAAGACAATGAACGTATTTTAGCCCTAAATGAATTAATAGCAAACATGGTTTACATAAAATACATTTTTCCAAGAAAGTTTATAATAATACGATCTATAGTTGAAATCTGAGCCTACTTTAAAAATAAAGGAAAAGCATTTTCAGAGAGTAATCATGCTGTGTTTATGTAGAAAAAGCGATTAGGTTTACGAGCAATCTAATTACCTATTCGCTTAAAACGCTATTAAAAATTTACTCTGTTGCACACACACACACAATAGAAGCAGGCACCGCTGTCAGAAGGGAAGATATGTTCAAAATATCGCAAATATCGATCATGTTGCGATATTTTGAAATATAAAAGTCAATTGATTGTCCATAATATCGCTATTCTATTTTTTCGAAGAAATGTTTGTTAAAAGAAAAGACCAGCACCAGCTGGATTCGAAAACACAACCTGTCAGCTGGTAGTCACGTCTACAAGACAGCTCACATGAACAGGCAGGCGAAACAGCCCTACACAGCCCTGTCGCAGCACACGAATACCATTATTAAATTCTTTAGATACGCGATTCCATATTATATTCCCTTTTAATCAAATTCTAAAAGTATGCTTGTTGACTCCGGTATCGCGTTAGTTAAAGACTTCGAAGCTTAAAATGTTTAGGGAGAAATGGAATACTGGTGTGTATTTTTTTCTTTAAAGTACCAAGACCAGCTATACACTGTATGTTTATGTTCCAAAATTAATATCGTTTATGACCTTCACACGCGTTACAGTATGCTCCTATTCTTTTTATGCTCAGCTACTAAGATTTCCCTTCAGTGGTAAAATTCAATACCTACAACGGGCACAGCAAAGACGTTTACTGTCTTTCTACGACAGACCAACGGACCACGAGTGCCCCTGTCGGTCAACCAATCACGTACTGCGGTGCCCCGCGTCATCTTGCGTCATACTGAGCGACGTCACCTGCGGTACGTGTCTGTAACGCGCACTTTGAATGGCTGCATCTGTAGCATTTCCACGAGCTCTACCTGAAGTTCTCTGGGCATGGGATTTTGACATGTTCCCCAAACCAAAAGGAATGAGTGGGAAACAATCAAGACAACAGATAGAAGCACTTGCATTTGAATGAGTTTCAAGCATGCTTGGGTACTCGTGTGATCTGAGTGACTCAGTTTTGGAATACAACTGTCGCGTGGTGCACCGCGACCTCCAAGCACCCCGGAGTTTCTGAAAAAAATTTTCTGCGATTTACACGAAACCACTTTTCTTCAACTTGAATTGGGCTAAAAATCCATCACTGAAAATAATAATTCTCTGAGTAGTGTGGAAATACTGATCCTTACCCTGCCTGGGTTGTCCACTGAGCATTTCCGCGAGCTCTACCTGAAGTTCTCTGGGCATTGGATTTTGACATATTCCCTAAACCAAAAGGAATGAGTGGGAAACAATCAAGACAACAGATAGAAGCACTTGCATTTGAATGAGTTTCAAGCATGCTTGGGTACTCATGTGATCTGACTGACTCAGTTTTGGAATACAACTGTCGCGTGGTGCACCGCGACCTCCAGGCACCCCGGAGTTTCTGAAAAAAAATTTTCTGCGATTTTCACGAAACCAATTTTCTTCAACTTGAAATGGGCTAAAAATCCATCACTGAAAATAAAAATTCTCTGAGTAGTGTGGAAATACTGATCCTTACCCTGCCTGGGTGTCCACTGAGCATTTCCGCGAGCTCTACCTGAAGTTCTCTGTGCATGGAATTTTGACATGTTCCCCAAACCAAAAGGAATGAGTGGGAAACAATCAAGACAACAGATAGAAGCACTTGCATTTGAATGAGTTTCAAGCATGCTTGGGTACTCGTGTGATCTGAGTGACTCAGTTTTCGAATACAACTGTCGCGTGGTGCATGGCGACCTCCAGGCACCCCGGAGTTTCTGAAAAAAAATTTTCTGCGATTTTCACGAAACCACTTTTCTTCAACTTGAATTGGGCTAAAAATCCACCACTGAAAATAAAAATTCTCTGAGTAGTGTGTAAATGCTGATCCTTACCCTGCCTGGGTTGTCCACTGAGCATTTCCCCGAACTCTACCTGAAGTTCTCTGGGCATGGGATTTTGACATGTTCCCCAAACCAAAAGGAATGAGTGGGAAACAATCAAGAAAAGAGATAGAGGCACTTGCATTTGAATGAGTTTCAAGCATGCTTGGGTACTCATGTGATCTGAGTGACTCAGTTTTGGAGTACAACTGTCGCGTGGTGCACCGCGACCTCCAGGCACCCCGGAGTTTCAGAAAAAAAATTTTCTGCGATTTTCAAGAAACCACTTTTCTTCAACTTGAATTGGGCTAAAAATCCATCCCTGAAAATAAAAATTCTCTGAGTAGTGTGTAAATGCTGATCCTTACCCTGCCTGGGTTGTCCACTGAGCATTTCCCCGAACTCTACCTGAAGTTCTCTGGGGATGAGATTTTGACATGTTCCCCAAACCAAAAGGAATGAGTGGGAAACAATCAAGAAAAGAGATAGAGGCACTTGCATTTGAATGAGTTTCAAGCATGCTTGGTTACTCATGTGATCTGAGTGACTCAGTTTTGGAATACAACTGTCGCGTGGTGCACTGCGACCTCCAGGCACCCCGGAGTTTCTGAAAAAAAATTTTCTGCGATTTTCACGAAACCACTTTTCTTCAACATGAATTGGGCTAAAAATCCATCCCTGAAAATAAAAATTCTCTGAGTAGTGTGTAAATGCTGATCCTTACCCTGCCTGGGTTGTCCACTGAGCATTTCCCCGAACTCTACCTGAAGTTCTCTGGGCATGGGATTTTGACATGTTCCCCAAACCAAAAGGAATGAGTGGGAAACAATCAAGACAACAGATAGAAGCACTTGCATTTGAATGAGTTTCAAGCATGCTTGGGTACTCGTGTGATCTGAGTGATTCAGTTTTGGAATAGAACTGTCGCGTGGTGCACCGCGACCTCCAGGCACCCCGGAGTTTCTGATAAAAAATTTTCTGCGATTTTCACAAAACCACTTTTCTTCAACTTAATTGGGCTAAAAATCCATCACTGAAAATAAAAATTCTCTGAGTAGTGTGGAAATACTGATTATTACCCTGCCTGGGTTGTCCACTTAGCATTTCCACGAGCACTACCTGAAGTTCTCTGGGCATGGGATTTTGACATGTTACCCAAACCAAAAGGAATGAGTGGGAAACAATCAAGACAACAGATAGAAGCACTTGCATTTGAATGAGTTTCAAGCATGCTTGGGTACTCGTGTGATCTGAGTGACTCAGTTTTGGAATAGAACTGTCGCGTGGTGCACCGCGACCTCCAGGCACCCCGGAGTTTCTGAAAAAAAATTTTCTGCGATTTTCACGAAACCACTTTTCTTCAACTTGAATTGGGCTAAAAATCCATCACTGAAAATAAAAATTCTCTGAGTAGTGTGGAAATACTGATCCTTACCCTGCCTGGGTTGTCCACTGAGCATTTCCGCGAGCTCTACCTGAAGTTCTCTAGGCATGGGATTTTCACATGTTCCCCAAACCAAAAGGAATGAGTGGGAAACAATCAAGACAACAGATAGAAGCACTTGCATTTGAATGAGTTTCAAGCATGCTTGGGTACTCGTGTGATCTGAGTGACTCAGTTTTGGAATACAACTGTCGCGTGGTGCACCGCGACCTCCAAGCACCCCGGAGTTTCTGAAAAAAAATTTCTGCGATTTACACGAAACCACTTTTCTTCAACTTGAATTGGGCTAAAAATCCATCACTGAAAATAACAATTCTCTGAGTAGTGTGGAAATACTGATCCTTACCCTGCCTGGGTTGTCCACTGAGCATTTCCGCGAGCTCTACCTGAAGTTCTCTGGGCATTGGATTTTGACATATTCCCTAAACCAAAAGGAATGAGTGGGAAACAATCAAGACAACAGATAGAAGCACTTGCATTTGAATGAGTTTCAAGCATGCTTGGGTACTCGTGTGATCTGAGTGACTCAGTTTTGGAATACAACTGTCGCGTGGTGCACCGCGACCTCCAGGCACCCCGGAGTTTCTGAAAAAAAATTTTCTGCGATTTTCACGAAACCACTTTTCTTCAACTTGAAATGTGCTAAAAATCCATCACTGAAAATAAAAATTCTCTGAGTAGTGTGGAAATACTGATCCTTACCCTGCCTGGGTGTTCACTGAGCATTTCCGCGAGCTCTACCTGAAGTTCTCTGTGCATGGAATTTTGACATGTTCCCCAAACCAAAAGGAATGAGTGGGAAACAATCAAGACAACAGATAGAAGCACTTGCATTTGAATGAGTTTCAAGCATGCTTGGGTACTCGTGTGATCTGAGTGACTCAGTTGTGGAATACAACTGTCGCGTGGTGCATAGCGACCTCAAGGCACCCCGGAGTTTCTGAAAAAAAATTTTCTGCAATTTTCACGAAACCACTTTTCATCAACTTGAATTGGGCTAAAAATCCATCACTGAAAATAAATATTCTCTGAGTAGTGTGGAAATGCTGATCCTTACCCTACCTGGGGTGTCCACTGAGCATTTCCGCGAACTCTACTTGAAGTTCTCTGGGCATGGGATTTTGACATGTTACCCAAACCAAAAGGAATGAGTGGGAAACAATCAAGACAACAGATAGAAGCACTTGCATTTGAATGAGTTTCAAGCATGCTTGGGTACTCGTGTGATCTGAGTGACTCAGTTTTCGAATACAACTGTCGCGTGGTGCATGGCGACCTCCAGGCACCCCGGAGTTTCTGAAAAAATATTTTCTGCGATTTTCACGAAACCACTTTTCTTCAACTTGAATTGGGCTAAAAATCCACCACTGAAAATAAAAATTCTCTGAGTAGTGTGGAAATACTGATCCTTACCCTGCCTGGGTTGTCCACTGAGCATTTCCGCGAGCTCTACCTGAAGTTCTCTGGGCATTGGATTTTGACATATTCCCTAAACCAAAAGGAATGAGTGGTAAACAATCAAGACAACAGATAGAAGCACTTGCATTTGAATGAGTTTCAAGCATGCTTGGGTACTCGTGTTATATGAGTGACTCAGTTGTGGAATACAACTGTCGCGTGGTGCACCGCGACCTCCAGGCACCCCGGAGTTTCTGAAAAAAAAATTTCTGCGATTTTCACGAAACCACTTTTCTTCAACTTGAATTGGGCTAAAAATCCATCACTGAAAATAAAAATTCTCTGAGTAGTATGGAAATACTGATCCTTACCCTGCCTGGGTTGTCCACTGAGCATTTCCGCGAGCTCTACCTAAAGTTCTCTGGGCATGGGGTTTTGACATGTTACCCAAACCAAAAGGAATGAGTGGGAAACAATCAAGACAACAGATAGAAGCACTTGCATTTGAATGAGTTTCAAGCATGCTTGGGTACTCGTGTGATCTGAGTGACTCAGTTGTGGAATACAACTGTCGCGTGGTGCATCGCGACCTCAAGGCACCCCGGAGTTTCTGAAAAAAAATTTTCTGCGATTTTCACAAAACCACTTTTCTTCAACTTGGATTGGACTAAAAATCCATCACTGAAAATAAAAATTTTCTGAGTAGTGTGGAAATACTGATCCTTACCCTGCCTGGGTTGTCCACTGAGCATTTCCGCGAGCTCTACCTGAAGTTCTCTGGGCATGGGATTTTGACATGTTCCCCAAACCAAAAGGAATGAGTGGGAAACAATCAAGACAACAGATAGAAGCACTTGCATTTGAATGAGTTTCAAGCATGCTTGGGTACTTGTGTGATCTGAGTGATTCAGTTTTGGAATAGAACTGTCGCGTGGTGCACCGCGACCTCCAGGCACCCCGGAGTTTCTGAAAAAAAATTTTCTGCGATTTTCACGAAACCACTTTTCTTCAACTTGAATTGGGCTAAAAATCCATCACTGAAAATAAAAATTCTCTGAGTAGTGTGGAAATACTGATCCTTACCCTGCCTGGGTTGTCCCCTGAGCATTTCCGTGAGCTCTACCTGAAGTTCTCTGGGCATGGGATTTTGACATGTTCCCCAAACCAAAATTAATGAGTGGGAAACAATCAAGACAACAGATAGAAGCACTTGCATTTGAATGAGTTTCAAGCATGCTTGGGTACTCGTGTGATCTGAGTGACTCAGTTTTGGAATACAACTGTCGCGTTGGGCACCGCGACCTCCAGGCACCCCGGAGTTTCTGAAAAAAAATTTTCTGCGATTTTCACAAAACCACTTTTCTTCAACTTGAATTGGGCTAAAAATCAATCCCTGAAAATAAAAATTCTCTGAGTAGTGTGTAAATGCTGATCCTTACCCTGCCTGGGTTGTCCACTGAGCATTTCCCCGAACTCTACCTGAAGTTCTCTGGGCATGGGATTTTGACATGTTCCCCAAACCAAAAGGAATGAGTGGGAAACAATCAAGAAAAGAGATAGAGGCACTTGCATTTGAATGAGTTTCAAGCATGCTTGGGTACTCATGTGATCTGAGTGACTCAGTTTTGGAATACAACTGTCGCGTGGTGCACCGCGACCTCCAGGCACCCCGGAGTTTCTGAAAAAAAATTTTCTGCGATTTTCACGAAACCACTTTTCTTCAACATGAATTGGGCTAAAAATCCATCCCTGAAAATAAAAATTCTCTGAGTAGTGTGTAAATGCTGATCCTTACCCTGCCTGGGTTGTCCACTGAGCATTTCCCCGAACTCTACCTGAAGTTCTCTGGGCATGGGATTTTGACATGTTCCCCAAACCAAAAGGAATGAGTGGGAAACAATCAAGACAACAGATAGAAGCACTTGCATTTGAATGAGTTTCAAGCATGCTTGGGTACTCGTGTGATCTGAGTGATTCAGTTTTGGAATAGAACTGTCGCGTGGTGCACCGCGACCTCCAGGCACCCCGGAGTTTCTGATAAAAAATTTTCTGCGATTTTCACAAAACCACTTTTCTTCAACTTGAATTGGGCTAAAAATCCATCACTGAAAATAAAAATTCTCTGAGTAGTGTGGAAATACTGATAATTACCCTGCCTGGGTTGTCCACTTAGCATTTCCACGAGCTCTACCTGAAGTTCTCTGGGCATGGGATTTTGACATGTTCCCCAAACCTAAAGGAATGAGTGGGAAACAATCAAGACAACAGATAGAAGCACTTGCATTTGAATGAGTTTCAAGCATGCTTGGGTACTCGTGTGATCTGAGTGACTCAGTTTTGGAATAGAACTGTCGCGTGGTGCACCGCGACCTCCAGGCACTCCGGAGTTTCTGAAAAAAAATTTTCTGCGATTTTCACGAAACCACTTTTCTTCAACTTGAATTGGGCTAAAAATCCATCACTGAAAATAAAAATTCTCTGAGTAGTGTGGAAATACTGATCCTTACCCTGCCTGGGTTGTCCACTGAGCATTTCCGCGAGCTCTACCTGAAGTTCTCTGGGCATGGGATTTTGACATGTTCCCCAAACCAAAAGGAATGAGTGGGAAACAATCAAGACAACAGATAGAAGCACTTGCATTTGAATGAGTTTCAAGCATGCTTGGGTACTCGTGTGATCTGAGTGACTCAGTTTTGGAATACAACTGTCGCGTGGAGCACTGCGACCTCCAAGCACCCCGGAGTTTCTGAAAAAAAAATTTCTGCGATTTACACGAAACCACTTTTCTTCAACTTGAATTGGGCTAAAAATCCATCACTGAAAATAACAATTCTCTGAGTAGTGTGGAAATACTGATCCTTACCCTGCCTGGGTTGTCCACTGAGCATTTCCGCGAGCTCTACCTGAAGTTCTCTGTGCATGGAATTTTGACATGTTCCCCAAACCAAAATGAATGAGTGGGAAACAATCAAGACAACAGATAGAAGCACTTGCATTTGAATGAGTTTCAAGCATGCTTGGGTACTCGTGTGATCTGAGTGACTCAGTTTTGGAATACAACTGTCGCGTGGAGCACTGCGACCTCCAAGCACCCCGGAGTTTCTGAAAAAAAAATTTCTGCGATTTACACGAAACCACTTTTCTTCAACTTGAATTGGGCTAAAAATCCATCACTGAAAATAACAATTCTCTGAGTAGTGTGGAAATACTGATCCTTACCCTGCCTGGGTTGTCCACTGAGCATTTCCGCGAGCTCTACCTGAAGTTCTCTGTGCATGGAATTTTGACATGTTCCCCAAACCAAAAGGAATGAGTGGGAAACAATCAAGACAACAGATAGAAGCACTTGCATTTGAATCAGTTTCAAGCATGCTTGGGTACTCGTGTGATCTGAGTGACTCAGTTGTGGAATACAACTGTCGCGTGGTGCATAGCGACCTCAAGGCACCCCGGAGTTTCTGAAAAAAAATTTTCTGCAAATTTCACGAAACCACTTTTCATCAACTTGAATTGGGCTAAAAATCCATCACTGAAAATAAATATTCTCTGAGTAGTGTGGAAATGCTGATCCTTACCCTACCTGGGGTGTCCACTGAGCATTTCCGCGAACTCTACTTGAAGTTCTCTGGGCATGGGATTTTGACATGTTACCCAAACCAAAAGGAATGAGTGGGAAACAATCAAGACAACAGATAGAAGCACTTGCATTTGAATGAGTTTCAAGCATGCTTGGGTACTCGTGTGATCTGAGTGACTCAGTTTTCGAATACAACTGTCGCGTGGTGCATGGCGACCTCCAGGCACCCCGGAGTTTCTGAAAAAAAATTTTCTGCGATTTTCACGAAACCACTTTTCTTCAACTTGAATTGGGCTAAAAATCCATCACTGAAAATAAAAATTCTCTGAGTAGTGTGGAAATACTGATCCTTACCCTACCTGGGGTGTCCACTGAGCATTTCCGCGAGCGCTACCTGAAGTTCTCTGGGCATGGGATTTTGACATGTTACCCAAACCAAAAGGAATGAGTGGGAAACAATCAAGACAACAGATAGAAGCACTTGCATTTGAATGAGTTTCAAGCATGCTTGGGTACTCGTGTGATCTGAGTGACTCAGTTTTGGAATACAACTGTGGCGTGGTGCACCGCGACCTCCAGGCACCCCGGAGTTTCTGAAAAAAAATTTTCTGCGATTTTCACGAAACCACTTTTCTTCAACTTGAATTGGGCTAAAAATCCATCACTGAAAATAAAAATTCTCTGAGTAGTGTGGAAATACTGATCCTTACCCTACCTGGGGTGTCCACTGAGCATTTCCGCGAGCGCTACCTGAAGTTCTCTGGGCATGGGATTTTGACATGTTACCCAAACCAAAAGGAATGAGTGGGAAACAATCAAGACAACAGATAGAAGCACTTGCATTTGAATGAGTTTCAAGCATGCTTGGGTACTCGTGTGATCTGAGTGATTCAGTTTTGGAATAGAATTGTCGCGTGGTGCACCGCGACCTCCAGGCACCCCGGAGTTTCTGAAAAAAAATTTTCTGCGATTTTCACGAAACCACTTTTCTTCAACTTGAATTGGGCTAAAAATCCATCACTGAAAATAAAAATTCTCTGAGTAGTGTGGAAATACTGATCCTTACCCTGCCTGGGATGTCCACTGAGCATTTCCGCGAGCTCTACCTGAAGTTCTCTGGTTATTGGATTTTGACATGTTCCCTAAACCAAAAGGAATGAGTGGGAAACAATCAAGACAACAGATAGAAGCACTTGCATTTGAATGAGTTTCAAGCATGCTTGGGTACTCGTGTGATCTGAGTGACTCAGTTTTGGAATACAACTGTCGCGTGGTGCACCACGACATCCAGGCACCCCGGAGTTTCTGAAAAAAAATTTTCTGCGATTTTCACGAAACCACTTTTCTTCAACTTGAATTGGTCTAAAAATCCATCACTGAAAATAACAATTCTCAGAGTAGTGTGGAAATACTGATCCTTACCCTGCCTGGGTTGTCCACTGAGCATTTCCGCGAGCTCTACCTGAAGTTCTCTGGGCATGGGATTTTCACATGTTCCCCAAACCAAAAGGAATGAGTGGGAAACAATCAAGAAAAGAGATAGAGGCACTTGCATTTGAATGAGTTTCAAGCATGCTTGGTTACTCATGTGATCTGAGTGACTCAGTTTTGGAATACAACTGTCGCGTGGTGCACCGCGACCTCCAGGCACCCCGGAGTTTCTGAAAAAAAATTTTCTGCGATTTTCACGAAACCACTTTTCTTCAACATGAATTGGGCTAAAAATCCATCCCTGAAAATAAAAATTCTCTGAGTAGTGTGTAAATGCTGATCCTTACCCTGCCTGGGTTGTCCACTGAGCATTTCCCCGAACTCTACCTGAAGTTCTCTGGGCATGGGATTTTGACATGTTCCCCAAACCAAAAGGAATGAGTGGGAAACAATCAAGACAACAGATAGAAGCACTTGCATTTGAATGAGTTTCAAGCATGCTTGGGTACTCGTGTGATCTGAGTGATTCAGTTTTGGAATAGAACTGTCGCGTGGTGCACCGCGACCTCCAGGCACCCCGGAGTTTCTGATAAAAAATTTTCTGCGATTTTCACAAAACCACTTTTCTTCAACTTGAATTGGGCTAAAAATCCATCACTGAAAATAAAAATTCTCTGAGTAGTGTGGAAATACTGATTATTACCCTGCCTGGGTTGTCCACTTAGCATTTCCACGAGCTCTACCTGAAGTTCTCTGGGCATGGGATTTTGACATGTTCCCCAAACCAAAAGGAATGAGTGGGAAACAATCAAGACAACAGATAGAAGCACTTGCATTTGAATGAGTTTCAAGCATGCTTGGGTATTCGTGTGATCTGAGTGACTCAGTTTTGGAATAGAACTGTCGCGTGGTGCACCGCGACCTCCAGGCACCCCGGAGTTTCTGAAAAAAAATTTTCTGCGATTTTCACGAAACCACTTTTCATCAACTTGAATTGGGCTAAAAATCCATCACTGAAAATAAATATTCTCTGAGTAGTGTGGAAATGCTGATCCTTACCCTACCTGGGGTGTCCACTGAGCATTTCCGCGAACTCTACTTGAAGTTCTCTGGGCATGGGATTTTGACATGTTACCCAAACCAAAAGGAATGAGTGGGAAACAATCAAGACAACATATAGAAGCACTTGCATTTGAATGAGTTTCAAGCATGCTTGGGTACTCCTGTGATCTGAGTGACTCAGTTTTCGAAAACAACTGTCGCGTGGTGCATGGCGACCTCCAGGCACCCCGGAGTTTCTGAAAAAAAATTTTCTGCGATTTTCACGAAACCACTTTTCTTCAACTTGAATTGGGCTAAAAATCCACCACTGAAAATAAAAATTCTCTGAGTAGTGTGGAAATACTGATCCTTACCCTGCCTGGGTTGTCCACTGAGCATTTCCGCGAGCTCTACCTGAAGTTCTCTGGGCATTGGATTTTGACATATTCCCTAAACCAAAAGGAATGAGTGGTAAACAATAAAGACAACAGATAGAAGCACTTGCATTTGAATGAGTTTCAAGCATGCTTGGGTACTCGTGTGATATGAGTGACTCAGTTTTGGAATGCAACTGTCGCGTGGTGCACCGCGACCTCCAGGCACCCCGGAGTTTCTGAAAAAAAATTTTCTGCGATTTTCACGAAACCACTTTTCTTCAACTTGAATTGGGCTAAAAATCCATCACTGAAAATAAAAATTCTCTGAGTAGTGTGGAAATACTGATCCTTACCCTGCCTGGGTTGTCCCCTGAGCATTTCCGTGAGCTCTACCTGAAGTTCTCTGGGCATGGGATTTTGACATGTTCCCCAAACCAAAAGGAATGAGTGGGAAACAATCAAGAAAATAGATAGAGGCACTTGCATTTGAATGAGTTTCAAGCATGCTTGGGTACTCATGTGATCTGAGTGACTCAGTTTTGGAATACAACTGTCGCGTGGTGCACCGCGACCTCCAGGCACCCCGGAGTTTCTGAAAAAAAATTTTCTGCGACTTTCACGAAACCACTTTTCTTCAACATGAATTGGGCTAAAAATCCATCCCTGAAAATAAAAATTCTCTGAGTAGTGTGTAAATGCTGATCCTTACCCTGCCTGGGTTGTCCACTGAGCATTTCCCCGAACTCTACCTGAAGTTCTCTGGGCATGGGATTTTGACATGTTCCCCAAACCAAAAGGAATGAGTGGGAAACAATCAAGACAACAGATAGAAGCACTTGCATTTGAATGAGTTTCAAGCATGCTTGGGTACTCGTGTGATCTGAGTGATTCAGTTTTGGAATAGAACTGTCGCGTGGTGCACCGTGACCTCCAGGCACCCCGGAGTTTCTGATAAAAAATTTTCTGCGATTTTCACAAAACCACTTTTCTTCAACTTGAATTGGGCTAAAAATCCATCACTGAAAATAAAAATTCTCTGAGAAGTGTGGAAATACTGATAATTACCCTGCCTGGGTTGTCCACTTAGCATTTCCACGAGCTCTACCTGAAGTTCTCTGGGCATGGGATTTTGACATGTTCCCCAAACCTAAAGGAATGAGTGGGAAACAATCAAGACAACAGATAGAAGCACTTGCATTTGAATGAGTTTCAAGCATGCTTGGGTACTCGTGTGATCTGAGTGACTCAGTTTTGGAATAGAACTGTCGCGTGGTGCACCGCGACCTCCAAGCACCCCGGAGTTTCTGAAAAAAAAATTTCTGCGATTTACACGAAACCACTTTTCTTCAACTTGAATTGGGCTAAAAATCCATCACTGAAAATAACAATTCTCTGAGTAGTGTGGAAATACTAATCCTTACCCTGCCTGGGTTGTCCACTGAGCATTTCCGCGAGCTCTACCTGAAGTTCTCTGTGCATGGAATTTTGACATGTTCCCCAAACCAAAATGAATGAGTGGGAAACAATCAAGACAACAGATAGAAGCACTTGCATTTGAATGAGTTTCAAGCATGCTTGGGTACTCGTGTGATCTGAGTGACTCAGTTTTGGAATACAACTGTCGCGTGGAGCACTGCGACCTCCAAGCACCCCGGAGTTTCTGAAAAAAAAATTTCTGCGATTTACACGAAACCACTTTTCTTCAACTTGAATTGGGCTAAAAATCCATCACTGAAAATAACAATTCTCTGAGTAGTGTGGAAATACTGATCCTTACCCTGCCTGGGTTGTCCACTGAGCATTTCCGCGAGCTCTACCTGAAGTTCTCTGTGCATGGAATTTTGACATGTTCCCCAAACCAAAAGGAATGAGTGGGAAACAATCAAGACAACAGATAGAAGCACTTGCATTTGAATGAGTTTCAAGCATGCTTGGGTACTCGTGTGATCTGAGTGACTCAGTTGTGGAATACAACTGTCGCGTGGTGCATAGCGACCTCAAGGCACCCCGGAGTTTCTGAAAAAAAATTTTCTGCAAATTTCACGAAACCACTTTTCATCAACTTGAATTGGGCTAAAAATCCATCACTGAAAATAAATATTCTCTGAGTAGTGTGGAAATGCTGATCCTTACCCTACCTGGGGTGTCCACTGAGCATTTCCGCGAACTCTACTTGAAGTTCTCTGGGCATGGGATTTTGACATGTTACCCAAACCAAAAGGAATGAGTGGGAAACAATCAAGACAACAGATAGAAGCACTTGCATTTGAATGAGTTTCAAGCATGCTTGGGTACTCGTGTGATCTGAGTGACTCAGTTTTCGAATACAACTGTCGCGTGGTGCATGGCGACCTCCAGGCACCCCGGAGTTTCTGAAAAAAAATTTTCTGCGATTTTCACGAAACCACTTTTCTTCAACTTGAATTGGGCTAAAAATCCACCACTGAAAATAAAAATTCTCTGAGTAGTGTGGAAATACTGATCCTTACCCTGCCTGGGGTGTCCACTGAGCATTTCCGCGAACTCTACTTGAAGTTCTCTGGGCATGGGATTTTGACATGTTACCCAAACCAAAAGGAATGAGTGGGAAACAATCAAGACAACAGATAGAAGCACTTGCATTTGAATGAGTTTCAAGCATGCTTGGGTACTCGTGTGATCTGAGTGACTCAGTTTTGGAATACAACTGTGGCGTGGTGCACCGCGACCTCCAGGCACCCCGGAGTTTCTGAAAAAAAATTTTCTGCGATTTTCACGAAACCACTTTTCTTCAACTTGAATTGGGCTAAAAATCCATCACTGAAAATAAAAATTCTCTGAGTAGTGTGGAAATACTGATCCTTACCCTACCTGGGGTGTCCACTGAGCATTTCCGCGAGCGCTACCTGAAGTTCTCTGGGCATGGGATTTTGACATGTTACCCAAACCAAAAGGAATGAGTGGGAAACAATCAAGACAACAGATAGAAGCACTTGCATTTGAATGAGTTTCAAGCATGCTTGGGTACTCGTGTGATCTGAGTGATTCAGTTTTGGAATAGAATTGTCGCGTGGTGCACCGCGACCTCCAGGCACCCCGGAGTTTCTGAAAAAAAATTTTCTGCGATTTTCACGAAACCACTTTTCTTCAACTTGAATTGGGCTAAAAATCCATCACTGAAAATAAAAATTCTCTGAGTAGTGTGGAAATACTGATCCTTACCCTGCCTGGGTTGTCCACTTAGCATTTCCACGAGCTCTACCTGAAGTTCTCTGGGCATGGGATTTTGAAATGTTCCCCAAACCAAAAGGAATGAGTGGGAAACAATGAAGACAACAGATAGAAGCACTTGCATTTGAATGAGTTTCAAGCATGCTTGGGTACTCGTGTGATCTGAGTGACTCAGTTTTGGAATACAACTGTCGCGTGGTGCACCGCGACCTCCAGGCACCCCGGAGTTTCTGAAAAAAAATTTTCTGCGATTTTCACGAAACCAATTTTCTTCAACTTGAATTGGGCTAAAAATCCATCCCTGAAAATAAAAATTCTCTGAGTAGTGTGGAAATACTGATCCTTACCCTGCCTAGGTTTCCACTGAGCATTTCCGTGAGCTCTACCTGAAGTTCTCTGTGCATGGGATATTGACATGTTCCCCAAACCAAAAGGAATGAGTGGGAAACAATCAAGACAACAGATAGAAGCACTTGCATTTGAATGAGTTTCAAGCATGCTTGGGTACTCGTGTGATCTGAGTGACTCAGTTTTGGAATACAACTGTCGCGTGGTGCACCGCGACCTCCAAGCACCACGGAGTTTCTGAAAAAAAATTTTCTGCGATTTACACGAAACCACTTTTCTTCAACTTCAATTGGGCTAAAAATCCATCACTGAAAATAACAATTCTCTGAGTAGTGTGGAAATACTGATCCTTACCCTGCCTGGGTTGTCCACTGAGCATTTCCGCGAGCTCTACCTGAAGTTCTCTGGGCATTGGATTTTGACATATTCCCTAAACCAAAAGGAATGAGTGGGAAACAATCAAGACAACAGATAGAAGCACTTGCATTTGAATGAGTTTCAAGCATGCTTGGGTACTCGTGTGATCTGAGTGACTCAGTTTTGGAATACAACTGTCGCGTGGTGCACCGCGACCTCCAGGCACCCCGGAGTTTCTGAAAAAAAATTTTCTGCGATTTTCACGAATCCACTATTCTTCAACTTGAATTGGGCAAAAAAATCCATCACTGAAAATAAAAATTCTATGAGTAGTGTGAAAATACTGATCCTTACCCTACCTGGGGTGTCCACTGAGCATTTCCGCGAACTCTACTTGAAGTTCTCTGGGCATGGGATTTTGACATGTTACCCAAACCAAAAGGAATGAGTGGGAAACAATCAAGACAACAGAGAGAAGCACTTGCATTTGAATGAGTTTCAAGCATGCTTGGGTACTCGTGTGATCTGAGTGACTCAGTTTTCGAATACAACTGTCGCGTGGTGCATCGCGACCTCAAGGCACCCCTTGAGTTTCTGAAAAAAAAATTTCTGCAATTTTCACGAAACCACTTTTCATCAACTTGAATTGGGCTAAAAATCCATCACTGAAAATAACAATTCTCTGAGTAGTGTGGAAATACTGATCCTTACCCTGCCTGGGTTGTCCACTGAGCATTTCCGCGAGCTCTACCTGAAGTTCTCTGTGCATGGAATTTTGACATGTTCCCCAAACCAAAATGAATGAGTGGGAAACAATCAAGACAACAGATAGAAGCACTTGCATTTGAATGAGTTTCAAGCATGCTTGGGTACTCGTGTGATCTGAGTGACTCAGTTTTGGATTACAACTGTCGCGTGGAGCACTGCGACCTCCAAGCACCCCGGAGTTTCTGAAAAAAAAATTTCTGCGATTTACACGAAACCACTTTTCTTCAACTTGAATTGGGCTAAAAATCCATCACTGAAAATAACAATTCTCTGAGTAGTGTGGAAATACTGATCCTTACCCTGCCTGGGTTGTCCACTGAGCATTTCCGCGAGCTCTACCTGAAGTTCTCTGTGCATGGAATTTTGACATGTTCCCCAAACCAAAAGGAATGAGTGGGAAACAATCAAGACAACAGATAGAAGCACTTGCATTTGAATGAGTTTCAAGCATGCTTGGGTACTCGTGTGATCTGAGTGACTCAGTTTTGGAATACAACTGTCGCGTGGTGCACCACGACATCCAGGCACCCCGGAGTTTCTGAAAAAAAATTTTCTGCGATTTTCACGAAACCACTTTTCTTCAACTTGAATTGGTCTAAAAATCCATCACTGAAAATAACAATTCTCAGAGTAGTGTGGAAATACTGATCCTTACCCTGCCTGGGTTGTCCACTGAGTTTTTCCGCGAGCTCTACCTGAAGTTCTCTGGGCATGGGATTTTCACATGTTCCCCAAACCAAAAGGAATGAGTGGGAAACAATCAAGAAAAGAGATAGAGGCACTTGCATTTGAATGAGTTTCAAGCATGCTTGGTTACTCATGTGATCTGAGTGACTCAGTTTTGGAATACAACTGTCGCGTGGTGCACCGCGACCTCCAGGCACCCCGGAGTTTCTGAAAAAAAATTTTCTGCGATTTTCACGAAACCACTTTTCTTCAACATGAATTGGGCTAAAAATCCATCCCTGAAAATAAAAATTCTCTGAGTAGTGTGTAAATGCTGATCCTTACCCTGCCTGGGTTGTCCACTGAGCATTTCCCCGAACTCTACCTGAAGTTCTCTGGGCATGGGATTTTGACATGTTCCCCAAACCAAAAGGAATGAGTGGGAAACAATCAAGACAACAGATAGAAGCACTTGCATTTGAATGAGTTTCAAGCATGCTTGGGTATTCGTGTGATCTGAGTGACTCAGTTTTGGAATAGAACTGTCGCGTGGTGCACCGCGACCTCCAGGCACCCCGGAGTTTCTGAAAAAAAATTTTCTGCGATTTTCACGAAACCACTTTTCATCAACTTGAATTGGGCTAAAAATCCATCACTGAAAATAAATATTCTCTGAGTAGTGTGGAAATGCTGATCCTTACCCTACCTGGGGTGTCCACTGAGCATTTCCGCGAACTCTACTTGAAGTTCTCTGGGCATGGGATTTTGACATGTTACCCAAACCAAAAGGAATGAGTGGGAAACAATCAAGACAACATATAGAAGCACTTGCATTTGAATGAGTTTCAAGCATGCTTGGGTACTCCTGTGATCTGAGTGACTCAGTTTTCGAAAACAACTGTCGCGTGGTGCATGGCGACCTCCAGGCACCCCGGAGTTTCTGAAAAAAAATTTTCTGCGATTTTCACGAAACCACTTTTCTTCAACTTGAATTGGGCTAAAAATCCACCACTGAAAATAAAAATTCTCTGAGTAGTGTGGAAATACTGATCCTTACCCTGCCTGGGTTGTCCACTGAGCATTTCCGCGAGCTCTACCTGAAGTTCTCTGGGCATTGGATTTTGACATATTCCCTAAACCAAAAGGAATGAGTGGTAAACAATAAAGACAACAGATAGAAGCACTTGCATTTGAATGAGTTTCAAGCATGCTTGGGTACTCGTGTGATATGAGTGACTCAGTTTTGGAATGCAACTGTCGCGTGGTGCACCGCGACCTCCAGGCACCCCGGAGTTTCTGAAAAAAAATTTTCTGCGATTTTCACGAAACCACTTTTCTTCAACTTGAATTGGGCTAAAAATCCATCACTGAAAATAAAAATTCTCTGAGTAGTGTGGAAATACTGATCCTTACCCTGCCTGGGTTGTCCCCTGAGCATTTCCGTGAGCTCTACCTGAAGTTCTCTGGGCATGGGATTTTGACATGTTCCCCAAACCAAAAGGAATGAGTGGGAAACAATCAAGAAAAGAGATAGAGGCACTTGCATTTGAATGAGTTTCAAGCATGCTTGGGTACTCATGTGATCTGAGTGACTCAGTTTTGGAATACAACTGTCGCGTGGTGCACCGCGACCTCCAGGCACCCCGGAGTTTCTGAAAAAAAATTTTCTGCGATTTTCACGAAACCACTTTTCTTCAACATGAATTGGGCTAAAAATCCATCCCTGAAAATAAAAATTCTCTGAGTAGTGTGTAAATGCTGATCCTTACCCTGCCTGGGTTGTCCACTGAGCATTTCCCCGAACTCTACCTGAAGTTCTCTGGGCATGGGATTTTGACATGTTCCCCAAACCAAAAGGAATGAGTGGGAAACAATCAAGACAACAGATAGAAGCACTTGCATTTGAATGAGTTTCAAGCATGCTTGGGTACTCGTGTGATCTGAGTGATTCAGTTTTGGAATAGAACTGTCGCGTGGTGCACCGTGACCTCCAGGCACCCCGGAGTTTCTGATAAAAAATTTTCTGCGATTTTCACAAAACCACTTTTCTTCAACTTGAATTGGGCTAAAAATCCATCACTGAAAATAAAAATTCTCTGAGAAGTGTGGAAATACTGATAATTACCCTGCCTGGGTTGTCCACTTAGCATTTCCACGAGCTCTACCTGAAGTTCTCTGGGCATGGGATTTTGACATGTTCCCCAAACCTAAAGGAATGAGTGGGAAACAATCAAGACAACAGATAGAAGCACTTGCATTTGAATGAGTTTCAAGCATGCTTGGGTACTCGTGTGATCTGAGTGACTCAGTTTTGGAATAGAACTGTCGCGTGGTGCACCGCGACCTCCAGGCACTCCGGAGTTTCTGAAAAAAAATTTTCTGCGATTTTCACGAAACCACTTTTCTTCAACTTGAATTGGGCTAAAAATCCATCACTGAAAATAAAAATTCTCTGAGTAGTGTGGAAATACTGATCCTTACCCTGCCTGGGTTGTCCACTGAGCATTTCCGCGAGCTCTACCTGAAGTTCTCTGGGCATGGGATTTTGACATGTTCCCCAAACCAAAAGGAATGAGTGGGAAACAATCAAGACAACAGATAGAAGCTCTTGCATTTGAATGAGTTTCAAGCATGCTTGGGTACTCGTGTGATCTGAGTGACTCAGTTTTGGAATACAACTGTCGCGTGGAGCACTGCGACCTCCAAGCACCCCGGAGTTTCTGAAAAAAAAATTTCTGCGATTTACACGAAACCACTTTTCTTCAACTTGAATTGGGCTAAAAATCCATCACTGAAAATAACAATTCTCTGAGTAGTGTGGAAATACTGATCCTTACCCTGCCTGGGTTGTCCACTGAGCATTTCCGCGAGCTCTACCTGAAGTTCTCTGTGCATGGAATTTTGACATGTTCCCCAAACCAAAATGAATGAGTGGGAAACAATCAAGACAACAGATAGAAGCACTTGCATTTGAATGAGTTTCAAGCATGCTTGGGTACTCGTGTGATCTGAGTGACTCAGTTTTGGAATACAACTGTCGCGTGGAGCACTGCGACCTCCAAGCACCCCGGAGTTTCTGAAAAAAAAATTTCTGCGATTTACACGAAACCACTTTTCTTCAACTTGAATTGGGCTAAAAATCCATCACTGAAAATAACAATTCTCTGAGTAGTGTGGAAATACTGATCCTTACCCTGCCTGGGTTGTCCACTGAGCATTTCCGCGAGCTCTACCTGAAGTTCTCTGTGCATGGAATTTTGACATGTTCCCCAAACCAAAAGGAATGAGTGGGAAACAATCAAGACAACAGATAGAAGCACTTGCATTTGAATGAGTTTCAAGCATGCTTGGGTACTCGTGTGATCTGAGTGACTCAGTTGTGGAATACAACTGTCGCGTGGTGCATAGCGACCTCAAGGCACCCCGGAGTTTCTGAAAAAAAATTTTCTGCAAATTTCACGAAACCACTTTTCATCAACTTGAATTGGGCTAAAAATCCATCACTGAAAATAAATATTCTCTGAGTAGTGTGGAAATGATGATCCTCACCCTACCTGAGGTGTCCACTGAGCATTTCCGCGAACTCTACTTGAAGTTCTCTGGGCATGGGATTTTGACATGTTACCCAAACCAAAAGGAATGAGTGGGAAACAATCAAGACAACAGATAGAAGCACTTGCATTTGAATGAGTTTCAAGCATGCTTGGGTACTCGTGTGATCTGAGTGACTCAGTTTTCGAATACAACTGTCGCGTGGTGCATGGCGACCTCCAGGCACCCCGGAGTTTCTGAAAAAAAATTTTCTGCGATTTTCACGAAACCACTTTTCTTCAACTTGAATTGGGCTAAAAATCCACCACTGACAATAAAAATTCTCTGAGTAGTGTGGAAATACTGATCCTTACCCTGCCTGGGGTGTCCACTGAGCATTTCCGCGAACTCTACTTGAAGTTCTCTGGGCATGGGATTTTGACATGTTACCCAAACCAAAAGGAATGAGTGGGAAACAATCAAGACAACAGATAGAAGCACTTGCATTTGAATGAGTTTCAAGCATGCTTGGGTACTCGTGTGATCTGAGTGACTCAGTTTTGGAATACAACTGTGGCGTGGTGCACCGCGACCTCCAGGCACCCCGGAGTTTCTGAAAAAAAATTTTCTGCGATTTTCACGAAACCACTTTTCTTCAACTTGAATTGGGCTAAAAATCCATCACTGAAAATAAAAATTCTCTGAGTAGTGTGGAAATACTGATCCTTACCCTACCTGGGGTGTCCACTGAGCATTTCCGCGAGCGCTACCTGAAGTTCTCTGGGCATGGGATTTTGACATGTTACCCAAACCAAAAGGAATGAGTGGGAAACAATCAAGACAACAGATAGAAGCACTTGCATTTGAATGAGTTTCAAGCATGCTTGGGTACTCGTGTGATCTGAGTGACTCAGTTTTGGAATACAACTGTCGCGTGGTGCACCGCGACCTCCAGGCACCCCGGAGTTTCTGAAAAAAAATTTTCTGCGATTTTCACGAAACCAATTTTCTTCAACTTGAATTGGGCTAAAAATCCATCCCTGAAAATAAAAATTCTCTGAGTAGTGTGGAAATACTGATCCTTACCCTGCCTAGGTTTCCACTGAGCATTTCCGTGAGCTCTACCTGAAGTTCTCTGTGCATGGGATATTGACATGTTCCCCAAACCAAAAGGAATGAGTGGGAAACAATCAAGACAACAGATAGAAGCACTTGCATTTGAATGAGTTTCAAGCATGCTTGGGTACTCGTGTGATCTGAGTGACTCAGTTTTGGAATACAACTGTCGCGTGGTGCACCGCGACCTCCAAGCACCACGGAGTTTCTGAAAAAAAATTTTCTGCGATTTACACGAAACCACTTTTCTTCAACTTCAATTGGGCTAAAAATCCATCACTGAAAATAACAATTCTCTGAGTAGTGTGGAAATACTGATCCTTACCCTGCCTGGGTTGTCCACTGAGCATTTCCGCGAGCTCTACCTGAAGTTCTCTGGGCATTGGATTTTGACATATTCCCTAAACCAAAAGGAATGAGTGGGAAACAATCAAGACAACAGATAGAAGCACTTGCATTTGAATGAGTTTCAAGCATGCTTGGGTACTCGTGTGATCTGAGTGACTCAGTTTTGGAATACAACTGTCGCGTGGTGCACCGCGACCTCCAGGCACCCCGGAGTTTCTGAAAAAAAATTTTCTGCGATTTTCACGAATCCACTATTCTTCAACTTGAATTGGGCAAAAAAATCCATCACTGAAAATAAAAATTCTCTGAGTAGTGTGAAAATACTGATCCTTACCCTACCTGGGGTGTCCACTGAGCATTTCCGCGAACTCTACTTGAAGTTCTCTGGGCATGGGATTTTGACATGTTACCCAAACCAAAAGGAATGAGTGGGAAACAATCAAGACAACAGAGAGAAGCACTTGCATTTGAATGAGTTTCAAGCATGCTTGGGTACTCGTGTGATCTGAGTGACTCAGTTTTCGAATACAACTGTCGCGTGGTGCATCGCGACCTCAAGGCACCCCTTGAGTTTCTGAAAAAAAAATTTCTGCAATTTTCACGAAACCACTTTTCATCAACTTGAATTGGGCTAAAAATCCATCACTGAAAATAACAATTCTCTGAGTAGTGTGGAAATACTGATCCTTACCCTGCCTGGGTTGTCCACTGAGCATTTCCGCGAGCTCTACCTGAAGTTCTCTGTGCATGGAATTTTGACATGTTCCCCAAACCAAAATGAATGAGTGGGAAACAATCAAGACAACAGATAGAAGCACTTGCATTTGAATGAGTTTCAAGCATGCTTGGGTACTCGTGTGATCTGAGTGACTCAGTTTTGGAATACAACTGTCGCGTGGAGCACTGCGACCTCCAAGCACCCCGGAGTTTCTGAAAAAAAAATTTCTGCGATTTACACGAAACCACTTTTCTTCAACTTGAATTGGGCTAAAAATCCATCACTGAAAATAACAATTCTCTGAGTAGTGTGGAAATACTGATCCTTACCCTGCCTGGGTTGTCCACTGAGCATTTCCGCGAGCTCTACCTGAAGTTCTCTGTGCATGGAATTTTGACATGTTCCCCAAACCAAAAGGAATGAGTGGGAAACAATCAAGACAACAGATAGAAGCACTTGCATTTGAATGAGTTTCAAGCATGCTTGGGTACTCGTGTGATATGAGTGACTCAGTTGTGGAATACAACTGTCGCGTGGTGCATAGCGACCTCAAGGCACCCCGGAGTTTCTGAAAAAAAATTTTCTGCAAATTTCACGAAACCACTTTTCATCAACTTGAATTGGGCTAAAAATCCATCACTGAAAATAAATATTCTCTGAGTAGTGTGGAAATGCTGATCCTTACCCTACCTGGGGTGTCCACTGAGCATTTCCGCGAACTCTACTTGAAGTTCTCTGGGCATGGGATTTTGACATGTTACCCAAACCAAAAGGAATGAGTGGGAAACAATCAAGACAACAGATAGAAGCACTTGCATTTGAATGAGTTTCAAGCATGCTTGGGTACTCGTGTGATCTGAGTGACTCAGTTTTGGAATACAACTGTGGCGTGGTGCACCGCGACCTCCAGGCACCCCGGAGTTTCTGAAAAAAAATTTTCTGCGATTTTCACGAAACCACTTTTCTTCAACTTGAATTGGGCTAAAAATCCATCACTGAAAATAAAAATTCTCTGAGTAGTGTGGAAATACTGATCCTTACCCTACCTGGGGTGTCCACTGAGCATTTCCGCGAGCGCTACCTGAAGTTCTCTGGGCATGGGATTTTGACATGTTACCCAAACCAAAAGGAATGAGTGGGAAACAATCAAGACAACAGATAGAAGCACTTGCATTTGAATGAGTTTCAAGCATGCTTGGGTACTCGTGTGATCTGAGTGATTCAGTTTTGGAATAGAATTGTCGCGTGGTGCACCGCGACCTCCAGGCACCCCGGAGTTTCTGAAAAAAAATTTTCTGCGATTTTCACGAAACCACTTTTCTTCAACTTGAATTGGGCTAAAAATCCATCACTGAAAATAAAAATTCTCTGAGTAGTGTGGAAATACTGATCCTTACCCTGCCTGGGATGTCCACTGAGCATTTCCGCGAGCTCTACCTGAAGTTCTCTGGTTATTGGATTTTGACATGTTCCCTAAACCAAAAGGAATGAGTGGGAAACAATCAAGACAACAGATAGAAGCACTTGCATTTGAATGAGTTTCAAGCATGCTTGGGTACTCGTGTGATCTGAGTGACTCAGTTTTGGAATACAACTGTCGCGTGGTGCACCACGACATCCAGGCACCCCGGAGTTTCTGAAAAAAAATTTTCTGCGATTTTCACGAAACCACTTTTCTTCAACTTGAATTGGTCTAAAAATCCATCACTGAAAATAACAATTCTCAGAGTAGTGTGGAAATACTGATCCTTACCCTGCCTGGGTTGTCCACTGAGCATTTCCGCGAGCTCTACCTGAAGTTCTCTGGGCATGGGATTTTCACATGTTCCCCAAACCAAAAGGAATGAGTGGGAAACAATCAAGAAAAGAGATAGAGGCACTTGCATTTGAATGAGTTTCAAGCATGCTTGGTTACTCATGTGATCTGAGTGACTCAGTTTTGGAATACAACTGTCGCGTGGTGCACCGCGACCTCCAGGCACCCCGGAGTTTCTGAAAAAAAATTTTCTGCGATTTTCACGAAACCACTTTTCTTCAACATGAATTGGGCTAAAAATCCATCCCTGAAAATAAAAATTCTCTGAGTAGTGTGTAAATGCTGATCCTTACCCTGCCTGGGTTGTCCACTGAGCATTTCCCCGAACTCTACCTGAAGTTCTCTGGGCATGGGATTTTGACATGTTCCCCAAACCAAAAGGAATGAGTGGGAAACAATCAAGACAACAGATAGAAGCACTTGCATTTGAATGAGTTTCAAGCATGCTTGGGTACTCGTGTGATCTGAGTGATTCAGTTTTGGAATAGAACTGTCGCGTGGTGCACCGCGACCTCCAGGCACCCCGGACTTTCTGATAAAAAATTTTCTGCGATTTTCACAAAACCACTTTTCTTCAACTTGAATTGGGCTAAAAATCCATCACTGAAAATAAAAATTCTCTGAGTAGTGTGGAAATACTGATTATTACCCTGCCTGGGTTGTCCACTTAGCATTTCCACGAGCTCTACCTGAAGTTCTCTGGGCATGGGATTTTGACATGTTCCCCAAACCAAAAGGAATGAGTGGGAAACAATCAAGACAACAGATAGAAGCACTTGCATTTGAATGAGTTTCAAGCATGCTTGGGTATTCGTGTGATCTGAGTGACTCAGTTTTGGAATAGAACTGTCGCGTGGTGCACCGCGACCTCCAGGCACCCCGGAGTTTCTGAAAAAAAATTTTCTGCGATTTTCACGAAACCACTTTTCATCAACTTGAATTGGGCTAAAAATCCATCACTGAAAATAAATATTCTCTGAGTAGTGTGGAAATGCTGATCCTTACCCTACCTGGGGTGTCCACTGAGCATTTCCGCGAACTCTACTTGAAGTTCTCTGGGCATGGGATTTTGACATGTTACCCAAACCAAAAGGAATGAGTGGGAAACAATCAAGACAACATATAGAAGCACTTGCATTTGAATGAGTTTCAAGCATGCTTGGGTACTCCTGTGATCTGAGTGACTCAGTTTTCGAAAACAACTGTCGCGTGGTGCATGGCGACCTCCAGGTACCCCGGAGTTTCTGAAAAAAAATTTTCTGCGATTTTCACGAAACCACTTTTCTTCAACTTGAATTGGGCTAAAAATCCACCACTGAAAATAAAAATTCTCTGAGTAGTGTGGAAATACTGATCCTTACCCTGCCTGGGTTGTCCACTGAGCATTTCCGCGAGCTCTACCTGAAGTTCTCTGGGCATTGGATTTTGACATATTCCCTAAACCAAAAGGAATGAGTGGTAAACAATAAAGACAACAGATAGAAGCACTTGCATTTGAATGAGTTTCAAGCATGCTTGGGTACTCGTGTGATATGAGTGACTCAGTTTTGGAATGCAACTGTCGCGTGGTGCACCGCGACCTCCAGGCACCCCGGAGTTTCTGATAAAAAATTTTCTGCGATTTTCACAAAACCACTTTTCTTCAACTTGAATTGGGCTAAAAATCCATCACTGAAAATAAAAATTCTCTGAGAAGTGTGGAAATACTGATAATTACCCTGCCTGGGTTGTCCACTTAGCATTTCCACGAGCTCTACCTGAAGTTCTCTGGGCATGGGATTTTGACATGTTCCCCAAACCTAAAGGAATGAGTGGGAAACAATCAAGACAACAGATAGAAGCACTTGCATTTGAATGAGTTTCAAGCATGCTTGGGTACTCGTGTGATCTGAGTGACTCAGTTTTGGAATAGAACTGTCGCGTGGTGCACCACGACCTCCAGGCACTCCGGAGTTTCTGAAAAAAAATTTTCTGCGATTTTCACGAAACCACTTTTCTTCAACTTGAATTGGGCTAAAAATCCATCACTGAAAATAAAAATTCTCTGAGTAGTGTGGAAATACTGATCCTTACCCTGCCTGGGTTGTCCACTGAGCATTTCCGCGAGCTCTACCTGAAGTTCTCTGGGCATGGGATTTTGACATGTTCCCCAAACCAAAAGGAATGAGTGGGAAACAATCAAGACAACAGAGAGAAGCACTTGCATTTGAATGAGTTTCAAGCATGCTTGGGTACTCGTGTGATCTGAGTGACTCAGTTTTCGAATACAACTGTCGCGTGGTGCATCGCGACCTCAAGGCACCCCTTGAGTTTCTGAAAAAAAAATTTCTGCAATTTTCACGAAACCACTTTTCATCAACTTGAATTGGGCTAAAAATCCATCACTGAAAATAACAATTCTCTGAGTAGTGTGGAAATACTGATCCTTACCCTGCCTGGGTTGTCCACTGAGCATTTCCGCGAGCTCTACCTGAAGTTCTCTGTGCATGGAATTTTGACATGTTCCCCAAACCAAAATGAATGAGTGGGAAACAATCAAGACAACAGATAGAAGCACTTGCATTTGAATGAGTTTCAAGCATGCTTGGGTACTCGTGTGATCTGAGTGACTCAGTTTTGGAATACAACTGTCGCGTGGAGCACTGCGACCTCCAAGCACCCCGGAGTTTCTGAAAAAAAAATTTCTGCGATTTACACGAAACCACTTTTCTTCAACTTGAATTGGGCTAAAAATCCATCACTGAAAATAACAATTCTCTGAGTAGTGTGGAAATACTGATCCTTACCCTGCCTGGGTTGTCCACTGAGCATTTCCGCGAGCTCTACCTGAAGTTCTCTGTGCATGGAATTTTGACATGTTCCCCAAACCAAAAGGAATGAGTGGGAAACAATCAAGACAACAGATAGAAGCACTTGCATTTGAATGAGTTTCAAGCATGCTTGGGTACTCGTGTGATATGAGTGACTCAGTTGTGGAATACAACTGTCGCGTGGTGCATAGCGACCTCAAGGCACCCCGGAGTTTCTGAAAAAAAATTTTCTGCAAATTTCACGAAACCACTTTTCATCAACTTGAATTGGGCTAAAAATCCATCACTGAAAATAAATATTCTCTGAGTAGTGTGGAAATGCTGATCCTTACCCTACCTGGGGTGTCCACTGAGCATTTCCGCGAACTCTACTTGAAGTTCTCTGGGCATGGGATTTTGACATGTTACCCAAACCAAAAGGAATGAGTGGGAAACAATCAAGACAACAGATAGAAGCACTTGCATTTGAATGAGTTTCAAGCATGCTTGGGTACTCGTGTGATCTGAGTGACTCAGTTCTCGAATACAACTGTCGCGTGGTGCATGGCGACCTCCAGGCACCCCGGAGTTTCTGAAAAAAAATTTTCTGCGATTTTCACGAAACCACTTTTCTTCAACTTGAATTGGGCTAAAAATCCACCACTGAAAATAAAAATTCTCTGAGTAGTGTGGAAATACTGATCCTTACCCTGCCTGGGGTGTCCACTGAGCATTTCCGCGAACTCTACTTGAAGTTCTCTGGGCATGGGATTTTGACATGTTACCCAAACCAAAAGGAATGAGTGGGAAACAATCAAGACAACAGATAGAAGCACTTGCATTTGAATGAGTTTCAAGCATGCTTGGGTACTCGTGTGATCTGAGTGACTCAGTTTTGGAATACAACTGTGGCGTGGTGCACCGCGACCTCCAGGCACCCCGGAGTTTCTGAAAAAAAATTTTCTGCGATTTTCACGAAACCACTTTTCTTCAACTTGAATTGGGCTAAAAATCCATCACTGAAAATAAAAATTCTCTGAGTAGTGTGGAAATACTGATCCTTACCCTACCTGGGGTGTCCACTGAGCATTTCCGCGAGCGCTACCTGAAGTTCTCTGGGCATGGGATTTTGACATGTTACCCAAACCAAAAGGAATGAGTGGGAAACAATCAAGACAACAGATAGAAGCACTTGCATTTGAATGAGTTTCAAGCATGCTTGGGTACTCGTGTGATCTGAGTGATTCAGTTTTGGAATAGAATTGTCGCGTGGTGCACCGCGACCTCCAGGCACCCCGGAGTTTCTGAAAAAAAATTTTCTGCGATTTTCACGAAACCACTTTTCTTCAACTTGAATTGGGCTAAAAATCCATCACTGAAAATAACAATTCTCTGAGTAGTGTGGAAATACTGATCCTTACCCTGCCTGGGATGTCCACTGAGCATTTCCGCGAGCTCTACCTGAAGTTCTCTGGTTATTGGATTTTGACATGTTCCCTAAACCAAAAGGAATGAGTGGGAAACAATCAAGACAACAGATAGAAGCACTTGCATTTGAATGAGTTTCAAGCATGCTTGGGTACTCGTGTGATCTGAGTGACTCAGTTTTGGAATACAACTGTCGCGTGGTGCACCACGACATCCAGGCACCCCGGAGTTTCTGAAAAAAAATTTTCTGCGATTTTCACGAAACCACTTTTCTTCAACTTGAATTGGTCTAAAAATCCATCACTGAAAATAACAATTCTCAGAGTAGTGTGGAAATACTGATCCTTACCCTGCCTGGGTTGTCCACTGAGCATTTCCGCGAGCTCTACCTGAAGTTCTCTGGGCATGGGATTTTCACATGTTCCCCAAACCAAAAGGAATGAGTGGGAAACAATCAAGAAAAGAGATAGAGGCACTTGCATTTGAATGAGTTTCAAGCATGCTTGGTTACTCATGTGATCTGAGTGACTCAGTTTTGGAATACAACTGTCGCGTGGTGCACCGCGACCTCCAGGCACCCCGGAGTTTCTGAAAAAAAATTTTCTGCGATTTTCACGAAACCACTTTTCTTCAACATGAATTGGGCTAAAAATCCATCCCTGAAAATAAAAATTCTCTGAGTAGTGTGTAAATGCTGATCCTTACCCTGCCTGGGTTGTCCACTGAGCATTTCCCCGAACTCTACCTGAAGTTCTCTGGGCATGGGATTTTGACATGTTCCCCAAACCAAAAGGAATGAGTGGGAAACAATCAAGACAACAGATAGAAGCACTTGCATTTGAATGAGTTTCAAGCATGCTTGGGTACTCGTGTGATCTGAGTGATTCAGTTTTGGAATAGAATTGTCGCGTGGTGCACCGCGACCTCCAGGCACCCCGGAGTTTCTGAAAAAAAATTTTCTGCGATTTTCACGAAACCACTTTTCTTCATCTTGAATTGGGCTAAAAATCCATCACTGAAAATAAAAATTCTCTGAGTAGTGTGGAAATACTGATCCTTACCCTGCCTGGGTTGTCCACTTAGCATTTCCACGAGCTCTACCTGAAGTTCTCTGGGCATGGGATTTTGAAATGTTCCCCAAACCAAAAGGAATGAGTGGGAAACAATTAAGACAACAGATAGAAGCACTTGCATTTGAATGAGTTTCAAGCATGCTTGGGTACTCGTGTGATCTGAGTGACTCAGTTTTGGAATACAACTGTCGCGTGGTGCACCGCGACCTCCAGGCACCCCGGAGTTTCTGAAAAAAAATTTTCTGCGATTTTCACGAAACCAATTTTCTTCAACTTAAATTGGGCTAAAAATCCATCCCTGAAAATAAAAATTCTCTGAGTAGTGTGGAAATACTGATCCTTACCCTGCCTGGGTTGTCCACTGAGCATTTCCGCGAGCTCTACCTGAAGTTCTCTGGGCATTGGATTTTGACATATTCCCTAAACCAAAAGGAATGAGTGGGAAACAATCAAGACAACAGATAGAAGCACTTGCATTTTAATGAGTTTCAAGCATGCTTGGGTACTCGTGTGATCTGAGTGACTCAGTTTTGGAATACAACTGTCGCGTGGTGCACCGCGACCTCCAGGCACCCCGGAGTTTCTGAAAAAAAATTTTCTGCGATTTTCACGAATCCACTATTCTTCAACTTGAATTGGGCAAAAAAATCCATCACTGAAAATAAAAATTCTCTGAGTAGTGTGAAAATACTGATCCTTACCCTACCTGGGGTGTCCACTGAGCATTTCCGCGAACTCTACTTGAAGTTCTCTGGGCATGGGATTTTGACATGTTACCCAAACCAAAAGGAATGAGTGGGAAACAATCAAGACAACAGAGAGAAGCACTTGCATTTGAATGAGTTTCAAGCATGCTTGGGTACTCGTGTGATCTGAGTGACTCAGTTTTCGAATACAACTGTCGCGTGGTGCATCGCGACCTCAAGGCACCCCTTGAGTTTCTGAAAAAAAAATTTCTGCAATTTTCACGAAACCACTTTTCATCAACTTGAATTGGGCTAAAAATCCATACCTGAAAATAAATATTCTCTGAGTAGTGTGGAAATGCTGATCCTTACCCTACCTGGGGTGTCCACTGAGCATTTCCGCGAACTCTACTTGAAGTTCTCTGGGCATGGGATTTTGACATGTTACCCAAACCAAAAGGAATGAGTGGGAAACAATCAAGACAACAGATAGAAGCACTTGCATTTGAATGAGTTTCAAGCATGCTTGGGTACTCGTGTGATCTGAGTGACTCAGTTTTGGAATACAACTGTCGCGTGGTGCACCGCGACCTCCAGGCACCCCGGAGTTTCTGAAAAAAAATTTTCTGCGATTTTCACGAATCCACTATTCTTCAACTTGAATTGGGCAAAAAAATCCATCACTGAAAATAAAAATTCTCTGAGTAGTGTGAAAATACTGATCCTTACCCTACCTGGGGTGTCCACTGAGCATTTCCGCGAACTCTACTTGAAGTTCTCTGGGCATGGGATTTTGACATGTTACCCAAACCAAAAGGAATGAGTGGGAAACAATCAAGACAACAGAGAGAAGCACTTGCATTTGAATGAGTTTCAAGCATGCTTGGGTACTCGTGTGATCTGAGTGACTCAGTTTTCGAATACAACTGTCGCGTGGTGCATCGCGACCTCAAGGCACCCCTTGAGTTTCTGAAAAAAAAATTTCTGCAATTTTCACGAAACCACTTTTCATCAACTTGAATTGGGCTAAAAATCCATCACTGAAAATAACAATTCTCTGAGTAGTGTGGAAATACTGATCCTTACCCTGCCTGGGTTGTCCACTGAGCATTTCCGCGAGCTCTACCTGAAGTTCTCTGTGCATGGAATTTTGACATGTTCCCCAAACCAAAATGAATGAGTGGGAAACAATCAAGACAACAGATAGAAGCACTTGCATTTGAATGAGTTTCAAGCATGCTTGGGTACTCGTGTGATCTGAGTGACTCAGTTTTGGAATACAACTGTCGCGTGGAGCACTGCGACCTCCAAGCACCCCGGAGTTTCTGAAAAAAAAATTTCTGCGATTTACACGAAACCACTTTTCTTCAACTTGAATTGGGCTAAAAATCCATCACTGAAAATAACAATTCTCTGAGTAGTGTGGAAATACTGATCCTTACCCTGCCTGGGTTGTCCACTGAGCATTTCCGCGAGCTCTACCTGAAGTTCTCTGTGCATGGAATTTTGACATGTTCCCCAAACCAAAAGGAATGAGTGGGAAACAATCAAGACAACAGATAGAAGCACTTGCATTTGAATGAGTTTCAAGCATGCTTGGGTACTCGTGTGATCTGAGTGACTCAGTTGTGGAATACAACTGTCGCGTGGTGCATAGCGACCTCAAGGCACCCCGGAGTTTCTGAAAAAAAATTTTCTGCAAATTTCACGAAACCACTTTTCATCAACTTGAATTGGGCTAAAAATCCATCACTGAAAATAAATATTCTCTGAGTAGTGTGGAAATGCTGATCCTTACCCTACCTGGGGTGTCCACTGAGCATTTCCGCGAACTCTACTTGAAGTTCTCTGGGCATGGGATTTTGACATGTTACCCAAACCAAAAGGAATGAGTGGGAAACAATCAAGACAACAGATAGAAGCACTTGCATTTGAATGAGTTTCAAGCATGCTTGGGTACTCGTGTGATCTGAGTGACTCAGTTTTCGAATACAACTGTCGCGTGGTGCATGGCGACCTCCAGGCACCCCGGAGTTTCTGAAAAAAAATTTTCTGCGATTTTCACGAAACCACTTTTCTTCAACTTGAATTGGGCTAAAAATCCACCACTGAAAATAAAAATTCTCTGAGTAGTGTGGAAATACTGATCCTTACCCTGCCTGGGGTGTCCACTGAGCATTTCCGCGAACTCTACTTGAAGTTCTCTGGGCATGGGATTTTGACATGTTACCCAAACCAAAAGGAATGAGTGGGAAACAATCAAGACAACAGATAGAAGCACTTGCATTTGAATGAGTTTCAAGCATGCTTGGGTACTCGTGTGATCTGAGTGACTCAGTTTTGGAATACAACTGTGGCGTGGTGCACCGCGACCTCCAGGCACCCCGGAGTTTCTGAAAAAAAATTTTCTGCGATTTTCACGAAACCACTTTTCTTCAACTTGAATTGGGCTAAAAATCCATCACTGAAAATAAAAATTCTCTGAGTAGTGTGGAAATACTGATCCTTACCCTACCTGGGGTGTCCACTGAGCATTTCCGCGAGCACTACCTGAAGTTCTCTGGGCATGGGATTTTGACATGTTACCCAAACCAAAAGGAATGAGTGGGAAACAATCAAGACAACAGATAGAAGCACTTGCATTTGAATGAGTTTCAAGCATGCTTGGGTACTCGTGTGATCTGAGTGACTCAGTTTTGGAATACAACTGTCGCGTGGTGCACCGCGACCTCCAAGCACCACGGAGTTTCTGAAAAAAAATTTTCTGCGATTTACACGAAACCACTTTTCTTCAACTTCAATTGGGCTAAAAATCCATCACTGAAAATAAAAATTCTCTGAGTAGTGTGAAAATACTGATCCTTACCCTACCTGGGGTGTCCACTGAGCATTTCCGCGAACTCTACTTGAAGTTCTCTGGGCATGGGATTTTGACATGTTACCCAAACCAAAAGGAATGAGTGGGAAACAATCAAGACAACAGAGAGAAGCACTTGCATTTGAATGAGTTTCAAGCATGCTTGGGTACTCGTGTGATCTGAGTGACTCAGTTTTCGAATACAACTGTCGCGTGGTGCACCGCGACCTCCAGGCACCCCGGAGTTTCTGAAAAAAAATTTTCTGCAATTTTCACGAAACCACTTTTCATCAACTTGAATTGGGCTAAAAATCCATACCTGAAAATAAATATTCTCTGAGTAGTGTGTAAATGCTGATCCTTACCCTACCTGGGGTGTCCACTGAGCATTTCCGCGAACTCTACTTGAAGTTCTCTGGGCATGGGATTTTGACATGTTACCCAAACCAAAAGGAATGAGTGGGAAACAATCAAGACAACAGATAGAAGCACTTGCATTTGAATGAGTTTCAAGCATGCTTGGGTACTCGTGTGATCTGAGTGACTCAGTTTTGGAATACAACTGTCGCGTGGTGCACCGCGACCTCCAGGCACCCCGGAGTTTCTGAAAAAAAATTTTCTGCGATTTTCACGAAACCACTTTTCTTCAACTTGAATTGGGCTAAAAATCCACCACTGAAAATAAAAATTCTCTGAGTAGTGTGGAAATACTGATCCTTACCCTGCCTGGGTTGTCCACTGAGCATTTCCGCGAGCTCTACCTGAAGTTCTCTGGGCATTGGATTTTGACATATTCCCTAAACCGAAAGGAATGAGTGGGAAACAATCAAGACAACAGATAGAAGCACTTGCATTTGAATGAGTTTCAAGCATGCTTGGGTACTCGTGTGATCTGAGTGACTCAGTTGTGGAATACAACTGTCGCGTGGTGCATCGCGACCTCAAGGCACCCCGGAGTTTCTGAAAAAAAATTTTCTGCAATTTTCACGAAACCACTTTTCATCAACTTGAATTGGGCTAAAAATCCATCCCTGAAAATAAATATTCTCTGAATAGTGTGGAAATGCTGATCCTTACCCTACCTGGGGTGTCCACTGAGCATTTCCGCGAACTCTACTTGAAGTTCTCTGGGCATGGGATTTTGACATGTTACCCAAACCAAAAGGAATGAGTGGGAAACAATCAAGACAACAGATAGAAGCACTTGCATTTGAATGAGTTTCAAGCATGCTTGGGTACTCGTGTGATCTGAGTGACTCAGTTTTGGAATACAACTGTCGCGTGGTGCACCGCGACCTCCAGGCACCCCGGAGTTTCTGAAAAAAAATTTTCTGCAATTTTCACGAAACCACTTTTCTTCAACTTGAATTGGGCTAAAAATCCATCCCTGAAAATAAAAATTCTCTGAGTAGTGTGTAAATGCTGATCCTTACCCTGCCTGGGTTGTCCACTGAGCATTTCCGCGAGCTCTACCTGAAGTTCTCTGGGCATTGGATTTTGACATATTCCCTAAACCAAAAGGAATGAGTGGGAAACAATCAAGACAACAGATAGAAGCACTTGCATTTGAATGAGTTTCAAGCATGCTTGGGTACTCGTGTGATCTGAGTGACTCAGTTTTGGAATACAACTGTCGCGTGGTGCACCGCGACCTCCAGGCACCCCGGAGTTTCTGAAAAAAAATTTTCTGCGATTTTCACGAATCCACTATTCTTCAACTTGAATTGGGCAAAAAAATCCATCACTGAAAATAAAAATTCTCTGAGTAGTGTGAAAATACTGATCCTTACCCTACCTGGGGTGTCCACTGAGCATTTCCGCGAACTCTACTTGAAGTTCTCTGGGCATGGGATTTTGACATGTTACCCAAACCAAAAGGAATGAGTGGGAAACAATCAAGACAACAGAGAGAAGCACTTGCATTTGAATGAGTTTCAAGCATGCTTGGGTACTCGTGTGATCTGAGTGACTCAGTTTTCGAATACAACTGTCGCGTGGTGCATCGCGACCTCAAGGCACCCCTTGAGTTTCTGAAAAAAAAATTTCTGCAATTTTCACGAAACCACTTTTCATCAACTTGAATTGGGCTAAAAATCCATCACTGAAAATAACAATTCTCTGAGTAGTGTGGAAATACTGATCCTTACCCTGCCTGGGTTGTCCACTGAGCATTTCCGCGAGCTCTACCTGAAGTTCTCTGTGCATGGAATTTTGACATGTTCCCCAAACCAAAATGAATGAGTGGGAAACAATCAAGACAACAGATAGAAGCACTTGCATTTGAATGAGTTTCAAGCATGCTTGGGTACTCGTGTGATCTGAGTGACTCAGTTTTGGAATACAACTGTCGCGTGGAGCACTGCGACCTCCAAGCACCCCGGAGTTTCTGAAAAAAAAATTTCTGCGATTTACACGAAACCACTTTTCTTCAACTTGAATTGGGCTAAAAATCCATCACTGAAAATAACAATTCTCTGAGTAGTGTGGAAATACTGATCCTTACCCTGCCTGGGTTGTCCACTGAGCATTTCCGCGAGCTCTACCTGAAGTTCTCTGTGCATGGAATTTTGACATGTTCCCCAAACCAAAAGGAATGAGTGGGAAACAATCAAGACAACAGATAGAAGCACTTGCATTTGAATGAGTTTCAAGCATGCTTGGGTACTCGTGTGATATGAGTGACTCAGTTGTGGAATACAACTGTCGCGTGGTGCATAGCGACCTCAAGGCACCCCGGAGTTTCTGAAAAAAAATTTTCTGCAAATTTCACGAAACCACTTTTCATCAACTTGAATTGGGCTAAAAATCCATCACTGAAAATAAATATTCTCTGAGTAGTGTGGAAATGCTGATCCTTACCCTACCTGGGGTGTCCACTGAGCATTTCCGCGAACTCTACTTGAAGTTCTCTGGGCATGGGATTTTGACATGTTACCCAAACCAAAAGGAATGAGTGGGAAACAATCAAGACAACAGATAGAAGCACTTGCATTTGAATGAGTTTCAAGCATGCTTGGGTACTCGTGTGATCTGAGTGACTCAGTTCTCGAATACAACTGTCGCGTGGTGCATGGCGACCTCCAGGCACCCCGGAGTTTCTGAAAAAAAATTTTCTGCGATTTTCACGAAACCACTTTTCTTCAACTTGAATTGGGCTAAAAATCCACCACTGAAAATAAAAATTCTCTGAGTAGTGTGGAAATACTGATCCTTACCCTGCCTGGGGTGTCCACTGAGCATTTCCGCGAACTCTACTTGAAGTTCTCTGGGCATGGGATTTTGACATGTTACCCAAACCAAAAGGAATGAGTGGGAAACAATCAAGACAACAGATAGAAGCACTTGCATTTGAATGAGTTTCAAGCATGCTTGGGTACTCGTGTGATCTGAGTGACTCAGTTTTGGAATACAACTGTGGCGTGGTGCACCGCGACCTCCAGGCACCCCGGAGTTTCTGAAAAAAAATTTTCTGCGATTTTCACGAAACCACTTTTCTTCAACTTGAATTGGGCTAAAAATCCATCACTGAAAATAAAAATTCTCTGAGTAGTGTGGAAATACTGATCCTTACCCTACCTGGGGTGTCCACTGAGCATTTCCGCGAGCGCTACCTGAAGTTCTCTGGGCATGGGATTTTGACATGTTACCCAAACCAAAAGGAATGAGTGGGAAACAATCAAGACAACAGATAGAAGCACTTGCATTTGAATGAGTTTCAAGCATGCTTGGGTACTCGTGTGATCTGAGTGATTCAGTTTTGGAATAGAATTGTCGCGTGGTGCACCGCGACCTCCAGGCACCCCGGAGTTTCTGAAAAAAAATTTTCTGCGATTTTCACGAAACCACTTTTCTTCAACTTGAATTGGGCTAAAAATCCATCACTGAAAATAAAAATTCTCTGAGTAGTGTGGAAATACTGATCCTTACCCTGCCTGGGATGTCCACTGAGCATTTCCGCGAGCTCTACCTGAAGTTCTCTGGTTATTGGATTTTGACATGTTCCCTAAACCAAAAGGAATGAGTGGGAAACAATCAAGACAACAGATAGAAGCACTTGCATTTGAATGAGTTTCAAGCATGCTTGGGTACTCGTGTGATCTGAGTGACTCAGTTTTGGAATACAACTGTCGCGTGGTGCACCACGACATCCAGGCACCCCGGAGTTTCTGAAAAAAAATTTTCTGCGATTTTCACGAAACCACTTTTCTTCAACTTGAATTGGTCTAAAAATCCATCACTGAAAATAACAATTCTCAGAGTAGTGTGGAAATACTGATCCTTACCCTGCCTGGGTTGTCCACTGAGCATTTCCGCGAGCTCTACCTGAAGTTCTCTGGGCATGGGATTTTCACATGTTCCCCAAACCAAAAGGAATGAGTGGGAAACAATCAAGAAAAGAGATAGAGGCACTTGCATTTGAATGAGTTTCAAGCATGCTTGGTTACTCATGTGATCTGAGTGACTCAGTTTTGGAATACAACTGTCGCGTGGTGCACCGCGACCTCCAGGCACCCCGGAGTTTCTGAAAAAAAATTTTCTGCGATTTTCACGAAACCACTTTTCTTCAACATGAATTGGGCTAAAAATCCATCCCTGAAAATAAAAATTCTCTGAGTAGTGTGTAAATGCTGATCCTTACCCTGCCTGGGTTGTCCACTGAGCATTTCCCCGAACTCTACCTGAAGTTCTCTGGGCATGGGATTTTGACATGTTCCCCAAACCAAAAGGAATGAGTGGGAAACAATCAAGACAACAGATAGAAGCACTTGCATTTGAATGAGTTTCAAGCATGCTTGGGTACTCGTGTGATCTGAGTGATTCAGTTTTGGAATAGAACTGTCGCGTGGTGCACCGCGACCTCCAGGCACCCCGGAGTTTCTGAAAAAAATTTTTCTGCGATTTTCACAAAACCACTTTTCTTCAACTTGAATTGGGCTAAAAATCCATCACTGAAAATAAAAATTCTCTGAGTAGTGTGGAAATACTGATTATTACCCTGCCTGGGTTGTCCACTTAGCATTTCCACGAGCTCTACCTGAAGTTCTCTGGGCATGGGATTTTGACATGTTCCCCAAACCAAAAGGAATGAGTGGGAAACAATCAAGACAACAGATAGAAGCACTTGCATTTGAATGAGTTTCAAGCATGCTTGGGTATTCGTGTGATCTGAGTGACTCAGTTTTGGAATAGAACTGTCGCGTGGTGCACCGCGACCTCCAGGCACCCCGGAGTTTCTGAAAAAAAATTTTCTGCGATTTTCACGAAACCACTTTTCTTCAACTTGAATTGGGCTAAAAATCCATCACTGAAAATAAAAATTCTCTGAGTAGTGTGGAAATACTGATCCTTACCCTGCCTGGGATGTCCACTGAGCATTTCCGCGAGCTCTACCTGAAGTTCTCTGGTTATTGGATTTTGACATGTTCCCTAAACCAAAAGGAATGAGTGGGAAACAATCAAGACAACAGATAGAAGCACTTGCATTTGAATGAGTTTCAAGCATGCTTGGGTACTCGTGTGATCTGAGTGACTCAGTTTTGGAATACAACTGTCGCGTGGTGCACCACGACATCCAGGCACCCCGGAGTTTCTGAAAAAAAATTTTCTGCGATTTTCACGAAACCACTTTTCTTCAACTTGAATTGGTCTAAAAATCCATCACTGAAAATAACAATTCTCAGAGTAGTGTGGAAATACTGATCCTTACCCTGCCTGGGTTGTCCACTGAGCATTTCCGCGAGCTCTACCTGAAGTTCTCTGGGCATGGGATTTTCACATGTTCCCCAAACCAAAAGGAATGAGTGGGAAACAATCAAGAAAAGAGATAGAGGCACTTGCATTTGAATGAGTTTCAAGCATGCTTGGTTACTCATGTGATCTGAGTGACTCAGTTTTGGAATACAACTGTCGCGTGGTGCACCGCGACCTCCAGGCACCCCGGAGTTTCTGAAAAAAAATTTTCTGCGATTTTCACGAAACCACTTTTCTTCAACATGAATTGGGCTAAAAATCCATCCCTGAAAATAAAAATTCTCTGAGTAGTGTGTAAATGCTGATCCTTACCCTGCCTGGGTTGTCCACTGAGCATTTCCCCGAACTCTACCTGAAGTTCTCTGGGCATGGGATTTTGACATGTTCCCCAAACCAAAAGGAATGAGTGGGAAACAATCAAGACAACAGATAGAAGCACTTGCATTTGAATGAGTTTCAAGCATGCTTGGGTACTCGTGTGATCTGAGTGATTCAGTTTTGGAATAGAACTGTCGCGTGGTGCACCGCGACCTCCAGGCACCCCGGAGTTTCTGAAAAAAATTTTTCTGCGATTTTCACAAAACCACTTTTCTTCAACTTGAATTGGGCTAAAAATCCATCACTGAAAATAAAAATTCTCTGAGTAGTGTGGAAATACTGATTATTACCCTGCCTGGGTTGTCCACTTAGCATTTCCACGAGCTCTACCTGAAGTTCTCTGGGCATGGGATTTTGACATGTTCCCCAAACCAAAAGGAATGAGTGGGAAACAATCAAGACAACAGATAGAAGCACTTGCATTTGAATGAGTTTCAAGCATGCTTGGGTATTCGTGTGATCTGAGTGACTCAGTTTTGGAATAGAACTGTCGCGTGGTGCACCGCGACCTCCAGGCACCCCGGAGTTTCTGAAAAAAAATTTTCTGCGATTTTCACGAAACCACTTTTCTTCAACTTGAATTGGGCTAAAAATCCATCACTGAAAATAAAAATTCTCTGAGTAGTGTGGAAATACTGATCCTTACCCTACCTGGGGTGTCCACTGAGCATTTCCGCGAGCGCTACCTGAAGTTCTCTGGGCACGGGATTTTGACATGTTACCCAAACCAAAAGGAATGAGTGGGAAACAATCAAGACAACAGATAGAAGCACTTGCATTTGAATGAGTTTCAAGCATGCTTGGGTACTCGTGTGATCTGAGTGATTCAGTTTTGGAATAGAATTGTCGCGTGGTGCACCGCGACCTCCAGGCACCCCGGAGTTTCTGAAAAAAAATTTTCTGCGATTTTCACGAAACCACTTTTCTTCATCTTGAATTGGGCTAAAAATCCATCACTGAAAATAAAAATTCTCTGAGTAGTGTGGAAATACTGATCCTTACCCTGCCTGGGTTGTCCACTTAGCATTTCCACGAGCTCTACCTGAAGTTCTCTGGGCATGGGATTTTGAAATGTTCCCCAAACCAAAAGGAATGAGTGGGAAACAATTAAGACAACAGATAGAAGCACTTGCATTTGAATGAGTTTCAAGCATGCTTGGGTACTCGTGTGATCTGAGTGACTCAGTTTTGGAATACAACTGTCGCGTGGTGCACCGCGACCTCCAGGCACCCCGGAGTTTCTGAAAAAAAATTTTCTGCGATTTTCACGAAACCAATTTTCTTCAACTTAAATTGGGCTAAAAATCCATCCCTGAAAATAAAAATTCTCTGAGTAGTGTGGAAATACTGATCCTTACCCTGCCTGGGTTGTCCACTGAGCATTTCCGCGAGCTCTACCTGAAGTTCTCTGGGCATTGGATTTTGACATATTCCCTAAACCAAAAGGAATGAGTGGGAAACAATCAAGACAACAGATAGAAGCACTTGCATTTTAATGAGTTTCAAGCATGCTTGGGTACTCGTGTGATCTGAGTGACTCAGTTTTGGAATACAACTGTCGCGTGGTGCACCGCGACCTCCAGGCACCCCGGAGTTTCTGAAAAAAAATTTTCTGCGATTTTCACGAATCCACTATTCTTCAACTTGAATTGGGCAAAAAAATCCATCACTGAAAATAAAAATTCTCTGAGTAGTGTGAAAATACTGATCCTTACCCTACCTGGGGTGTCCACTGAGCATTTCCGCGAACTCTACTTGAAGTTCTCTGGGCATGGGATTTTGACATGTTACCCAAACCAAAAGGAATGAGTGGGAAACAATCAAGACAACAGAGAGAAGCACTTGCATTTGAATGAGTTTCAAGCATGCTTGGGTACTCGTGTGATCTGAGTGACTCAGTTTTCGAATACAACTGTCGCGTGGTGCATCGCGACCTCAAGGCACCCCTTGAGTTTCTGAAAAAAAAATTTCTGCAATTTTCACGAAACCACTTTTCATCAACTTGAATTGGGCTAAAAATCCATACCTGAAAATAAATATTCTCTGAGTAGTGTGGAAATGCTGATCCTTACCCTACCTGGGGTGTCCACTGAGCATTTCCGCGAACTCTACTTGAAGTTCTCTGGGCATGGGATTTTGACATGTTACCCAAACCAAAAGGAATGAGTGGGAAACAATCAAGACAACAGATAGAAGCACTTGCATTTGAATGAGTTTCAAGCATGCTTGGGTACTCGTGTGATCTGAGTGACTCAGTTTTGGAATACAACTGTCGCGTGGTGCACCGCGACCTCCAGGCACCCCGGAGTTTCTGAAAAAAAATTTTCTGCGATTTTCACGAATCCACTATTCTTCAACTTGAATTGGGCAAAAAAATCCATCACTGAAAATAAAAATTCTCTGAGTAGTGTGAAAATACTGATCCTTACCCTACCTGGGGTGTCCACTGAGCATTTCCGCGAACTCTACTTGAAGTTCTCTGGGCATGGGATTTTGACATGTTACCCAAACCAAAAGGAATGAGTGGGAAACAATCAAGACAACAGAGAGAAGCACTTGCATTTGAATGAGTTTCAAGCATGCTTGGGTACTCGTGTGATCTGAGTGACTCAGTTTTCGAATACAACTGTCGCGTGGTGCATCGCGACCTCAAGGCACCCCTTGAGTTTCTGAAAAAAAAATTTCTGCAATTTTCACGAAACCACTTTTCATCAACTTGAATTGGGCTAAAAATCCATCACTGAAAATAACAATTCTCTGAGTAGTGTGGAAATACTGATCCTTACCCTGCCTGGGTTGTCCACTGAGCATTTCCGCGAGCTCTACCTGAAGTTCTCTGTGCATGGAATTTTGACATGTTCCCCAAACCAAAATGAATGAGTGGGAAACAATCAAGACAACAGATAGAAGCACTTGCATTTGAATGAGTTTCAAGCATGCTTGGGTACTCGTGTGATCTGAGTGACTCAGTTTTGGAATACAACTGTCGCGTGGAGCACTGCGACCTCCAAGCACCCCGGAGTTTCTGAAAAAAAAATTTCTGCGATTTACACGAAACCACTTTTCTTCAACTTGAATTGGGCTAAAAATCCATCACTGAAAATAACAATTCTCTGAGTAGTGTGGAAATACTGATCCTTACCCTGCCTGGGTTGTCCACTGAGCATTTCCGCGAGCTCTACCTGAAGTTCTCTGTGCATGGAATTTTGACATGTTCCCCAAACCAAAAGGAATGAGTGGGAAACAATCAAGACAACAGATAGAAGCACTTGCATTTGAATGAGTTTCAAGCATGCTTGGGTACTCGTGTGATCTGAGTGACTCAGTTGTGGAATACAACTGTCGCGTGGTGCATAGCGACCTCAAGGCACCCCGGAGTTTCTGAAAAAAAATTTTCTGCAAATTTCACGAAACCACTTTTCATCAACTTGAATTGGGCTAAAAATCCATCACTGAAAATAAATATTCTCTGAGTAGTGTGGAAATGCTGATCCTTACCCTACCTGGGGTGTCCACTGAGCATTTCCGCGAACTCTACTTGAAGTTCTCTGGGCATGGGATTTTGACATGTTACCCAAACCAAAAGGAATGAGTGGGAAACAATCAAGACAACAGATAGAAGCACTTGCATTTGAATGAGTTTCAAGCATGCTTGGGTACTCGTGTGATCTGAGTGACTCAGTTTTCGAATACAACTGTCGCGTGGTGCATGGCGACCTCCAGGCACCCCGGAGTTTCTGAAAAAAAATTTTCTGCGATTTTCACGAAACCACTTTTCTTCAACTTGAATTGGGCTAAAAATCCACCACTGAAAATAAAAATTCTCTGAGTAGTGTGGAAATACTGATCCTTACCCTGCCTGGGGTGTCCACTGAGCATTTCCGCGAACTCTACTTGAAGTTCTCTGGGCATGGGATTTTGACATGTTACCCAAACCAAAAGGAATGAGTGGGAAACAATCAAGACAACAGATAGAAGCACTTGCATTTGAATGAGTTTCAAGCATGCTTGGGTACTCGTGTGATCTGAGTGACTCAGTTTTGGAATACAACTGTGGCGTGGTGCACCGCGACCTCCAGGCACCCCGGAGTTTCTGAAAAAAAATTTTCTGCGATTTTCACGAAACCACTTTTCTTCAACTTGAATTGGGCTAAAAATCCATCACTGAAAATAAAAATTCTCTGAGTAGTGTGGAAATACTGATCCTTACCCTACCTGGGGTGTCCACTGAGCATTTCCGCGAGCACTACCTGAAGTTCTCTGGGCATGGGATTTTGACATGTTACCCAAACCAAAAGGAATGAGTGGGAAACAATCAAGACAACAGATAGAAGCACTTGCATTTGAATGAGTTTCAAGCATGCTTGGGTACTCGTGTGATCTGAGTGACTCAGTTTTGGAATACAACTGTCGCGTGGTGCACCGCGACCTCCAAGCACCACGGAGTTTCTGAAAAAAAATTTTCTGCGATTTACACGAAACCACTTTTCTTCAACTTCAATTGGGCTAAAAATCCATCACTGAAAATAAAAATTCTCTGAGTAGTGTGAAAATACTGATCCTTACCCTACCTGGGGTGTCCACTGAGCATTTCCGCGAACTCTACTTGAAGTTCTCTGGGCATGGGATTTTGACATGTTACCCAAACCAAAAGGAATGAGTGGGAAACAATCAAGACAACAGAGAGAAGCACTTGCATTTGAATGAGTTTCAAGCATGCTTGGGTACTCGTGTGATCTGAGTGACTCAGTTTTCGAATACAACTGTCGCGTGGTGCACCGCGACCTCCAGGCACCCCGGAGTTTCTGAAAAAAAATTTTCTGCAATTTTCACGAAACCACTTTTCATCAACTTGAATTGGGCTAAAAATCCATACCTGAAAATAAATATTCTCTGAGTAGTGTGTAAATGCTGATCCTTACCCTACCTGGGGTGTCCACTGAGCATTTCCGCGAACTCTACTTGAAGTTCTCTGGGCATGGGATTTTGACATGTTACCCAAACCAAAAGGAATGAGTGGGAAACAATCAAGACAACAGATAGAAGCACTTGCATTTGAATGAGTTTCAAGCATGCTTGGGTACTCGTGTGATCTGAGTGACTCAGTTTTGGAATACAACTGTCGCGTGGTGCACCGCGACCTCCAGGCACCCCGGAGTTTCTGAAAGAAAATTTTCTGCGATTTTCACGAAACCACTTTTCTTCAACTTGAATTGGGCTAAAAATCCACCACTGAAAATAAAAATTCTCTGAGTAGTGTGGAAATACTGATCCTTACCCTGCCTGGGTTGTCCACTGAGCATTTCCGCGAGCTCTACCTGAAGTTCTCTGGGCATTGGATTTTGACATATTCCCTAAACCGAAAGGAATGAGTGGGAAACAATCAAGACAACAGATAGAAGCACTTGCATTTGAATGAGTTTCAAGCATGCTTGGGTACTCGTGTGATCTGAGTGACTCAGTTGTGGAATACAACTGTCGCGTGGTGCATCGCGACCTCAAGGCACCCCGGAGTTTCTGAAAAAAAAATTTCTGCAATTTTCACGAAACCACTTTTCATCAACTTGAATTGGGCTAAAAATCCATCCCTGAAAATAAATATTCTCTGAATAGTGTGGAAATGCTGATCCTTACCCTACCTGGGGTGTCCACTGAGCATTTCCGCGAACTCTACTTGAAGTTCTCTGGGCATGGGATTTTGACATGTTACCCAAACCAAAAGGAATGAGTGGGAAACAATCAAGACAACAGATAGAAGCACTTGCATTTGAATGAGTTTCAAGCATGCTTGGGTACTCGTGTGATCTGAGTGACTCAGTTTTGGAATACAACTGTCGCGTGGTGCACCGCGACCTCCAGGCACCCCGGAGTTTCTGAAAAAAAATTTTCTGCAATTTTCACGAAACCACTTTTCTTCAACTTGAATTGGGCTAAAAATCCATCCCTGAAAATAAAAATTCTCTGAGTAGTGTGTAAATGCTGATCCTTACCCTGCCTGGGTTGTCCACTGAGCATTTCCCCGAACTCTACCTGAAGTTCTCTGGGCATGGGATTTTGACATGTTCCCCAAACCAAAAGGAATGAGTGGGAAACAATCAAGAAAAGAGATAGAGGCACTTGCATTTGAATGAGTTTCAAGCATGCTTGGGTACTCATGTGATCTGAGTGACTCAGTTTTGGAATACAACTGTCGCGTGGTGCACCGCGACCTCCAGGCACCCCGGAGTTTCTGAAAAAAAATTTTCTGCGATTTTCACGAAACCACTTTTCTTCAACTTGAATTGGGCTAAAAATCCATCACTGAAAATAAAAATTCTCTAAGTAGTGTGGAAATACTAATCCTTACCCTGCCTGGATTGTCCACTTAGCATTTCCACGAGTTCTACCTGAAGTTCTCTGGGCATGGGATTTTGAAATGTTCCCCAAACCAAAAGGAATGAGTGGGAAACAATCAAGACAACAGATAGAAGCACTTGCATTTGAATGAGTTTCAAGCATGCTTGGGTACTCGTGTGATCTGAGTGACTCAGTTTTGGAATACAACTGTCGCGTGGTGCACCGCGACCTCCAGGCACCCCGGAGTTTCTGAAAAAAAATTTTCTGCGATTTTCACGAAACCACTTTTCTTCAACTTGAATTGGGCTAAAAATCCATCCCTGAAAATAAAAATTCTCTGAGTAGTGTGGAAATACTGATCCTTACCCTGCCTGGGTGTCCACTGAGCATTTCCGCGAGCTCTACCTGAAGTTCTCTGGGCATGGGATTTTGACATGTTACCCAAACCAAAAGGAATGAGTGGGAAACAATCAAGACAACAGATAGAAGCACTTGCATTTGAATGAGTTTCAAGCATGCTTGGGTACTCGTGTGATCTGAGTGACTCAGTTGTGGAATACAACTGTCGCGTGGTGCATCGCGACCTCAAGGCACCCTGGAGTTTCTGAAAAAAAAATTTCTGCAATTTTCACGAAACCACTTTTCAACAACTTGAATTGGGCTAAAAATCCATCCCTGAAAATAAATATTCTCTGAGTAGTGTGGAAATGCTGATCCTTACCCTACCTGGGGTGTCCTCTGAGCATTTCCGCGAACTCTCCTTGAAATTCTCTGGGCATGGGATTTTGACATGTTACCCAAACCAAAAGGAATGAGAGTGAAACAATCAAGACAACAGATAGAAGCACTTGCATTTGAATGAGTTTCAAGCATGCTTGGGTACTCGTGTGATCTGAGTGACTCAGTTTTGGAATACAACTGTCGCGTGGTGCACCGCGAACTCCAGGCACCCCGGAGTTTCTGAAAAAAAATTTTCTGCGATTTTCACGAAACCACTTTTCTTCAACTTGAATTGGTCTAAAAATCCATCACTTAAAATAACAATTCTCAGAGTAGTGTGGAAATACTGATCCTTACCCTGCCTGGGTTGTCCACTGAGCATTTCCGCGAGCTCTACCTGAAGTTCTCTGGGCATGGGATTTTCACATGTTCCCCAAACCAAAAGGAATAAGTGGGAAAAAATCAAGACAACAGATAGAAGCACTTGCATTTGAATGAGTTTCAAGCATGCTTGGGTACTCGTGTGATCTGAGTGACTCAGTTTTGGAATACAACTGTCGCGTGGTGCACCGCGACCTCCAGGCACCCCGGAGTTTCTGAAAAAAAATTTTCTGCGATTTTCAAGAAACCAGTTTTCTTCAACTTGAATTGGGCTAAAAATCCATCCCTGAAAATAAAAATTCTCTGAGTATTGTGTAAATGCTGATCCTTACCCTGCCTGGGTTGTCCACTGAGCATTTCCCCGAACTCTACCTGAAGTTCTCTGGGCATGGGATTTTGACATGTTCCCCAAACCAAAAGGAATGAGTGGGAAACAATCAAGAAAAGAGATAGAGGCACTTGCATTTGAATGAGTTTCAAGCATGCTTGGTTACTCATGTGATCTGAGTGACTCAGTTTTGGAATACAACTGTGGCGTGGTGCACCGCGACCTCCAGGCACCCCGGAGTTTCTGAAAAAAAATTTTCTGCGATTTTCACGAAACCACTTTTCTTCAACTTGAATTGGGCTAAAAATCCATCACTGAAAATAAAAATTCTCTGAGTAGTGTGGAAATACTGATCCTTACCCTACCTGGGGTGTCCACTGAGCATTTCCGCGAGCACTACCTGAAGTTCTCTGGGCATGGGATTTTGACATGTTACCCAAACCAAAAGGAATGAGTGGGAAACAATCAAGACAACAGATAGAAGCACTTGCATTTGAATGAGTTTCAAGCATGCTTGGGTACTCGTGTGATCTGAGTGACTCAGTTTTGGAATACAACTGTCGCGTGGTGCACCGCGACCTCCAAGCACCACGGAGTTTCTGAAAAAAAATTTTCTGCGATTTACACGAAACCACTTTTCTTCAACTTCAATTGGGCTAAAAATCCATCACTGAAAATAAAAATTCTCTGAGTAGTGTGAAAATACTGATCCTTACCCTACCTGGGGTGTCCACTGAGCATTTCCGCGAACTCTACTTGAAGTTCTCTGGGCATGGGATTTTGACATGTTACCCAAACCAAAAGGAATGAGTGGGAAACAATCAAGACAACAGAGAGAAGCACTTGCATTTGAATGAGTTTCAAGCATGCTTGGGTACTCGTGTGATCTGAGTGACTCAGTTTTCGAATACAACTGTCGCGTGGTGCACCGCGACCTCCAGGCACCCCGGAGTTTCTGAAAAAAAATTTTCTGCAATTTTCACGAAACCACTTTTCATCAACTTGAATTGGGCTAAAAATCCATACCTGAAAATAAATATTCTCTGAGCAGTGTGTAAATGCTGATCCTTACCCTACCTGGGGTGTCCACTGAGCATTTCCGCGAACTCTACTTGAAGTTCTCTGGGCATGGGATTTTGACATGTTACCCAAACCAAAAGGAATGAGTGGGAAACAATCAAGACAACAGATAGAAGCACTTGCATTTGAATGAGTTTCAAGCATGCTTGGGTACTCGTGTGATCTGAGTGACTCAGTTTTGGAATACAACTGTCGCGTGGTGCACCGCGACCTCCAGGCACCCCGGAGTTTCTGAAAAAAAATTTTCTGCGATTTTCACGAAACCACTTTTCTTCAACTTGAATTGGGCTAAAAATCCACCACTGAAAATAAAAATTCTCTGAGTAGTGTGGAAATACTGATCCTTACCCTGCCTGGGTTGTCCACTGAGCATTTCCGCGAGCTCTACCTGAAGTTCTCTGGGCATTGGATTTTGACATATTCCCTAAACCGAAAGGAATGAGTGGGAAACAATCAAGACAACAGATAGAAGCACTTGCATTTGAATGAGTTTCAAGCATGCTTGGGTACTCGTGTGATATGAGTGACTCAGTTTTGGAATGCAACTGTCGCGTGGTGCACCGCGACCTCCAGGCACCCCGGAGTTTCTGAAAAAAAAATTTCTGCGATTTTCACGAAACCACTTTTCTTCAACTTGAATTGGGCTAAAAATCCATCACTGAAAATAAAAATTCTCTGAGTAGTGTGGAAATACTGATCCTTACCCTGCCTGGGTTGTCCACTGAGCATTTCCGCGAGCTCTACCTAAAGTTCTCTGGGCATGGGGTTTTGACATGTTCCCCAAACCAAAAGGAATGAGTGGGAAACAATCAAGACAACAGATAGAAGCACTTGCATTTGAATGAGTTTCAAGCATGCTTGGGTACTCGTGTGATCTGAGTGACTCAGTTGTGGAATACAACTGTCGCGTGGTGCATCGCGACCTCAAGGCACCCCGGAGTTTCTGAAAAAAAATTTTCTGCAATTTTCACGAAACCACTTTTCATCAACTTGAATTGGGCTAAAAATCCATCCCTGAAAATAAATATTCTCTGAATAGTGTGGAAATGCTGATCCTTACCCTACCTGGGGTGTCCACTGAGCATTTCCGCGAACTCTACTTGAAGTTCTCTGGGCATGGGATTTTGACATGTTACCCAAACCAAAAGGAATGAGTGGGAAACAATCAAGACAACAGATAGAAGCACTTGCATTTGAATGAGTTTCAAGCATGCTTGGGTACTCGTGTGATCTGAGTGACTCAGTTTTGGAATACAACTGTCGCGTGGTGCACCGCGACCTCCAGGCACCCCGGAGTTTCTGAAAAAAAATTTTCTGCAATTTTCACGAAACCACTTTTCTTCAACTTGAATTGGGCTAAAAATCCATCCCTGAAAATAAAAATTCTCTGAGTAGTGTGTAAATGCTGATCCTTACCCTGCCTGGGTTGTCCACTGAGCATTTCCCCGAACTCTACCTGAAGTTCTCTGGGCATGGGATTTTGACATGTTCCCCAAACCAAAAGGAATGAGTGGGAAACAATCAAGAAAAGAGATAGAGGCACTTGCATTTGAATGAGTTTCAAGCATGCTTGGGTACTCATGTGATCTGAGTGACTCAGTTTTGGAATACAACTGTCGCGTGGTGCACCGCGACCTCCAGGCACCCCGGAGTTTCTGAAAAAAAATTTTCTGCGATTTTCACGAAACCACTTTTCTTCAACTTGAATTGGGCTAAAAATCCATCACTGAAAATAAAAATTCTCTAAGTAGTGTGGAAATACTAATCCTTACCCTGCCTGGATTGTCCACTTAGCATTTCCACGAGTTCTACCTGAAGTTCTCTGGGCATGGGATTTTGAAATGTTCCCCAAACCAAAAGGAATGAGTGGGAAACAATCAAGACAACAGATAGAAGCACTTGCATTTGAATGAGTTTCAAGCATGCTTGGGTACTCGTGTGATCTGAGTGACTCAGTTTTGGAATACAACTGTCGCGTGGTGCACCGCGACCTCCAGGCACCCCGGAGTTTCTGAAAAAAAATTTTCTGCGATTTTCACGAAACCACTTTTCTTCAACTTGAATTGGGCTAAAAATCCATCCCTGAAAATAAAAATTCTCTGAGTAGTGTGGAAATACTGATCCTTACCCTGCCTAGGTTTCCACTGAGCATTTCCGTGAGCTCTACCTGAAGTTCTCTGTGCATGGGATATTGACATGTTCCCCAAACCAAAAGGAATGAGTGGGAAACAATCAAGACAACAGATAGAAGCACTTGCATTTGAATGAGTTTCAAGCATGCTTGGGTACTCGTGTGATCTGAGTGACTCAGTTTTGGAATACAACTGTCGCGTGGTGCACCGCGACCTCCAGGCACCCCGGAGTTTCTGAAAAAAAATTTTCTGCGATTTTCACGAAACCACTATTCTTCAACTTGAATTGGGCAAAAAATCCATCACTGAAAATAAAAATTCTCTGAGTAGTGTGGAAATACTGATCCTTACCCTGCCTGGGTGTCCACTGAGCATTTCCGCGAGCTCTACCTGAAGTTCTCTGGGCATGGGATTTTGACATGTTACCCAAACCAAAAGGAATGAGTGGGAAACAATCAAGACAACAGATAGAAGCACTTGCATTTGAATGAGTTTCAAGCATGCTTGGGTACTCGTGTGATCTGAGTGACTCAGTTGTGGAATACAACTGTCGCGTGGTGCATCGCGACCTCAAGGCACCCTGGAGTTTCTGAAAAAAAATTTTCTGCAATTTTCACGAAACCACTTTTCAACAACTTGAATTGGGCTAAAAATCCATCCCTGAAAATAAATATTCTCTGAGTAGTGTGGAAATGCTGATCCTTACCCTACCTGGGGTGTCCTCTGAGCATTTCCGCGAACTCTCCTTGAAATTCTCTGGGCATGGGATTTTGACATGTTACCCAAACCAAAAGGAATGAGAGTGAAACAATCAAGACAACAGATAGAAGCACTTGCATTTGAATGAGTTTCAAGCATGCTTGGGTACTCGTGTGATCTGAGTGACTCAGTTTTGGAATACAACTGTCGCGTGGTGCACCGCGAACTCCAGGCACCCCGGAGTTTCTGAAAAAAAATTTTCTGCGATTTTCACGAAACCACTTTTCTTCAACTTGAATTGGTCTAAAAATCCATCACTTAAAATAACAATTCTCAGAGTAGTGTGGAAATACTGATCCTTACCCTGCCTGGGTTGTCCACTGAGCATTTCCGCGAGCTCTACCTGAAGTTCTCTGGGCATGGGATTTTCACATGTTCCCCAAACCAAAAGGAATAAGTGGGAAAAAATCAAGACAACAGATAGAAGCACTTGCATTTGAATGAGTTTCAAGCATGCTTGGGTACTCGTGTGATCTGAGTGACTCAGTTTTGGAATACAACTGTCGCGTGGTGCACCGCGACCTCCAGGCACCCCGGAGTTTCTGAAAAAAAATTTTCTGCGATTTTCAAGAAACCACTTTTCTTCAACTTGAATTGGGCTAAAAATCCATCCCTGAAAATAAAAATTCTCTGAGTATTGTGTAAATGCTGATCCTTACCCTGCCTGGGTTGTCCACTGAGCATTTCCCCGAACTCTACCTGAAGTTCTCTGGGCATGGGATTTTGACATGTTCCCCAAACCAAAAGGAATGAGTGGGAAACAATCAAGAAAAGAGATAGAGGCACTTGCATTTGAATGAGTTTCAAGCATGCTTGGTTACTCATGTGATCTGAGTGACTCAGTTTTGGAATACAACTGTCGCGTGGTGCACCGCGACCTCCAGGCACCCCGGAGTTTCTGAAAAAAAATTTTCTGCGATTTTCACGAAACCACTTTTCTTCAACATGAATTGGGCTAAAAATCCATCCCTGAAAATAAAAATTCTCTGAGTAGTGTGTAAATGCTGATCCTTACCCTGCCTGGGTTGTCCACTGAGCATTTCCCCGAACTCTACCTGAAGTTCTCTGGGCATGGGATTTTGACATGTTCCCCAAACCAAAAGGAATGAGTGGGAAACAATCAAGACAACAGATAGAAGCACTTGCATTTGAATGAGTTTCAAGCATGCTTGGGTACTCGTGTGATCTGAGTGATTCAGTTTTGGAATAGAACTGTCGCGTGGTGCACCGCGACCTCCAGGCACCCCGGAGTTTCTGATAAAAAATTTTCTGCGATTTTCACAAAACCACTTTTCTTCAACTTGAATTGGGCTAAAAATCCATCACTGAAAATAAAAATTCTCTGAGTAGTGTGGAAATACTGATTATTACCCTGCCTGGGTTGTCCACTTAGCATTTCCACGAGCTCTACCTGAAGTTCTCTGGGCATGGGATTTTGACATGTTCCCCAAACCAAAAGGAATGAGTGGGAAACAATCAAGACAACAGATAGAAGCACTTGCATTTGAATGAGTTTCAAGCATGCTTGGGTACTCGTGTGATCTGAGTGACTCAGTTTTGGAATAGAACTGTCGCGTGGTGCACCGCGACCTCCAGGCACCCCGGAGTTTCTGAAAAAAAATTTTCTGCGATTTTCACGAAACCACTTTTCATCAACTTGAATTGGGCTAAAAATCCATCACTGAAAATAAATATTCTCTGAGTAGTGTGGAAATGCTGATCCTTACCCTACCTGGGGTGTCCACTGAGCATTTCCGCGAACTCTACTTGAAGTTCTCTGGGCATGGGATTTTGACATGTTACCCAAACCAAAAGGAATGAGTGGGAAACAATCAAGACAACATATAGAAGCACTTGCATTTGAATGAGTTTCAAGCATGCTTGGGTACTCGTGTGATCTGAGTGACTCAGTTTTCGAAAACAACTGTCGCGTGGTGCATGGCGACCTCCAGGCACCCCGGAGTTTCTGAAAAAAAATTTTCTGCTATTTTCACGAAACCACTTTTCTTCAACTTGAATTGGGCTAAAAATCCACCACTGAAAATAAAAATTCTCTGAGTAGTGTGGAAATACTGATCCTTACCCTGCCTGGGTTGTCCACTGAGCATTTCCGCGAGCTCTACCTGAAGTTCTCTGGGCATTGGATTTTGACATATTCCCTAAACCAAAAGGAATGAGTGGTAAACAATCAAGACAACAGATAGAAGCACTTGCATTTGAATGAGTTTCAAGCATGCTTGGGTACTCGTGTGATATGAGTGACTCAGTTTTGGAATGCAACTGTCGCGTGGTGCACCGCGACCTCCAGGCACCCCGGAGTTTCTGAAAAAAAATTTTCTGCGATTTTCACAAAACCACTTTTCTTCAACTTGGATTGGTCTAAAAATCCATCACTGAAAATAAAAATTTTCTGAGTAGTGTGGAAATACTGATCCTTACCCTGCCTGGGTTGTCCACTGAGCATTTCCGCGAGCTCTACCTGAAGTTCTCTGGGCATGGGATTTTGACATGTTCCCCAAACCAAAAGGAATGAGTGGGAAACAATCAAGACAACAGATTGAAGCACTTGCATTTGAATGAGTTTCAAGCATGCTTGGGTACTCGTGTGATCTGAGTGACTCAGTTTTGGAATACAACTGTCGCGTGGTGCACCGCGACCTCCAGGCACCCCGGAGTTTCTGAAAAAAAATTTTCTGCAATTTTCACGAAACCACTTTTCTTCAACTTGAATTGGGCTAAAAATCCATCCCTGAAAATAAAAATTCTCTGAGTAGTGTGTAAATGCTGATCCTTACCCTGCCTGGGTTGTCCACTGAGCATTTCCCCGAACTCTACCTGAAGTTCTCTGGGCATGGGATTTTGACATGTTCCCCAAACCAAAAGGAATGAGTGGGAAACAATCAAGACAACAGATAGAAGCACTTGCATTTGAATGAGTTTCAAGCATGCTTGGGTACTTGTGTGATCTGAGTGATTCAGTTTTGGAATAGAACTGTAGCGTGGTGCACCGCGACCTCCAGGCACCCCGGAGTTTCTGAAAAAAAATTTTCTGCGATTTTCACGAAACCACTTTTCTTCAACTTGAATTGGGCTAAAAATCCATCACTGAAAATAAAAATTCTCTGAGTAGTGTGGAAATACTGATCCTTACCCTGCCTGGGTTGTCCCCTGAGCATTTCCGTGAGCTCTACCTGAAGTTCTCTGGGCATGGGATTTTGACATGTTCCCCAAACCAAAAGGAATGAGTGGGAAACAATCAAGAAAAGAGATAGAGGCACTTGCATTTGAATGAGTTTCAAGCATGCTTGGGTACTCATGTGATCTGAGTGACTCAGTTTTGGAATACAACTGTCGCGTGGTGCACCGCGACCTCCAGGCACCCCGGAGTTTCTGAAAAAAAATTTTCTGCGATTTTCACGAAACCACTTTTCTTCAACATGAATTGGGCTAAAAATCCATCCCTGAAAATAAAAATTCTCTGAGTAGTGTGTAAATGCTGATCCTTACCCTGCCTGGGTTGTCCACTGAGCATTTCCCCGAACTCTACCTGAAGTTCTCTGGGCATGGGATTTTGACATGTTCCCCAAACCAAAAGGAATGAGTGGGAAACAATCAAGACAACAGATAGAAGCACTTGCATTTGAATGAGTTTCAAGCATGCTTGGGTACTCGTGTGATCTGAGTGACTCAGTTTTGGAATAGAACTGTCGCGTGGTGCACCGCGACCTCCAGGCACTCCGGAGTTTCTGAAAAAAAAGTTTCTGCGATTTTCACGAAACCACTTTTCTTCAACTTGAATTGGGCTAAAAATCCATCACTGAAAATAAAAATTCTCTGAGTAGTGTGGAAATACTGATCCTTACCCTGCCTGGGTTGTCCACTGAGCATTTCCGCGAGCTCTACCTGAAGTTCTCTGGGCATGGGATTTTGACATGTTCCCCAAACCAAAAGGAATGAGTGGGAAACAATCAAGACAACAGATAGAAGCACTTGCATTTGAATGAGTTTCAAGCATGCTTGGGTACTCGTGTGATCTGAGTGACTCAGTTTTGGAATACAACTGTCGCGTGGAGCACTGCGACCTCCAAGCACCCCGGAGTTTCTGAAAAAAAAATTTCTGCGATTTACACGAAACCACTTTTCTTCAACTTGAATTGGGCTAAAAATCCATCACTGAAAATAACAATTCTCTGAGTAGTGTGGAAATACTGATCCTTACCCTGCCTGGGTTGTCCACTGAGCATTTCCGCGAGCTCTACCTGAAGTTCTCTGTGCATGGAATTTTGACATGTTCCCCAAACCAAAATGAATGAGTGGGAAACAATCAAGACAACAGATAGAAGCACTTGCATTTGAATGAGTTTCAAGCATGCTTGGGTACTCGTGTGATCTGAGTGACTCAGTTTTGGAATACAACTGTCGCGTGGAGCACTGCGACCTCCAAGCACCCCGGAGTTTCTGAAAAAAAAATTTCTGCGATTTACACGAAACCACTTTTCTTCAACTTGAATTGGGCTAAAAATCCATCACTGAAAATAACAATTCTCTGAGTAGTGTGGAAATACTGATCCTTACCCTGCCTGGGTTGTCCACTGAGCATTTCCGCGAGCTCTACCTGAAGTTCTCTGTGCATGGAATTTTGACATGTTCCCCAAACCAAAAGGAATGAGTGGGAAACAATCAAGACAACAGATAGAAGCACTTGCATTTGAATGAGTTTCAAGCATGCTTGGGTACTCGTGTGATCTGAGTGACTCAGTTTTCGAATACAACTGTCGCGTGGTGCATGGCGACCTCCAGGCACCCCGGAGTTTCTGAAAAAAAATTTTCTGCGATTTTCACGAAACCACTTTTCTTCAACTTGAATTGGGCTAAAAATCCACCACTGAAAATAAAAATTCTCTGAGTAGTGTGGAAATACTGATCCTTACCCTGCCTGGGTTGTCCACTGAGCATTTCCGCGAGCTCTACCTGAAGTTCTCTGGGCTTTGGATTTTGACATATTCCCTAAACCAAAAGGAATGAGTGGGAAACAATCAAGACAACAGATAGAAGCACTTGCATTTGAATGAGTTTCAAGCATGCTTGGGTACTCGTGTGATATGAGTGACTCAGTTTTGGAATGCAACTGTCGCGTGGTGCACCGCGACCTCCAGGCACCCCGGAGTTTCTGAAAAAAAAATTTCTGCGATTTTCACGAAACCACTTTTCTTCAACTTGAATTGGGCTAAAAATCCATCACTGAAAATAAAAATTCTCTGAGTAGTGTGGAAATACTGATCCTTACCCTGCCTGGGTTGTCCACTGAGCATTTCCGCGAGCTCTACCTAAAGTTCTCTGGGCATGGGGTTTTGACATGTTCCCCAAACCAAAAGGAATGAGTGGGAAACAATCAAGACAACAGATAGAAGCACTTGCATTTGAATGAGTTTCAAGCATGCTTGGGTACTCATGTGATCTGAGTGACTCAGTTGTGGAATACAACTGTCGCGTGGTGCATCGCGACCTCAAGGCACCCCGGAGTTTCTGAAAAAAAATTTTCTGCAATTTTCACGAAACCACTTTTCATCAACTTGAATTGGGCTAAAAATCCATCCCTGAAAATAAATATTCTCTGAGTAGTGTGGAAATGCTGATCCTTACCCTACCTGGGGTGTCCACTGAGCATTTCCGCGAACTCTACTTGAAGTTCTCTGGGCATGGGATTTTGACATGTTACCCAAACCAAAAGGAATGAGTGGGAAACAATCAAGACAACAGATAGAAGCACTTGCATTTGAATGAGTTTCAAGCATGCTTGGGTACTCGTGTGATCTGAGTGACTCAGTTTTGGAATACAACTGTCGCGTGGTGCACCGCGACCTCCAGGCACCCCGGAGTTTCTGAAAAAAAATTTTCTGCGATTTTCACGAAACCACTTTTCTTCAACTTGAATTGGGCTAAAAATCCATCACTGAAAATAAAAATTCTCTGAGTAGTGTGGAAATACTGATCCTTACCCTGCCTGGGTTGTCCACTTAGCATTTCCACGAGCTCTACCTGAAGTTCTCTGGGCATGGGATTTTGAAATGTTTCCCAAACCAAAAGGAATGAGTGGGAAACAATGAAGACAACAGATAGAAGCACTTGCATTTGAATGAGTTTCAAGCATGCTTGGGTACTCGTGTGATCTGAGTGACTCAGTTTTGGAATACAACTGTCGCGTGGTGCACCGCGACCTCCAGGCACCCCGGAGTTTCTGAAAAAAAATTTTCTGCGATTTTCACGAATCCACTATTCTTCAACTTGAATTGGGCAAAAAAATCCATCACTGAAAATAAAAATTCTCTGAGTAGTGTGAAAATACTGATCCTTACCCTGCCTGGGTGTCCACTGAGCATTTCCGCGAGCTCTACCTGAAGTTCTCTGTGCATGGAATTTTGACATGTTCCCCAAACCAAAAGGAATGAGTGGGAAACAATCAAGACAACAGATAGAAGCACTTGCATTTGAATGAGTTTCAAGCATGCTTGGGTACTCGTGTGATCTGAGTGACTCAGTTGTGGAATACAACTGTCGCGTGGTGCATAGCGACCTCAAGGCACCCCGGAGTTTCTGAAAAAAAATTTTCTGCAATTTTCACGAAACCACTTTTCATCAACTTGAATTGGGCTAAAAATCCATCACTGAAAATAAATATTCTCTGAGTAGTGTGGAAATGCTGATCCTTACCCTACCTGGGGTGTCCACTGAGCATTTCCGCGAGCTCTACCTGAAGTTCTCTGGGCATGGGATTTGGACATGTTACCCAAACCAAAAGGAATGAGTGGGAAACAATCAAGACAACAGATAGAAGCACTTGCATTTGAATGAGTTTCAAGCATGCTTGGGTACTCGTGTGATATGAGTGACTCAGTTTTGGAATACAACTGTCGCGTGGTGCATAGCGACCTCAAGGCACCCCGGAGTTTCTGAAAAAAAATTTTCTGCAATTTTCACGAAACCACTTTTCTTCAACTTGAATTGGGCTAAAAATCCATCCCTGAAAATAAAAATTCTCTGAGTAGTGTGTAAATGCTGATCCTTACCCTGCCTGGGTTGTCCACTGAGCATTTCTCCGAACTCTACCTGAAGTTCTCTGGGCATGGGATTTTGACATGTTCCCCAAACCAAAAGGAATGAGTGGGAAACAATCAAGAAAAGAGATAGAGGCACTTGCATTTGAATGAGTTTCAAGCATGCTTGGGTACTCGTGTGATCTGAGTGACTCAGTTGTGGAATACAACTGTCGCGTGGTGCATAGCGACCTCAAGGCACCCCGGAGTTTCTGAAAAAAAATTTTCTGCAATTTTCACGAAACCACTTTTCATCAACTTGAATTGGGCTAAAAATCCATCACTGAAAATAAATATTCTCTGAGTAGTGTGGAAATGCTGATCCTTACACTACCTGGGGTGTCCACTGAGCATTTCCGCGAGCTCTACCTGAAGTTCTCTGGGCATGGGGTTTTGACATGTTCCCCAAACCAAAAGGAATGAGTGGGAAACAATCAAGACAACAGATAGAAGCACTTGCATTTGAATGAGTTTCAAGCATGCTTGGGTACTCGTGTGATCTGAGTGACTCAGTTGTGGAATACAACTGTCGCGTGGTGCATCGCGACCTCAAGGCACCCCGGAGTTTCTGAAAAAAAATTTTCTGCAATTTTCACGAAACCACTTTTCAACAACTTGAATTGGGCTAAAAATCCATCCCTGAAAATAAATATTCTCTGAGTAGTGTGGAAATGCTGATCCTTACCCTACCTGGGGTGTCCACTGAGCATTTCCGCGAACTCTCCTTGAAGTTCTCTGGGCATGGGATTTTGACATGTTTCCCAAACCAAAAGGAATGAGAGTGAAACAATCAAGACAACAGATAGAAGCACATGCATTTGAATGAGTTTCAAGCATGCTTGGGTACTCGTGTGATCTGAGTGACTCAGTTTTGGAATACAACTGTCGCGTGGTGCACCGCGAACTCCAGGCACCCTGGAGTTTCTGAAAAAAAATTTTCTGCAATTTTCACGAAACCACTTTTCTTCAACTTGAATTGGGCTAAAAATCCATCACTGAAAATAAAAATTCTCTGAGTAGTGTGGAAATACTGATCCTTACCCTGCCTGGGATGTCCACTGAGCATTTCCGCGAGCTCTACCTGAAGTTCTCTGGTTATTGGATTTTGACATGTTCCCTAAACCAAAAGGAATGAGTGGGAAACAATCAAGAAAACAGATAGAAGCACTTGCATTTGAATGAGTTTCAAGCATGCTTGGGTACTCGTGTGATCTGAGTGACTCAGTTTTGGAATACAACTGTCGCGTGGTGCACCACGACCTCCAGGCACCCCGGAGTTTCTGAAAAAAAATTTTCTGCGATTTTCACGAAACCACTTTTCTTCAACTTGAATTGGTCTAAAAATCCATCACTGAAAATAACAATTCTCAGAGTAGTGTGGAAATACTGATCCTTACCCTGCCTGGGTTGTCCACTGAGCATTTCCGCGAGCTCTACCTGAAGTTCTCTGGGCATTGGATTTTGACATATTCCCTAAACCAAAAGGAATGAGTGGGAAACAATCAAGACAAAAGATAGAAGCACTTGCATTTGAATGAGTTTCAAGCATGCTTGGGTACTCGTGTGATCTGAGTGACTCAGTTTTGGAATACAACTGTCGCGTGGAGCACTGCGACCTCCAAGTACCCCGGAGTTTCTGAAAAAAAATTTTCTGCGATTTTCACGAAACCACTTTTCTTCAACTTGAATTGGGCTAAAAATCCATCACTGAAAATAAAAATTCTCTGAGTAGTGTGGAAATACTGATCCTAACCCTACCTGGGGTGTCCACTGAGCATTTCCGCGAGCGCTACCTGAAGTTCTCTGGGCATGGGATTTTGACATGTTACCCAAACCAAAAGAAATGAGTGGGAAACAATCAAGAAAAGAGATAGAGGCACTTGCATTTGAATGAGTTTCAAGCATGCTTGGGTACTCATGTGATCTGAGTGACTCAGTTTTGGAATACAACTGTCGCGTGGTGCACCGCGACCTCCAGGCACCCTGGAGTTTCTGAAAAAAAATTTTCTGCGATTTTCACGAAACCACTTTTCTTCAACATGAATTGGGCTAAAAATCCATCCCTGAAAATAAAAATTCTCTGAGTAGTGTGTAAATGCTGATCCTTACCCTGCCTGGGTTGTCCACTGAGCATTTCCCCGAACTCTACCTGAAGTTCTCTGGGCATGGGATTTTGACATGTTCCCCAAACCAAAAGGAATGAGTGGGAAACAATCAAGACAACAGATAGAAGCACTTGCATTTGAATGAGTTTCAAGCATGCTTGGGTATTCGTGTGATCTGAGTGACTCAGTTTTGGAATACAACTGTCGCGTGGTGCACCGCGACCTCCAGGCACCCCGGAGTTTCTGAAAAAAAATTTTCTGCGATTTTCACGAAACCACTGTTCTTCAACTTGAATTGGGCAAAAAATCCATCACTGAAAATAAAAATTCTCTGAGTAGTGTGAAAATACTGATCCTTACCCTGTCTGGGTGTCCACTGAGCATTTCCGCGAGCTCTACCTGAAGTTCTCTGTGCATGGAATTTTGACATGTTCCCCAAACCAAAAGGAATGAGTGGGAAACAATCAAGACAACAGATAGAAGCACTTGCATTTGACTGAGTTTCAAGCATGCTTGGGTACTCGTGTGATCTGAGTGACTCAGTTGTGGAATACAACTGTCGCGTGGTGCATAGCGACCTCAAGGCACCCCGGAGTTTCTGAAAAAAAATTTTCTGCAATTTTCACGAAACCACTTTTCATCAACTTGAATTGGGCTAAAAATCCATCACTGAAAATAAATATTCTCTGAGTAGTGTGGAAATGCTGATCCTTACCCTACCTGGGGTGTCCACTGAGCATTTCCGCGAGCTCTACCTGAAGTTCTCTGGGCATGGGATTTCTACATGTTACCCAAACCAAAAGGAATGAGTGGGAAACAATCAAGACAACAGATAGAAGCACTTGCATTTGAATGAGTTTCAAGCATGCTTGGGTACTCGTGTGATATGAGTGACTCAGTTTTGGAATGCAACTGTCGCGTGGTGCATCGCGACCTCAAGGCACCCCGGAGTTTCTGAAAAAAAATTTTCTGCAATTTTCACGAAACCACTTTTCAACAACTTGAATTGGGCTAAAAATCCATCCCTGAAAATAAATATTCTCTGAGTAGTGTGGAAATGCTGATCCTTACCCTACCTGGGGTGTCCACTGAGCATTTCCGCGAACTCTCCTTGAAGTTCTCTGGGCATGGGATTTTGACATGTTTCCCAAACCAAAAGGAATGAGAGTGAAACAATCAAGACAACAGATAGAAGCACTTGCATTTGAATGAGTTTCAAGCATGCTTGGGTACTCGTGTGATCTGAGTGACTCAGTTTTGGAATACAACTGTCGCGTGGTGCACCGCGAACTCCAGGCACCCTGGAGTTTCTGAAAAAAAATTTTCTGCAATTTTCACGAAACCACTTTTCTTCAACTTGAATTGGGCTAAAAATCCATCACTGAAAATAAAAATTCTCTGAGTAGTGTGGAAATACTGATCCTTACCCTGCCTGGGATGTCCACTGAGCATTTCCGCGAGCTCTACCTGAAGTTCTCTGGTTATTGGATTTTGACATGTTCCCTAAACCAAAAGGAATGAGTGGGAAACAATCAAGAAAACAGATAGAAGCACTTGCATTTGAATGAGTTTCAAGCATGCTTGGGTACTCGTGTGATCTGAGTGACTCAGTTTTGGAATACAACTGTCGCGTGGTGCACCACGACCTCCAGGCACCCCGGAGTTTCTGAAAAAAAATTTTCTGCGATTTTCACGAAACCACTTTTCTTCAACTTGAATTGGTCTAAAAATCCATCACTGAAAATAACAATTCTCAGAGTAGTGTGGAAATACTGATCCTTACCCTGCCTGGGTTGTCCACTGAGCATTTCCGCGAGCTCTACCTGAAGTTCTCTGGGCATTGGATTTTGACATATTCCCTAAACCAAAAGGAATGAGTGGGAAACAATCAAGACAACAGATAGAAGCACTTGCATTTGAATGAGTTTCAAGCATGCTTTTGTACTCGTGTGATCTGAGTGACTCAGTTTTGGAATACAACTGTGGCGTGGTGCACCGCGACCTCCAGGCACCCCGGAATTTCTGAAAAAAAATTTTCTGCGATTTTCACGAAACCACTTTTCTTCAACTTGAATTGGGCTAAAAATCCATCACTGAAAATAAAAATTCTCTGAGTAGTGTGGAAATACTGATCCTTACCCTACCTGGGGTGTCCACTGAGCATTTCCGCGAGCGCTACCTGAAGTTCTCTGGGCATGGGATTTTGACATGTTACCCAAACCAAAAGAAATGAGTGGGAAACAATCAAGACAACAGATAGAAGCACTTGCATTTGAATGAGTTTCAAGCACGCTTGGGTACTCGTGTGATATGAGTGACTCAGTTTTGGAATGCAACTGTCGCGTGGTGCATCGCGACCTCTAGGCACCCCGGAGTTTCTGAAAAAAAATTTTCTGCGATTTTCACGAAACCACTTTTCTTCAACTTGAATTGGGCTAAAAATCCATCACTGAAAATAAAAATTCTCTGAGTAGTGTGGAAATACTGATCCTTACCCTGCCTGGGTTGTCCACTGAGCATTTCCGCGAGCTCTACCTAAAGATCTCTGGGCATGGTGTTTTGACATGTTCCCCAAACCAAAAGGAATGAGTGGGAAACAATCAAGACAACAGATAGAAGCACTTGCATTTGAATGAGTTTCAAGCATGCTTGGGTACTCGTGTGATCTGAGTGACTCAGTTGTGGAATACAACTGTCGCGTGGTGCATCGCGACCTCAAGGCACCCCGGAGTTTCTGAAAAAAAATTTTCTGCAATTTTCACGAAACCACTTTTCAACAACTTGAATTGGGCTAAAAATCCATCCCTGAAAATAAATATTCTCTGAGTAGTGTGGAAATGCTGATCCTTACCCTACCTGGGGTGTCCACTGAGCATTTCCGCGAACTCTCCTTGAAGTTCTCTGGGCATGGGATTTTGACATGTTATTCAAACCAAAAGGAATGAGTGGGAAAAAATCAAGACAACAGATAGAAGCACTTGCATTTGAATGAGTTTCAAGCATGCTTGGGTACTCGTGTGATCTGAGTGACTCAGTTTTGGAATACAACTGTCGCGTGGTGCACCGCGACCTCCAGGCACCCTGGAGTTTCTGAAAAAAAATTTTCTGCAATTTTCACGAAACCACTTTTCTTCAACTTGAATTTGGCTAAAAATCCATCACTGAAAATAAAAATTCTCTGAGTAGTGTGGAAATACTGATCCTTACCCTGCCTGGGTTGTCCACTGAGCATTTCCGCGAGCTCTACCTGAAGTTCTCTGGGCATGGGATTTTGACATGTTCCCCAAACCAAAAGGAATGAGTGGGAAACAATCAAGACAACAGATAGAAGCACTTGCATTTGAATGAGTTTCAAGCATGCTTGGGTACTCGTGTGATCTGAGTGACTCAGTTTTCGAATACAACTGTCGCGTGGTGCATCGCGACCTCAAGGCACCCCTTGAGTTTCTGAAAAAAAAATTTCTGCAATTTTCACGAAACCACTTTTCATCAACTTGAATTGGGCTAAAAATCCATACCTGAAAATAAATATTCTCTGAGTAGTGTGGAAATGCTGATCCTTACCCTACCTGGGGTGTCCACTGAGCATTTTCGCGAACTCTACTTGAAGTTCTCTGGGCATGGGATTTTGACATGTTACCCAAACCAAAAGGAATGAGTGGGAAACAATCAAGACAACAGATAGAAGCACTTGCATTTGAATGAGTTTCAAGCATGCTTGTTTACTCGTGTGATCTGAGTGACTCAGTTTTGGAATACAACTGTCGCGTGGTGCACCGCGACCTCCAGGCACCCCGGAGTTTCTGAAAAAAAATTTTCTGCAATTTTCACGAAACCACTTTTCTTCAACTTGAATTGGGCTAAAAATCCATCACTGAAAATAAAAATTCTCTGAGTAGTGTGGAAATACTGATCCTTACCCTGCCTGGGTTGTCCACTGAGCATTTCCGCGAGCTCTACCTGAAGTTCTCTGGGCATGGGATTTTGACATGTTCCCCAAACCAAAAGGAATGAGTGGGAAACAATCAAGACAACAGAGAGAAGCACTTGCATTTGAATGAGTTTCAAGCATGCTTGGGTACTCGTGTGATCTGAGTGACTCAGTTTTGGAATACAACTGTCGCGTGGTGCACCGCGACCTCCAGGCACCCCGGAGTTTCTGAAAAAAAATTTTCTGCGATTTTCACGAAACCACTTTTCTTCAACTTGAATTGGGCTAAAAATCCATCCCTGAAAATAAAAATTCTCTGAGTAGTGTGGAAATACTGATCCTTACCCTGCCTAGGTTTCCACTGAGCATTTCCGTGAGCTCTACCTGAAGTTCTCTGTGCATGGGATATTGACATGTTCCCCAAACCAAAAGGAATGAGTGGGAAACAATCAAGACAACAGATAGAAGCACTTGCATTTGAATGAGTTTCAAGCATGCTTGGGTACTCGTGTGATCTGAGTGACTCAGTTTTGGAATACAACTGTCGCGTGGTGCACCGCGACCTCCAGGCACCCCGGAGTTTCTGAAAAAAAATTTTCTGCGATTTTCACGAAACCACTATTCTTCAACTTGAATTGGGCAAAAAATCCATCACTGAAAATAAAAATTCTCTGAGTAGTGTGGAAATACTGATCCTTACCCTGCCTGGGTGTCCACTGAGCATTTCCGCGAGCTCTACCTGAAGTTCTCTGGGCATGGGATTTTGACATGTTACCCAAACCAAAAGGAATGAGTGGGAAACAATCAAGACAACAGATAGAAGCACTTGCATTTGAATGAGTTTCAAGCATGCTTGGGTACTCGTGTGATCTGAGTGACTCAGTTGTGGAATACAACTGTCGCGTGGTGCATCGCGACCTCAAGGCACCCTGGAGTTTCTGAAAAAAAATTTTCTGCAATTTTCACGAAACCACTTTTCAACAACTTGAATTGGGCTAAAAATCCATCCCTGAAAATAAATATTCTCTGAGTAGTGTGGAAATGCTGATCCTTACCCTACCTGGGGTGTCCTCTGAGCATTTCCGCGAACTCTCCTTGAAATTCTCTGGGCATGGGATTTTGACATGTTACCCAAACCAAAAGGAATGAGAGTGAAACAATCAAGACAACAGATAGAAGCACTTGCATTTGAATGAGTTTCAAGCATGCTTGGGTACTCGTGTGATCTGAGTGACTCAGTTTTGGAATACAACTGTCGCGTGGTGCACCGCGAACTCCAGGCACCCTGGAGTTTCTGAAAAAAAATTTTCTGCAATTTTCACGAAACCACTTTTCTTCAACTTGAATTGGGCTAAAAATCCATCACTGAAAATAAAAATTCTCTGAGTAGTGTGGAAATACTGATCCTTACCCTGCCTGGGATGTCCACTGAGCATTTCCGCGAGCTCTACCTGAAGTTCTCTGGTTATTGGATTTTGACATGTTCCCTAAACCAAAAGGAATGAGTGGGAAACAATCAAGACAACAGATAGAAGCACTTGCATTTGAATGAGTTTCAAGCATGCTTGGGTACTCGTGTGATCTGAGTGACTCAGTTTTGGAATACAACTGTCGCGTGGTGCACCACGACATCCAGGCACCCCGGAGTTTCTGAAAAAAAATTTTCTGCGATTTTCACGAAACCACTTTTCTTCAACTTGAATTGGTCTAAAAATCCATCACTGAAAATAACAATTCTCAGAGTAGTGTGGAAATACTGATCCTTACCCTGCCTGGGTTGTCCACTGAGCATTTCCGCGAGCTCTACCTGAAGTTCTCTGGGCATGGGATTTTCACATGTTCCCCAAACCAAAAGGAATGAGTGGGAAACAATCAAGAAAAGAGATAGAGGCACTTGCATTTGAATGAGTTTCAAGCATGCTTGGTTACTCATGTGATCTGAGTGACTCAGTTTTGGAATACAACTGTCGCGTGGTGCACCGCGACCTCCAGGCACCCCGGAGTTTCTGAAAAAAAATTTTCTGCGATTTTCACGAAACCACTTTTCTTCAACATGAATTGGGCTAAAAATCCATCCCTGAAAATAAAAATTCTCTGAGTAGTGTGTAAATGCTGATCCTTACCCTGCCTGGGTTGTCCACTGAGCATTTCCCCGAACTCTACCTGAAGTTCTCTGGGCATGGGATTTTGACATGTTCCCCAAACCAAAAGGAATGAGTGGGAAACAATCAAGACAACAGATAGAAGCACTTGCATTTGAATGAGTTTCAAGCATGCTTGGGTACTCGTGTGATCTGAGTGATTCAGTTTTGGAATAGAACTGTCGCGTGGTGCATCGCGACCTCCAGGCACCCCGGAGTTTCTGATAAAAAATTTTCTGCGATTTTCACAAAACCACTTTTCTTCAACTTGAATTGGGCTAAAAATCCATCACTGAAAATAAAAATTCTCTGAGTAGTGTGGAAATACTGATTATTACCCTGCCTGGGTTGTCCACTTAGCATTTCCACGAGCTCTACCTGAAGTTCTCTGGGCATGGGATTTTGACATGTTCCCCAAACCAAAAGGAATGAGTGGGAAACAATCAAGACAACAGATAGAAGCACTTGCATTTGAATGAGTTTCAAGCATGCTTGGGTATTCGTGTGATCTGAGTGACTCAGTTTTGGAATAGAACTGTCGCGTGGTGCACCGCGACCTCCAGGCACCCCGGAGTTTCTGAAAAAAAATTTTCTGCGATTTTCACGAAACCACTTTTCATCAACTTGAATTGGGCTAAAAATCCATCACTGAAAATAAATATTCTCTGAGTAGTGTGGAAATGCTGATCCTTACACTACCTGGGGTGTCCACTGAGCATTTCCGCGAACTCTACTTGAAGTTCTCTGGGCATGGGATTTTGACATGTTACCCAAACCAAAAGGAATGAGTGGGAAACAATCAAGACAACATATAGAAGCACTTGCATTTGAATGAGTTTCAAGCATGCTTGGGTACTCCTGTGATCTGAGTGACTCAGTTTTCGAAAACAACTGTCGCGTGGTGCATGGCGACCTCCAGGCACCCCGGAGTTTCTGAAAAAAAATTTTCTGCGATTTTCACGAAACCACTTTTCTTCAACTTGAATTGGGCTAAAAATCCACCACTGAAAATAAAAATTCTCTGAGTAGTGTGGAAATACTGATCCTTACCCTGCCTGGGTTGTCCACTGAGCATTTCCGCGAGCTCTACCTGAAGTTCTCTGGGCATTGGATTTTGACATATTCCCTAAACCAAAAGGAATGAGTGGTAAACAATAAAGACAACAGATAGAAGCACTTGCATTTGAATGAGTTTCAAGCATGCTTGGGTACTCGTGTGATATGAGTGACTCAGTTTTGGAATGCAACTGTCGCGTGGTGCACCGCGACCTCCAGGCACCCCGGAGTTTCTGAAAAAAAATTTTCTGCGATTTTCACGAAACCACTTTTCTTCAACTTGAATTGGGCTAAAAATCCATCACTGAAAATAAAAATTCTCTGAGTAGTGTGGAAATACTGATCCTTACCCTGCCTGGGTTGTCCCCTGAGCATTTCCGTGAGCTCTACCTGAAGTTCTCTGGGCATGGGATTTTGACATGTTCCCCAAACCAAAAGGAATGAGTGGGAAACAATCAAGAAAAGAGATAGAGGCACTTGCATTTGAATGAGTTTCAAGCATGCTTGGGTACTCATGTGATCTGAGTGACTCAGTTTTGGAATACAACTGTCGCGTGGTGCACCGCGACCTCCAGGCACCCCGGAGTTTCTGAAAAAAAATTTTCTGCGATTTTCACGAAACCACTTTTCTTCAACATGAATTGGGCTAAAAATCCATCCCTGAAAATAAAAATTCTCTGAGTAGTGTGTAAATGCTGATCCTTACCCTGCCTGGGTTGTCCACTGAGCATTTCCCCGAACTCTACCTGAAGTTCTCTGGGCATGGGATTTTGACATGTTCCCCAAACCAAAAGGAATGAGTGGGAAACAATCAAGACAACAGATAGAAGCACTTGCATTTGAATGAGTTTCAAGCATGCTTGGGTACTCGTGTGATCTGAGTGATTCAGTTTTGGAATAGAACTGTCGCGTGGTGCACCGTGACCTCCAGGCACCCCGGAGTTTCTGATAAAAAATTTTCTGCGATTTTCACAAAACCACTTTTCTTCAACTTGAATTGGGCTAAAAATCCATCACTGAAAATAAAAATTCTCTGAGAAGTGTGGAAATACTGATAATTACCCTGCCTGGGTTGTCCACTTAGCATTTCCACGAGCTCTACCTGAAGTTCTCTGGGCATGGGATTTTGACATGTTCCCCAAACCTAAAGGAATGAGTGGGAAACAATCAAGACAACAGATAGAAGCACTTGCATTTGAATGAGTTTCAAGCATGCTTGGGTACTCGTGTGATCTGAGTGACTCAGTTTTGGAATAGAACTGTCGCGTGGTGCACCGCGACCTCCAGGCACTCCGGAGTTTCTGAAAAAAAATTTTCTGCGATTTTCACGAAACCACTTTTCTTCAACTTGAATTGGGCTAAAAATCCATCACTGAAAATAAAAATTCTCTGAGTAGTGTGGAAATACTGATCCTTACCCTGCCTGGGTTGTCCACTGAGCATTTCCGCGAGCTCTTCCTGAAGTTCTCTGGGCATGGGATTTTGACATGTTCCCCAAACCAAAAGGAATGAGTGGGAAACAATCAAGACAACAGATAGAAGCACTTGCATTTGAATGAGTTTCAAGCATGCTTGGGTACTCGTGTGATCTGAGTGACTCAGTTTTGGAATACAACTGTCGCGTGGAGCACTGCGACCTCCAAGCACCCCGGAGTTTCTGAAAAAAAAATTTCTGCGATTTACACGAAACCACTTTTCTTCAACTTGAATTGGGCTAAAAATCCATCACTGAAAATAACAATTCTCTGAGTAGTGTGGAAATACTGATCCTTACCCTGCCTGGGTTGTCCACTGAGCATTTCCGCGAGCTCTACCTGAAGTTCTCTGTGCATGGAATTTTGACATGTTCCCCAAACCAAAATGAATGAGTGGGAAACAATCAAGACAACAGATAGAAGCACTTGCATTTGAATGAGTTTCAAGCATGCTTGGGTACTCGTGTGATCTGAGTGACTCAGTTTTGGAATACAACTGTCGCGTGGAGCACTGCGACCTCCAAGCACCCCGGAGTTTCTGAAAAAAAAATTTCTGCGATTTACACGAAACCACTTTTCTTCAACTTGAATTGGGCTAAAAATCCATCACTGAAAATAACAATTCTCTGAGTAGTGTGGAAATACTGATCCTTACCCTGCCTGGGTTGTCCACTGAGCATTTCCGCGAGCTCTACCTGAAGTTCTCTGTGCATGGAATTTTGACATGTTCCCCAAACCAAAAGGAATGAGTGGGAAACAATCAAGACAACAGATAGAAGCACTTGCATTTGAATGAGTTTCAAGCATGCTTGGGTACTCGTGTGATCTGAGTGACTCAGTTGTGGAATACAACTGTCGCGTGGTGCATAGCGACCTCAAGGCACCCCGGAGTTTCTGAAAAAAAATTTTCTGCAAATTTCACGAAACCACTTTTCATCAACTTGAATTGGGCTAAAAATCCATCACTGAAAATAAATATTCTCTGAGTAGTGTGGAAATGCTGATCCTTACCCTACCTGGGGTGTCCACTGAGCATTTCCGCGAACTCTACTTGAAGTTCTCTGGGCATGGGATTTTGACATGTTACCCAAACCAAAAGGAATGAGTGGGAAACAATCAAGACAACAGATAGAAGCACTTGCATTTGAATGAGTTTCAAGCATGCTTGGGTACTCGTGTGATCTGAGTGACTCAGTTTTCGAATACAACTGTCGCGTGGTGCATGGCGACCTCCAGGCACCCCGGAGTTTCTGAAAAAAAATTTTCTGCGATTTTCACGAAACCACTTTTCTTCAACTTGAATTGGGCTAAAAATCCACCACTGAAAATAAAAATTCTCTGAGTAGTGTGGAAATACTGATCCTTACCCTGCCTGGGTTGTCCACTGAGCATTTCCGCGAGCTCTACCTGAAGTTCTCTGGGCATTGGATTTTGACATATTCCCTAAACCAAAAGGAATGAGTGGGAAACAATCAAGACAACAGATAGAAGCACTTGCATTTGAATGAGTTTCAAGCATGCTTGGGTACTCGTGTGATATGAGTGACTCAGTTTTGGAATGCAACTGTCGCGTGGTGCACCGCGACCTCCAGGCACCCCGGAGTTTCTGAAAAAAAAATTTCTGCGATTTTCACGAAACCACTTTTCTTCAACTTGAATTGGGCTAAAAATCCATCACTGAAAATAAAAATTCTCTGAGTAGTGTGGAAATACTGATCCTTACCCTGCCTGGGTTGTCCACTGAGCATTTCCGCGAGCTCTACCTAAAGTTCTCTGGGCATGGTGTTTTGACATGTTCCCCAAACCAAAAGGAATGAGTGGGAAACAATCAAGACAACAGATAGAAGCACTTGCATTTGAATGAGTTTCAAGCATGCTTGGGTACTCGTGTGATCTGAGTGACTCAGTTTTGGAATACAACTGTCGCGTGGTGCACCGCGACCTCCAGGCACCCCGGAGTTTCTGAAAAAAAATTTTCTGCGATTTTCACGAAACCAATTTTCTTCAACTTGAATTGGGCTAAAAATCCATCCCTGAAAATAAAAATTCTCTGAGTAGTGTGGAAATACTGATCCTTACCCTGCCTAGGTTTCCACTGAGCATTTCCGTGAGCTCTACCTGAAGTTCTCTGTGCATTGGATTTTGACATATTCCCTAAACCAAAAGGAATGAGTGGGAAACAATCAAGACAACAGATAGAAGCACTTGCATTTGAATGAGTTTCAAGCATGCTTGGGTACTCGTGTGATCTGAGTGACTCAGTTTTGGAATACAACTGTCGCGTGGTGCACCGCGACCTCCAGGCACCCCGGAGTTTCTGAAAAAAAATTTTCTGCGATTTTCACGAATCCACTATTCTTCAACTTGAATTGGGCAAAAAAATCCATCACTGAAAATAAAAATTCTCTGAGTAGTGTGAAAATACTGATCCTTACCCTGCCTGGGTGTCCACTGAGCATTTCCGCGAGCTCTACCTGAAGTTCTCTGTGCATGGAATTTTGACATGTTCCCCAAACCAAAAGGAATGAGTGGGAAACAATCAAGACAACAGATAGAAGCACTTGCATTTGAATGAGTTTCAAGCATGCTTGGGTACTCGTGTGATATGAGTGACTCAGTTTTGGAATGCAACTGTCGCGTGGTGCACCGCGACCTCTAGGCACCCCGGAGTTTCTGAAAAAAAATTTTCTGCGATTTTCACGAAACCACTTTTCTTCAACTTGAATTGGGCTAAAAATCCATCACTGAAAATAAAAATTCTCTGAGTAGTGTGGAAATACTGATCCTTACCCTGCCTGGGTTGTCCACTGAGCATTTCCGCGAGTTCTACCTAAAGTTCTCTGGGCATGGGGTTTTGACATGTTCCCCAAACCAAAAGGAATGAGTGAGAAACAATCAAGACAACAGATAGAAGCACTTGCATTTGAATGAGTTTCAAGCATGCTTGGGTACTCGTGTGATCTGAGTGACTCAGTTGTGGAATACAACTGTCGCGTGGTGCATCGCGACCTCAAGGCACCCCGGAGTTTCTGAAAAAAAATTTTCTGCAATTTTCACGAAACCACTTTTCAACAACTTGAATTGGGCTAAAAATCCATCCCTGAAAATAAATATTCTCTGAGTAGTGTGGAAATGCTGATCCTTACCCTACCTGGGGTGTCCACTGAGCATTTCCGCGAACTCTCCTTGAAGTTCTCTGGGCATGGGATTTTGACATGTTATTCAAACCAAAAGGAATGAGTGGGAAAAAATCAAGACAACAGATAGAAGCACTTGCATTTGAATGAGTTTCAAGCATGCTTGGGTACTCGTGTGATCTGAGTGACTCAGTTTTGGAATACAACTGTCGCGTGGTGCACCGCGACCTCCAGACACCCCGGAGTTTCTGAAAAAAAATTTTCTGCAATTTTCACGAAACCACTTTTCTTCAACTTGAATTGGGCTAAAAATCCATCACTGAAAATAAAAATTCTCTGAGTAGTGTGGAAATACTGATCCTTACCCTGCCTGGGTTGTCCACTGAGCATTTCCGCGAGCTCTACCTGAAGTTCTCTGGGCATGGGATTTTGACATGTTCCCCAAACCAAAAGGAATGAGTGGGAAACAATCAAGACAACAGAGAGAAGCACTTGCATTTGAATGAGTTTCAAGCATGCTTGGGTACTCGTGTGATCTGAGTGACTCAGTTTTCGAATACAACTGTCGCGTGGTGCATCGCGACCTCAAGGCACCCCTTGAGTTTCTGAAAAAAAAATTTCTGCAATTTTCACGAAACCACTTTTCATCAACTTGAATTGGGCTAAAAATCCATACCTGAAAATAAATATTCTCTGAGTAGAGTGGAAATGCTGATCCTTACCCTACCTGGGGTGTCCACTGAGCATTTCCGCGAACTCTACTTGAAGTTCTCTGGGCATGGGATTTTGACATGTTACCCAAACCAAAAGGAATGAGTGGGAAACAATCAAGACAACAGATAGAATCACTTGCATTTGAATGAGTTTCAAGCATGCTTGTTTACTCGTGTGATCTGAGTGACTCAGTTTTGGAATACAACTGTCGCGTGGTGCACCGCGACCTCCAGGCACCCCGGAGTTTCTGAAAAAAAATTTTCTGCAATTTTCACGAAACCACTTTTCTTCAACTTGAATTGGGCTAAAAATCCATCACTGAAAATAAATATTCTCTGAGTAGTGTGGAAATGCTGATCCTTACCCTACCTGGGTTGTCCACTGAGCATTTCCGCGAGCTCTACCTGAAGTTCTCTGGGCATGGGATTTTGACATGTTCCCCAAACCAAAAGGAATGAGTGGGAAACAATCAAGACAACAGAGAGAAGCACTTGCATTTGAATGAGTTTCAAGCATGCTTGGGTACTCGTGTGATCTGAGTGACTCAGTTTTCGAATACAACTGTCGCGTGGTGCATCGCGACCTCAAGGCACCCCTTGAGTTTCTGAAAAAAAAATTTCTGCAATTTTCACGAAACCACTTTTCATCAACTTGAATTGGGCTAAAAATCCATACCTGAAAATAAATATTCTCTGAGTAGTGTGGAAATGCTGATCCTTACCCTACCTGGGGTGTCCACTGAGCATTTCCGCGAACTCTACTTGAAGTTCTCTGGGCATTGGATTTTGACATGTTACCCAAACCAAAAGGAATGAGTGGGAAACAATCAAGACAACAGATAGAAGCACTTGCATTTGAATGAGTTTCAAGCATGCTTGGGTACTCGTGTGATCTGAGTGACTCAGTTTTGGAATACAACTGTCGCGTGGTGCATGGCGACCTCCAGGCACCCCGGAGTTTCTGAAAAAAAATTTTCTGCGATTTTCACGAAACCACTTTTCTTCAACTTGAATTGGGCTAAAAATCCACCACTGAAAATAAAAATTCTCTGAGTAGTGTGGAAATACTGATCCTTACCCTGCCTGGGTTGTCCACTGAGCATTTCCGCGAGCTCTACCTGAAGTTCTCTGGGCATTGGATTTTGACATATTCCCTAAACCAAAAGGAATGAGTGGGAAACAATCAAGACAACAGATAGAAGCACTTGCATTTGAATGAGTTTCAAGCATGCTTGGGTACTCGTGTGATATGAGTGACTCAGTTTTGGAATGCAACTGTCGCGTGGTGCACCGCGACCTCCAGGCACCCCGGAGTTTCTGAAAAAAAAATTTCTGCGATTTTCACGAAACCACTTTTCTTCAACTTGAATTGGGCTAAAAATCCATCACTGAAAATAAAAATTCTCTGAGTAGTGTGGAAATACTGATCCTTACCCTGCCTGGGTTGTCCACTGAGCATTTCCGCGAGCTCTACCTAAAGTTCTCTGGGCATGGGGTTTTGACATGTTCCCCAAACCAAAAGGAATGAGTGGGAAACAATCAAGACAACAGATAGAAGCACTTGCATTTGAATGAGTTTCAAGCATGCTTGGGTACTCGTGTGATCTGAGTGACTCAGTTGTGGAATACAACTGTCGCGTGGTGCATCGCGACCTCAAGGCACCCCGGAGTTTCTGAAAAAAAATTTTCTGCAATTTTCACGAAACCACTTTTCATCAACTTGAATTGGGCTAAAAATCCATCCCTGAAAATAAATATTCTCTGAATAGTGTGGAAATGCTGATCCTTACCCTACCTGGGGTGTCCACTGAGCATTTCCGCGAACTCTACTTGAAGTTCTCTGGGCATGGGATTTTGACATGTTACCCAAACCAAAAGGAATGAGTGGGAAACAATCAAGACAACAGATAGAAGCACTTGCATTTGAATGAGTTTCAAGCATGCTTGGGTACTCGTGTGATCTGAGTGACTCAGTTTTGGAATACAACTGTCGCGTGGTGCACCGCGACCTCCAGGCACCCCGGAGTTTCTGAAAAAAAATTTTCTGCAATTTTCACGAAACCACTTTTCTTCAACTTGAATTGGGCTAAAAATCCATCCCTGAAAATAAAAATTCTCTGAGTAGTGTGTAAATGCTGATCCTTACCCTGCCTGGGTTGTCCACTGAGCATTTCCCCGAACTCTACCTGAAGTTCTCTGGGCATGGGATTTTGACATGTTCCCCAAACCAAAAGGAATGAGTGGGAAACAATCAAGAAAAGAGATAGAGGCACTTGCATTTGAATGAGTTTCAAGCATGCTTGGGTACTCATGTGATCTGAGTGACTCAGTTTTGGAATACAACTGTCGCGTGGTGCACCGCGACCTCCAGGCACCCCGGAGTTTCTGAAAAAAATTTTTCTGCGATTTTCACGAAACCACTTTTCTTCAACTTGAATTGGGCTAAAAATCCATCACTGAAAATAAAAATTCTCTGAGTAGTGTGGAAATACTGATCCTTACCCTGCCTGGATTGTCCACTTAGCATTTCCACGAGCTCTACCTGAAGTTCTCTGGGCATGGGATTTTGAAATGTTCCCCAAACCAAAAGGAATGAGTGGGAAACAATCAAGACAACAGAGAGAAGCACTTGCATTTGAATGAGTTTCAAGCATGCTTGGGTACTCGTGTGATCTGAGTGACTCAGTTTTCGAATACAACTTTCGCGTGGTGCATCGCGACCTCAAGGCACCCCTTGAGTTTCTGAAAAAAAAATTTCTGCAATTTTCACGAAACCACTTTTCATCAACTTGAATTGGGCTAAAAATCCATACCTGAAAATAAAAATTCTCTGAGTAGTGTGGAAATACTGATCCTTACCCTGCCTGGGTTGTCCACTGAGCATTTCCGCGAGCTCTACCTAAAGTTCTCTGGGCATGGGGTTTTGACATGTTCCCCAAACCAAAAGGAATGAGTGGGAAACAATCAAGACAACAGATAGAAGCACTTGCATTTGAATGAGTTTCAAGCATGCTTGGGTACTCGTGTGATCTGAGTGACTCAGTTGTGGAATACAACTGTCGCGTGGTGCATCGCGACCTCAAGGCACCCCGGAGTTTCTGAAAAAAAATTTTCTGCAATTTTCACGAAACCACTTTTCATCAACTTGAATTGGGCTAAAAATCCATCCCTGAAAATAAATATTCTCTGAATAGTGTGGAAATGCTGATCCTTACCCTACCTGGGGTGTCCACTGAGCATTTCCGCGAACTCTACTTGAAGTTCTCTGGGCATGGGATTTTGACATGTTACCCAAACCAAAAGGAATGAGTGGGAAACAATCAAGACAACAGATAGAAGCACTTGCATTTGAATGAGTTTCAAGCATGCTTGGGTACTCGTGTGATCTGAGTGACTCAGTTTTGGAATACAACTGTCGCGTGGTGCACCGCGACCTCCAGGCACCCCGGAGTTTCTGAAAAAAAATTTTCTGCAATTTTCACGAAACCACTTTTCTTCAACTTGAATTGGGCTAAAAATCCATCCCTGAAAATAAAAATTCTCTGAGTAGTGTGTAAATGCTGATCCTTACCCTGCCTGGGTTGTCCACTGAGCATTTCCCCGAACTCTACCTGAAGTTCTCTGGGCATGGGATTTTGACATGTTCCCCAAACCAAAAGGAATGAGTGGGAAACAATCAAGAAAAGAGATAGAGGCACTTGCATTTGAATGAGTTTCAAGCATGCTTGGGTACTCATGTGATCTGAGTGACTCAGTTTTGGAATACAACTGTCGCGTGGTGCACCGCGACCTCCAGGCACCCCGGAGTTTCTGAAAAAAAATTTTCTGCGATTTTCACGAAACCACTTTTCTTCAACTTGAATTGGGCTAAAAATCCATCACTGAAAATAAAAATTCTCTGAGTAGTGTGGAAATACTGATCCTTACCCTGCCTGGATTGTCCACTTAGCATTTCCACGAGCTCTACCTGAAGTTCTCTGGGCATGGGATTTTGAAATGTTCCCCAAACCAAAAGGAATGAGTGGGAAACAATCAAGACAACAGATAGAAGCACTTGCATTTGAATGAGTTTCAAGCATGCTTGGGTACTCGTGTGATCTGAGTGACTCAGTTTTGGAATACAACTATCGCGTGGTGCACCGCGACCTCCAGGCACCCCGGAGTTTCTGAAAAAAAATTTTCTGCGATATTCACGAAACCACTATTCTTCAACTTGAATTGGGCAAAAAATCCATCACTGAAAATAAAAATTCTCTGAGTAGTGTGGAAATACTGATCCTTACCCTGCCTGGGTGTCCACTGAGCATTTCCGCGAGCTCTACCTGAAGTTCTCTGGGCATGGGATTTGGACATGTTACCCAAACCAAAAGGAATGAGTGGGAAACAATCAAGACAACAGATAGAAGCACTTGCATTTGAATGAGTTTCAAGCATGCTTGGGTACTCGTGTGATATGAGTGACTCAGTTTTGGAATGCAACTGTCGCGTGGTGCACCGCGACCTCTAGGCACCCCGGAGTTTCTGAAAAAAAAATTTCTGCGATTTTCACGAAACCACTTTTCTTCAACTTGAATTGGGCTAAAAATCCATCACTGAAAATAAAAATTCTCTGAGTAGTGTGGAAATACTGATCCTTACCCTGCCTGGGTTGTCCACTGAGCATTTCCGCGGGCTCTACCTAAAGTTCTCTGGGCATGGGGTTTTGACATGTTCCCCAAACCAAAAGGAATGAGTGGGAAACAATCAAGACAACAGATAGAAGCACTTGCATTTGAATGAGTTTCAAGCATGCTTGGGTACTCGTGTGATCTGAGTGACTCAGTTGTGGAATACAACTGTCGCGTGGTGCATCGCGACCTCAAGGCACCCCGGAGTTTCTGAAAAAAAATTTTCTGCAATTTTCACGAAACCACTTTTCAACAACTTGAATTGGGCTAAAAATTCATCCCTGAAAATAAATATTCTCTGAGTAGTGTGGAAATGCTGATCCTTACCCTACCTGGGGTGTCCTCTGAGCATTTCCGCGAACTCTCCTTGAAGTTCTCAGGGCATGGGATTTTGACATGTTACCCAAACCAAAAGGAATGAGTGGGAAACAATCAAGAAAACAGATAGAAGCACTTGCATTTGAATGAGTTTCAAGCATGCTTGGGTACTCGTGTGATCTGAGTGACTCAGTTTTGGAATACAACTGTCGCGTGGTGCACCACGACATCCAGGCACCCTAAGAGTTTCTGAAAAAAAATTTTCTGCGATTTTCACGAAACCACTTTTCTTCAACTTGAATTGGTCTAAAAATCCATCACTGAAAATAACAATTCTCAGAGTAGTGTGGAAATACTGATCCTTACCCTGCCTGGGTTGTCCACTGAGCATTTCCGCGAGCTCTACCTGAAGTTCTCTGGGCATTGGATTTTGACATGTTACCCAAACCAAAAGGAATGAGTGGGAAACAATCAAGACAACAGATAGAAGCACTTGCATTTGAATGAGTTTCAAGAATGCTTGGGTACTCGTGTGATCTGAGTGACTCAGTTTTCGAATACAACTGTCGCGTGGTGCACCGCGATCTCCAGGCACCCCGGAGTTTCTGAAAAAAAATTTTCTGCGATTTTCACGAAACCACTTTTCTTCAACTTGAATTGGGCTAAAAATCCATCACTGAAAATAAAAATTCTCTGAGTAGTGTGGAAATACTGATCCTTACCCTGCCTGGGTTGTCCACTGAGCATTTCCGCGAGCTCTACCTAAAGTTCTCTGGGCATGGGGTTTTGACATGTTCCCAAACCAAAAGGAATGAGTGGGAAACAATCAAGACAACAGATAGAAACACTTGCATTTGAATGAGTTTCAAGCATGCTTGGGTACTCGTGTGATCTGAGTGACTCAGTTGTGGAATACAACTGTCGCGTGGTGCATCGCGACCTCAAGGCACCCCGGAGTTTCTGAAAAAAAATTTTCTGCAATTTTCACGAAACCACTTTTCAACAACTTGAATTGGGCTAAAAATCCATCCCTGAAAATAAATATTCTCTGAGTAGTGTGGAAATGCTGATCCTTACCCTACCTGGGGTGTCCACTGAGCATTTCCGCGAACTCTCCTTGAAGTTCTCTGGGCATGGGATTTTGACATGTTATTCAAACCAAAAGGAATGAGTGGGAAAAAATCAAGACAACAGATAGAAGCACTTGCATTTGAATGAGTTTCAAGCATGCTTGGGTACTCGTGTGATCTGAGTGACTCAGTTTTGGAATACAACTGTCGCGTGGTGCACCGCGACCTCCAGGCACCCTGGAGTTTCTGAAAAAAAATTTTCTGCAATTTTCACGAAACCACTTTTCTTCAACTTGAATTGGGCTAAAAATCCATCACTGAAAATAAAAATTCTCTGAGTAGTGTGGAAATACTGATCCTTACCCTGCCTGGGTTGTCCACTGAGCATTTCCGCGAGCTCTACCTGAAGTTCTCTGGTTATTGGATTTTGACATGTTCCCTAAACCAAAAGGAATGAGTGGGAAACAATCAAGACAACAGATAGAAGCACTTGCATTTGAATGAGTTTCAAGCATGCTTGGGTACTCGTGTGATCTGAGTGACTCAGTTTTGGAATACAACTGTCGCGTGGTGCACCGCGACCTCCAGGCACCCCGGAGTTTCTGAAAAAAAATTTTCTGCGATTTTCACGAAACCACTTTTCTTCAACTTGAATTGGGCTAAAAATCCATCACTGAAAATAAAAATTCTCTGAGTAGTGTGGAAATACTGATCCTTACCCTGCCTGGGTTGTCCACTGAGCATTTCCGCGAGCTCTACCTGAAGTTCTCTGGGCATGGGATTTTGACATGTTCCCCAAACCAAAAGGAATGAGTGGGAAACAATCAAGACAACAGATAGAAGCACTTGCATTTGAATGAGTTTCAAGCATGCTTGGGTACTCTTGTGATCTGAGTGACTCAGTTTTCGAATACAACTGTCGCGTGGTGCATCGCGACCTCAAGGCACCCCTTGAGTTTCTGAAAAAAAAATTTCTGCAATTTTCACGAAACCACTTTTCATCAACTTGAATTGGGCTAAAAATCCATACCTGAAAATAAATATTCTCTGAGTAGTGTGGAAATGCTGATCCTTACCCTACCTGGGGTGTCCACTGAGCATTTCCGCGAACTCTACTTGAAGTTCTCTGGGCATGGGATTTTGACATGTTACCCAAACCAAAAGGAATGAGTGGGAAACAATCAAGACAACAGATAGAAGCACTTGCATTTGAATGAGTTTCAAGCATGCTTGTTTACTCGTGTGATCTGAGTGACTCAGTTTTGGAATACAACTGTCGCGTGGTGCACCGCGACCTCCAGGCACCCCGGAGTTTCTGAAAAAAAATTTTCTGCAATTTTCACGAAACCACTTTTCTTCAACTTGAATTGGGCTAAAAATCCATCACTGAAAATAAAAATTCTCTGAGTAGTGTGGAAATACTGATCCTTACCCTGCCTGGGTTGTCCACTGAGCATTTCCGCGAGCTCTACCTGAAGTTCTCTGGGCATTGGATTTTAACATATTCCCTAAACCAAAAGGAATGAGTGGGAAACAATCAAGACAACAGATAGAAGCACTTGCATTTGAATGAGTTTCAAGCATGCTTGGGTACTCGTGTGATCTGAGTGACTCAGTTTTGGAATACAACTGTCGCGTGGTGCACCGCGACCTCCCGGCACCCCGGAGTTTCTGAAAAAAAATTTTCTGAGATTTTCACGAAACCACTTTTCTTCAACTTGAATTGGGCTAAAAATCCATCCCTGAAAATAAAAATTCTCTGAGTAGTGTGTAAATGCTGATCCTTACCCTGCCTGGGTTGTCCACTGAGCATTTCCCCGAACTCTACCTGTAGTTCTCTGGGCATGGGATTTTGACATGTTCCCCAAACCAAAAGGAATGAGTGGGAAACAATCAAGACAACAGATAGAAGCACTTGCATTTGAATGAGTTTCAAGCATGCTTGGGTACTCGTGTGATCTGAGTGACTCAGTTTTGGAATACAACTGTCGCGTGGTGTACCGCGACCTCCCGGCACCCCGGAGTTTCTGACAAAAAATTTTCTGCGATTTTCACGAAACCACTTTTCTTCAACTTGAATTGGGCTAAAAATCCATCACTGAAAATGAAAATTCTCTGAGTAGTGTTGAAATCCTGATCCTTACCCTGCCTGGGTTGTCCACTGAGCATTTCCGCGAGCTCTACCTGAAGTTCTCTGGGCATGGGATTTTGACATGTTCTCCAAACCAAAAGGAATGAGTGGGAAACAATCAAGACAACAGATAGAAGCACTTGCATTTGAATGAGTTTCAAGCATGCTTGGGTACTCGTGTGATCTGAGTGACTCAGTTTTGGAATACAACTGTCGCGTGGTGCACCGCGACCTCCAGGCACCCCGGAGTTTCTGAAAAAAAATTTTCTGCGATTTTCACGAAACCACTTTTCTTCAACTTGAATTGGGATAAAAATCCATCACTGAAAATAAAAATTCTCTGAGTAGTGTGGAAATACTGATACTTACCCTGCCTGGGTTGTCCACTGAGCATTTCCGCGAGCTCTACCTGAAGTTCTCTGGGCATGGGATTTTGACATGTTCCCCAAACCAAAAGGAATGAGTGGGAAACAATCAAGACAACAGATAGAAGCAATAGCATTTGAATGAGTTTCAACCATGCTTGGGTACTCGTGTGATCTGAGTGACTCAGTTTTGGAATACAACTGTCGCGTGGTGCACCGCGACCTCCAGGCACCCCGGAGTTTCTGAAAAAAAATTTTCTGCGATTTTCACGAAACCACTTTTCTTCAACTTGAATTGGGCTTAAAATCCATCCCTGAAAATAAAAGTTCTCTGAGTAGTGTGGAAATACTGATCCTTACCCTGCCTGGGTTTTCCACTGAGCATTTCCCCGAACTCTACCTGAAGTTCTCTGGGCATGGGATTTTGACATGTTCCCCAAACCAAAAGGAATGAGTGGGAAACAATATGGAAAAGAGATAGAGGCACTTGCATTTGAATGAGTTTCAAGCATGCTTGGGTACTCGTGTGATCTGAGTGACTCAGTTTTGGAATACAACTGTCGCGTGGTGCACCGCGACCTCCAGGCACCCCGGAGTTTCTGAAAAAAAATTTTCTGCGATTTTCACAAAACCACTTTTCTTCAACTTGATTTGGGCTAAAAATCCATCACTGAAAATAAAAATTCTCTGAGTAGTGTGGAAATACTGATCCTTACCCTGCCTGGGTTGTCCACTGAGCATTTCCGCGAGCTCTACCTGAAGTTCTCTGGGCATGGGATTTTGACATGTTCCCCAAACCAAAAGGAATGAGTGGGAAACAATCAAGACAACAGATAGAAGCACTTGCATTTGAATGAGTTTCAAGCATGCTTGGGTACTCGTGTGATCTGAGTGACTCAGTTTTGGAATACAACTGTCGCGTGGTGCACCGCGACCTCCCGGCACCCCGGAGTTTCTGAAAAAAAATTTTCTGAGATTTTCACGAAACCACTTTTCTTCAACTTGAATTGGGCTAAAAATCCATCCCTGAAAATAAAAATTCTCTGAGTAGTGTGTAAATGCTGATCCTTACCCTGCCTGGGTTGTCCACTGAGCATTTCCCCGAACTCTACCTGTAGTTCTCTGGGCATGGGATTTTGACATGTTCCCCAAACCAAAAGGAATGAGTGGGAAACAATCAAGACAACAGATAGAAGCACTTGCATTTGAATGAGTTTCAAGCATGCTTGGGTACTCGTGTGATCTGAGTGACTCAGTTTTGGAATACAACTGTCGCGTGGTGTACCGCGACCTCCCGGCACCCCGGAGTTTCTGAAAAAAAATTTTCTGCGATTTTCACGAAACCACTTTTCTTCAACTTGAATTGGGCTAAAAATCCATCACTGAAAATGAAAATTCTCTGAGTAGTGTTGAAATCCTGATCCTTACCCTGCCTGGGTTGTCCACTGAGCATTTCCGCGAGCTCTACCTGAAGTTCTCTGGGCATGGGATTTTGACATGTTCTCCAAACCAAAAGGAATGAGTGGGAAACAATCAAGACAACATATAGAAGCACTTGCATTTGAATGAGTTTCAAGCATGCTTGGGTACTCGTGTGATCTGAGTGACTCAGTTTTGGAATACAACTGTCGCGTGGTGCACCGCGACCTCCAGGCACCCCGGAGTTTCTGAAAAAAAATTTTCTGCGATTTTCACGAAACCACTTTTCTTCAACTTGAATTGTGCTAAAAATCCATCCCTGAAAATAAATATTCTCTGAGTAGTGTGGAAATGCTGATCCTTACCCTACCTGGGGTGTCCACTGAGCATTTCCGCGAACTCTACTTGAAGTTCTGTGGGCATGGGATTTTGGCATGTTACCCAAACCAAAAGGAATGAGTGGGAAACAATCAAGACAACAGATAGAAGCACTTGCATTTGAATGAGTTTCAAGCATGCTTGGGTACTCGTGTGATCTGAGTGACTCAGTTTTGGAATACAACTGTCGCGTGGTGTACCGCGACCTCCAGGCACCCCGGAGTTTCTGAAAAAAAAGTTTCTGCGATTTTCACGAAACCCCTTTTCTTCAACTTGAATTGGGATAAAAATCCATCACTGAAAATAAAAATTCTCTGAGTAGTGTGGAAATACTGATCCTTACCCTGCCTGGGTTGTCCACTGAGCATTTCCGCGAGCTCTACCTGAAGTTCTCTGGGCATGGGATTTTGACATGTTCCCCAAACCAAAAGGAATGAGTGGGAAACAATCAAGACAACAGATAGAAGCACTTGCATTTGAATGAGTTTCAAGCATGCTTGGGTACTCGTGTGATCTGAGTGACTCAGTTTTGGAATACAACTGTCGCGTGGTGCACCGCGACCTCCAGGCACCCCGGAGTTTCTGAAAAAAAATTTTCTGCGATTTTCACGAAACCACTTTTCTTCAACTTGAATTGGGCTAAAAATCCATCACTGAAAATAAAAATTCTCTGAGTAGTGTGGAAATACTGATCCTTACCCTGCCTGGGTTGTCCACTGAGCATTTCCGCGAGCTCTACCTGAAGTTCTCTGGGCATGGGATTTTGACATATTCCCCAAACCAAAAGGAATGAGTGGGAAACAATCAAGACAACAGATAGAAGCACTAGCATTTGAATGAGTTTCAACCATGCTTGGGTACTCGTGTGATCTGAGTGACTCAGTTTTGGAATACAACTGTCGCGTGGTGCACCGCGACCTCCAGGCACCCCGGAGTTTCTGAAAAAAAATTTTCTGCGATTTTCACGAAACCACTTTTCTTCAACTTGAATTGGGCTTAAAATCCATCCCTGAAAATAAAAGTTCTCTGAGTAGTGTGGAAATACTGATCCTTACCCTGCCTGGGTTTTCCACTGAGCATTTCCCCGAATTCTACCTGAAGTTCTCTGGGCATGGGATTTTGACATGTTCCCCAAACCAAAAGGAATGAGTGGGAAACAATATGGAAAAGAGATAGAGGCACTTGCATTTGAATGAGTTTCAAGCATGCTTGGGTACTCGTGTGATCTGAGTGACTCAGTTTTGGAATACAACTGTCGCGTGGTGCACCGCGACCTCCAGGCACCCCGGAGTTTCTGAAAAAAAATTTTCTGCGATTTTCACAAAACCACTTTTCTTCAACTTGATTTGGGCTAATAATCCATCACTGAAAATAAAAATTCTCTGAGTAGTGTGGAAATACTGATCCTTACCCTGCCTGGGTTGTCCACTGAGCATTTCCGCGAGCTCTACCTGAAGTTCTCTGGGCATGGGATTTTGACATGTTCCCCAAACCAAAAGGAATGAGTGGGAAACAATCAAGACAACAGATAGAAGCACTTGCATTTGAATGAGTTTCAAGCATGCTTGGGTACTCGTGTGATCTGAGTGACTCAGTTTTGGAATACAACTGTCGCGTGGTGCACCGCGACCTCCCGGCACCCCGGAGTTTCTGAAAAAAAATTTTCTGAGATTTTCACGAAACCACTTTTCTTCAACTTGAATTGGGCTAAAAATCCATCCCTGAAAATAAAAATTCTCTGAGTAGTGTGTAAATGCTGATCCTTACCCTGCCTGGGTTGTCCACTGAGCATTTCCCCGAACTCTACCTGTAGTTCTCTGGGCATGGGATTTTGACATGTTCCCCAAACCAAAAGGAATGAGTGGGAAACAATCAAGACAACAGATAGAAGCACTTGCATTTGAATGAGTTTCAAGCATGCTTGGGTACTCGTGTGATCTGAGTGACTCAGTTTTGGAATACAACTGTCGCGTGGTGCACCGCGACCTCCAGGCACCCCGGAGTTTCTGAAAAAAAATTTTCTGCGATTTTCACGAAACCACTTTTCTTCAACTTGAATTGGGCTTAAAATCCATCCCTGAAAATAAAAGTTCTCTGAGTAGTGTGGAAATACTGATCCTTACCCTGCCTGGGTTTTCCACTGAGCATTTCCCCGAACTCTACCTGAAGTTCTCTGGGCATGGGATTTTGACATGTTCCCCAAACCAAAAGGAATGAGTGGGAAACAATATGGAAAAGAGATAGAGGCACTTGCATTTGAATGAGTTTCAAGCATGCTTGGGTACTCGTGTGATCTGAGTGACTCAGTTTTGGAATACAACTGTCGCGTGGTGCACCGCGACCTCCAGGCACCCCGGAGTTTCTGAAAAAAAATTTTCTGCGATTTTCACAAAACCACTTTTCTTCAACTTGATTTGGGCTAATAATCCATCACTGAAAATAAAAATTCTCTGAGTAGTGTGGAAATACTGATCCTTACCCTGCCTGGGTTGTCCACTGAGCATTTCCGCGAGCTCTACCTGAAGTTCTCTGGGCATGGGATTTTGACATGTTCCCCAAACCAAAAGGAATGAGTGGGAAACAATCAAGACAACAGATAGAAGCACTTGCATTTGAATGAGTTTCAAGCATGCTTGGGTACTCGTGTGATCTGAGTGACTCAGTTTTGGAATACAACTGTCGCGTGGTGCACCGCGACCTCCCGGCACCCCGGAGTTTCTGAAAAAAAATTTTCTGCGATTTTCACGAAACCACTTTTCTTCAACTTGAATTGGGCTAAAAATCCATCACTGAAAATGAAAATTCTCTGAGTAGTGTTGAAATCCTGATCCTTACCCTGCCTGGGTTGTCCACTGAGCATTTCCGCGAGCTCTACCTGAAGTTCTCTGGGCATGGGATTTTGACATGTTCTCCAAACCAAAAGGAATGAGTGGGAAACAATCAAGACAACATATAGAAGCACTTGCATTTGAATGAGTTTCAAGCATGCTTGGGTACTCGTGTGATCTGAGTGACTCAGTTTTGGAATACAACTGTCGCGTGGTGCACCGCGACCTCCAGGCACCCCGGAGTTTCTGAAAAAAAATTTTCTGCGATTTTCACGAAACCACTTTTCTTCAACTTGAATTGTGCTAAAAATCCATCCCTGAAAATAAATATTCTCTGAGTAGTGTGGAAATGCTGATCCTTACCCTACCTGGGGTGTCCACTGAGCATTTCCGCGAACTCTACTTGAAGTTCTGTGGGCATGGGATTTTGGGATGTTACCCAAACCAAAAGGAATGAGTGGGAAACAATCAAGACAACAGATAGAAGCACTTGCATTTGAATGAGTTTCAAGCATGCTTGGGTACTCGTGTGATCTGAGTGACTCAGTTTTGGAATACAACTGTCGCGTGGTGTACCGCGACCTCCAGGCACCCCGGAGTTTCTGAAAAAAAAGTTTCTGCGATTTTCACGAAACCCCTTTTCTTCAACTTGAATTGGGATAAAAATCCATCACTGAAAATAAAAATTCTCTGAGTAGTGTGGAAATACTGATCCTTACCCTGCCTGGGTTGTCCACTGAGCATTTCCGCGAGCTCTACCTGAAGTTCTCTGGGCATGGGATTTTGACATGTTCCCCAAACCAAAAGGAATGAGTGGGAAACAATCAAGACAACAGATAGAAGCACTTGCATTTGAATGAGTTTCAAGCATGCTTGGGTACTCGTGTGATCTGAGTGACTCAGTTTTCGAATACAACTGTCGCGTGGTGCACTGCGACCTCCAGGCACCCCGGAGTTTCTGAAAAAAAATTTTCTGCGATTTTCACGTAACCACTTTTCTTCAACTTGAATTGGGCTAAAAATCCATCCCTGAAAATAAATATTCTCTGAGTAGTGTGGAAATGCTGATCCTTACCCTACCTGGGGTGTCCACTGAGCATTTCCGCGAACTCTACTTGAAGTTCTGTGGGCATGGGATTTTGGCATGTTACCCAAACCAAAAGGAATGAGTGGGAAACAATCAAGACAACAGATAGAAGCACTTGCATTTGAATGAGTTTCAAGCATGCTTGGGTACTCGTGTGATCTGAGTGACTCAGTTTTGGAATACAACTGTCGCGTGGTGTACCGCGACCTCCAGGCACCCCGGAGTTTCTGAAAAAAAAGTTTCTGCGATTTTCACGAAACCCCTTTTCTTCAACTTGAATTGGGATAAAAATCCATCACTGAAAATAAAAATTCTCTGAGTAGTGTGGAAATACTGATCCTTACCCTGCCTGGGTTGTCCACTGAGCATTTCCGCGAGCTCTACCTGAAGTTCTCTGGGCATGGGATTTTGACATGTTCCCCAAACCAAAAGGAATGAGTGGGAAACAATCAAGACAACAGATAGAAGCACTTGCATTTGAATGAGTTTCAAGCATGCTTGGGTACTCGTGTGATCTGAGTGACTCAGTTTTCGAATACAACTGTCGCGTGGTGCACTGCGACCTCCAGGCACCCCGGAGTTTCTGAAAAAAAATTTTCTGCGATTTTCACGTAACCACTTTTCTTCAACTTGAATTAGGCTAAAAATCCATCACTGAAAATAAAAATTCTCTGAGTAGTGTGGAAATACTGATCCTTACCCTGCCTGGGTTGTCCACTGAGCATTTCCGCGAGCTCTACCTGAAGTTCTCTGGGCATGGGATTTTGACATATTCCCCAAACCAAAAGGAATGAGTGGGAAACAATCAAGACAACAGATAGAAGCACTAGCATTTGAATGAGTTTCAACCATGCTTGGGTACTCGTGTGATCTGAGTGACTCAGTTTTCGAATACAACTGTCGCGTGGTGCACCGCGACCTCCAGGCACCCCGGAGTTTCTGAAAAAAAATTTTCTGCGATTTTCACGAAACCACTTTTCTTCAACTTGAATTGGGCTTAAAATCCATCCCTGAAAATAAAAGTTCTCTGAGTAGTGTGGAAATACTGATCCTTACCCTGCCTGGGTTTTCCACTGAACATTTCCCCGAACTCTACCTGAAGTTCTCTGGGCATGGGATTTTGACATGTTCCCCAAACCAAAAGGAATGAGTGGGAAACAATATGGAAAAGAGATAGAGGCACTTGCATTTGAATGAGTTTCAAGCATGCTTGGGTACTCGTGTGATCTGAGTGACTCAGTTTTGGAATACAACTGTCGCGTGGTGCACCGCGACCTCCAGGCACCCCGGAGTTTCTGAAAAAAAATTTTCTGCGATTTTCACAAAACCACTTTTCTTCAACTTGATTTGGGCTAAAAATCCATCACTGAAAATAAAAATTCTCTGAGTAGTGTGGAAATACTGATCCTTACCCTGCCTGGGTTGTCCACTGAGCATTTCCGCGAGCTCTACCTGAAGTTCTCTGGGCATGGGATTTTGACATGTTCCCCAAACCAAAAGGAATGAGTGGGAAACAATCAAGACAACAGATAGAAGCACTTGCATTTGAATGAGTTTCAAGCATGCTTGGGTACTCGTGTGATCTGAGTGACTCAGTTTTGGAATACAACTGTCGCGTGGTGCACCGCGACCTCCCGGCACCCCGGAGTTTCTGAAAAAAAATTTTCTGAGATTTTCACGAAACCACTTTTCTTCAACTTGAATTGGGCTAAAAATCCATCCCTGAAAATAAAAATTCTCTGAGTAGTGTGTAAATGCTGATCCTTACCCTGCCTGGGTTGTCCACTGAGCATTTCCCCGAACTCTACCTGTAGTTCTCTGGGCATGGGATTTTGACATGTTCCCCAAACCAAAAGGAATGAGTGGGAAACAATCAAGACAACAGATAGAAGCACTTGCATTTGAATGAGTTTCAAGCATGCTTGGGTACTCGTGTGATCTGAGTGACTCAGTTTTGGAATACAACTGTCGCGTGGTGTACCGCGACCTCCCGGCACCCCGGAGTTTCTGACAAAAAATTTTCTGCGATTTTCACGAAACCACTTTTCTTCAACTTGAATTGGGCTAAAAATCCATCACTGAAAATGAAAATTCTCTGAGTAGTGTTGAAATCCTGATCCTTACCCTGCCTGGGTTGTCCACTGAGCATTTCCGCGAGCTCTACCTGAAGTTCTCTGGGCATGGGATTTTGACATGTTCTCCAAACCAAAAGGAATGAGTGGGAAACAATCAAGACAACAGATAGAAGCACTTGCATTTGAATGAGTTTCAAGCATGCTTGGGTACTCGTGTGATCTGAGTGACTCAGTTTTGGAATACAACTGTCGCGTGGTGCACCGCGACCTCCAGGCACCCCGGAGTTTCTGAAAAAAAATTTTCTGCGATTTTCACGAAACCACTTTTCTTCAACTTGAATTGGGATAAAAATCCATCACTGAAAATAAAAATTCTCTGAGTAGTGTGGAAATACTGATCCTTACCCTGCCTGGGTTGTCCACTGAGCATTTCCGCGAGCTCTACCTGAAGTTCTCTGGGCATGGGATTTTGACATGTTCCCCAATCCAAAAGGAATGAGTGGGAAACAATCAAGACAACAGATAGAAGCACTTGCATTTGAATGAGTTTCAAGCATGCTTGGGTACTCGTGTGATCTGAGTGACTCAGTTTTCGAATACAACTGTCGCGTGGTGCACTGCGACCTCCAGGCACCCCGGAGTTTCTGAAAAAAAATTTTCTGCGATTTTCACGTAACCACTTTTCTTCAACTTGAATTGGGCTAAAAATCCATCACTGAAAATAAAAATTCTCTGAGTAGTGTGGAAATACTGATCCTTACCCTGCCTGGGTTGTCCACTGAGCATTTCCGCGAGCTCTACCTGAAGTTCTCTGGGCATGGGATTTTGACATATTCCCCAAACCAAAAGGAATGAGTGGGAAACAATCAAGACAACAGATAGAAGCACTAGCATTTGAATGAGTTTCAACCATGCTTGGGTACTCGTGTGATCTGAGTGACTCAGTTTTGGAATACAACTGTCGCGTGGTGCACCGCGACCTCCAGGCACCCCGGAGTTTCTGAAAAAAAATTTTCTGCGATTTTCACGAAACCACTTTTCTTCAACTTGAATTGGGCTTAAAATCCATCCCTGAAAATAAAAGTTCTCTGAGTAGTGTGGAAATACTGATCCTTACCCTGCCTGGGTTTTCCACTGAGCATTTCCCCGAACTCTACCTGAAGTTCTCTGGGCATGGGATTTTGACATGTTCCCCAAACCAAAAGGAATGAGTGGGAAACAATATGGAAAAGAGATAGAGGCACTTGCATTTGAATGAGTTTCAAGCATGCTTGGGTACTCGTGTGATCTGAGTGACTCAGTTTTGGAATACAACTGTCGCGTGGTGCACCGCGACCTCCAGGCACCCCGGAGTTTCTGAAAAAAAATTTTCTGCGATTTTCACAAAACCACTTTTCTTCAACTTGATTTGGGCTAAAAATCCATCACTGAAAATAAAAATTCTCTGAGTAGTGTGGAAATACTGATCCTTACCCTGCCTGGGTTGTCCACTGAGCATTTCCGCGAGCTCTACCTGAAGTTCTCTGGGCATGGGATTTTGACATGTTCCCCAAACCAAAAGGAATGAGTGGGAAACAATCAAGACAACAGATAGAAGCACTTGCATTTGAATGAGTTTCAAGCATGCTTGGGTACTCGTGTGATCTGAGTGACTCAGTTTTGGAATACAACTGTCGCGTGGTGCACCGCGACCTCCCGGCACCCCGGAGTTTCTGAAAAAAAATTTTCTGAGATTTTCACGAAACCACTTTTCTTCAACTTGAATTGGGCTAAAAATCCATCCCTGAAAATAAAAATTCTCTGAGTAGTGTGTAAATGCTGATCCTTACCCTGCCTGGGTTGTCCACTGAGCATTTCCCCGAACTCTACCTGTAGTTCTCTGGGCATGGGATTTTGACATGTTCCCCAAACCAAAAGGAATGAGTGGGAAACAATCAAGACAACAGATAGAAGCACTTGCATTTGAATGAGTTTCAAGCATGCTTGGGTACTCGTGTGATCTGAGTGACTCAGTTTTGGAATACAACTGTCGCGTGGTGTACCGCGACCTCCCGGCACCCCGGAGTTTCTGAAAAAAAATTTTCTGCGATTTTCACGAAACCACTTTTCTTCAACTTGAATTGGGCTAAAAATCCATCACTGAAAATGAAAATTCTCTGAGTAGTGTTGAAATCCTGATCCTTACCCTGCCTGGGTTGTCCACTGAGCATTTCCGCGAGCTCTACCTGAATTTCTCTGGGCATGGGATTTTGACATGTTCTCCAAACCAAAAGGAATGAGTGGGAAACAATCAAGACAACATATAGAAGCACTTGCATTTGAATGAGTTTCAAGCATGCTTGGGTACTCGTGTGATCTGAGTGACTCAGTTTTGGAATACAACTGTCGCGTGGTGCACCGCGACCTCCAGGCACCCCGGAGTTTCTGAAAAAAAATTTTCTGCGATTTTCACGAAACCACTTTTCTTCAACTTGAATTGTGCTAAAAATCCATCCCTGAAAATAAATATTCTCTGAGTAGTGTGGAAATGCTGATCCTTACCCTACCTGGGGTGTCCACTGAGCATTTCCGCGAACTCTACTTGAAGTTCTGTGGGCATGGGATTTTGGCATGTTACCCAAACCAAAAGGAATGAGTGGGAAACAATCAAGACAACAGATAGAAGCACTTGCATTTGAATGAGTTTCAAGCATGCTTGGGTACTCGTGTGATCTGAGTGACTCAGTTTTGGAATACAACTGTCGCGTGGTGTACCGCGACCTCCAGGCACCCCGGAGTTTCTGAAAAAAAAGTTTCTGCGATTTTCACGAAACCCCTTTTCTTCAACTTGAATTGGGATAAAAATCCATCACTGAAAATAAAAATTCTCTGAGTAGTGTGGAAATACTGATCCTTACCCTGCCTGGGTTGTCCACTGAGCATTTCCGCGAGCTCTACCTGAAGTTCTCTGGGCATGGGATTTTGACATGTTCCCCAAACCAAAAGGAATGAGTGGGAAACAATCAAGACAACAGATAGAAGCACTTGCATTTGAATGAGTTTCAAGCATGCTTGGGTACTCGTGTGATCTGAGTGACTCAGTTTTCGAATACAACTGTCGCGTGGTGCACTGCGACCTCCAGGCACCCCGGAGTTTCTGAAAAAAAATTTTCTGCGATTTTCACGTAACCACTTTTCTTCAACTTGAATTGGGCTAAAAATCCATCACTGAAAATAAAAATTCTCTGAGTAGTGTGGAAATACTGATCCTTACCCTGCCTGGGTTGTCCACTGAGCATTTCCGCGAGCTCTACCTGAAGTTCTCTGGGCATGGGATTTTGACATATTCCCCAAACCAAAAGGAATGAGTGGGAAACAATCAAGACAACAGATAGAAGCACTTGCATTTGAATGAGTTTCAACCATGCTTGGGTACTCGTGTGATCTGAGTGACTCAGTTTTGGAATACAACTGTCGCGTGGTGCACCGCGACCTCCAGGCACCCCGGAGTTTCTGAAAAAAAATTTTCTGCGATTTTCACGAAACCACTTTTCTTCAACTTGAATTGGGATTAAAATCCATCCCTGAAAATAAAAGTTCTCTGAGTAGTGTGGAAATACTGATCCTTACCCTGCCTGGGTTTTCCACTGAGCATTTCCCCGAACTCTACCTGAAGTTCTCTGGGCATGGGATTTTGACATGTTCCCCAAACCAAAAGGAATGAGTGGGAAACAATATGGAAAAGAGATAGAGGCACTTGCATTTGAATGAGTTTCAAGCATGCTTGGGTACTCGTGTGATCTGAGTGACTCAGTTTTGGAATACAACTGTCGCGTGGTGCACTGCGACCTCCAGGCACCCCGGAGTTTCTGAAAAAAAATTTTCTGCGATTTTCACAAAACCACTTTTCTTCAACTTGATTTGGGCTAAAAATCCATCACTGAAAATAAAAATTCTCTGAGTAGTGTGGAAATACTGATCCTTACCCTGCCTGGGTTGTCCACTGAGCATTTCCGCGAGCTCTACCTGAAGTTCTGTGGGCATGGGATTTTGACATGTTCCCCAAACCAAAAGGAATGAGTGGGAAACAATCAAGACAACAGATAGAAGCACTTGCATTTGAATGAGTTTCAAGCATGCTTGGGTACTCGTGTGATCTGAGTGACTCAGTTTTGGAATACAACTGTCGCGTGGTGCACCGCGACCTCCCGGAACCCCGGAGTTTCTGAAAAAAAATTTTCTGAGATTTTCACGAAACCACTTTTCTTCAACTTGAATTGGGCTAAAAATCCATCCCTGAAAATAAAAATTCTCTGAGTAGTGTGTAAATGCTGATCCTTACCCTGCCTGGGTTGTCCACTGAGCATTTCCCCGAACTCTACCTGTAGTTCTCTGGGCATGGGATTTTGACATGTTCCCCAAACCAAAAGGAATGAGTGGGAAACAATCAAGACAACAGATAGAAGCACTTGCATTTGAATGAGTTTCAAGCATGCTTGGGTACTCGTGTGATCTGAGTGACTCAGTTTTGGAATACAACTGTCGCGTGGTGTACCGCGACCTCCCGGCACCCCGGAGTTTCTGAAAAAAAATTTTCTGCGATTTTCACGAAACCACTTTTCTTCAACTTGAATTGGGCTAAAAATCCATACCTGAAAATGAAAATTCTCTGAGTAGTGTGTAAATGCTGATCCTTACCCTGCCTGGGTTGTCCACTGAGCATTTCCCCGAACTGTACCTGAAGTTCTCTGGGCATGGGATTTTGACATGTTCCCCAAACCAAAAGGAATGAGTGGGAAACAATCAAGAAAAGAGATAGAGGCACTTGCATTTGAATGAGTTTCAAGCATGCTTGGGTACTCATGTGATCTGAGTGACTCAGTTTTGGAATACAACTGTCGCGTGGTGCACCGTGACCTCCAGGCACCCCGGAGTTTCTGAAAAAAAATTTTCTGCGATTTTCACGAAACCACTTTTCTTCAACTTGAATTGGGCTAAAAATCCATCACAGAAAATAAAAATTCTCTGAGTAGTGTGGAAATACTGATCCTTACCCTACCTGGGGTGTCCACTGAGCATTTCCGCGAACTCTACTTGAATTTCTCTGGGCATTTGATTTTGACATGTTCCCCAAACCAAAAGGAATGAGTGGGAAACAATCAAGACAACAGATAGAAGCACTTGCATTTCAATGAGTTTCAAGCATGCTTGGGTACTCGTGTGATCTGAGTGACTCAGTTTTGGAATACAACTGTCGCGTGGTGCATCGCGACCTCAAGGCACCCCGGAGTTTCTGAAAAAAAATTTTCTGCAATTTTCACGAAACCACTTTTCATCAACTTGAATTGGGCTAAAAATCCATCCCTGAAAATAAATATTCTCTGAGTAGTGTGGAAATGCTGATCCTTACCCTACCTGGGGTGTCCACTGAGCATTTCCGCGAACTCTACTTGAAGTTCTCTGGGCATGGGATTTTGACATGTTCCCCAAACCAAAAGGAATGATTGGGAAACAATCAAGAAAACAGATAGAAGCACTTGCATTTGAATTAGTTTCAAGCATGCTTGGGTACTCGTGTGATCTGAGTGACTCAGTTTTCGAATACAACTGTCGCGTGGTGCACCGCGACCTCCAGGCACCGCGCAGTTTCTGAAATAAATTTTCTGCGATTTTCACGAAACCACTTTTCTTCAACTTGAATTGGGCTAAAAATCCATCACAGAAAATAAAAATTCTCTAAGTAGTGTGGAAATACTGATCCTTACCCTACCTGGGGTGTCCACTGAGCATTTCCGCGAACTCTACTTGAATTTCTCTGGGCATGGGATTTTGACATGTTCCCCAAACCAAAAGGAATGAGTGGGAAACAATCAAGACAACAGATAGAAGCACTTGCATTTGAATGAGTTTCAAGCATGCTTGGGTACTCGTGTGATCTGAGTGACTCAGTTTTGGAATACAACTGTCGCGTGGTGCATCGCGACCTCAAGGCACCCCGGAGTTTCTGAAAAAAAAATTTCTGCGATTTTCACGAAACCACTTTTCTTCAACTTGAATTGGGCTAAAAATCCTTCCCTGAAAATAAAAGTTCTCTGAGTAGTGTGTAAGTGCTGATCCTTACCCTGCCTGGGTTGTCCACTGAGCATTTCCCCGAACTCTACCTGAAGTTCTCTGGGCATGGGTTTTTGACATGTTCCCCAAACGAAAAGTAATGAGTGGGAAACAATCAAGACAACAGATAGAAGCACTTGCATTTGAATGAGTTTCAAGCATGCTTGGGTACTCGTGTGATCTGAGCGACTCAGTTTTCGAATACAACTGTCGCGTGGTGCACCGCGACCTCCCGGCACCCCGGAGTTTCTGAAAAAAAATTTTCTGAGATTTTCACGAAACCACTTTTCTTCAACTTGAATTGGTCTAAAAATCCATCCCTGAAAATAAAAATTCTCTGAGTAGTGTGTAAATGCTGATCCTTACCCTGCTTGGGTTGTGCACTGAGCATTTCCCCGAACTCTACCTGAAGTTCTCTGGGCATGGGATTTTGACATGTTCCCCAAACCAAAAGGAATGAGTGGGAAACAATATGGAAAAGAGATAGAGCCACTTGCATTTGAATGAGTTTCAAGCATGCTTGGGTACTCGTGTGATCTGAGTGACTCAGTTTTGGAATACAACTGTCGCGTGGTGCACCGCGACCTCCAGGCACCCCGGAGTTTCTGAAAAAAAAATTTCTGCGATTTTCACGAAACCACTTTTCTTCAACTTGATTTGGGCTAAAAATCCATCACTGAAAATAAAAAATCTCTGAGTAGTGTGGAAATACTGATCCTTACCCTGCCTGGGTTGTCCACTGAGCATTTCCGCGAGCTCTACCTGAAGTTCTCTGGGCATGGGATTTTGACATGTTCCCCAAACCAAAAGGAATGAGTGGGAAACAATCAAGACAACAGATAGAAGCACTTGCATTTGAATGAGTTTCAAGCATGCTTGGGTACTCGTGTGATCTGAGTGACTCAGTTTTGGAATACAACTGTCGCGTGGTGCACCGCGACCTCCCGGCACTCCGGAGTTTCTGAAAAAAAAATTTCTGAGATTTTCACGAAACCACTTTTCTTCAACTTGAATTGGGCTAAAAATCCATCCCTGAAAATAAAAATTCTCTGAGTAGTGTTTAAATGCTGATCCTTACCCTGCCTGGGTTGTCCACTGAGCATTTCCCCGAACTCTACCTGAAGTTCTCTGGGCATGGGATTTTGACATGTTCCCCAAACCAAAAGGAATGAGTGGGAAACAATATGGAAAAGAGATAGAGGCACTTGCATTTGAATGAGTTTCAAGCATGCTTGGGTACTCGTGTGATCTGAGTGACTCAGTTTTGGAATACAACTGTCGCGTGGTGCACCGCGACCTCCAGGCACCCCGGAGTTTCTGAAAAAAAAATTTCTGCGATTTTCACGAAACCACTTTTCTTCAACTTGAATTGTGCTAAAAACCCATCCCTAAAAATAAATATTCTCTGAGTAGTGTGGAAATGCTGATCCTTACCCTACCTGGGGTGTCCACTGAGCATTTCCGCGAACTCTACTTGAAGTTCTGTGGGCATGGGATTTTGGCATGTTACCCAAACCAAAAGGAATGAGTGGGAAACAATCAAGACAACAGATAGAAGCACTTGCATTTGAATGAGTTTCAAGCATGCTTGGGTACTCGTGTGATCTGAGTGACTCAGTTTTGGAATACAACTGTCGCGTGGTGTACCGCGACCTCCAGGCACCCCGGAGTTTCTGAAAAAAAAGTTTCTGCGATTTTCACGAAACCCCTTTTCTTCAACTTGAATTGGGATAAAAATCCATCACTGAAAATAAAAATTCTCTGAGTAGTGTGGAAATACTGATCCTTACCCTGCCTGGGTTGTCCACTGAGCATTTCCGCGAGCTCTACCTGAAGTTCTCTGGGCATGGGATATTGACATGTTCCCCAAACCAATAGGAATGAGTGGGAAACAATCAAGACAACAGATAGAAGCACTTGCATTTGAATGAGTTTCAAGCATGCTTGGGTACTCGTGTGATCTGAGTGACTCAGTTTTCGAATACAACTGTCGCGTGGTGCACTGCGACCTCCAGGCACCCCGGAGTTTCTGAAAAAAAATTTTCTGCGATTTTCACGTAACCACTTTTCTTCAACTTGAATTGGGCTAAAAATACATCACTGAAAATAAAAATTCTCTGAGTAGTGTGGAAATACTGATCCTTACCCTGCCTGGGTTGTCCACTGAGCATTTCCGCGAGCTCTACCTGAAGTTCTCTGGGCATGGGATTTTGACATATTCCCCAAACCAAAAGGAATGAGTGGGAAACAATCAAGACAACAGATAGAAGCACTAGCATTTGAATGAGTTTCAACCATGCTTGGGTACTCGTGTGATCTGAGTGACTCAGTTTTGGAATACAACTGTCGCGTGGTGCACCGCGACCTCCAGGCACCCCGGAGTTTCTGAAAAAAAATTTTCTGCGATTTTCACGAAACCACTTTTCTTCAACTTGAATTGGGCTAAAAATCCATCCCTGAAAATAAAAGTTCTCTGAGTAGTGTGGAAATACTGATCCTTACCCTACCTGGGGTGTCCACTGAGCATTTCCGCGAACTCTACTTGAAGTTCTCTGGGCATGGGATTTTGACATGTTCCCCAAACCAAAAGGAATGAGTGGGAAACAATCAAGACAACAGATAGAAGCACTTGCATTTGAATTAGTTTCAAGCATGCTTGGGTACTCGTGTGATCTGAGTGACTCAGTTTTCGAATACAACTGTCGCGATGTGCACCGCGACCTCCAGGCACCGCGGAGTTTCTGAAAAAAAATTTTCTGCGATTTTCACGACACCACTTTTCTTCAACTTGAATTGGGCTAAAAATCCATCCCTGAAAATAAAAATTCTCTGAGTAGTGTTTAAATGCTGATCCTTACCCTGCCTGGGTTGTCCACTGAGCATTTCCCCGAACTCTACCTGAAGTTCTCTGGGCATAGGATTTTGACATGTTCCCCAAACCAAAAGGAATGAGTGGGAAACAATCAAGAAAAGAGATAGAGGCACTTGCATTTGAATGAGTTTCAAGCATGCTTGGGTACTCATGTGATCTGAGTGACTCAGTTTTGGAATACAACTGTCGCGTGGTGCACCGCGACCTCCAGGCACCCCGGAGTTTCTGAAAAAAAAATTTCTGCGATTTTCACGAAACCACTTTTCTTCAACATGAATTGGGCTAAAAATCAATCCCTGACAATAAATATTCTCTGAGTAGTGTGGAAATGCTGATCCTTACCCTACCTGGGGTGTCCACTGAGCATTTCCCCGATCTCTACCTGAAGTTCTCTGGGCATGGGATTTTGACATGTTCCCCAAACCAAAAGGAATGAGTGGGAAACAATCAAGACAACAGATAGAAGCACTTGCATTTGAATGAGTTTCATGCATGCTTGGGTACTCGTGTGATCTGAGTGACTCAGTTTTGGAATACAACTGTCGCGTGGTGCACCGCGACCTCCAGGCACCCCGTAGTTTCTGAAAAAAAATTTTCTGCGATTTTCACGAAACCACTTTTCTTCAACTTGAATTGGGCTAAAAATCCATCCCTGAAAATAAAAATTCTCTGAGTAGTGTGTAAATGCTGATCCTTACCCTGCCTGGGTTGTCCACTGAGCATTTCCCCGAACTCTACCTGAAGTTCTCTCGGCATGGGATTTTGACATGTTCCCCAAACCAAAAGGATTGAGTGGGAAACAATCAAGAAAAGAGATAGAAGCACTTGCATTTGAATGAGTTTCAAGCATGCTTGGGTACTTATGTGATCTGAGTGATTCAGTTTTGGAATACAACTGTCGCGTGGTGCACAGCGACCTCCAGGCACCCCGGAGTTTCTGAAAAAAAATTTTCTGCGATTTTCACGAAACCACTTTTCTTCAACTTGAATTGGGCTAAAAATCCATCCCTGAAAATAAAAATTCTCTGAGTAGTGTGTAAATGCTAATCCTTACCCTGCCTGGGTTGTCCACTGAGCATTTCCCCGAACTCTACCTGAAGTTCTCTGGGCATGGGATTTTGACATGTTCCCCAAACCAAAAGGAATGAGTGGGAAACAATCAAGACAAAAGATAGAAGCACTTGCATTTGAATGAGTTTCAAGCATGCTTGGGTACTCGTGTGATCTGAGTGACTCAGTTTTGGAATACAACTGTCGCGTGGTGCAACGCGACCTCCAGGCACCCCGGAGTTTTTGAAAAAAAATTTTCTGCGATTTTCACGAAACCACTTTTCTTCAACTTGAATTGGGCTAAAAATCCATCCCTGAAAATAAAAATTCTCTGAGTAGTGTGTAAATGCTGATCCTTACCCTGCCTGGGTTGTCCACTGAGCATTTCCCCGAACTCTACCTGAAGTTCTCTGGGCATGGGATTTTGACATGTTCCCCAAACCAAAAGGAATGAGTGGGAAACAATCAAGAAAAGAGATAGAGGCACTTGCATTTGAATGAGTTTCAAGCATGCTTGGGTACTCATGTGATCTGAGTGACTCAGTTTTGGAATACAACTGTCGCGTGGTGCACCGCGACCTCCAGGCACCCCGGAGTTTCTGAAAAAAAATTTTCTGCGATTTTCACGAAACCACTTTTCTTCAACTTGAATTGGGCTAAAAATCCATCCCTGAAAATAAATATTCTCTGAGTAGTGTGGAAATGCTGATCCTTAACCTACCTGGGGTGTCCACTGAGCATTTCCGCGAACTCTACTTGAAGTTCTCTGGGCATGGGATTTTGACATATTACCCAAACCAAAAGGAATGAGAGGGAAACAATCAAGACAACAGATAGAAGCACTTGCATTTGAATGAGTTTCAAGCATGCTTGGGTACTCGTGTGGTCTGAGTGACTCAGTTTTCGAATACAACTGTCGCGTGGTGCACCGCGAACTCCAGGCACCCCGGAGTTTCTGAAAAAAAATTTTCTGCGATTTTCACGAAACCACTTTTCTTCAACTTGAATTGGGCTAAAAATCCATCCCTGAAAATAGAAATTCTCTGAGTAGTGTGTAAATGCTGATCCTTACCCTGCCTGGGTTGTCCACTGAGCATTTCCCCGAACTCTACCTGAAGTTCTCTGGGCATGGGATTTTGACATGTTCCCCAAACCAAAAGGAATGAGTGGGAAACAATCAAGAGAACAGATAGAAGCACTTGCATTTGAATGAGTTTCAAACATGCTTGGGTACTCGTGTGATCTGAGTGACTCAGTTTTCAAATACAACTGTCGCGTGGTGCACTGCGACCTCCAGGCACCCCGGAGTTTCTGAAAAAAAATTTTCTGCGATTTTCACGAAACCACTTTTCTTAAACTTGAATTGGGCTAAAAATCCATCACTGAAAATGAAAATTCTCTGAGTAGTGTGGAAATGCTGATCCTTACCCTACCTGGGGTGTCCACTGAGCATTTCCGCGAACTCTACTTGAAGTTCTGTGGGCATGGGATTTTGGCATGTTACCCAAACCAAAAGGAATGAGTGGGAAACAATCAAGACAACAGATAGAAGCACTTGCATTTGAATGAGTTTCAAGCATGCTTGGGTACTCGTGTGATCTGAGTGACTCAGTTTTGGAATACAACTGTCGCGTGGTGTACCGCGACCTCCAGGCACCCCGGAGTTTCTGAAAAAAAAGTTTCTGCGATTTTCACGAAACCCCTTTTCTTCAACTTGAATTGGGATAAAAATCCATCACTGAAAATAAAAATTCTCTGAGTAGTGTGGAAATACTGATCCTTACCCTGCCTGGGTTGTCCACTGAGCATTTCCGCGAGCTCTACCTGAAGTTCTCTGGGCATGGGATTTTGACATGTTCCCCAAACCAAAAGGAATGAGTGGGAAACAATCAAGACAACAGATAGAAGCACTTGCATTTGAATGAGTTTCAAGCATGCTTGGGTACTCGTGTGATCTGAGTGACTCAGTTTTCGAATACAACTGTCGCGTGGTGCACTGCGAGCTCCAGGCACCCCGGAGTTTCTGAAAAAAAATTTTCTGCGATTTTCACGTAACCACTTTTCTTCAACTTGAATTAGGCTAAAAATCCATCACTGAAAATAAAAATTCTCTGAGTAGTGTGGAAATACTGATCCTTACCCTGCCTGGGTTGTCCACTGAGCATTTCCGCGAGCTCTACCTGAAGTTCTCTGGGCATGGGATTTTGACATATTCCCCAAACCAAAAGGAATGAGTGGGAAACAATCAAGACAACAGATAAAAGCACTAGCATTTGAATGAGTTTCAACCATGCTTGGGTACTCGTGTGATCTGAGTGACTCAGTTTTGGAATACAACTGTCGCGTGGTGCACCGCGACCTCCAGGCACCCCGGAGTTTCTGAAAAAAAATTTTCTGCGATTTTCACGAAACCACTTTTCTTCAACTTGAATTGGGCTTAAAATCCATCCCTGAAAATAAAAGTTCTCTGAGTAGTGTGGAAATACTGATCCTTACCCTGCCTGGGTTTTCCACTGAGCATTTCCCCGAACTCTACCTGAAGTTCTCTGGGCATGGGATTTTGACATGTTCCCCAAACCAAAAGGAATGAGTGGGAAACAATATGGAAAAGAGATAGAGGCACTTGCATTTGAATGAGTTTCAAGCATGCTTGGGTACTCGTGTGATCTGAGTGACTCAGTTTTGGAATACAACTGTCGCGTGGTGCACCGCGACCTCCCGGCACCCCGGAGTTTCTGAAAAAAAATTTTCTGAGATTTTCACGAAACCACTTTTCTTCAACTTGAATTGGGCTAAAAATCCATCCCTGAAAACAAAAATTCTCTGAGTAGTGTGTAAATGCTGATCCTTACCCTGCCTGGGTTGTCCACTGAGCATTTCCCCGAACTCTACCTGTAGTTCTCTGGGCATGGGATTTTGACATGTTCCCCAAACCAAAAGGAATGAGTGGGAAACAATCAAGACAACAGATAGAAGCACTTGCATTTGAATGAGTTTCAAGCATGCTTGGGTACTCGTGTGATCTGAGTGACTCAGTTTTGGAATACAACTGTCGCGTGGTGTACCGCGACCTCCCGGCACCCCGGAGTTTCTGAAAAAAAATTTTCTGCGATTTTCACGAAACCACTTTTCTTCAACTTGAATTGGGCTAAAAATCCATCACTGAAAATGAAAATTCTCTGAGTAGTGTTGAAATCCTGATCCTTACCCTGCCTGGGTTGTCCACTGAGCATTTCCGCGAGCTCTACCTGAAGTTCTCTGGGCATGGGATTTTGACATGTTCTCCAAACCAAAAGGAATGAGTGGGAAACAATCAAGACAACAGATAGAAGCACTTGCATTTGAATGAGTTTCAAGCATGCTTGGGTACTCGTGTGATCTGAGTGACTCAGTTTTGGAATACAACTGTCGCGTGGTGCACCGCGACCTCCAGGCACCCCGGAGTTTCTGAAAAAAAATTTTCTGCGATTTTCACGAAACCACTTTTCTTCAACTTGAATTGTGCTAAAAATCCATCCCTGAAAATAAATATTCTCTGAGTAGTGTGGAAATGCTGATCCTTACCCTACCTGGGGTGTCCACTGAGCATTTCCGCGAACTCTACTTGAAGTTCTGTGGGCATGGGATTTTGGCATGTTACCCAAACCAAAAGGAATGAGTGGGAAACAATCAAGACAACAGATAGAAGCACTTGCATTTGAATGAGTTTCAAGCATGCTTGGGTACTCGTGTGATCTGAGTGACTCAGTTTTGGAATACAACTGTCGCGTGGTGTACCGCGACCTCCAGGCACCCCGGAGTTTCTGAAAAAAAAGTTTCTGCGATTTTCACGAAACCCCTTTTCTTCAACTTGAATTGGAATAAAAATCCATCACTGAAAATAAAAATTCTCTGAGTAGTGTGGAAATACTGATCCTTACCCTGCCTGGGTTGTCCACTGAGCATTTCCGCGAGCTCTACCTGAAGTTCTCTGGGCATGGGATTTTGACATGTTCCCCAAACCAAAAGGAATGAGTGGGAAACAATCAAGACAACAGATAGAAGCACTTGCATTTGAATGAGTTTCAAGCATGCTTGGGTACTCGTGTGATCTGAGTGACTCAGTTTTCGAATACAACTGTCGCGTGGTGTACCGCGACCTCCAGGCACCCCGGAGTTTCTTAAAAAAAAGTTTCTGCGATTTTCACGAAACCCCTTTTCTTCAACTTGAATTGGGATAAAAATCCATCACTGAAAATAAAAATTCTCTGAGTAGTGTGGAAATACTGATCCTTACCCTGCCTGGGTTTTCCACTGAGCATTTCCCCGAACTCTACCTGAAGTTCTCTGGGCATGGGATTTTGACATGTTCCCCAAACCAAAAGGAATGAGTGGGAAACAATCAAGACAAAAGATAGAAGCACTTGCATTTGAATGAGTTTCAAGCATGCTTGGGTACTCGTGTGATCTGAGTGACTCAGTTTTGGAATACAACTGTCGCGTGGTGCAACGCGACCTCCAGGCACCCCGGAGTTTTTGAAAAAAAATTTTCTGCGATTTTCACGAAACCACTTTTCTTCAACTTGAATTGGGCTAAAAATCCATCCCTGAAAATAAAAATTCTCTGAGTAGTGTGTAAATGCTGATCCTTACCCTGCCTGGGTTGTCCACTGAGCATTTCCCCGAACTCTACCTGAAGTTCTCTGGGCATGGGATTTTGACATGTTCCCCAAACCAAAAGGAATGAGTGGGAAACAATCAAGAAAAGAGATAGAGGCACTTGCATTTGAATGAGTTTCAAGCATGCTTGGGTACTCATGTGATCTGAGTGACTCAGTTTTGGAATACAACTGTCGCGTGGTGCACCGCGACCTCCAGGCACCCCGGAGTTTCTGAAAAAAAATTTTCTGCGATTTTCACGAAACCACTTTTCTTCAACTTGAATTGGGCTAAAAATCCATCCCTGAAAATAAATATTCTCTGAGTAGTGTGGAAATGCTGATCCTTAACCTACCTGGGGTGTCCACTGAGCATTTCCGCGAACTCTACTTGAAGTTCTCTGGGCATGGGATTTTGACATATTACCCAAACCAAAAGGAATGAGAGGGAAACAATCAAGACAACAGATAGAAGCACTTGCATTTGAATGAGTTTCAAGCATGCTTGGGTACTCGTGTGGTCTGAGTGACTCAGTTTTCGAATACAACTGTCGCGTGGTGCACCGCGAACTCCAGGCACCCCGGAGTTTCTGAAAAAAAATTTTCTGCGATTTTCACGAAACCACTTTTCTTCAACTTGAATTGGGCTAAAAATCCATCCCTGAAAATAGAAATTCTCTGAGTAGTGTGTAAATGCTGATCCTTACCCTGCCTGGGTTGTCCACTGAGCATTTCCCCGAACTCTACCTGAAGTTCTCTGGGCATGGGATTTTGACATGTTCCCCAAACCAAAAGGAATGAGTGGGAAACAATCAAGAGAACAGATAGAAGCACTTGCATTTGAATGAGTTTCAAACATGCTTGGGTACTCGTGTGATCTGAGTGACTCAGTTTTCGAATACAACTGTCGCGTGGTGCACTGCGACCTCCAGGCACCCCGGAGTTTCTGAAAAAAAATTTTCTGCGATTTTCACGAAACCACTTTTCTTAAACTTGAATTGGGCTAAAAATCCATCACTGAAAATGAAAATTCTCTGAGTAGTGTGGAAATGCTGATCCTTACCCTACCTGGGGTGTCCACTGAGCATTTCCGCGAACTCTACTTGAAGTTCTGTGGGCATGGGATTTTGGCATGTTACCCAAACCAAAAGGAATGAGTGGGAAACAATCAAGACAACAGATAGAAGCACTTGCATTTGAATGAGTTTCAAGCATGCTTGGGTACTCGTGTGATCTGAGTGACTCAGTTTTGGAATACAACTGTCGCGTGGTGTACCGCGACCTCCAGGCACCCCGGAGTTTCTGAAAAAAAAGTTTCTGCGATTTTCACGAAACCCCTTTTCTTCAACTTGAATTGGGATAAAAATCCATCACTGAAAATAAAAATTCTCTGAGTAGTGTGGAAATACTGATCCTTACCCTGCCTGGGTTGTCCACTGAGCATTTCCGCGAGCTCTACCTGAAGTTCTCTGGGCATGGGATTTTGACATGTTCCCCAAACCAAAAGGAATGAGTGGGAAACAATCAAGACAACAGATAGAAGCACTTGCATTTGAATGAGTTTCAAGCATGCTTGGGTACTCGTGTGATCTGAGTGACTCAGTTTTCGAATACAACTGTCGCGTGGTGCACTGCGACCTCCAGGCACCCCGGAGTTTCTGAAAAAAAATTTTCTGCGATTTTCACGTAACCACTTTTCTTCAACTTGAATTAGGCTAAAAATCCATCACTGAAAATAAAAATTCTCTGAGTAGTGTGGAAATACTGATCCTTACCCTGCCTGGGTTGTCCACTGAGCATTTCCGCGAGCTCTACCTGAAGTTCTCTGGGCATGGGATTTTGACATATTCCCCAAACCAAAAGGAATGAGTGGGAAACAATCAAGACAACAGATAAAAGCACTAGCATTTGAATGAGTTTCAAGCATGCTTGGGTACTCGTGTGATCTGAGTGACTCAGTTTTGGAATACAACTGTCGCGTGGTGCACCGCGACCTCCAGGCACCCCGGAGTTTCTGAAAAAAAATTTTCTGCGATTTTCACGAAACCACTTTTCTTCAACTTGAATTGGGCTTAAAATCCATCCCTGAAAATAAAAGTTCTCTGAGTAGTGTGGAAATACTGATCCTTACCCTGCCTGGGTTTTCCACTGAGCATTTCCCCGAACTCTACCTGAAGTTCTCTGGGTATGGGATTTTGACATGTTCCCCAAACCAAAAGGAATGAGTGGGAAACAATCAAGACAACAGATAGAAGCACTTGCATTTGAATGAGTTTCAAGCATGCTTGGGTACTCGTGTGATCTGAGTGACTCAGTTTTGGAATACAACTGTCGCGTGGTGTACCGCGACCTCCCGGCACCCCGGAGTTTCTGAAAAAAAATTTTCTGCGATTTTCACGAAACCACTTTTCTTCAACTTGAATTGGGCTAAAAATCCATCACTGAAAATGAAAATTCTCTGAGTAGTGTTGAAATCCTGATCCTTACCCTGCCTGGGTTGTCCACTGAGCATTTCCGCGAGCTCTACCTGAAGTTCTCTGGGCATGGGATTTTGACATGTTCTCCAAACCAAAAGGAATGAGTGGGAAACAATCAAGACAACAGATAGAAGCACTTGCATTTGAATGAGTTTCAAGCATGCTTGGGTACTCGTGTGATCTGAGTGACTCAGTTTTGGAATACAACTGTCGCGTGGTGCACCGCGACCTCCAGGCACCCCGGAGTTTCTGAAAAAAAATTTTCTGCGATTTTCACGAAACCACTTTTCTTCAACTTGAATTGTGCTAAAAATCCATCCCTGAAAATAAATATTCTCTGAGTAGTGTGGAAATGCTGATCCTTACCCTACCTGGGGTGTCCACTGAGCATTTCCGCGAACTCTACTTGAAGTTCTGTGGGCATGGGATTTTGGCATGTTACCCAAACCAAAAGGAATGAGTGGGAAACAATCAAGACAACAGATAGAAGCACTTGCATTTGAATGAGTTTCAAGCATGCTTGGGTACTCGTGTGATCTGAGTGACTCAGTTTTGGAATACAACTGTCGCGTGGTGTACCGCGACCTCCAGGCACCCCGGAGTTTCTGAAAAAAAAGTTTCTGCGATTTTCACGAAACCCCTTTTCTTCAACTTGAATTGGAATAAAAATCCATCACTGAAAATAAAAATTCTCTGAGTAGTGTGGAAATACTGATCCTTACCCTGCCTGGGTTGTCCACTGAGCATTTCCGCGAGCTCTACCTGAAGTTCTCTGGGCATGGGATTTTGACATGTTCCCCAAACCAAAAGGAATGAGTGGGAAACAATCAAGACAACAGATAGAAGCACTTGCATTTGAATGAGTTTCAAGCATGCTTGGGTACTCGTGTGATCTGAGTGACTCAGTTTTCGAATACAACTGTCGCGTGGTGTACCGCGACCTCCAGGCACCCCGGAGTTTCTGAAAAAAAAGTTTCTGCGATTTTCACGAAACCCCTTTTCTTCAACTTGAATTGGGATAAAAATCCATCACTGAAAATAAAAATTCTCTGAGTAGTGTGGAAATACTGATCCTTACCCTGCCTGGGTTTTCCACTGAGCATTTCCCCGAACTCTACCTGAAGTTCTCTGGGCATGGGATTTTGACATGTTCCCCAAACCAAAAGGAATGAGTGGGAAACAATATGGAAAAGAGATAGAGGCACTTGCATTTGAATGAGTTTCAAGCATGCTTGGGTACTCGTGTGATCTGAGTGACTCAGTTTTGGAATACAACTGTCGCGTGGTGCACCGCGACCTCCAGGCACCCCGGAGTTTCTGAAAAAAATTTTTCTGCGATTTTCACAAAACCACTTTTCTTCAACTTGATTTGGGCTAAAAATCCATCACTGAAAATAAAAATTCTCTGAGTAGTGTGGAAATACTGATCCTTACCCTGCCTGGGTTGTCCACTGAGCATTTCCGCGAGCTCTACCTGAAGTTCTCTGGGCATGGGATTTTGACATGTTCCCCAAACCAAAAGGAATGAGTGGGAAACAATCAAGACAACAGATAGAAGCACTTGCATTTGAATGAGTTTCAAGCATGCTTGGGTACTCGTGTGATCTGAGTGACTCAGTTTTGGAATACAACTGTCGCGTGGTGCACCGCGACCTCCCGGCACCCCGGAGTTTCTGAAAAAAATTTTCTGAGATTTTCACGAAACCACTTTTCTTCAACTTGAATTGGGCTAAAAATCCATACCTGAAAATAAAAATTCTCTGAGTAGTGTGTAAATGCTGATCCTTACCCTGCCTGGGTTGTCCACTGAGCATTTCCCCGAACTGTACCTGAAGTTCTCTGGACATGGGATTTTGACATCTTCCCCAAACCAAAAGGAATGAGTGGGAAACAATCAAGAAAAGAGATAGAGGCACTTGCATTTGAATGAGTTTCAAGCATGCTTGGGTACTCATGTGATCTGAGTGACTCAGTTTTGGAATACAACTGTCGCGTGGTGCACCGTGACCTCCAGGCACCCCGGAGTTTCTGAAAAAAAATTTTCTGCGATTTTCACGAAACCACTTTTCTTCAACTTGAATTGGGCTAAAAATCCATCACAGAAAATAAAAATTCTCTGAGTAGTGTGGAAATACTGATCCTTACCCTACCTGGGGTGTCCACTGAGCATTTCCGCGAACTCTACTTGAATTTCTCTGGGCATTTGATTTTGACATGTTCCCCAAACCAAAAGGAATGAGTGGGAAACAATCAAGACAACAGATAGAAGCACTTGCATTTCAATGAGTTTCAAGCATGCTTGGGTACTCGTGTGATCTGAGTGACTCAGTTTTGGAATACAACTGTCGCGTGGTGCATCGCGACCTCAAGGCACCCCGGAGTTTCTGAAAAAAAATTTTCTGCAATTTTCACGAAACCACTTTTCATCAACTTGAATTGGGCTAAAAATCCATCCCTGAAAATAAATATTCTCTGAGTAGTGTGGAAATGCTGATCCTTACCCTACCTGGGGTGTCCACTGAGCATTTCCGCGAACTCTACTTGAAGTTCTCTGGGCATGGGATTTTGACATGTTCCCCAAACCAAAAGGAATGAGTGGGAAACAATCAAGACAACAGATAGAAGCACTTGCATTTGAATTAGTTTCAAGCATGCTTGGGTACTCGTGTGATCTGAGTGACTCAGTTTTCGAATACAACTGTCGCGTGGTGCACCGCGACCTCCAGGCACTGCGCAGTTTCTGAAATAAATTTTCTGCGATTTTCACGAAACCACTTTTCTTCAACTTGAATTGGGCTAAAAATCCATCACAGAATATAAAAATTCTCTGAGTAGTGTGGAAATACTGATCCTTACCCTACCTGGGGTGTCCACTGAGCATTTCCGCGAACTCTACTTGAATTTCTCTGGGCATGGGATTTTGACATGTTCCCCAAACCAAAAGGAATGAGTGGGAAACAATCAAGACAACAGATAGAAGCACTTGCATTTGAATGAGTTTCAAGCATGCTTGGGTACTCGTGTGATCTGAGCGACTCAGTTTTCGAATACAACTGTCGCGTGGTGCACCGCGACCTCCCGGCACCCCGGAGTTTCTGAAAAAAAATTTTCTGCGATTTTCACGAAACCACTTTTCTTCAACTTGAATTGGGCTAAAAATCCTTCCCTGAAAATAAAAGTTCTCTGAGTAGTGTGTAAGTGCTGATCCTTACCCTGCCTGGGTTGTCCACTGAGCATTTCCCCGAACTCTACCTGAAGTTCTCTGGGCATGGGTTTTTGACATGTTCCCCAAACGAAAAGTAATGAGTGGGAAACAATCAAGACAACAGATAGAAGCACTTGCATTTGAATGAGTTTCAAGCATGCTTGGGTACTCGTGTGATCTGAGCGACTCAGTTTTCGAATACAACTGTCGCGTGGTGCACCGCGACCTCCCGGCACCCCGGAGTTTCTGAAAAAAAATTTTCTGAGATTTTCACGAAACCACTTTTCTTCAACTTGAATTGGGCTAAAAATCCATCCCTGAAAATAAAAATTCTCTGAGTAGTGTGTAAATGCTGATCCTTACCCTGCTTGGGTTGTCCACTGAGCATTTCCCCGAACTCTACCTGAAGTTCTCTGGGCATGGGATTTTGACATGTTCCCCAAACCAAAAGGAATGAGTGGGAAACAATATGGAAAAGAGATAGAGGCACTTGCATTTGAATGAGTTTCAAGCATGCTTGGGTACTCGTGTGATCTGAGTGACTCAGTTTTGGAATACAACTGTCGCGTGGTGCACCGCGACCTCCAGGCACCCCGGAGTTTCTGAAAAAAAAATTTCTGCGATTTTCACGAAACCACTTTTCTTCAACTTGATTTGGGCTAAAAATCCATCACTGAAAATAAAAAATCTCTGAGTAGTGTGGAAATACTGATCCTTACCCTGCCTGGGTTGTCCACTGAGCATTTCCGCGAGCTCTACCTGAAGTTCTCTGGGCATGGGATTTTGACATGTTCCCCAAACCAAAAGGAATGAGTGGGAAACAATCAAGACAACAGATAGAAGCACTTGCATTTGAATGAGTTTCAAGCATGCTTGGGTACTCGTGTGATCTGAGTGACTCAGTTTTGGAATACAACTGTCGCGTGGTGCACCGCGACCTCCCGGCACTCCAGAGTTTCTGAAAAAAAATTTTCTGAGATTTTCACGAAACCACTTTTCTTCAACTTGAATTGGGCTAAAAATCCATCCCTGAAAATAAAAATTCTCTGAGTAGTGTGTAAATGCTGATCCTTACCCTGCTTGGGTTGTCCACTGAGCATTTCCCCGAACTCTACCTGAAGTTCTCTGGGCATGGGATTTTGACATGTTCCCCAAACCAAAAGGAATGAGTGGGAAACAATATGGAAAAGAGATAGAGGCACTTGCATTTGAATGAGTTTCAAGCATGCTTGGGTACTCGTGTGATCTGAGTGACTCAGTTTTGGAATACAACTGTCGCGTGGTGCACCGCGACCTCCAGGCACCCCGGAGTTTCTGAAAAAAAAATTTCTGCGATTTTCACGAAACCACTTTTCTTCAACTTGATTTGGGCTAAAAATCCATCACTGAAAATAAAAAATCTCTGAGTAGTGTGGAAATACTGATCCTTACCCTGCCTGGGTTGTCCACTGAGCATTTCCGCGAGCTCTACCTGAAGTTCTCTGGGCATGGGATTTTGACATGTTCCCCAAACCAAAAGGAATGAGTGGGAAACAATCAAGACAACAGATAGAAGCACTTGCATTTGAATGAGTTTCAAGCATGCTTGGGTACTCGTGTGATCTGAGTGACTCAGTTTTGGAATACAACTGTCGCGTGGTGCACCGCGACCTCCCGGCACTCCAGAGTTTCTGAAAAAAAATTTTCTGAGATTTTCACGAAACCACTTTTCTTCAACTTGAATTGGGCTAAAAATCCATCCCTGAAAATAAAAATTCTCTGAGTAGTGTTTAAATGCTGATCCTTACCCTGCCTGGGTTGTCCACTGAGCATTTCCCCGAACTCTACCTGAAGTTCTCTGGGCATGGGATTTTGACATGTTCCCCAAACCAAAAGGAATGAGTGGGAAACAATCAAGAAAAGAGATAGAGGCACTTGCATTTGAATGAGTTTCAAGCATGCTTGGGTACTCGTGTGATCTGAGTGACTCAGTTTTGGAATACAACTGTCGCGTGGTGCACCGTGACCTCCAGGCACCCCGGAGTTTCTGAAAAAAAATTTTCTGCGATTTTCACGAAACCACTTTTCTTCAACTTGAATTGGGCTAAAAATCCATCACAGAAAATAAAAATTCTCTGAGTAGTGTGGAAATACTGATCCTTACCCTACCTGGGGTGTCCACTGAGCATTTCCGCGAACTCTACTTGAATTTCTCTGGGCATTTGATTTTGACATGTTCCCCAAACCAAAAGGAATGAGTGGGAAACAATCAAGACAACAGATAGAAGCACTTGCATTTGAATGAGTTTCAAGCATGCTTGGGTACTCGTGTGATCTGAGTGACTCAGTTTTGGAATACAACTGTCGCGTGGTGCATCGCGACCTCAAGGCACCCCGGAGTTTCTGAAAAAAAATTTTCTGCAATTTTCACGAAACCACTTTTCATCAACTTGAATTGGGCTAAAAATCCATCCCTGAAAATAAATATTCTCTGAGTAGTGTGGAAATGCTGATCCTTACCCTACCTGGGGTGTCCACTGAGCATTTCCGCGAACTCTACTTGAAGTTCTCTGGGCATGGGATTTTGACATGTTCCCCAAACCAAAAGGAATGAGTGGGAAACAATCAAGACAACAGATAGAAGCACTTGCATTTGAATTAGTTTCAAGCATGCTTGGGTACTCGTGTGATCTGAGTGACTCAGTTTTCGAATACAACTGTCGCGTGGTGCACCGCGACCTCCAGGCACCGCGCAGTTTCTGAAATAAATTTTCTGCGATTTTCACGAAACCACTTTTCTTCAACTTGAATTGGGCTAAATATCCATCCCTGAAAATAAAAATTCTCTGAGTAGTGTTTAAATGCTGATCCTTACCCTGCCTGGGATGTCCACTGAGCATTTCCCCGAACTCTACCTGAAGTTCTCTGGGCATGGGATTTTGACATGTTCCCCAAACCAAAAGGAATGAGTGGGAAACAATCAAGACAACAGATAGAAGCACTTGCATTTGAATGAGTTTTAAGCATGCTTGGGTACTCGTGTGATCTGAGTGACTCAGTTTTCGAATACAACTGTCGCGTGGTGCACTGCGACCTCCAGGCACCCCGGAGTTTCTGAAAAAAAATTTTATGCGATTTTCACGAAACCACTTTTCTTAAACTTGAATTGGGCTAAAAATCCATCACTGAAAATGAAAATTCTCTGAGTAGTGTTGAAATCCTGATCCTTACCCTGCCTGGGTTGTCCACTGAGCATTTCCGCGAGCTCTACCTGAAGTTCTCTGGGCATGGGATTTTGACATGTTCTCCAAACCAAAAGGAATGAGTGGGAAACAATCAAGACAACAGATAGAAGCACTTGCATTTGAATGAGTTTCAAGCATGCTTGGGTACTAGTGTGATCTGAGTGACTCAGTTTTGGAATACAACTGTCGCGTGGTGCACCGCGACCTCCAGGCACCCCGGAGTTTCTGAAAAAAAATTTTCTGCGATTTTCACGAAACCACTTTTCTTCAACTTGAATTGTGCTAAAAATCCATCCCTAAAAATAAATATTCTCTGAGTAGTGTGGAAATGCTGATCCTTACCCTACCTGGGGTGTCCACTGAGCATTTCCGCGAACTCTACTTGAAGTTCTGTGGGCATGGGATTTTGGCATGTTACCCAAACCAAAAGGAATGAGTGGGAAACAATCAAGACAACAGATAGAAGCACTTGCATTTGAATGAGTTTCAAGCATGCTTGGGTACTCGTGTGATCTGAGTGACTCAGTTTTGGAATACAACTGTCGCGTGGTGTACCGCGACCTCCAGGCACCCCGGAGTTTCTGAAAAAAAAGTTTCTGCGATTTTCACGAAACCCCTTTTCTTCAACTTGAATTGGGATAAAAATCCATCACTGAAAATAAAAATTCTCTGAGTAGTGTGGAAATACTGATCCTTACCCTGCCTGGGTTGTCCACTGAGCATTTCCGCGAGCTCTACCTGAAGTTCTCTGGGCATGGGATTTTGACATGTTCCCCAAACCAAAAGGAATGAGTGGGAAACAATCAAGACAACAGATAGAAGCACTTGCATTTGAATGAGTTTCAAGCATGCTTGGGTACTCGTGTGATCTGAGTGACTCAGTTTTCGAATACAACTGTCGCGTGGTGCACTGCGACCTCCAGGCACCCCGGAGTTTCTGAAAAAAAATTTTCTGCGATTTTCACGTAACCACTTTTCTTCAACTTGAATTGGGCTAAAAATCCATCACTGAAAATAAAAATTCTCTGAGTAGTGTGGAAATACTGATCCTTACCTTGCCTGGGGTGTCCACTGAGCATTTCCGCGAACTCTACTTGAATTTCTCTGGGCATTTGATTTTGACATGTTCCCCAAACCAAAAGGAATGAGTGGGAAACAATCAAGACAACAGATAGAAGCACTTGCATTTGAATTAGTTTCAAGCATGCTTGGGTACTCGTGTGATCTGAGTGACTCAGTTTTCGAATACAACTGTCGCGTGGTGCACCGCGACCTCCAGGCACCGCGCAGTTTCTGAAATAAATTTTCTGCGATTTTCACGAAACCACTTTTCTTCAACTTGAATTGGGCTAAATATCCATCCCTGAAAATAAAAATTCTCTGAGTAGTGTTTAAATGCTGATCCTTACCCTGCCTGGGATGTCCACTGAGCATTTCCCCGAACTCTACCTGAAGTTCTCTGGGCATGGGATTTTGACATGTTCCCCAAACCAAAAGGAATGAGTGGGAAACAATCAAGAAAAGAGATAGAGGCACTTGCATTTGAATGAGTTTCAAGCATGCTTGGGTACTCATGTGATCTGAGTGACTCAGTTTTGGAATACAACTGTCGCGTGGTGCACCGCGACCTCCAGGCACCCCGGAGTTTCTGAAAAAAAAATTTCTGCGATTTTCACGAAACCACTTTTCTTCAACTTGAATTGGGCTAAAAATCCATCCCTGAAAATAAAAATTCTCTGAGTAGTGTGTAAATGCTGATCCTTACCCTGCCTGGGTTGTCCACTGAGCATTTCCCCGAACTCTACCTGAAGTTCTCTGGGCATGGGATTTTGACATATTCCCCAAACCAAAAGGAAAGAGTGGGAAACAATCAAGACAACAGATAGAAGCACTTGCATTTGAATGAGTTTCAAGAATGCTTGGGTACTCGTGTGATCTGAGTGACTCAGTTTTCGAATACAACTGTCGCGTGGTGCACCGCGACCTCCAGGCACCCCAGAGTTTCTGAAAAAAAAATTTCTGCGATTTTCACGAAACCACTTTTCTTCAACTTGTATTGGGCTAAAAATCCATCACTGAAAATAAAAATTCTCTGAGTAGTGTGGAAATACTGATCCTTACCCTGCCTGGGTTGTCCACTGAGCATTTCCGCGAGCTCTACCTGAAGTTCTCTGGGCATGGGATTTTGACATGTTCCCCAAACCAACAGGAATGAGTGGGAAACAATCAAGACAACAGATAGAAGCACTTGCATTTGAATGAGTTTTAAGCATGCTTGGGTACTCGTGTGATCTGAGTGACTCAGTTTTCGAATACAACTGTCGCGTGGTGCACTGCGACCTCCAGGCACCCCGGAGTTTCTGAAAAAAAATTTTCTGCGATTTTCACGAAACCACTTTTCTTAAACTTGAATTGGGCTAAAAATCCATCACTGAAAATGAAAATTCTCTGAGTAGTGTTGAAATCCTGATCCTTACCCTGCCTGGGTTGTCCACTGAGCATTTCCGCGAGCTCTACCTGAAGTTCTCTGGGCATGGGATTTTGACATGTTCTCCAAACCAAAAGGAATGAGTGGGAAACAATCAAGACAACAGATAGAAGCACTTGCATTTGAATGAGTTTCAAGCATGCTTGGGTACTCGTGTGATCTGAGTGACTCAGTTTTGGAATACAACTGTCGCGTGGTGCACCGCGACCTCCAGGCACCCCGGAGTTTCTGAAAAAAAATTTTCTGCGATTTTCACGAAACCACTTTTCTTCAACTTGAATTGTGCTAAAAATCCATCCCTAAAAATAAATATTCTCTGAGTAGTGTGGAAATGCTGATCCTTACCCTACCTGGGGTGTCCACTGAGCTTTTCCGCGAACTCTACTTGAAGTTCTGTGGGCATGGGATTTTGGCATGTTACCCAAACCAAAAGGAATGAGTGGGAAACAATCAAGACAACAGATAGAAGCACTTGCATTTGAATGAGTTTCAAGCATGCTTGGGTACTCGTGTGATCTGAGTGACTCAGTTTTGGAATACAACTGTCGCGTGGTGTACCGCGACCTCCAGGCACCCCGGAGTTTCTGAAAAAAAAGTTTCTGCGATTTTCACGAAACCCCTTTTCTTCAACTTGAATTGGGATAAAAATCCATCACTGAAAATAAAAATTCTCTGAGTAGTGTGGAAATACAGATCCTTACCCTGCCTGGGTTGTCCACTGAGCATTTCCGCGAGCTCTACCTGAAGTTCTCTGGGCATGGGATTTTGACATGTTCCCCAAACCAAAAGGAATGAGTGGGAAACAATCAAGACAACAGATAGAAGCACTTGCATTTGAATGAGTTTCAAGCATGCTTGGGTACTCGTGTGATCTGAGTGACTCAGTTTTCGAATACAACTGTCGCGTGGTGCACTGCGACCTCCAGGCACCCCGGATTTTCTGAAAAAAAAATTTCTGCGATTTTCACGTAACCACTTTTCTTCAACTTGAATTGGGCTAAAAATCCATCACTGAAAATAAAAATTCTCTGAGTAGTGTGGAAATACTGATCCTTACCCTGCCTGGGTTGTCCACTGAGCATTTCCGCGAGCTCTACCTGAAGTTCTCTGGGCATGGGATTTTGACATATTCCCCAAACCAAAAGGAATGAGTGGGAAACAATCAAGACAACAGATAGAAGCACTAGCATTTGAATGAGTTTCAACCATGCTTGGGTACTCGTGTGATCTGAGTGACTCAGTTTTGGAATACAACTGTCGCGTGGTGCACCGCGACCTCCAGGCACCCCGGAGTTTCTGAAAAAAAATTTTCTGCGATTTTCACGAAACCACTTTTCTTCAACTTGAATTGGGCTAAAAATCCATCCCTGAAAATAAAAGTTCTCTGAGTAGTGTGGAAATACTGATCCTTACCCTACCTGGGGTGTCCACTGAGCATTTCCGCGACCTCTACTTGAAGTTCTCTGGGCATGGGATTTTGACATGTTCCCCAAACCAAAAGGAATGAGTGGGAAACAATCAAGACAACAGATAGAAGCACTTGCATTTGAATTAGTTTCAAGCATGCTTGGGTACTCGTGTGATCTGAGTGACTCAGTTTTCGAATACAACTGTCGCGATGTGCACCGCGACCTCCAGGCACCGCGGAGTTTCTGAAAAAAAAATTTCTGCGATTTTCACGACACCACTTTTCTTCAACTTGAATTGGGCTAAAAATCCATCCCTGAAAATAAAAATTCTCTGAGTAGTGTTTAAATGCTGATCCTTACCCTGCCTGGGTTTCCACTGAGCATTTCCCCGAACTCTACCTGAAGTTCTCTGGGCATAGGATTTTGACATGTTCCCCAAACCAAAAGGAATGAGTGGGAAACAATCAAGAAAAGAGATAGAGGCACTTGCATTTGAATGAGTTTCAAGCATGCTTGGGTACTCATGTGATCTGAGTGACTCAGTTTTGGAATACAACTGTCGCGTGGTGCACCGCGACCTCCAGGCACCCCGGAGTTTCTGAAAAAAAAATTTCTGCGATTTTCACGAAACCACTTTTCTTCAACATGAATTGGGCTAAAAATCAATCCCTGACAATAAATATTCTCTGAGTAGTGTGGAAATGCTGATCCTTACCCTACCTGGGGTGTCCACTGAGCATTTCCCCGAACTCTACCTGAAGTTCTCTGGGCATGGGATTTTGACATGTTCCCCAAACCAAAAGGAATGAGTGGGAAACAATCAAGACAACAGATAGAAGCACTTGCATTTGAATGAGTTTCAAGCATGCTTGGGTACTCGTGTGATCTGAGTGACTCAGTTTTGGAATACAACTGTCGCGTGGTGCACCGCGACCTCCAGGCACCCCGGAGTTTCTGAAAAAAAATTTTCTGCGATTTTCACGAAACCACTTTTCTTCAACTTGAATTGGGCTAAAAATCCATCCCTGAAAATAAAAATTCTCTGAGTAGTGTGTAAATGCTGATCCTTACCCTGCCTGGGATGTCCACTGAGCATTTCCCCGAACTCTACCTGAAGTTCTCTCGGCATGGGATTTTGACATGTTCCCCAAACCAAAAGGATTGAGTGGGAAACAATCAAGAAAAGAGATAGAAGCACTTGCATTTGAATGAGTTTCAAGCATGCTTGGGTACTCATGTGATCTGAGTGATTCAGTTTTGGAATACAACTGTCGCGTGGTGCACAGCGACCTCCAGGCACCCCGGAGTTTCTGAAAAAAAAATTTCTGCGATTTTCACGAAACCACTTTTCTTCAACATGAATTGGGCTAAAAATCAATCCCTGACAATAAATATTCTCTGAGTAGTGTGGAAATGCTGATCCTTACCCTACCTGGGGTGTCCACTGAGCATTTCCCCGAACTCTACCTGAAGTTCTCTGGGCATGGGATTTTGACATGTTCCCCAAACCAAAAGGAATGAGTGGGAAACAATCAAGACAACAGATAGAAGCACTTGCATTTGAATGAGTTTCAAGCATGCTTGGGTACTCGTGTGATCTGAGTGACTCAGTTTTGGAATACAACTGTCGCGTGGTGCACCGCGACCTCCAGGCACCCCGGAGTTTCTGAAAAAAAATTTTCTGCGACTTTCACGAAACCACTTTTCTTCAACTTGAATTGGGCTAAAAATCCATCCCTGAAAATAAAAATTCTCTGAGTAGTGTGTAAATGCTGATCCTTACCCTGCCTGGGATGTCCACTGAGCATTTCCCCGAACTCTACCTGAAGTTCTCTCGGCATGGGATTTTGACATGTTCCCCAAACCAAAAGGATTGAGTGGGAAACAATCAAGAAAAGAGATAGAAGCACTTGCATTTGAATGAGTTTCAAGCATGCTTGTGTACTCATGTGATCTGAGTGATTCAGTTTTGGAATACAACTGTCGCGTGGTGCACAGCGACCTCCAGGCACCCCGGAGTTTCTGAAAAAAAATTTTCTGCGATTTTCACGAAACCACTTTTCTTCAACTTGAATTGGGCTAAAAATCCATCCCTGAAAATAAAAATTCTCTGAGTAGTGTGTAAATGCTAATCCTTACCCTGCCTGGGTTGTCCACTGAGCATTTCCCCAAACTCTACCTGAAGTTCTCTGGGCATGGGATTTTGACATGTTCCCCAAACCAAAAGGAATGAGTGGGAAACAATCAAGACAAAAGATAGAAGCACTTGCATTTGAATGAGTTTCAAGCATGCTTGGGTACTCGTGTGATCTGAGTGACTCAGTTTTGGAATACAACTGTCGCGTGGTGCACCGCGACCTCCAGGCACCCCGGAGTTTCTGAAAAAAAATTTTCTGCGATTTTCACGAAACCACTTTTCTTCAACTTGAATTGGGCTAAAAATCCATCCCTGAAAATAAAAATTCTCTGAGTAGTGTGGAAATGCTGATCCTTAACCTACCTGGGGTGTCCACTGAGCATTTCCGCGAACTCTACTTGAAGTTCTCTGGGCATGGGATTTTGACATATTACCCAAACCAAAAGGAATGAGTGGGAAACAATCAAGACAACAGATAGAAGCACTTGCATTTGAATGAGTTTCAAGCATGCTTGGGTACTCGTGTGATCTGAGTGACTCAGTTTTCGAATACAACTGTCGCGTGGTGCACCGCGAACTCCAGGCACCCCGGAGTTTCTGAAAAAAAATTTTCTGCGATTTTCACGAAACCACTTTTCTTCAACTTGAATTGGGCTAAAAATCCATCCCTGAAAACAAAAATTCTCTGAGTAGTGTGTAAATGCTGATCCTTACCCTGCCTGGGTTGTCCACTGAGCATTTCCCCGAACTCTACTTGAAGTTCTGTGGGCATGGGATTTTGGCATGTTACCCAAACCAAAAGGAATGAGTGGGAAACAATCAAGACAACAGATAGAAGCACTTGCATTTGAATGAGTTTCAAGCATGCTTGGGTACTCGTGTGATCTGAGTGACTCAGTTTTGGAATACAACTGTCGCGTGGTGCATCGCGACCTCCAGGCACCCCGGAGTTTCTGAAAAAAAAGTTTCTGCGATTTTCACGAAACCCCTTTTCTTCAACTTGAATTGGGATAAAAATCCATCACTGAAAATAAAAATTCTCTGAGTAGTGTGGAAATACTGATCCTTACCCTGCCTGGGTTGTCCACTGAGCATTTCCGCGAGCTCTACCTGAAGTTCTCTGGGCATGGGATTTTGACATGTTCCCCAAACCAAAAGGAATGAGTGGGAAACAATCAAGACAACAGATAGAAGCACTTGCATTTGAATGAGTTTCAAGCATGCTTGGGTACTCGTGTGATCTGAGTGACTCAGTTTTCGAATACAACTGTCGCGTGGTGTACCGCGACCTCCAGGCACCCCGGAGTTTCTGAAAAAAAAGTTTCTGCGATTTTCACGAAACCCGTTTTCTTCAACTTGAATTGGGATAAAAATCCATCACTGAAAATAAAAATTCTCTGAGTAGTGTGGAAATACTGATCCTTACCCTGCCTGGGTTTTCCACTGAGCATTTCCCCGAACTCTACCTGAAGTTCTCTGGGCATGGGATTTTGACATGTTCCCCAAACCAAAAGGAATGAGTGGGAAACAATATGGAAAAGAGATAGAGGCACTTGCATTTGAATGAGTTTCAAGCATGCTTGGGTACTCGTGTGATCTGAGTGACTCAGTTTTGGAATACAACTGTCGCGTGGTGCACCGCGACCTCCAGGCACCCCGGAGTTTCTGAAAAAAAATTTTCTGCGATTTTCACAAAACCACTTTTCTTCAACTTGATTTGGGCTAAAAATCCATCACTGAAAATAAAAATTCTCTGAGTAGTGTGGAAATACTGATCCTTACCCTGCCTGGGTTGTCCACTGAGCATTTCCGCGAGCTCTACCTGAAGTTCTCTGGGCATGGGATTTTGACATGTTCCCCAAACCAAAAGGAATGAGTGGGAAACAATCAAGACAACAGATAGAAGCACTTGCATTTGAATGAGTTTCAAGCATGCTTGGGTACTCGTGTGATCTGAGTGACTCAGTTTTGGAATACAACTGTCGCGTGGTGCACCGCGACCTCCCGGCACCCCGGAGTTTCTGAAAAAAAATTTTCTGAGATTTTCACGAAACCACTTTTCATCAACTTGAATTGGGCTAAAAATCCATCCCTGAAAATAAAAATTCTCTGAGTAGTGTGTAAATGCTGATCCTTACCCTGCCTGGGTTGTCCACTGAGCATTTCCCCGAACTCTACCTGTAGTTCTCTGGGCATGGGATTTTGACATGTTCCCCAAACCAAAAGGAATGAGTGGGAAACAATCAAGACAACAGATAGAAGCACTTGCATTTGAATGAGTTTCAAGCATGCTTGGGTACTCGTGTGATCTGAGTGACTCAGTTTTGGAATACAACTGTCGCGTGGTGTACCGCGACCTCCCGGCACCCCGGAGTTTCTGAAAAAAAATTTTCTGCGATTTTCACGAAACCACTTTTCTTCAACTTGAATTGGGCTAAAAATCCATACCTGAAAATAAAAATTCTCTGAGTAGTGTGTAAATGCTGATCCTTACCCTGCCTGGGTTGTCCACTGAGCATTTCCCCGAACTGTACCTGAAGTTCTCTGGACATGGGATTTTGACATGTTCCCCAAACCAAAAGGAATGAGTGGGAAACAATCAAGAAAAGAGATAGAGGCACTTGCATTTGAATGAGTTTCAAGCATGCTTGGGTACTCATGTGATCTGAGTGACTCAGTTTTGGAATACAACTGTCGCGTGGTGCACCGTGACCTCCAGGCACCCCGGAGTTTCTGAAAAAAAATTTTCTGCGATTTTCACGAAACCACTTTTCTTCAACTTGAATTGGGCTAAAAATCCATCACAGAAAATAAAAATTCTCTGAGTAGTGTGGAAATACTGATCCTTACCCTACCTGGGGTGTCCACTGAGCATTTCCGCGAACTCTACTTGAATTTCTCTGGGCATTTGATTTTGACATGTTCCCCAAACCAAAAGGAATGAGTGGGAAACAATCAAGACAACAGATAGAAGCACTTGCATTTCAATGAGTTTCAAGCATGCTTGGGTACTCGTGTGATCTGAGTGACTCAGTTTTGGAATACAACTGTCGCGTGGTGCATCGCGACCTCAAGGCACCCCGGAGTTTCTGAAAAAAAATTTTCTGCAATTTTCACGAAACCACTTTTCATCAACTTGAATTGGGCTAAAAATCCATCCCTGAAAATAAATATTCTCTGAGTAGTGTGGAAATGCTGATCCTTACCCTACCTGGGGTGTCCACTGAGCATTTCCGCGAACTCTACTTGAAGTTCTCTGGGCATGGGATTTTGACATGTTCCCCAAACCAAAAGGAATGAGTGGGAAACAATCAAGACAACAGATAGAAGCACTTGCATTTGAATTAGTTTCAAGCATGCTTGGGTACTCGTGTGATCTGAGTGACTCAGTTTTCGAATACAACTGTCGCGTGGTGCACCGCGACCTCCAGGCACCGCGCAGTTTCTGAAATAAATTTTCTGCGATTTTCACGAAACCACTTTTCTTCAACTTGAATTGGGCTAAAAATCCATCACAGAAAATAAAAATTCTCTGAGTAGTGTGGAAATACTGATCCTTACCCTACCTGGGGTGTCCACTGAGCATTTCCGCGAACTCTACTTGAATTTCTCTGGGCATGGGATTTTGACATGTTCCCCAAACCAAAAGGAATGAGTGGGAAACAATCAAGACAACAGATAGAAGCACTTGCATTTGAATGAGTTTCAAGCATGCTTGGGTACTCGTGTGATCTGAGTGACTCAGTTTTGGAATACAACTGTCGCGTGGTGCATCGCGACCTCAAGGCACCCCGGAGTTTCTGAAAAAAAAATTTCTGCGATTTTCACGAAACCACTTTTCTTCAACTTGAATTGGGCTAAAAATCCTTCCCTGAAAATAAAAGTTCTCTGAGTAGTGTGTAAGTGCTGATCCTTACCCTGCCTGGGTTGTCCACTGAGCATTTCCCCGAACTCTACCTGAAGTTCTCTGGGCATGGGTTTTTGACATGTTCCCCAAACGAAAAGTAATGAGTGGGAAACAATCAAGACAACAGATAGAAGCACTTGCATTTGAATGAGTTTCAAGCATGCTTGGGTACTCGTGTGATCTGAGCGACTCAGTTTTCGAATACAACTGTCGCGTGGTGCACCGCGACCTCCCGGCACCCCGGAGTTTCTGAAAAAAAATTTTCTGAGATTTTCACGAAACCACTTTTCTTCAACTTGAATTGGGCTAAAAATCCATCCCTGAAAATAAAAATTCTCTGAGTAGTGTGTAAATGCTGATCCTTACCCTGCTTGGGTTGTCCACTGAGCATTTCCCCGAACTCTACCTGAAGTTCTCTGGGCATGGGATTTTGACATGTTCCCCAAACCAAAAGGAATGAGTGGGAAACAATATGGAAAAGAGATAGAGGCACTTGCATTTGAATGAGTTTCAAGCATGCTTGGGTACTCGTGTGATCTGAGTGACTCAGTTTTGGAATACAACTGTCGCGTGGTGCACCGCGACCTCCAGGCACCCCGGAGTTTCTGAAAAAAAAATTTCTGCGATTTTCACGAAACCACTTTTCTTCAACTTGATTTGGGCTAAAAATCCATCACTGAAAATAAAAAATCTCTGAGTAGTGTGGAAATACTGATCCTTACCCTGCCTGGGTTGTCCACTGAGCATTTCCGCGAGCTCTACCTGAAGTTCTCTGGGCATGGGATTTTGACATGTTCCCCAAACCAAAAGGAATGAGTGGGAAACAATCAAGACAACAGATAGAAGCACTTGCATTTGAATGAGTTTCAAGCATACTTGGGTACTCGTGTGATCTGAGTGACTCAGTTTTGGAATACAACTGTCGCGTGGTGCACCGCGACCTCCCGGCACTCCAGAGTTTCTGAAAAAAAATTTTCTGAGATTTTCACGAAACCACTTTTCTTCAACTTGAATTGGGCTAAAAATCCATCCCTGAAAATAAAAATTCTCTGAGTAGTGTTTAAATGCTGATCCTTACCCTGCCTGGGTTGTCCACTGAGCATTTCCCCGAACTCTACCTGAAGTTCTCTGGGCATGGGATTTTGACATGTTCCCCAAACCAAAAGGAATGAGTGGGAAACAATATGGAAAAGAGATAGAGGCACTTGCATTTGAATGAGTTTCAAGCATGCTTGGGTACTCGTGTGATCTGAGTGACTCAGTTTTGGAATACAACTGTCGCGTGGTGCACCGCGACCTCCCGGCACCCCGGAGTTTCTGAAAAAAAAATTTCTGAGATTTTCACGAAACCACTTTTCTTCAACTTGAATTGGGCTAAAAATCCATCCCTGAAAATAAAAATTCTCTGAGTAGTGTGTAAATGCTGATCCTTACCCTGCCTGGGTTGTCCACTGAGCATTTCCCCGAACTCTACCTGTAGTTCTCTGGGCATGGGATTTTGACATGTTCCCCAAACCAAAAGGAATGAGTGGGAAACAATCAAGACAACAGATAGAAGCACTTGCATTTGAATGAGTTTCAAGCATGCTTGGGTACTCGTGTGATCTGAGTGACTCAGTTTTGGAATACAACTGTCGCGTGGTGTACCGCGACCTCCCGGCACCCCGGAGTTTCTGAAAAAAAATTTTCTGCGATTTTCACGAAACCACTTTTCTTCAACTTGAATTGGGCTAAAAATCCATACCTGAAAATAAAAATTCTCTGAGTAGTGTGTAAATGCTGATCCTTACCCTGCCTGGGTTGTCCACTGAGCATTTCCCCGAACTGTACCTGAAGTTCTCTGGGCATGGGATTTTGACATGTTCCCCAAACCAAAAGGAATGAGTGGGAAACAATCAAGAAAAGAGATAGAGGCACTTGCATTTGAATGAGTTTCAAGCATGCTTGGGTACTCATGTGATCTGAGTGACTCAGTTTTGGAATACAACTGTCGCGTGGTGCACCGTGACCTCCAGGCACCCCGGAGTTTCTGAAAAAAAATTTTCTGCGATTTTCACGAAACCACTTTTCTTCAACTTGAATTGGGCTAAAAATCCATCACAGAAAATAAAAATTCTCTGAGTAGTGTGGAAATACTGATCCTTACCCTACCTGGGGTGTCCACTGAGCATTTCCGCGAACTCTACTTGAATTTCTCTGGGCATTTGATTTTGACATGTTCCCCAAACCAAAAGGAATGAGTGGGAAACAATCAAGACAACAGATAGAAGCACTTGCATTTGAATGAGTTTCAAGCATGCTTGGGTACTCGTGTGATCTGAGTGACTCAGTTTTGGAATACAACTGTCGCGTGGTGCATCGCGACCTCAAGGCACCCCGGAGTTTCTGAAAAAAAATTTTCTGCAATTTTCACGAAACCACTTTTCATCAACTTGAATTGGGCTAAAAATCCATCCCTGAAAATAAATATTCTCTGAGTAGTGTGGAAATGCTGATCCTTACCCTACCTGGGGTGTCCACTGAGCATTTCCGCGAACTCTACTTGAAGTTCTCTGGGCATGGGATTTTGACATGTTCCCCAAACCAAAAGGAATGAGTGGGAAACAATCAAGACAACAGATAGAAGCACTTGCATTTGAATTAGTTTCAAGCATGCTTGGGTACTCGTGTGATCTGAGTGACTCAGTTTTCGAATACAACTGTCGCGTGGTGCACCGCGACCTCCAGGCACCGCGCAGTTTCTGAAATAAATTTTCTGCGATTTTCACGAAACCACTTTTCTTCAACTTGAATTGGGCTAAATATCCATCCCTGAAAATAAAAATTCTCTGAGTAGTGTTTAAATGCTGATCCTTACCCTGCCTGGGATGTCCACTGAGCATTTCCCCGAACTCTACCTGAAGTTCTCTGGGCATGGGATTTTGACATGTTCCCCAAACCAAAAGGAATGACTGGGAAACAATCAAGAAAAGAGATAGAGGCACTTGCATTTGAATGAGTTTCAAGCATGCTTGGGTACTCATGTGATCTGAGTGACTCAGTTTTGGAATACAACTGTCGCGTGGTGCACCGCGACCTCCAGGCACCCCGGAGTTTCTGAAAAAAAAATTTCTGCGATTTTCACGAAACCACTTTTCTTCAACTTGAATTGGGCTAAAAATCCATCCCTGAAAATAAAAATTCTCTGAGTAGTGTGTAAATGCTGATCCTTACCCTGCCTGGGTTGTCCACTGAGCATTTCCCCGAACTCTACCTGAAGTTCTCTGGGCATGGGATTTTGACATATTCCCCAAACCAAAAGGAAAGAGTGGGAAACAATCAAGACAACAGATAGAAGCACTTGCATTTGAATGAGTTTCAAGAATGCTTGGGTACTCGTGTGATCTGAGTGACTCAGTTTTCGAATACAACTGTCGCGTGGTGCACCGCGACCTCCAGGCACCCCAGAGTTTCTGAAAAAAAAATTTCTGCGATTTTCACGAAACCACTTTTCTTCAACTTGTATTGGGCTAAAAATCCATCACTGAAAATAAAAATCCTCTGAGTAGTGTGGAAATACTGATCCTTACCCTGCCTGGGTTGTCCACTGAGCATTTCCGCGAGCTCTACCTGAAGTTCTCTGGGCATGGGATTTTGACATGTTCCCCAAACCAAAAGGAATGAGTGGGAAACAATCAAGACAACAGATAGAAGCACTTGCATTTGAATGAGTTTTAAGCATGCTTGGGTACTCGTGTGATCTGAGTGACTCAGTTTTCGAATACAACTGTCGCGTGGTGCACTGCGACCTCCAGGCACCCCGGAGTTTCTGAAAAAAAATTTTCTGCGATTTTCACGAAACCACTTTTCTTAAACTTGAATTGGGCTAAAAATCCATCACTGAAAATGAAAATTCTCTGAGTAGTGTTGAAATCCTGATCCTTACCCTGCCTGGGTTGTCCACTGAGCATTTCCGCGAGCTCTACCTGAAGTTCTCTGGGCATGGGATTTTGACATGTTCTCCAAACCAAAAGGAATGAGTGGGAAACAATCAAGACAACAGATAGAAGCACTTGCATTTGAATGAGTTTCAAGCATGCTTGGGTACTCGTGTGATCTGAGTGACTCAGTTTTGGAATACAACTGTCGCGTGGTGCACCGCGACCTCCAGGCACCCCGGAGTTTCTGAAAAAAATTTTTCTGCGATTTTCACGAAACCACTTTTCTTCAACTTGAATTATGCTAAAAATCCATCCCTAAAAATAAATATTCTCTGAGTAGTGTGGAAATGCTGATCCTTACCCTACCTGGGGTGTCCACTGAGCATTTCCGCGAACTCTACTTGAAGTTCTGTGGGCATGGGATTTTGGCATGTTACCCAAACCAAAAGGAATGAGTGGGAAACAATCAAGACAACAGATAGAAGCACTTGCATTTGAATGAGTTTCAAGCATGCTTGGGTACTCGTGTGATCTGAGTGACTCAGTTTTGGAATACAACTGTCGCGTGGTGTACCGCGACCTCCAGGCACCCCGGAGTTTCTGAAAAAAAAGTTTCTGCGATTTTCACGAAACCCCTTTTCTTCAACTTGAATTGGGATAAAAATCCATCACTGAAAATAAAAATTCTCTGAGTAGTGTGGAAATACTGATCCTTACCCTGCCTGGGTTGTCCACTGAGCATTTCCGCGAGCTCTACCTGAAGTTCTCTGGGCATGGGATTTTGACATGTTCCCCAAACCAAAAGGAATGAGTGGGAAACAATCAAGACAACAGATAGAAGCACTTGCATTTGAATGAGTTTCAAGCATGCTTGGGTACTCGTGTGATCTGAGTGACTCAGTTTTGGAATACAACTGTCGCGTGGTGCATCGCGACCTCAAGGCACCCCGGAGTTTCTGAAAAAAAATTTTCTGCAATTTTCACGTAACCACTTTTCTTCAACTTGAATTGGGCTAAAAATCCATCCCTGAAAATAAATATTCTCTGAGTAGTGTGGAAATGCTGATCCTTACCCTACCTGGGGTGTCCACTGAGCATTTCCGCGAACTCTACTTGAAGTTCTCTGGGCATGGGATTTTGACATGTTCCCCAAACCAAAAGGAATGAGTGGGAAACAATCAAGACAACAGATAGAAGCACTTGCATTTGAATTAGTTTCAAGCATGCTTGGGTACTCGTGTGATCTGAGTGACTCAGTTTTCGAATACAACTGTCGCGTGGTGCACCGCGACCTCCAGGCACCGCGCAGTTTCTGAAATAAATTTTCTGCGATTTTCACGAAACCACTTTTCTTCAACTTGAATTGGGCTAAATATCCATCCCTGAAAATAAAAATTCTCTGAGTAGTGTTTAAATGCTGATCCTTACCCTGCCTGGGATGTCCACTGAGCATTTCCCCGAACTCTACCTGAAGTTCTCTGGGCATGGGATTTTGACATGTTCCCCAAACCAAAAGGAATGAGTGGGAAACAATCAAGAAAAGAGATAGAGGCACTTGCATTTGAATGAGTTTCAAGCATGCTTGGGTACTCATGTGATCTGAGTGACTCAGTTTTGGAATACAACTGTCGCGTGGTGCACCGCGACCTCCAGGCACCCCGGAGTTTCTGAAAAAAAAATTTCTGCGATTTTCACGAAACCACTTTTCTTCAACTTGAATTGGGCTAAAAATCCATCCCTGAAAATAAAAATTCTCTGAGTAGTGTGTAAATGCTGATCCTTACCCTGCCTGGGTTGTCCACTGAGCATTTCCCCGAACTCTACCTGAAGTTCTCTGGGCATGGGATTTTGACATATTCCCCAAACCAAAAGGAAAGAGTGGGAAACAATCAAGACAACAGATAGAAGCACTTGCATTTGAATGAGTTTCAAGAATGCTTGGGTACTCGTGTGATCTGAGTGACTCAGTTTTCGAATACAACTGTCGCGTGGTGCACCGCGACCTCCAGGCACCCCAGAGTTTCTGAAAAAAAAATTTCTGCGATTTTCACGAAACCACTTTTCTTCAACTTGTATTGGGCTAAAAATCCATCACTGAAAATAAAAATTCTCTGAGTAGTGTGGAAATACTGATCCTTACCCTGCCTGGGTTGTCCACTGAGCATTTCCGCGAGCTCTACCTGAAGTTCTCTGGGCATGGGATTTTGACATGTTCCCCAAACCAAAAGGAATGAGTGGGAAACAATCAAGACAACAGATAGAAGCACTTGCATTTGAATGAGTTTTAAGCATGCTTGGGTACTCGTGTGATCTGAGTGACTCAGTTTTCGAATACAACTGTCGCGTGGTGCACTGCGACCTCCAGGCACCCCGGAGTTTCTGAAAAAAAATTTTCTGCGATTTTCACGAAACCACTTTTCTTAAACTTGAATTGGGCTAAAAATCCATCACTGAAAATGAAAATTCTCTGAGTAGTGTTGAAATCCTGATCCTTACCCTGCCTGGGTTGTCCACTGAGCATTTCCGCGAGCTCTACCTGAAGTTCTCTGGGCATGGGATTTTGACATGTTCCCCAAACCAAAAGGAATGAGTGGGAAACAATCAAGACAACAGATAGAAGCACTTGCATTTGAATTAGTTTCAAGCATGCTTGGGTACTCGTGTGATCTGAGTGACTCAGTTTTCGAATACAACTGTCGCGATGTGCACCGCGACCTCCAGGCACCGCGGAGTTTCTGAAAAAAAATTTTCTGCGATTTTCACGACACCACTTTTCTTCAACTTGAATTGGGCTAAAAATCCATCCCTGAAAATAAAAATTCTCTGAGTAGTGTTTAAATGCTGATCCTTACCCTGCCTGGGTTGTCCACTGAGCATTTCCCCGAACTCTACCTGAAGTTCTCTGGGCATAGGATTTTGACATGTTCCCCAAACCAAAAGGAATGAGTGGGAAACAATCAAGAAAAGAGATAGAGGCACTTGCATTTGAATGAGTTTCAAGCATGCTTGGGTACTCATGTGATCTGAGTGACTCAGTTTTGGAATACAACTGTCGCGTGGTGCACCGCGACCTCCAGGCACCCCGGAGTTTCTGAAAAAAAAATTTCTGCGATTTTCACGAAACCACTTTTCTTCAACATGAATTGGGCTAAAAATCAATCCCTGACAATAAATATTCTCTGAGTAGTGTGGAAATGCTGATCCTTACCCTACCTGGGGTGTCCACTGAGCATTTCCCCGAACTCTACCTGAAGTTCTCTGGGCATGGGATTTTGACATGTTCCCCAAACCAAAAGGAATGAGTGGGAAACAATCAAGACAACAGATAGAAGCACTTGCATTTGAATGAGTTTCAAGCATGCTTGGGTACTCGTGTGATCTGAGTGACTCAGTTTTGGAATACAACTGTCGCGTGGTGCACCGCGACCTCCAGGCACCCCGGAGTTTCTGAAAAAAAATTTTCTGCGATTTTCACGAAACCACTTTTCTTCAACTTGAATTGGGCTAAAAATCCATCCCTGAAAATAAAAATTCTCTGAGTAGTGTGTAAATGCTGATCCTTACCCTGCCTGGGATGTCCACTGAGCATTTCCCCGAACTCTACCTGAAGTTCTCTCGGCATGGGATTTTGACATGTTCCCCAAACCAAAAGGATTGAGTGGGAAACAATCAAGAAAAGAGATAGAAGCACTTGCATTTGAATGAGTTTCAAGCATGCTTGGGTACTCATGTGATCTGAGTGATTCAGTTTTGGAATACAACTGTCGCGTGGTGCACAGCGACCTCCAGGCACCCCGGAGTTTCTGAAAAAAAATTTTCTGCGATTTTCACGAAACCACTTTTCTTCAACTTGAATTGGGCTAAAAATCCATCCCTGAAAATAAAAATTCTCTGAGTAGTGTGTAAATGCTAATCCTTACCCTGCCTGGGTTGTCCACTGAGCATTTCCCCAAACTCTACCTGAAGTTCTCTGGGCATGGGATTTTGACATGTTCCCCAAACCAAAAGGAATGAGTGGGAAACAATCAAGACAAAAGATAGAAGCACTTGCATTTGAATGAGTTTCAAGCATGCTTGGGTACTCGTGTGATCTGAGTGACTCAGTTTTGGAATACAACTGTCGCGTGGTGCACCGCGACCTCCAGGCACCCCGGAGTTTCTGAAAAAAAATTTTCTGCGATTTTCACGAAACCACTTTTCTTCAACTTGAATTGGGCTAAAAATCCATCCCTGAAAATAAAAATTCTCTGAGTAGTGTGGAAATGCTGATCCTTAACCTACCTGGGGTGTCCACTGAGCATTTCCGCGAACTCTACTTGAAGTTCTCTGGGCATGGGATTTTGACATATTACCCAAACCAAAAGGAATGAGTGGGAAACAATCAAGACAACAGATAGAAGCACTTGCATTTGAATGAGTTTCAAGCATGCTTGGGTACTCGTGTGATCTGAGTGACTCAGTTTTCGAATACAACTGTCGCGTGGTGCACCGCGAACTCCAGGCACCCCGGAGTTTCTGAAAAAAAATTTTCTGCGATTTTCACGAAACCACTTTTCTTCAACTTGAATTGGGCTAAAAATCCATCCCTGAAAATAGAAATTCTCTGAGTAGTGTGTAAATGCTGATAATTACCCTGCCTGGGTTGTCCACTGAGCATTTCCCCGAACTCTACCTGAAGTTCTCTGGGCATGGGATTTTGACATGTTCCCCAAACCAAAAGGAATGAGTGGGAAACAATCAAGAGAACAGATAGAAGCACTTGCATTTGAATGAGTTTCAAACATGCTTGGGTACTCGTGTGATCTGAGTGACTCAGTTTTCGAATACAACTGTCGCGTGGTGGACCGCGACCTCCAGGCACCCCGGAGTTTCTGAAAAAAAATTTTCTGCGATTTTCACGAAACCACATTTCTTCAACTTGAATTGGTCTAAAAATCCATCCCTGAAAATAAATATTCTCTGAGTAGTGTGGAAATGCTGATCCTTACCCTACCTGGGGTGTCCACTGAGCATTTCCGCGAACTCTACTTGAAGTTCTCTGGGCATGGGATTTTGACATGTTCCCCAAACCAAAATTAATGAGTGGGAAACAATCAAGACAACAGATAGAAGCACTTGCATTTGAATGAGTTTCAAGCATGCTTGGGTACTCGTGTGATCTGAGTGACTCAGTTCTGGAATACAACTGTCGCGTGGTGCTCCGCGACCTCCAGGCACCCCGGAGTTTTTGAAATAAAATTTTCTGCGATTTTCACGAAACCACTTTTCTTCAACTTGAATTGGGATAAAAATCCATCCCTGAAAATAAAAATTCTCTGAGTAGTGTGTAAATGCTGATCCTTACCCTGCCTGGGTTGTCCACTGAGCATTTCCCCGAACTCTACCTGAAGTTCTCTGGGCATGGGTTTTTGACATGTTCCCCAAACCAAAAGGAATGAGTGGGAAACAATCAAGACAACAGATAGAAGCACTTGCATTTGAATGAGTTTCAAGCATGCTTGGGTACTCGTGTGATCTGAGTGACTCAGTTTTCGAATACAACTGTCGCGTGGTGCACCGCGAACTCCAGGCACCCCGGAGTTTCTGAAAAAAAATTTTCTGCGATTTTCACGAAACCACTTTTCTTCAACTTGAATTGGGCTAAAAATCCATCCCTGAAAATAGAAATTCTCTGAGTAGTGTGTAAATGCTGATCCTTACCCTGCCTGGGTTGTCCACTGAGCATTTCCCCGAACTCTACCTGAAGTTCTCTCGGCATGGGATTTTGACATGTTCCCTAAACCAAAAGGATTGAGTGGGAAACAATCAAGAAAAGAGATAGAAGCACTTGCATTTGAATGAGTTTCAAGCATGCTTGGGTACTCATGTGATCTGAGTGATTCAGTTTTGGAATACAACTGTCGCGTGGTGCACCGCGACCTCCAGGCACCCCGGAGTTTCTGAAAAAAAAATTTTCTGCGATTTTCACGAAACCACTTTTCTTCAACTTGAATTGGGCTAAAAATCCATCCCTGAAAATAAAAATTCTCTGAGTAGTGTGTAAATGCTAATCCTTACCCTGCCTGGGTTGTCCACTGAGCATTTCCCCGAACTCTACCTGAAGTTCTCTGGGCATGGGATTTTGACATGTTCCCCAAACCAAAAGGAATGAGTGGGAAACAATCAAGACAAAAGATAGAAGCACTTGCATTTGAATGAGTTTCAAGCATGCTTGGGTACTCGTGTGATCTGAGTGACTCAGTTTTGGAATACAACTGTCGCGTGGTGCACCGCGACCTCCAGGCAGCCCGGAGTTTCTGAAAAAAAATTTTCTGCGATTTTCACGAAACCACTTTTCTTCAACTTGAATTGGGCTAAAAATCCATCACTGAAAATAAAAATTCTCTGAGTAGTGTGGAAATACTGATCCTTACCCTGCCTGGGTTGTCCACTGAGCATTTCCACGAGCTCTACCAGAAGTTCTCTGGGCATGGGATTTTGACATATTCCCCAAACCAAAAGGAATGAGTGTGAAACAATCAAGAAAAGAGATAGAGGCACTTGCATTTGAATGAGTTTCAAGCATGCTTGGGTACTCATGTGATCTGAGTGACTCAGTTTTGGAATACAACTGTCGCGTGGTGCACCGCGACCTCCAGGCACCCGGGAGTTTCTGAAAAAAAATTTTCTGCGATTTTCACGAAACCACTTTTCTTCAACTTGAATTGGGCTAAAAATCCATCCCTGAAAATAAATATTCTCTGAGTAGTGTGGAAATGCTGATCCTTACCCTACCTGGGGTGTCCACTGAGCATTTCCGCGAACTCTACTTGAAGTTCTCTGGGCATGGGATTTTGACATATTACCCAAACCAAAAGGAATGAGTGGGAAACAATCAAGACAACAGATTGAAGCACTTGCATTTGAATGAGTTTCAAGCATGCTTGGGTACTCGTGTGATCTGAGTGACTCAGTTTTGGAATACAACTGTCGCGTGGTGCACCGCGACCTCCAGGCACCCCGGAGTTTCTGAAAAAAAATTTTCTGCGATTTTCACGAAACCACTTTTCATCAACTTGAATTGGGCTAAAAATCCATCCCTGAAAATAAATATTCTCTGAGTAGTGTGGAAATGCTGATCCTTACCCTACCTGGGGTGTCCACTGAGCATTTCCGCGAACTCTACTTGAAGTTCTCTGGGCATGGGATTTTGACATGTTCCCCAAACCAAAATTAATGAGTGGGAAACAATCAAGACAACAGATAGAAGCACTTGCATTTGAATGAGTTTCAAGCATGCTTGGGTACTCGTGTGATCTGAGTGACTCAGTTTTGGAATACAACTGTCGCGTGGTGCACCGCGACCTCCAGGCACCCCGGAGTTTTTGAAAAAAAATTTTCTGCGATTTTCACGAAACCACTTTTCTTCAACTTGAATTGGGCTAAAAATCCATCCCTGAAAATAAAAATTCTCTGAGTAGTGTGTAAATGCTGATCCTTACCCTGCCTGGGCTGTCCACTGAGCATTTCCCAGAACTCTACCTGAAGTTCTCTGGGCATGGGATTTTGACATGTTCCCCAAACCAAAACGAATGAGTGGGAAACAATCAAGAAAAGAGATAGAGGCACTTGCATTTGAATGAGTTTCAAGCATGCTTGGGTACTCGTGTGATCTGAGTGACTCAGTTTTGGAATACAAGTGTCGCGTAGTGCACCGCGACCTCCAGGCACCTCGGAATTTCTGAAAAAAAATTTTCTGCGATTTTCACGAAACCACTTTTCTTCAACTTGAATTGGGCTAAAAATCCATCCCTGAAAATAAATATTCTCTGAGTAGTGTGGAAATGCTGATCCTTAACCTACCTGGGGTGTCCACTGAGCATTTCCGCGAACTCTACTTGAAGTTCTCTGGGCATGGGATTTTGACATATTACCCAAACCAAAAGGAATGAGTGGGAAACAATCAAGACAACAGATAGAAGCACTTGCATTTGAATGAGTTTCAAGCATGCTTGGGTACTCGTGTGATCTGAGTGACTCAGTTTTCGAATACAACTGTCGCGTGGTGCACCGCGAACTCCAGGCACCCCGGAGTTTCTGAAAAAAAATTTTCTGCGATTTTCACGAAACCACTTTTCTTCAACTTGAATTGGGCTAAAAATCCATCCCTGAAAATAGAAATTCTCTGAGTAGTGTGTAAATGCTGATAATTACCCTGCCTGGGTTGTCCACTGAGCATTTCCCCGAACTCTACCTGAAGTTCTCTGGGCATGGGATTTTGACATGTTCCCCAAACCAAAAGGAATGAGTGGGAAACAATCAAGAGAACAGATAGAAGCACTTGCATTTGAATGAGTTTCAAACATGCTTGGGTACTCGTGTGATCTGAGTGACTCAGTTTTCGAATACAACTGTCGCGTGGTGGACCGCGACCTCCAGGCACCCCGGAGTTTCTGAAAAAAAATTTTCTGCGATTTTCACGAAACCACATTTCTTCAACTTGAATTGGGCTAAAAATCCATCCCTGAAAATAAAAATTCTCTGAGTAGTGTGTAAATGCTGATCCTTACCCTGCCTGGGTTGTCCACTGAGCATTTCCCCGAACTCTACCTGAAGTTCTCTGGGCATGGGATTTTGACATGTTCCCCAAACCAAAAGGAATGAGTGGGAAACAATCAAGACAACAGATAGAAGCACTTGCATTTGAATGAGTTTCAAGCATGCTTGGGTACTCGTGTGATCTGAGTGACTCAGTTTTCGAATACAACTGTCGCGTGGTGCACCGTGAACTCCAGGCACCCCGGAGTTTCTGAAAAAAAATTTTCTGCGATTTTCACGAAACCACTTTTCTTCAACTTGAATTGGGCTAAAAATCCATCCCTGAAAATAGAAATTCTCTGAGTAGTGTGTAAATGCTGATCCTTACCCTGCCTGGGTTGTCCACTGAGCATTTCCCCGAACTCTACCTGAAGTTCTCTCGGCACGGGATTTTGACATGTTCCCCAAACCAAAAGGATTGAGTGGGAAACAATCAAGAAAAGAGATAGAAGCACTTGCATTTGAATGAGTTTCAAGCATGCTTGGGTACTCATGTGATCTGAGTGATTCAGTTTTGGAATACAACTGTCGCGTGGTGCACCGCGACCTCCAGGCACCCCGGAGTTTCTGAAAAAAAATTTTCTGCGATTTTCACGAAACCACTTTTCTTCAACTTGAATTGGGCTAAAAATCCATCCCTGAAAATAAAAATTCTCTGAGTAGTGTGTAAATGCTAATCCTTACCCTGCCTGGGTTGTCCACTGAGCATTTCCCCGAACTCTACCTGAAGTTCTCTGGGCATGGGATTTTGACATGTTCCCCAAACCAAAAGGAATGAGTGGGAAACAATCAAGACAAAAGATAGAAGCACTTGCATTTGAATGAGTTTCAAGCATGCTTGGGTACTCGTGTGATCTGAGTGACTCAGTTTTGGAATACAACTGTCGCGTGGTGCACCGCGACCTCCAGGCAGCCCGGAGTTTCTGAAAAAAAATTTTCTGCGATTTTCACAAACCACTTTTCTTCAACTTGAATTGGGCTAAAAATCCATCACTGAAAATAAAAATTCTCTGAGTAGTGTGGAAATACAGATCCTTACCCTGCCTGGGTTGTCCACTGAGCATTTCCACGAGCTCTACCAGAAGTTCTCTGGGCATGGGATTTTGACATATTCCCCAAACCAAAAGGAATGAGTGTGAAACAATCAAGAAAAGAGATAGAGGCACTTGCATTTGAATGAGTTTCAAGCATGCTTGGGTACTCATGTGATCTGAGTGACTCAGTTTTGGAATACAACTGTCGCGTGGTGCACCGCGACCTCCAGGCACCCGGGAGTTTCTGAAAAAAAATTTTCTGCGATTTTCACGAAACCACTTTTCTTCAACTTGAATTGGGCTAAAAATCCATCCCTGAAAATAAATATTCTCTGAGTAGTGTGGAAATGCTGATCCTTACCCTACCTGGGGTGTCCACTGAGCATTTCCGCGAACTCTACTTGAAGTTCTCTGGGCATGGGATTTTGACATATTACCCAAACCAAAAGGAATGAGTGGGAAACAATCAAGACAACAGATAGAAGCACTTGCATTTGAATGAGTTTCAAGCATGCTTGGGTACTCGTGTGATCTGAGTGACTCAGTTTTGGAATACAACTGTCGCGTGGTGCACCGCGACCTCCAGGCACCCCGGAGTTTCTGAAAAAAAATTTTCTGCGATTTTCACGAAACCACTTTTCATCAACTTGAATTGGGCTAAAAATCCATCCCTGAAAATAAATATTCTCTGAGTAGTGTGGAAATGCTGATCCTTACCCTACCTGGGGTGTCCACTGAGCATTTCCGCGAACTCTACTTGAAGTTCTCTGGGCATGGGATTTTGACATGTTCCCCAAACCAAAATTAATGAGTGGGAAACAATCAAGACAACAGATAGAAGCACTTGCATTTGAATGAGTTTCAAGCATGCTTGGGTACTCGTGTGATCTGAGTGACTCAGTTTTGGAATACAACTGTCGCGTGGTGCACCGCGACCTCCAGGCACCCCGGAGTTTTTGAAAAACAAATTTTCTGCGATTTTCACGAAACCACTTTTCTTCAACTTGAATTGGGCTAAAAATCCATCCCTGAAAATAAAAATTCTCTGAGTAGTGTGTAAATGCTGATCCTTACCCTGCCTGGGCTGTCCACTGAGCATTTCCCCGAACTCTACCTGAAGTTCTCTGGGCATGGGATTTTGACATGTTCCCCAAACCAAAACGAATGAGTGGGAAACAATCAAGAAAAGAGATAGAGGCACTTGCATTTGAATGAGTTTCAAGCATGCTTGGGTACTCATGTGATCTGAGTGACTCAGTTTTGGAATACAAGTGTCGCGTGGTGCACCGCGACCTCCAGGCACCTCGGAGTTTCTGAAAAAAAATTTTCTGCGATTTTCACGAAACCACTTTTCTTCAACTTGAATTGGGCTAAAAATCCATCCCTGAAAATAAATATTCTCTGAGTAGTGTGGAAATGCTGATCCTTAACCTACCTGGGGTGTCCACTGAGCATTTCCGCGAACTCTACTTGAAGTTCTCTGGGCATGGGATTTTGACATATTACCCAAACCAAAAGGAATGAGTGGGAAACAATCAAGACAACAGATAGAAGCACTTGCATTTGAATGAGTTTCAAGCATGCTTGGGTACTCGTGTGATCTGAGTGACTCAGTTTTCGAATACAACTGTCGCGTGGTGCACCGCGAACTCCAGGCACCCCGGAGTTTCTGAAAAAAAATTTTCTGCGATTTTCACGAAACCACTTTTCTTCAACTTGAATTGGGCTAAAAATCCATCCCTGAAAATAGAAATTCTCTGAGTAGTGTGTAAATGCTGATCCTTACCCTGCCTGGGTTGTCCACTGAGCATTTCCCCGAACTCTACCTGAAGTTCTCTGGGCATGGGATTTTGACATGTTCCCCAAACCAAAAGGAATGAGTGGGAAACAATCAAGAGAACAGATAGAAGCACTTGCATTTGAATGAGTTTCAAACATGCTTGGGTACTCGTGTGATCTGAGTGACTCAGTTTTCGAATACAACTGTCGCGTGGTGGACCGCGACCTCCAGGCACCCCGGAGTTTCTGAAAAAACATTTTCTGCGATTTTCACGAAACCACATTTCTTCAACTTGAATTGGGCTAAAAATCCATCCCTGAAAATAAATATTCTCTGAGTAGTGTGGAAATGCTGATCCTTACCCTACCTGGGGTGTCCACTGAGCATTTCCGCGAACTCTACTTGAAGTTCTCTGGGCATGGGATTTTGACATGTTCCCCAAACCAAAATTAATGAGTGGGAAACAATCAAGACAACAGATAGAAGCACTTGCATTTGAATGAGTTTCAAGCATGCTTGGGTACTCGTGTGATCTGAGTGACTCAGTTTTGGAATACAACTGTCGCGTGGTGCACCGCGACCTCCAGGCACCCCGGAGTTTTTGAAAAAAAATTTTCTGCGATTTTCACGAAACCACTTTTCTTCAACTTGAATTGGGCTAAAAATCCATCCCTGAAAATAAAAATTCTCTGAGTAGTGTGTAAATGCTGATCCTTACCCTGCCTGGGTTGTCCACTGAGCATTTCCCCGAACTCTACCTGAAGTTCTCTGGGCATGGGATTTTGACATGTTCCCCAAACCAAAAGGAATGAGTGGGAAACAATCAAGACAACAGATAGAAGCACTTGCATTTGAATGAGTTTCAAGCATGCTTGGGTACTCGTGTGATCTGAGTGACTCAGTTTTCGAATACAACTGTCGCGTGGTGCACCGCGAACTCCAGGCACCCCGGAGTTTCTGAAAAAAAATTTTCTGCGATTTTCACGAAACCACTTTTCTTCAACTTGAATTGGGCTAAAAATCCATCCCTGAAAATAGAAATTCTCTGAGTAGTGTGTAAATGCTGATCCTTACCCTGCCTGGGTTGTCCACTGAGCATTTCCCCGAACTCTACCTGAAGTTCTCTGGGCATGGGATTTTGACATGTTCCCCAAACCAAAAGGAATGAGTGGGAAACAATCAAGAGAACAGATAGAAGCACTTGCATTTGAATGAGTTTCAAACATGCTTGGGTACTCGTGTGATCTGAGTGACTCAGTTTTCGAATACAACTGTCGCGTGGTGGACCGCGACCTCCAGGCTCCCCGGAGTTTCTGAAAAAAAATTTTCTGCGATTTTCACGAAACCACTTTTCTTCAACTTGAATTGGGCTAAAAATCCATCCCTGAAAATAAATATTCTCTGAGTACTGTGGAAATGCTGATCCTTACCCTACCTGGGGTGTCCACTGAGCATTTCCGCGAACTCTACTTGAAGTTCTCTGGGCAAGGGATTTTGACATGTTACCCAAACCAAAAGGAATGAGTGGGAAACAATCAAGACAACAGATAGAAGCACTTGCATTTGAATGAGTTTCAAGCATGCTTGGGTACTCGTGTGATCTGAGTGACTCAGTTTTGGAATACAACTGTCGCGTGGTGTACCGCGACCTCCAGGCACCCCGGAGTTTCTGAAAAAAAATTTTCTGCGATTTTCACGAAACCACTATTCTTCAACTTGAATTGGACTAAAAATCCCTCCCTGAAAATAAAAATTCTCTGAGTAGTGTGTAAAAGCTAATCCTTACCCTGCCTGGGTTGTCCACTGAGCATTTTCCCGAACTCTACCTGAAGTTCTCTGGGCATGGGATTTTGACATGTTCCCCAAACCAAAAGGAATGAGTGGGAAACAATCAAGACAACAGATAGAAGCACTTGCATTTGAATGAGTTTCAAGCATGCTTGGGTACTCGTGTGATCTGAGTGACTCAGTTTTCGAATACAACTGTCGCGTGGTGCACCGCGACCTCCAGGCACCCCGGAGTTTCTGAAAAAAAATTTTCTGCGATTTTTACGAAACCACTTTTCTTCAACTTGAATTGGGCTAAAAATCCATCACTGAAAATAAAAATTCTCTGAGTGGTGTGGAAATACTGATCCTTACCCTGCCTGAGTTGTCCACTGAGAATTTCCGCGAGCTCTACCTGAATTTCTCTGGGCATGGGATTTTGACATGTTCCCCAAACCAAAAGGAATGAGTGGGAAACCATCAAGACAACAGATAGAAGTACTTGCTTTTGAATGAGTTTCAAGCATGCTTGGGTACTCGTGTGATCTGAGTGACTCAGTTTTGGAATACAACTGTCGCGTTGTGCTCCACGACCTCCAGGCACCCCGGAGTTTCTGAAAAAAATTTTTCTGCGATTTTCACGAAACCACTTTTCTTCAACTTGAATTGGGCTAAAAATCCATCACTGAAAATAAAAATTCTCTGAGTAGTGTGGAAATACTGATCCTTACCCTGCCTGGGTTGTCCACTGAGCATTTCCGCGAGCTCTACCTGAAGTTCTCTGGGCATGGGATTTTGACATGTTCCCCAAACCAAAAGGAATGAGTGGGAAACAATCAAGACAACAGATAGAAGCACTTGCATTTGAATGAGTTTCAAGCATGCTTGGGTACTCGTGTGATCTGAGTGACTCAGTTTTCGAATACAACTGTCGCGTGGTGCACTGCGACCTCCAGGCACCCCGGAGTTTCTGAAAAAAAATTTTCTGCGATTTTCACGTAACCACTTTTCTTCAACTTGAATTGGGCTAAAAATCCATCACTGAAAATAAAAATTCTCTGAGTAGTGTGGAAATACTGATCCTTACCCTGCCTGGGGTGTCCACTGAGCATTTCCGCGAACTCTACTTGAATTTCTCTGGGCATTTGATTTTGACATGTTCCCCAAACCAAAAGGAATGAGTGGGAAACAATCAAGACAACAGATAGAAGCACTTGCATTTGAATGAGTTTCAAGCATGCTTGGGTACTCGTGTGATCTGAGTGACTCAGTTTTGGAATACAACTGTCGCGTGGTGCATCGCGACCTCAAGGCACCCCGGAGTTTCTGAAAAAAAATTTTCTGCAATTTTCACGAAACCACTTTTCATCAACTTGAATTGGGCTAAAAATCCATCCCTGAAAATAAATATTCTCTGAGTAGTGTGGAAATGCTGATCCTTACCCTACCTGGGGTGTCCACTGAGCATTTCCGCGAACTCTACTTGAAGTTCTCTGGGCATGGGATTTTGACATGTTCCCCAAACCAAAAGGAATGAGTGGGAAACAATCAAGACAACAGATAGAAGCACTTGCATTTGAATTAGTTTCAAGCATGCTTGGGTACTCGTGTGATCTGAGTGACTCAGTTTTCGAATACAACTGTCGCGTGGTGCACCGCGACCTCCAGGCACCGCGCAGTTTCTGAAATAAATTTTCTGCGATTTTCACGAAACCACTTTTCTTCAACTTGAATTGGGCTAAATATCCATCCCTGAAAATAAAAATTCTCTGAGTAGTGTTTAAATGCTGATCCTTACCCTGCCTGGGATGTCCACTGAGCATTTCCCCGAACTCTACCTGAAGTTCTCTGGGCATGGGATTTTGACATGTTCCCCAAACCAAAAGGAATGAGTGGGAAACAATCAAGAAAAGAGATAGAGGCACTTGCATTTGAATGAGTTTCAAGCATGCTTGGGTACTCATGTGATCTGAGTGACTCAGTTTTGGAATACAACTGTCGCGTGGTGCACCGCGACCTCCAGGCACCCCGGAGTTTCTGAAAAAAAATTTTCTGCGATTTTCACGAAACCACTTTTCTTCAACTTGAATTGGGCTAAAAATCCATCCCTGAAAATAAAAATTCTCCGAGTAGTGTGTAAATGCTGATCCTTACCCTGCCTGGGTTGTCCACTGAGCATTTCCCCGAACTCTACCTGAAGTTCTCTGGGCATGGGATTTTGACATATTCCCCAAACCAAAAGGAAAGAGTGGGAAACAATCAAGACAACAGATAGAAGCACTTGCATTTGAATGAGTTTCAAGAATGCTTGGGTACTCGTGTGTTCTGAGTGACTCAGTTTTCGAATACAACTGTCGCGTGGTGCACCGCGACCTCCAGGCACCCCAGAGTTTCTGAAAAAAAAATTTCTGCGATTTTCACGAAACCACTTTTCTTCAACTTGTATTGGGCTAAAAATCCATCACTGAAAATAAAAATTCTCTGAGTAGTGTGGAAATACTGATCCTTACCCTGCCTGGGTTGTCCACTGAGCATTTCCGCGAGCTCTACCTGAAGTTCTCTGGGCATGGGATTTTGACATGTTCCCCAAACCAAAAGGAATGAGTGGGAAACAATCAAGACAACAGATAGAAGCACTTGCATTTGAATGAGTTTTAAGCATGCTTGGGTACTCGTGTGATCTGAGTGACTCAGTTTTCGAATACAACTGTCGCGTGGTGCACTGCGACCTCCAGGCACCCCGGAGTTTCTGAAAAAAAATTTTCTGCGATTTTCACGAAACCACTTTTCTTAAACTTGAATTGGGCTAAAAATCCATCACTGAAAATGAAAATTCTCTGAGTAGTGTTGTAATCCTGATCCTTACCCTACCTGGGGTGTCCACTGAGCATTTCCGCGAACTCTACTTGAAGTTCTGTGGGCATGGGATTTTGGCATGTTACCCAAACCAAAAGGAATGAGTGGGAAACAATCAAGACAACAGATAGAAGCACTTGCATTTGAATGAGTTTCAAGCATGCTTGGGTACTCATGTGATCTGAGTGACTCAGTTTTGGAATACAACTGTCGCGTGGTGTACCGCGACCTCCAGGCACCCCGGAGTTTCTGAAAAAAAATTTTCTGCGATTTTCACGAAACCACTATTCTTCAACTTGAATTGGACTAAAAATCCATCCCTGAAAATAAAAATTCTCTGAGTAGTGTGTAAAAGCTAATCCTTACCCTGCCTGGGTTGTCCACTGAGCATTTCCCCGAACTCTACCTGAAGTTCTCTGGGCATGGGATTTTGACATGTTCCCCAAACCAAAAGGAATGAGTGGGAAACAATCAAGACAACAGATAGAAGCACTTGCATTTGAATGAGTTTCAAGCATGCTTGGGTACTCGTGTGATCTGAGTGACTCAGTTTTCGAATACAACTGTCGCGTGGTGCACCGCGACCTCCAGGCACCCCGGAGTTTCTGAAAAAAAATTTTCTGCGATTTTTACGAAACCACTTTTCTTCAACTTGAATTGGGCTAAAAATCCATCACTGAAAATAAAAATTCTCTGAGTGGTGTGGAAATACTGATCCTTACCCTGCCTGAGTTGTCCACTGAGAATTTCCGCGAGCTCTACCTGAATTTCTCTGGGCATGGGATTTTGACATGTTCCCCAAACCAAAAGGAATGAGTGGGAAACCATCAAGACAACAGATAGAAGTACTTGCTTTTGAATGAGTTTCAAGCATGCTTGGGTACTCGTGTGATCTGAGTGACTCAGTTTTGGAATACAACTGTCGCGTTGTGCTCCACGACCTCCAGGCACCCCGGAGTTTCTGAAAAAAATTTTTCTGCGATTTTCACGAAACCACTTTTCTTCAACTTGAATTGGGCTAAAAATCCATCACTGAAAATAAAAATTCTCTGAGTAGTGTGGAAATACTGATCCTTACCCTGCCTGGGTTGTCCACTGAGCATTTCCGCGAGCTCTACCTGAAGTTCTCTGGGCATGGGATTTTGACATGTTCCCCAAACCAAAAGGAATGAGTGGGAAACAATCAAGACAACAGATAGAAGCACTTGCATTTGAATGAGTTTCAAGCATGCTTGGGTACTCGTGTGATCTGAGTGACTCAGTTTTGGAATACAACTGTCGCGTGGTGTACCGCGACCTCCAGGCACCCCGGAGTTTCTGAAAAAAAAGTTTCTGCGATTTTCACGAAACCCCTTTTCTTCAACTTGAATTGGGATAAAAATCCATCACTGAAAATAAAAATTCTCTGAGTAGTGTGGAAATACTGATCCTTACCCTGCCTGGGTTGTCCACTGAGCATTTCCGCGAGCTCTACCTGAAGTTCTCTGGGCATGGGATTTTGACATGTTCCCCAAACCAAAAGGAATGAGTGGGAAACAATCAAGACAACAGATAGAAGCACTTGCATTTGAATGAGTTTCAAGCATGCTTGGGTACTCGTGTGATCTGAGTGACTCAGTTTTCGAATACAACTGTCGCGTGGTGCACTGCGACCTCCAGGCACCCCGGAGTTTCTGAAAAAAAAATTTCTGCGATTTTCACGTAACCACTTTTCTTCAGCTTGAATTGGGCTAAAAATCCATCACTGAAAATAAAAATTCTCTGAGTAGTGTGGAAATACTGATCCTTACCCTGCCTGGGGTGTCCACTGAGCATTTCCGCGAACTCTACTTGAATTTTTCTGGGCATTTGATTTTGACATGTTCCCCAAACCAAAAGGAATGAGTGGGAAACAATCAAGACAACAGATAGAAGCACTTGCATTTGAATGAGTTTCAAGCATGCTTGGGTACTCGTGTGATCTGAGTGACTCAGTTTTGGAATACAACTGTCGCGTGGTGCATCGCGACCTCAAGGCACCCCGGAGTTTCTGAAAAAAAATTTTCTGCAATTTTCACGAAACCACTTTTCATCAACTTGAATTGGGCTAAAAATCCATCCCTGAAAATAAATATTCTCTGAGTAGTGTGGAAATGCTGATCCTTACCCTACCTGGGGTGTCCACTGAGCATTTCCGCGAACTCTACTTGAAGTTCTCTGGGCATGGGATTTTGACATGTTCCCCAAACCAAAAGGAATGAGTGGGAAACAATCAAGACAACAGATAGAAGCACTTGCATTTGAATTAGTTTCAAGCATGCTTGGGTACTCGTGTGATCTGAGTGACTCAGTTTTCGAATACAACTGTCGCTTGGTGCACCGCGACCTCCAGGCACCGCGCAGTTTCTGAAATAAATTTTCTGCGATTTTCACGAAACCACTTTTCTTCAACTTGAATTGGGCTAAATATCCATCCCTGAAAATAAAAATTCTCTGAGTAGTGTTTAAATGCTGATCCTTACCCTGCCTGGGATGTCCACTGAGCATTTCCCCGAACTCTACCTGAAGTTCTCTGGGCATGGGATTTTGACATGTTCCCCAAACCAAAAGGAATGAGTGGGAAACAATCAAGAAAAGAGATAGAGGCACTTGCATTTGAATGAGTTTCAAGCATGCTTGGGTACTCATGTGATCTGAGTGACTCAGTTTTGGAATACAACTGTCGCGTGGTGCACCGCGACCTCCAGGCACCCCGGAGTTTCTGAAAAAAAATTTTCTGCGATTTTCACGAAACCACTTTTCTTCAACTTGAATTGGGCTAAAAATCCATCCCTGAAAATAAAAATTCTCTGAGTAGTGTGTAAATGCTGATCCTTACCCTGCCTGGGTTGTCCACTGAGCATTTCCGCGAGCTCTACCTGAAGTTCTCTGGGCATTGGATTTTGACATATTCCCTAAACCAAAAGGAATGAGTGGGAAACAATCAAGACAACAGATAGAAGCACTTGCATTTGAATGAGTTTCAAGCATGCTTGGGTACTCATGTGATCTGACTGACTCAGTTTTGGAATACAACTGTCGCGTGGTGCACCGCGACCTCCAGGCACCCCGGAGTTTCTGAAAAAAAATTTTCTGCGATTTTCACGAAACCAATTTTCTTCAACTTGAAATGGGCTAAAAATCCATCACTGAAAATAAAAATTCTCTGAGTAGTGTGGAAATACTGATCCTTACCCTGCCTGGGTTGTCCACTGAGCATTTCCCCGAACTCTACCTGAAGTTCTCTGGGGATGAGATTTTGACATGTTCCCCAAACCAAAAGGAATGAGTGGGAAACAATCAAGAAAAGAGATAGAGGCACTTGCATTTGAATGAGTTTCAAGCATGCTTGGTTACTCATGTGATCTGAGTGACTCAGTTTTGGAATACAACTGTCGCGTGGTGCACTGCGACCTCCAGGCACCCCGGAGTTTCTGAAAAAAAATTTTCTGCGATTTTCACGAAACCACTTTTCTTCAACATGAATTGGGCTAAAAATCCATCCCTGAAAATAAAAATTCTCTGAGTAGTGTGTAAATGCTGAACCTTACCCTGCCTGGGTTGTCCACTTAGCATTTCCACGAGCACTACCTGAAGTTCTCTGGGCATGGGATTTTGACATGTTACCCAAACCAAAAGGAATGAGTGGGAAACAATCAAGACAACAGATAGAAGCACTTGCATTTGAATGAGTTTCAAGCATGCTTGGGTACTCGTGTGATCTGAGTGACTCAGTTTTGGAATAGAACTGTCGCGTGGTGCACCGCGACCTCCAGGCACCCCGGAGTTTCTGAAAAAAAATTTTCTGCGATTTTCACGAAACCACTTTTCTTCAACTTGAATTGGGCTAAAAATCCATCACTGAAAATAAAAATTCTCTGAGTAGTGTGGAAATACTGATCCTTACCCTGCCTGGGTTGTCCACTGAGCATTTCCGCGAGCTCTACCTGAAGTTCTCTGGGCATGGGATTTTCACATGTTCCCCAAACCAAAAGGAATGAGTGGGAAACAATCAAGACAACAGATAGAAGCACTTGCATTTGAATGAGTTTCAAGCATGCTTGGGTACTCGTGTGATCTGAGTGACTCAGTTTTGGAATACAACTGTCGCGTGGTGCACCGCGACCTCCAAGCACCCCGGAGTTTCTGAAAAAAAATTTCTGCGATTTACACGAAACCACTTTTCTTCAACTTGAATTGGGCTAAAAATCCATCACTGAAAATAACAATTCTCTGAGTAGTGTGGAAATACTGATCCTTACCCTGCCTGGGTTGTCCACTGAGCATTTCCGCGAGCTCTACCTGAAGTTCTCTGGGCATTGGATTTTGACATATTCCCTAAACCAAAAGGAATGAGTGGGAAACAATCAAGACAACAGATAGAAGCACTTGCATTTGAATGAGTTTCAAGCATGCTTGGGTACTCGTGTGATCTGAGTGACTCAGTTTTGGAATACAACTGTCGCGTGGTGCACCGCGACCTCCAGGCACCCCGGAGTTTCTGAAAAAAAATTTTCTGCGATTTTCACGAAACCACTTTTCTTCAACTTGAAATGGGCTAAAAATCCATCACTGAAAATAAAAATTCTCTGAGTAGTGTGGAAATACTGATCCTTACCCTGCCTGGGTGTTCACTGAGCATTTCCGCGAGCTCTACCTGAAGTTCTCTGTGCATGGAATTTTGACATGTTCCCCAAACCAAAAGGAATGAGTGGGAAACAATCAAGACAACAGATAGAAGCACTTGCATTTGAATGAGTTTCAAGCATGCTTGGGTACTCGTGTGATCTGAGTGACTCAGTTGTGGAATACAACTGTCGCGTGGTGCATAGCGACCTCAAGGCACCCCGGAGTTTCTGAAAAAAAATTTTCTGCAATTTTCACGAAACCACTTTTCATCAACTTGAATTGGGCTAAAAATCCATCACTGAAAATAAATATTCTCTGAGTAGTGTGGAAATGCTGATCCTTACCCTACCTGGGGTGTCCACTGAGCATTTCCGCGAACTCTACTTGAAGTTCTCTGGGCATGGGATTTTGACATGTTACCCAAACCAAAAGGAATGAGTGGGAAACAATCAAGACAACAGATAGAAGCACTTGCATTTGAATGAGTTTCAAGCATGCTTGGGTACTCGTGTGATCTGAGTGACTCAGTTTTCGAATACAACTGTCGCGTGGTGCATGGCGACCTCCAGGCACCCCGGAGTTTCTGAAAAAATATTTTCTGCGATTTTCACGAAACCACTTTTCTTCAACTTGAATTGGGCTAAAAATCCACCACTGAAAATAAAAATTCTCTGAGTAGTGTGGAAATACTGATCCTTACCCTGCCTGGGTTGTCCACTGAGCATTTCCCCGAACTCTACCTGAAGTTCTCTGGGCATGGGATTTTGACATGTTCCCCAAACCAAAAGGAATGAGTGGGAAACAATCAAGAGAACAGATAGAAGCACTTGCATTTGAATGAGTTTCAAACATGCTTGGGTACTCGTGTGATCTGAGTGACTCAGTTTTCGAATACAACTGTCGCGTGGTGGACCGCGACCTCCAGGCACCCCGGAGTTTCTGAAAAAAAATTTTCTGCGATTTTCACGAAACCACATTTCTTCAACTTGAATTGGGCTAAAAATCCATCCCTGAAAATAAATATTCTCTGAGTAGTGTGGAAATGCTGATCCTTACCCTACCTGGGGTGTCCACTGAGCATTTCCGCGAACTCTACTTGAAGTTCTCTGGGCATGGGATTTTGACATGTTCCCCAAACCAAAATTAATGAGTGGGAAACAATCAAGACAACAGATAGAAGCACTTGCATTTGAATGAGTTTCAAGCATGCTTGGGTACTCGTGTGATCTGAGTGACTCAGTTTTGGAATACAACTGTCGCGTGGTGCACCGCGACCTCCAGGCACCCCGGAGTTTTTGAAAAAAAATTTTCTGCGATTTTCACGAAACCACTTTTCTTCAACTTGAATTGGGCTAAAAATCCATCCCTGAAAATAAAAATTCTCTGAGTAGTGTGTAAATGCTGATCCTTACCCTGCCTGGGTTGTCCACTGAGCATTTCCCCGAACTCTACCTGAAGTTCTCTGGGCATGGGATTTTGACATGTTCCCCAAACCAAAAGGAATGAGTGGGAAACAATCAAGACAACAGATAGAAGCACTTGCATTTGAATGAGTTTCAAGCATGCTTGGGTACTCGTGTGATCTGAGTGACTCAGTTTTCGAATACAACTGTCGCGTGGTGCACCGCGAACTCCAGGCACCCCGGAGTTTCTGAAAAAAAATTTTCTGCGATTTTCACGAAACCACTTTTCTTCAACTTGAATTGGGCTAAAAATCCATCCCTGAAAATAGAAATTCTCTGAGTAGTGTGTAAATGCTGATCCTTACCCTGCCTGGGTTGTCCACTGAGCATTTCCCCGAACTCTACCTGAAGTTCTCTGGGCATGGGATTTTGACATGTTCCCCAAACCAAAAGGAAAGAGTGGGAAACAATCAAGAGAACAGATAGAAGCACTTGCATTTGAATGAGTTTCAAACATGCTTGGGTACTCGTGTGATCTGAGTGACTCAGTTTTCGAATACAACTGTCGCGTGGTGGACCGCGACCTCCAGGCACCCCGGAGTTTCTGAAAAAAAATTTTCTGCGATTTCACGAAACCACTTTTCTTCAACTTGAATTGGGCTAAAAATCCATCCCTGAAAATAAATATTCTCTGAGTACTGTGGAAATGCTGATCCTTACCCTACCTGGGGTGTCCACTGAGCATTTCCGCGAACTCTACTTGAAGTTCTCTGGGCAAGGGATTTTGACATGTTACCCAAACCAAAAGGAATGAGTGGGAAACAATCAAGACAACAGATAGAAGCACTTGCATTTGAATGAGTTTCAAGCATGCTTGGGTACTCGTGTGATCTGAGTGACTCAGTTTTGGAATACAACTGTCGCGTGGTGTACCGCGACCTCCAGGCACCCCGGAGTTTCTGAAAAAAAATTTTCTGCGATTTTCACGAAACCACTATTCTTCAACTTGAATTGGACTAAAAATCCATCCCTGAAAATAAAAATTCTCTGAGTAGTGTGTAAAAGCTAATCCTTACCCTGCCTGGGTTGTCCACTGAGCATTTCCCCGAACTCTACCTGAAGTTCTCTGGGCATGGGATTTTGACATGTTCCCCAAACCAAAAGGAATGAGTGGGAAACAATCAAGACAACAGATAGAAGCACTTGCATTTGAATGAGTTTCAAGCATGCTTGGGTACTCGTGTGATCTGAGTGACTCAGTTTTCGAATACAACTGTCGCGTGGTGCACCGCGACCTCCAGGCACCCCGGAGTTTCTGAAAAAAAATTTTCTGCGATTTTTACGAAACCACTTTTCTTCAACTTGAATTGGGCTAAAAATCCATCACTGAAAATAAAAATTCTCTGAGTGGTGTGGAAATACTGATCCTTACCCTGCCTGAGTTGTCCACTGAGAATTTCCGCGAGCTCTACCTGAATTTCTCTGGGCATGGGATTTTGACATGTTCCCCAAACCAAAAGGAATGAGTGGGAAACAATGAAGAAAAGAGATAGAGGCACTTGCATTTGAATGAGTTTCAAGCATGCTTGGGTACTCGTGTGATCTGAGTGACTCAGTTTTGGAATACAACTGTCGCGTGGTGCACCGCTACCTCCAGGCACCCCGGAGTTTCTGAAAAAAAATTTTCTGCGATTTTCACGAAACCACTTTTCTTCAACTTGAATTGGGCTAAAAATCCATCACTGAAAATAAAAATTCTCTGAGTAGTGTGGAAATACTGATCCTTACCCTGCCTGGGTTGTCCACTGAGCATTTCCGCGAGCTCTACCTGAAGTTCTCTGGGCATGGGATTTTGACATGTTCCCCAAACCAAAAGGAATGAGTGGGAAACAATCAAGACAACAGATAGAAGCACTTGCATTTGAATGAGTTTCAAGCATGCTTGGGTACTCGTGTGATCTGAGTGACTCAGTTTTGGAATACAACTGTCGCGTGGTGCACCGCGACCTCCAGGCACCCCGGAGTTTCTGAAAAAAAAATTTCTGTGATTTTCATGAAACCACTTTTCTTCAACTTGAATTGGGCTAAAAATCCATCCCTGAAAATAAATATTCTCTGAGTATTGTGGAAATGCTGATCCTTACCCTACCTGGGGTGTCCACTGAGCATTTCCGCGAACTCTAGTTGAAGTTCTCTGGGCATGGGATTTTGACATATTAACCAAACCAAAAGGAATGAGTGGGAAACAATCAAGACAACAGATAGAAGCACTTGCATTTGAATGAGTTTCAAGCATGCTTGGGTACTCGTGTGATCTGAGTGACTCAGTTTTCGAATACAACTGTCGCGTGGTGCACCGCGAACTCCAGGCACTCCGTAGTTTCTGAAAAAAAATTTTCTGCGATTTTCACGAAACCACTTTTCTTCAACTTGAATTGGGTAAAAATCCATCACTGAAAATAAAAATTCTCTGAGTAGTGTGGAAATGCTGATCCTTACCCTGCCTGGGTTGTCCACTGAGCATTTCCGCGAGCTCTACCTGAAGTTCTCTGGGCATTGGATTTTGACATATTCCCTAAACCAAAAGGAATGAGTGGGAAACAATCAAGACAACAGATAGAAGCACTTGCATTTGAATGAGTTTCAAGCATGCTTGGGTACTCGTGTGATCTGAGTGACTCAGTTTTGGAATACAACTGTCGCGTGGTGCACCGCGACCTCCAGGCACCCCGGAGTTTCTGAAAAAAAATTTTCTGCGATTTTCACGAAACCACTTTTCTTCAACTTGAAATGGGCTAAAAATCCATCACTGAAAATAAAAATTCTCTGAGTAGTGTGGAAATACTGATCCTTACCTTGCCTGGGTGTCCACTGAGCATTTCCGCGAGCTCTACCTGAAGTTCTCTGTGCATGGAATTTTGACATGTTCCCCAAACCAAAAGGAATGAGTGGGAAACAATCAAGACAACAGATAGAAGCACTTGCATTTGAATGAGTTTCAAGCATGCTTGGGTACTCGTGTGATCTGAGTGACTCAGTTTTCGAATACAACTGTCGCGTGGTGCATGGCGACCTCCAGGCACCCCGGAGTTTCTGAAAAAAAATTTTCTGCGATTTTCACGAAACCACTTTTCTTCAACTTGAATTGGGCTAAAAATCCACCACTGAAAATAAAAATTCTCTGAGTAGTGTGTAAATGCTGATCCTTACCGTGCCTGGGTTGTCCACTGAGCATTTCCCCGAACTCTACCTGAAGTTCTCTGGGCATGGGATTTTGACATGTTCCCCAAACCAAAAGGAATGAGTGGGAAACAATCAAGAAAAGAGATAGAGGCACTTGCATTTGAATGAGTTTCAAGAATGCTTGGGTACTCATGTGATCTGAGTGACTCAGTTTTGGAATACAACTGTCGCGTGGTGCACCGCGACCTCCAGGCACCCCGGAGTTTCTGAAAAAAAATTTTCTGCGATTTTCACGAAACCACTTTTCTTCAACATGAATTGGGCTAAAAATCCATCCCTGAAAATAAAAATTCTCTGAGTAGTGTGTAAATGCTGATCCTTACCCTGCCTGGGTTGTCCACTGAGCATTTCCCCGAACTCTACTGAAGTTCTCTGGGCATGGGATTTTGACATGTTCCCCAAACCAAAAGGAATGAGTGGGAAACAATCAAGACAACAGATAGAAGCACTTGCATTTGAATGAGTTTCAAGCATGCTTGGGTACTCGTGTGATCTGAGTGATTCAGTTTTGGAATACAACTGTCGCGTGGTGCACCGCGACCTCCAGGCACCCCGGAGTTTCTGAAAAAAAATTTTCTACGATTTTCACTAAACCACTTTTCTTCAACTTGAATTGGGCTAAAAATCCATCACTGAAAATAAAAATTCTCTGAGTAGTGTGGAAATACTGATCCTTACCCTGCCTGGGTTGTCCACTTAGCATTTCCACGAGCTCTACCTGAAGTTCTCTGGGCATGGGATTTTGACATGTTCCCCAAACCAAAAGGAATGAGTGGGAAACAATCAAGACAACAGATAGAAGCACTTGCATTTGAATGAGTTTCAAGCATGCTTGGGTACTCGTGTGATCTGAGTGACTCAGTTTTGGAATACAACTGTCGCGTGGTGCACCGCGACCTCCAAGCACCCCGGAGTTTCTGAAAAAAATTTTCTGCGATTTACACGAAACCACTTTTCTTCAACTTGAATTGGGCTAAAAATCCATCACTGAAAATAATAATTCTCTGAGTAGTGTGGAAATACTGATCCTTACCCTGCCTGGGTTGTCCACTGAGCATTTCCGCGAGCTCTACCTGAAGTTCTCTGGGCATTGGATTTTGACATATTCCCTAAACCAAAAGGAATGAGTGGGAAACAATCAAGACAACAGATAGAAGCACTTGCATTTGAATGAGTTTCAAGCATGCTTGGGTACTCATGTGATCTGACTGACTCAGTTTTGGAATACAACTGTCGCGTGGTGCACCGCGACCTCCAGGCACCCCGGAGTTTCTGAAAAAAAATTTTCTGCGATTTTCACGAAACCAATTTTCTTCAACTTGAAATGGGCTAAAAATCCATCACTGAAAATAAAAATTCTCTGAGTAGTGTGGAAATACTGATCCTTACCCTGCCTGGGTTGTCCACTGAGCATTTCCCCGAACTCTACCTGAAGTTCTCTGGGGATGAGATTTTGACATGTTCCCCAAACCAAAAGGAATGAGTGGGAAACAATCAAGAAAAGAGATAGAGGCACTTGCATTTGAATGAGTTTCAAGCATGCTTGGTTACTCATGTGATCTGAGTGACTCAGTTTTGGAATACAACTGTCGCGTGGTGCACTGCGACCTCCAGGCACCCCGGAGTTTCTGAAAAAAAATTTTCTGCGATTTTCACGAAACCACTTTTCTTCAACATGAATTGGGCTAAAAATCCATCCCTGAAAATAAAAATTCTCTGAGTAGTGTGTAAATGCTGAACCTTACCCTGCCTGGGTTGTCCACTTAGCATTTCCACGAGCACTACCTGAAGTTCTCTGGGCATGGGATTTTGACATGTTACCCAAACCAAAAGGAATGAGTGGGAAACAATCAAGACAACAGATAGAAGCACTTGCATTTGAATGAGTTTCAAGCATGCTTGGGTACTCGTGTGATCTGAGTGACTCAGTTTTGGAATAGAACTGTCGCGTGGTGCACCGCGACCTCCAGGCACCCCGGAGTTTCTGAAAAAAAATTTTCTGCGATTTTCACGAAACCACTTTTCTTCAACTTGAATTGGGCTAAAAATCCATCACTGAAAATAAAAATTCTCTGAGTAGTGTGGAAATACTGATCCTTACCCTGCCTGGGTTGTCCACTGAGCATTTCCGCGAGCTCTACCTGAAGTTCTCTGGGCATGGGATTTTCACATGTTCCCCAAACCAAAAGGAATGAGTGGGAAACAATCAAGACAACAGATAGAAGCACTTGCATTTGAATGAGTTTCAAGCATGCTTGGGTACTCGTGTGATCTGAGTGACTCAGTTTTGGAATACAACTGTCGCGTGGTGCACCGCGACCTCCAAGCACCCCGGAGTTTCTGAAAAAAAATTTCTGCGATTTACACGAAACCACTTTTCTTCAACTTGAATTGGGCTAAAAATCCATCACTGAAAATAACAATTCTCTGAGTAGTGTGGAAATACTGATCCTTACCCTGCCTGGGTTGTCCACTGAGCATTTCCGCGAGCTCTACCTGAAGTTCTCTGGGCATTGGATTTTGACATATTCCCTAAACCAAAAGGAATGAGTGGGAAACAATCAAGACAACAGATAGAAGCACTTGCATTTGAATGAGTTTCAAGCATGCTTGGGTACTCGTGTGATCTGAGTGACTCAGTTTTGGAATACAACTGTCGCGTGGTGCACCGCGACCTCCAGGCACCCCGGAGTTTCTGAAAAAAAATTTTCTGCGATTTTCACGAAACCACTTTTCTTCAACTTGAAATGGGCTAAAAATCCATCACTGAAAATAAAAATTCTCTGAGTAGTGTGGAAATACTGATCCTTACCCTGCCTGGGTGTTCACTGAGCATTTCCGCGAGCTCTACCTGAAGTTCTCTGTGCATGGAATTTTGACATGTTCCCCAAACCAAAAGGAATGAGTGGGAAACAATCAAGACAACAGATAGAAGCACTTGCATTTGAATGAGTTTCAAGCATGCTTGGGTACTCGTGTGATCTGAGTGACTCAGTTGTGGAATACAACTGTCGCGTGGTGCATAGCGACCTCAAGGCACCCCGGAGTTTCTGAAAAAAAATTTTCTGCAATTTTCACGAAACCACTTTTCATCAACTTGAATTGGGCTAAAAATCCATCACTGAAAATAAATATTCTCTGAGTAGTGTGGAAATGCTGATCCTTACCCTACCTGGGGTGTCCACTGAGCATTTCCGCGAACTCTACTTGAAGTTCTCTGGGCATGGGATTTTGACATGTTACCCAAACCAAAAGGAATGAGTGGGAAACAATCAAGACAACAGATAGAAGCACTTGCATTTGAATGAGTTTCAAGCATGCTTGGGTACTCGTGTGATCTGAGTGACTCAGTTTTCGAATACAACTGTCGCGTGGTGCATGGCGACCTCCAGGCACCCCGGAGTTTCTGAAAAAATATTTTCTGCGATTTTCACGAAACCACTTTTCTTCAACTTGAATTGGGCTAAAAATCCACCACTGAAAATAAAAATTCTCTGAGTAGTGTGGAAATACTGATCCTTACCCTGCCTGGGTTGTCCACTGAGCATTTCCGCGAGCTCTACCTGAAGTTCTCTGGGCATTGGATTTTGACATATTCCCTAAACCAAAAGGAATGAGTGGTAAACAATCAAGACAACAGATAGAAGCACTTGCATTTGAATGAGTTTCAAGCATGCTTGGGTACTCGTGTTATATGAGTGACTCAGTTGTGGAATACAACTGTCGCGTGGTGCACCGCGACCTCCAGGCACCCCGGAGTTTCTGAAAAAAAAATTTCTGCGATTTTCACGAAACCACTTTTCTTCAACTTGAATTGGGCTAAAAATCCATCACTGAAAATAAAAATTCTCTGAGTAGTATGGAAATACTGATCCTTACCCTGCCTGGGTTGTCCACTGAGCATTTCCGCGAGCTCTACCTAAAGTTCTCTGGGCATGGGGTTTTGACATGTTACCCAAACCAAAAGGAATGAGTGGGAAACAATCAAGACAACAGATAGAAGCACTTGCATTTGAATGAGTTTCAAGCATGCTTGGGTACTCGTGTGATCTGAGTGACTCAGTTGTGGAATACAACTGTCGCGTGGTGCACCGCGACCTCCAGGCACCCCGGAGTTTCTGAAAAAAAAATTTCTGTGATTTTCACGAAACCACTTTTCTTCAACTTGAATTGGGCTAAAAATCCATCCCTGAAAATAAATATTCTCTGAGTATTGTGGAAATGCTGATCCTTACCCTACCTGGGGTGTCCACTGAGCATTTCCGCGAACTCTAGTTGAAGTTCTCTGGGCATGGGATTTTGACATATTAACCAAACCAAAAGGAATGAGTGGGAAACAATCAAGACAACAGATAGAAGCACTTGCATTTGAATGAGTTTCAAGCATGCTTGGGTACTCGTGTGATCTGAGTGACTCAGTTTTCGAATACAACTGTCGCGTGGTGCACCGCGAACTCCAGGCACTCCGTAGTTTCTGAAAAAAAATTTTCTGCGATTTTCACGAAACCACTTTTCTTCAACTTGAATTGGGTAAAAATCCATCACTGAAAATAAAAATTCTCTGAGTAGTGTGGAAATGCTGATCCTTACCCTGCCTGGGTTGTCCACTGAGCATTTCCGCGAGCTCTACCTGAAGTTCTCTGGGCATTGGATTTTGACATATTCCCTAAACCAAAAGGAATGAGTGGGAAACAATCAAGACAACAGATAGAAGCACTTGCATTTGAATGAGTTTCAAGCATGCTTGGGTACTCGTGTGATCTGAGTGACTCAGTTTTGGAATACAACTGTCGCGTGGTGCACCGCGACCTCCAGGCACCCCGGAGTTTCTGAAAAAAAATTTTCTGCGATTTTCACGAAACCACTTTTCTTCAACTTGAAATGGGCTAAAAATCCATCACTGAAAATAAAAATTCTCTGAGTAGTGTGGAAATACTGATCCTTACCTTGCCTGGGTGTCCACTGAGCATTTCCGCGAGCTCTACCTGAAGTTCTCTGTGCATGGAATTTTGACATGTTCCCCAAACCAAAAGGAATGAGTGGGAAACAATCAAGACAACAGATAGAAGCACTTGCATTTGAATGAGTTTCAAGCATGCTTGGGTACTCGTGTGATCTGAGTGACTCAGTTTTCGAATACAACTGTCGCGTGGTGCATGGCGACCTCCAGGCACCCCGGAGTTTCTGAAAAAAAATTTTCTGCGATTTTCACGAAACCACTTTTCTTCAACTTGAATTGGGCTAAAAATCCACCACTGAAAATAAAAATTCTCTGAGTAGTGTGTAAATGCTGATCCTTACCGTGCCTGGGTTGTCCACTGAGCATTTCCCCGAACTCTACCTGAAGTTCTCTGGGCATGGGATTTTGACATGTTCCCCAAACCAAAAGGAATGAGTGGGAAACAATCAAGAAAAGAGATAGAGGCACTTGCATTTGAATGAGTTTCAAGAATGCTTGGGTACTCATGTGATCTGAGTGACTCAGTTTTGGAATACAACTGTCGCGTGGTGCACCGCGACCTCCAGGCACCCCGGAGTTTCTGAAAAAAAATTTTCTGCGATTTTCACGAAACCACTTTTCTTCAACATGAATTGGGCTAAAAATCCATCCCTGAAAATAAAAATTCTCTGAGTAGTGTGTAAATGCTGATCCTTACCCTGCCTGGGTTGTCCACTGAGCATTTCCCCGAACTCTACTGAAGTTCTCTGGGCATGGGATTTTGACATGTTCCCCAAACCAAAAGGAATGAGTGGGAAACAATCAAGACAACAGATAGAAGCACTTGCATTTGAATGAGTTTCAAGCATGCTTGGGTACTCATGTGATCTGACTGACTCAGTTTTGGAATACAACTGTCGCGTGGTGCACCGCGACCTCCAGGCACCCCGGAGTTTCTGAAAAAAAATTTTCTGCGATTTTCACGAAACCAATTTTCTTCAACTTGAAATGGGCTAAAAATCCATCACTGAAAATAAAAATTCTCTGAGTAGTGTGGAAATACTGATCCTTACCCTGCCTGGGTGTCCACTGAGCATTTCCGCGAGCTCTACCTGAAGTTCTCTGTGCATGGAATTTTGACATGTTCCCCAAACCAAAAGGAATGAGTGGGAAACAATCAAGACAACAGATAGAAGCACTTGCATTTGAATGAGTTTCAAGCATGCTTGGGTACTCGTGTGATCTGAGTGACTCAGTTTTCGAATACAACTGTCGCGTGGTGCATGGCGACCTCCAGGCACCCCGGAGTTTCTGAAAAAAAATTTTCTGCGATTTTCACGAAACCACTTTTCTTCAACTTGAATTGGGCTAAAAATCCACCACTGAAAATAAAAATTCTCTGAGTAGTGTGTAAATGCTGATCCTTACCCTGCCTGGGTTGTCCACTGAGCATTTCCCCGAACTCTACCTGAAGTTCTCTGGGCATGGGATTTTGACATGTTCCCCAAACCAAAAGGAATGAGTGGGAAACAATCAAGAAAAGAGATAGAGGCACTTGCATTTGAATGAGTTTCAAGCATGCTTGGGTACTCATGTGATCTGAGTGACTCAGTTTTGGAATACAACTGTCGCGTGGTGCACCGCGACCTCCAGGCACCCCGGAGTTTCAGAAAAAAAATTTTCTGCGATTTTCAAGAAACCACTTTTCTTCAACTTGAATTGGGCTAAAAATCCATCCCTGAAAATAAAAATTCTCTGAGTAGTGTGTAAATGCTGATCCTTACCCTGCCTGGGTTGTCCACTGAGCATTTCCCCGAACTCTACCTGAAGTTCTCTGGGGATGAGATTTTGACATGTTCCCCAAACCAAAAGGAATGAGTGGGAAACAATCAAGAAAAGAGATAGAGGCACTTGCATTTGAATGAGTTTCAAGCATGCTTGGTTACTCATGTGATCTGAGTGACTCAGTTTTGGAATACAACTGTCGCGTGGTGCACTGCGACCTCCAGGCACCCCGGAGTTTCTGAAAAAAAATTTTCTGCGATTTTCACGAAACCACTTTTCTTCAACATGAATTGGGCTAAAAATCCATCCCTGAAAATAAAAATTCTCTGAGTAGTGTGTAAATGCTGATCCTTACCCTGCCTGGGTTGTCCACTTAGCATTTCCACGAGCACTACCTGAAGTTCTCTGGGCATGGGATTTTGACATGTTACCCAAACCAAAAGGAATGAGTGGGAAACAATCAAGACAACAGATAGAAGCACTTGCATTTGAATGAGTTTCAAGCATGCTTGGGTACTCGTGTGATCTGAGTGACTCAGTTTTGGAATAGAACTGTCGCGTGGTGCACCGCGACCTCCAGGCACCCCGGAGTTTCTGAAAAAAAATTTTCTGCGATTTTCACGAAACCACTTTTCTTCAACTTGAATTGGGCTAAAAATCCATCACTGAAAATAAAAATTCTCTGAGTAGTGTGGAAATACTGATCCTTACCCTGCCTGGGTTGTCCACTGAGCATTTCCACGAGCTCTACCTGAAGTTCTCTGGGCATGGGATTTTCACATGTTCCCCAAACCAAAAGGAATGAGTGGGAAACAATCAAGACAACAGATAGAAGCACTTGCATTTGAATGAGTTTCAAGCATGCTTGGGTACTCGTGTGATCTGAGTGACTCAGTTTTGGAATACAACTGTCGCGTGGTGCACCGCGACCTCCAAGCACCCCGGAGTTTCTGAAAAAAAATTTCTGCGATTTACACGAAACCACTTTTCTTCAACTTGAATTGGGCTAAAAATCCATCACTGAAAATAACAATTCTCTGAGTAGTGTGGAAATACTGATCCTTACCCTGCCTGGGTTGTCCACTGAGCATTTCCGCGAGCTCTACCTGAAGTTCTCTGGGCATTGGATTTTGACATATTCCCTAAACCAAAAGGAATGAGTGGGAAACAATCAAGACAACAGATAGAAGCACTTGCATTTGAATGAGTTTCAAGCATGCTTGGGTACTCGTGTGATCTGAGTGACTCAGTTTTGGAATACAACTGTCGCGTGGTGCACCGCGACCTCCAGGCACCCCGGAGTTTCTGAAAAAAAATTTTCTGCGATTTTCACGAAACCACTTTTCTTCAACTTGAAATGGGCTAAAAATCCATCACTGAAAATAAAAATTCTCTGAGTAGTGTGGAAATACTGATCCTTACCCTGCCTGGGTGTTCACTGAGCATTTCCGCGAGCTCTACCTGAAGTTCTCTGTGCATGGAATTTTGACATGTTCCCCAAACCAAAAGGAATGAGTGGGAAACAATCAAGACAACAGATAGAAGCACTTGCATTTGAATGAGTTTCAAGCATGCTTGGGTACTCGTGTGATCTGAGTGACTCAGTTGTGGAATACAACTGTCGCGTGGTGCATAGCGACCTCAAGGCACCCCGGAGTTTCTGAAAAAAAATTTTCTGCAATTTTCACGAAACCACTTTTCATCAACTTGAATTGGGCTAAAAATCCATCACTGAAAATAAATATTCTCTGAGTAGTGTGGAAATGCTGATCCTTACCCTACCTGGGGTGTCCACTGAGCATTTCCGCGAACTCTACTTGAAGTTCTCTGGGCATGGGATTTTGACATGTTACCCAAACCAAAAGGAATGAGTGGGAAACAATCAAGACAACAGATAGAAGCACTTGCATTTGAATGAGTTTCAAGCATGCTTGGGTACTCGTGTGATCTGAGTGACTCAGTTTTCGAATACAACTGTCGCGTGGTGCATGGCGACCTCCAGGCACCCCGGAGTTTCTGAAAAAATATTTTCTGCGATTTTCACGAAACCACTTTTCTTCAACTTGAATTGGGCTAAAAATCCACCACTGAAAATAAAAATTCTCTGAGTAGTGTGGAAATACTGATCCTTACCCTGCCTGGGTTGTCCACTGAGCATTTCCGCGAGCTCTACCTGAAGTTCTCTGGGCATTGGATTTTGACATATTCCCTAAACCAAAAGGAATGAGTGGTAAACAATCAAGACAACAGATAGAAGCACTTGCATTTGAATGAGTTTCAAGCATGCTTGGGTACTCGTGTTATATGAGTGACTCAGTTGTGGAATACAACTGTCGCGTGGTGCACCGCGACCTCCAGGCACCCCGGAGTTTCTGAAAAAAAAATTTCTGCGATTTTCACGAAACCACTTTTCTTCAACTTGAATTGGGCTAAAAATCCATCACTGAAAATAAAAATTCTCTGAGTAGTATGGAAATACTGATCCTTACCCTGCCTGGGTTGTCCACTGAGCATTTCCGCGAGCTCTACCTAAAGTTCTCTGGGCATGGGGTTTTGACATGTTACCCAAACCAAAAGGAATGAGTGGGAAACAATCAAGACAACAGATAGAAGCACTTGCATTTGAATGAGTTTCAAGCATGCTTGGGTACTCGTGTGATCTGAGTGACTCAGTTGTGGAATACAACTGTCGCGTGGTGCATCGCGACCTCAAGGCACCCCGGAGTTTCTGAAAAAAAATTTTCTGCGATTTTCACAAAACCACTTTTCTTCAACTTGGATTGGACTAAAAATCCATCACTGAAAATAAAAATTTTCTGAGTAGTGTGGAAATACTGATCCTTACCCTGCCTGGGTTGTCCACTGAGCATTTCCGCGAGCTCTACCTGAAGTTCTCTGGGCATGGGATTTTGACATGTTCCCCAAACCAAAAGGAATGAGTGGGAAACAATCAAGACAACAGATAGAAGCACTTGCATTTGAATGAGTTTCAAGCATGCTTGGGTACTTGTGTGATCTGAGTGATTCAGTTTTGGAATAGAACTGTCGCGTGGTGCACCGCGACCTCCAGGCACCCCGGAGTTTCTGAAAAAAAATTTTCTGCGATTTTCACGAAACCACTTTTCTTCAACTTGAATTGGGCTAAAAATCCATCACTGAAAATAAAAATTCTCTGAGTAGTGTGGAAATACTGATCCTTACCCTGCCTGGGTTGTCCCCTGAGCATTTCCGTGAGCTCTACCTGAAGTTCTCTGGGCATGGGATTTTGACATGTTCCCCAAACCAAAATTAAGGAGTGGGAAACAATCAAGACAACAGATAGAAGCACTTGCATTTGAATGAGTTTCAAGCATGCTTGGGTACTCGTGTGATCTGAGTGACTCAGTTTTGGAATACAACTGTCGCGTTGGGCACCGCGACCTCCAGGCACCCCGGAGTTTCTGAAAAAAAATTTTCTGCGATTTTCACAAAACCACTTTTCTTCAACTTGAATTGGGCTAAAAATCAATCCCTGAAAATAAAAATTCTCTGAGTAGTGTGTAAATGCTGATCCTTACCCTGCCTGGGTTGTCCACTGAGCATTTCCCCGAACTCTACCTGAAGTTCTCTGGGCATGGGATTTTGACATGTTCCCCAAACCAAAAGGAATGAGTGGGAAACAATCAAGAAAAGAGATAGAGGCACTTGCATTTGAATGAGTTTCAAGCATGCTTGGGTACTCATGTGATCTGAGTGACTCAGTTTTGGAATACAACTGTCGCGTGGTGCACCGCGACCTCCAGGCACCCCGGAGTTTCTGAAAAAAAATTTTCTGCGATTTTCACGAAACCACTTTTCTTCAACATGAATTGGGCTAAAAATCCATCCCTGAAAATAAAAATTCTCTGAGTAGTGTGTAAATGCTGATCCTTACCCTGCCTGGGTTGTCCACTGAGCATTTCCCCGAACTCTACCTGAAGTTCTCTGGGCATGGGATTTTGACATGTTCCCCAAACCAAAAGGAATGAGTGGGAAACAATCAAGACAACAGATAGAAGCACTTGCATTTGAATGAGTTTCAAGCATGCTTGGGTACTCGTGTGATCTGAGTGATTCAGTTTTGGAATAGAACTGTCGCGTGGTGCACCGCGACCTCCAGGCACCCCGGAGTTTCTGATAAAAAATTTTCTGCGATTTTCACAAAACCACTTTTCTTCAACTTGAATTGGGCTAAAAATCCATCACTGAAAATAAAAATTCTCTGAGTAGTGTGGAAATACTGATAATTACCCTGCCTGGGTTGTCCACTTAGCATTTCCACGAGCTCTACCTGAAGTTCTCTGGGCATGGGATTTTGACATGTTCCCCAAACCTAAAGGAATGAGTGGGAAACAATCAAGACAACAGATAGAAGCACTTGCATTTGAATGAGTTTCAAGCATGCTTGGGTACTCGTGTGATCTGAGTGACTCAGTTTTGGAATAGAACTGTCGCGTGGTGCACCGCGACCTCCAGGCACTCCGGAGTTTCTGAAAAAAAATTTTCTGCGATTTTCACGAAACCACTTTTCTTCAACTTGAATTGGGCTAAAAATCCATCACTGAAAATAAAAATTCTCTGAGTAGTGTGGAAATACTGATCCTTACCCTGCCTGGGTTGTCCACTGAGCATTTCCGCGAGCTCTACCTGAAGTTCTCTGGGCATGGGATTTTGACATGTTCCCCAAACCAAAAGGAATGAGTGGGAAACAATCAAGACAACAGATAGAAGCACTTGCATTTGAATGAGTTTCAAGCATGCTTGGGTACTCGTGTGATCTGAGTGACTCAGTTTTGGAATACAACTGTCGCGTGGAGCACTGCGACCTCCAAGCACCCCGGAGTTTCTGAAAAAAAAATTTCTGCGATTTACACGAAACCACTTTTCTTCAACTTGAATTGGGCTAAAAATCCATCACTGAAAATAACAATTCTCTGAGTAGTGTGGAAATACTGATCCTTACCCTGCCTGGGTTGTCCACTGAGCATTTCCGCGAGCTCTACCTGAAGTTCTCTGTGCATGGAATTTTGACATGTTCCCCAAACCAAAATGAATGAGTGGGAAACAATCAAGACAACAGATAGAAGCACTTGCATTTGAATGAGTTTCAAGCATGCTTGGGTACTCGTGTGATCTGAGTGACTCAGTTTTGGAATACAACTGTCGCGTGGAGCACTGCGACCTCCAAGCACCCCGGAGTTTCTGAAAAAAAAATTTCTGCGATTTACACGAAACCACTTTTCTTCAACTTGAATTGGGCTAAAAATCCATCACTGAAAATAACAATTCTCTGAGTAGTGTGGAAATACTGATCCTTACCCTGCCTGGGTTGTCCACTGAGCATTTCCGCGAGCTCTACCTGAAGTTCTCTGTGCATGGAATTTTGACATGTTCCCCAAACCAAAAGGAATGAGTGGGAAACAATCAAGACAACAGATAGAAGCACTTGCATTTGAATCAGTTTCAAGCATGCTTGGGTACTCGTGTGATCTGAGTGACTCAGTTGTGGAATACAACTGTCGCGTGGTGCATAGCGACCTCAAGGCACCCCGGAGTTTCTGAAAAAAAATTTTCTGCAAATTTCACGAAACCACTTTTCATCAACTTGAATTGGGCTAAAAATCCATCACTGAAAATAAATATTCTCTGAGTAGTGTGGAAATGCTGATCCTTACCCTACCTGGGGTGTCCACTGAGCATTTCCGCGAACTCTACTTGAAGTTCTCTGGGCATGGGATTTTGACATGTTACCCAAACCAAAAGGAATGAGTGGGAAACAATCAAGACAACAGATAGAAGCACTTGCATTTGAATGAGTTTCAAGCATGCTTGGGTACTCGTGTGATCTGAGTGACTCAGTTTTCGAATACAACTGTCGCGTGGTGCATGGCGACCTCCAGGCACCCCGGAGTTTCTGAAAAAAAATTTTCTGCGATTTTCACGAAACCACTTTTCTTCAACTTGAATTGGGCTAAAAATCCATCACTGAAAATAAAAATTCTCTGAGTAGTGTGGAAATACTGATCCTTACCCTACCTGGGGTGTCCACTGAGCATTTCCGCGAGCGCTACCTGAAGTTCTCTGGGCATGGGATTTTGACATGTTACCCAAACCAAAAGGAATGAGTGGGAAACAATCAAGACAACAGATAGAAGCACTTGCATTTGAATGAGTTTCAAGCATGCTTGGGTACTCGTGTGATCTGAGTGACTCAGTTTTGGAATACAACTGTGGCGTGGTGCACCGCGACCTCCAGGCACCCCGGAGTTTCTGAAAAAAAATTTTCTGCGATTTTCACGAAACCACTTTTCTTCAACTTGAATTGGGCTAAAAATCCATCACTGAAAATAAAAATTCTCTGAGTAGTGTGGAAATACTGATCCTTACCCTACCTGGGGTGTCCACTGAGCATTTCCGCGAGCGCTACCTGAAGTTCTCTGGGCATGGGATTTTGACATGTTACCCAAACCAAAAGGAATGAGTGGGAAACAATCAAGACAACAGATAGAAGCACTTGCATTTGAATGAGTTTCAAGCATGCTTGGGTACTCGTGTGATCTGAGTGATTCAGTTTTGGAATAGAATTGTCGCGTGGTGCACCGCGACCTCCAGGCACCCCGGAGTTTCTGAAAAAAAATTTTCTGCGATTTTCACGAAACCACTTTTCTTCAACTTGAATTGGGCTAAAAATCCATCACTGAAAATAAAAATTCTCTGAGTAGTGTGGAAATACTGATCCTTACCCTGCCTGGGATGTCCACTGAGCATTTCCGCGAGCTCTACCTGAAGTTCTCTGGTTATTGGATTTTGACATGTTCCCTAAACCAAAAGGAATGAGTGGGAAACAATCAAGACAACAGATAGAAGCACTTGCATTTGAATGAGTTTCAAGCATGCTTGGGTACTCGTGTGATCTGAGTGACTCAGTTTTGGAATACAACTGTCGCGTGGTGCACCACGACATCCAGGCACCCCGGAGTTTCTGAAAAAAAATTTTCTGCGATTTTCACGAAACCACTTTTCTTCAACTTGAATTGGTCTAAAAATCCATCACTGAAAATAACAATTCTCAGAGTAGTGTGGAAATACTGATCCTTACCCTGCCTGGGTTGTCCACTGAGCATTTCCGCGAGCTCTACCTGAAGTTCTCTGGGCATGGGATTTTCACATGTTCCCCAAACCAAAAGGAATGAGTGGGAAACAATCAAGAAAAGAGATAGAGGCACTTGCATTTGAATGAGTTTCAAGCATGCTTGGTTACTCATGTGATCTGAGTGACTCAGTTTTGGAATACAACTGTCGCGTGGTGCACCGCGACCTCCAGGCACCCCGGAGTTTCTGAAAAAAAATTTTCTGCGATTTTCACGAAACCACTTTTCTTCAACATGAATTGGGCTAAAAATCCATCCCTGAAAATAAAAATTCTCTGAGTAGTGTGTAAATGCTGATCCTTACCCTGCCTGGGTTGTCCACTGAGCATTTCCCCGAACTCTACCTGAAGTTCTCTGGGCATGGGATTTTGACATGTTCCCCAAACCAAAAGGAATGAGTGGGAAACAATCAAGACAACAGATAGAAGCACTTGCATTTGAATGAGTTTCAAGCATGCTTGGGTACTCGTGTGATCTGAGTGATTCAGTTTTGGAATAGAACTGTCGCGTGGTGCACCGCGACCTCCAGGCACCCCGGAGTTTCTGATAAAAAATTTTCTGCGATTTTCACAAAACCACTTTTCTTCAACTTGAATTGGGCTAAAAATCCATCACTGAAAATAAAAATTCTCTGAGTAGTGTGGAAATACTGATTATTACCCTGCCTGGGTTGTCCACTTAGCATTTCCACGAGCTCTACCTGAAGTTCTCTGGGCATGGGATTTTGACATGTTCCCCAAACCAAAAGGAATGAGTGGGAAACAATCAAGACAACAGATAGAAGCACTTGCATTTGAATGAGTTTCAAGCATGCTTGGGTATTCGTGTGATCTGAGTGACTCAGTTTTGGAATAGAACTGTCGCGTGGTGCACCGCGACCTCCAGGCACCCCGGAGTTTCTGAAAAAAAATTTTCTGCGATTTTCACGAAACCACTTTTCATCAACTTGAATTGGGCTAAAAATCCATCACTGAAAATAAATATTCTCTGAGTAGTGTGGAAATGCTGATCCTTACCCTACCTGGGGTGTCCACTGAGCATTTCCGCGAACTCTACTTGAAGTTCTCTGGGCATGGGATTTTGACATGTTACCCAAACCAAAAGGAATGAGTGGGAAACAATCAAGACAACATATAGAAGCACTTGCATTTGAATGAGTTTCAAGCATGCTTGGGTACTCCTGTGATCTGAGTGACTCAGTTTTCGAAAACAACTGTCGCGTGGTGCATGGCGACCTCCAGGCACCCCGGAGTTTCTGAAAAAAAATTTTCTGCGATTTTCACGAAACCACTTTTCTTCAACTTGAATTGGGCTAAAAATCCACCACTGAAAATAAAAATTCTCTGAGTAGTGTGGAAATACTGATCCTTACCCTGCCTGGGTTGTCCACTGAGCATTTCCGCGAGCTCTACCTGAAGTTCTCTGGGCATTGGATTTTGACATATTCCCTAAACCAAAAGGAATGAGTGGTAAACAATAAAGACAACAGATAGAAGCACTTGCATTTGAATGAGTTTCAAGCATGCTTGGGTACTCGTGTGATATGAGTGACTCAGTTTTGGAATGCAACTGTCGCGTGGTGCACCGCGACCTCCAGGCACCCCGGAGTTTCTGAAAAAAAATTTTCTGCGATTTTCACGAAACCACTTTTCTTCAACTTGAATTGGGCTAAAAATCCATCACTGAAAATAAAAATTCTCTGAGTAGTGTGGAAATACTGATCCTTACCCTGCCTGGGTTGTCCCCTGAGCATTTCCGTGAGCTCTACCTGAAGTTCTCTGGGCATGGGATTTTGACATGTTCCCCAAACCAAAAGGAATGAGTGGGAAACAATCAAGAAAAGAGATAGAGGCACTTGCATTTGAATGAGTTTCAAGCATGCTTGGGTACTCATGTGATCTGAGTGACTCAGTTTTGGAATACAACTGTCGCGTGGTGCACCGCGACCTCCAGGCACCCCGGAGTTTCTGAAAAAAAATTTTCTGCGATTTTCACGAAACCACTTTTCTTCAACATGAATTGGGCTAAAAATCCATCCCTGAAAATAAAAATTCTCTGAGTAGTGTGTAAATGCTGATCCTTACCCTGCCTGGGTTGTCCACTGAGCATTTCCCCGAACTCTACCTGAAGTTCTCTGGGCATGGGATTTTGACATGTTCCCCAAACCAAAAGGAATGAGTGGGAAACAATCAAGACAACAGATAGAAGCACTTGCATTTGAATGAGTTTCAAGCATGCTTGGGTACTCGTGTGATCTGAGTGATTCAGTTTTGGTATAGAACTGTCGCGTGGTGCACCGTGACCTCCAGGCACCCCGGAGTTTCTGATAAAAAATTTTCTGCGATTTTCACAAAACCACTTTTCTTCAACTTGAATTGGGCTAAAAATCCATCACTGAAAATAAAAATTCTCTGAGAAGTGTGGAAATACTGATAATTACCCTGCCTGGGTTGTCCACTTAGCATTTCCACGAGCTCTACCTGAAGTTCTCTGGGCATGGGATTTTGACATGTTCCCCAAACCTAAAGGAATGAGTGGGAAACAATCAAGACAACAGATAGAAGCACTTGCATTTGAATGAGTTTCAAGCATGCTTGGGTACTCGTGTGATCTGAGTGACTCAGTTTTGGAATAGAACTGTCGCGTGGTGCACCGCGACCTCCAGGCACTCCGGAGTTTCTGAAAAAAAATTTTCTGCGATTTTCACGAAACCACTTTTCTTCAACTTGAATTGGGCTAAAAATCCATCCCTGAAAATAAAAATTCTCTGAGTAGTGTGGAAATACTGATCCTTACCCTGCCTGGGTTGTCCACTGAGCATTTCCGCGAGCTCTACCTGAAGTTCTCTGGGCATGGGATTTTGACATGTTCCCCAAACCAAAAGGAATGAGTGGGAAACAATCAAGACAACAGATAGAAGCACTTGCATTTGAATGAGTTTCAAGCATGCTTGGGTACTCGTGTGATCTGAGTGACTCAGTTTTGGAATACAACTGTCGCGTGGAGCACTGCGACCTCCAAGCACCCCGGAGTTTCTGAAAAAAAAATTTCTGCGATTTACACGAAACCACTTTTCTTCAACTTGAATTGGGCTAAAAATCCATCACTGAAAATAACAATTCTCTGAGTAGTGTGGAAATACTAATCCTTACCCTGCCTGGGTTGTCCACTGAGCATTTCCGCGAGCTCTACCTGAAGTTCTCTGTGCATGGAATTTTGACATGTTCCCCAAACCAAAAGGAATGAGTGGGAAACAATCAAGACAACAGATAGAAGCACTTGCATTTGAATGAGTTTCAAGCATGCTTGGGTACTCGTGTGATCTGAGTGACTCAGTTTTGGAATACAACTGTCGCGTGGAGCACTGCGACCTCCAAGCACCCTGGAGTTTCTGAAAAAAAAATTTCTGCGATTTACACGAAACCACTTTTCTTCAACTTGAATTGGGCTAAAAATCCATCACTGAAAATAACAATTCTCTGAGTAGTGTGGAAATACTGATCCTTACCCTGCCTGGGTTGTCCACTGAGCATTTCCGCGAGCTCTACCTGAAGTTCTCTGTGCATGGAATTTTGACATGTTCCCCAAACCAAAAGGAATGAGTGGGAAACAATCAAGACAACAGATAGAAGCACTTGCATTTGAATGAGTTTCAAGCATGCTTGGGTACTCGTGTGATCTGAGTGACTCAGTTGTGGAATACAACTGTCGCGTGGTGCATAGCGACCTCAAGGCACCCCGGAGTTTCTGAAAAAAAATTTTCTGCAAATTTCACGAAACCACTTTTCATCAACTTGAATTGGGCTAAAAATCCATCACTGAAAATAAATATTCTCTGAGTAGTGTGGAAATGCTGATCCTTACCCTACCTGGGGTGTCCACTGAGCATTTCCGCGAACTCTACTTGAAGTTCTCTGGGCATGGGATTTTGACATGTTACCCAAACCAAAAGGAATGAGTGGGAAACAATCAAGACAACAGATAGAAGCACTTGCATTTGAATGAGTTTCAAGCATGCTTGGGTACTCGTGTGATCTGAGTGACTCAGTTTTCGAATACAACTGTCGCGTGGTGCATGGCGACCTCCAGGCACCCCGGAGTTTCTGAAAAAAAATTTTCTGCGATTTTCACGAAACCACTTTTCTTCAACTTGAATTGGGCTAAAAATCCACCACTGAAAATAAAAATTCTCTGAGTAGTGTGGAAATACTGATCCTTACCCTGCCTGGGGTGTCCACTGAGCATTTCCGCGAACTCTACTTGAAGTTCTCTGGGCATGGGATTTTGACATGTTACCCAAACCAAAAGGAATGAGTGGGAAACAATCAAGACAACAGATAGAAGCACTTGCATTTGAATGAGTTTCAAGCATGCTTGGGTACTCGTGTGATCTGAGTGACTCAGTTTTGGAATACAACTGTGGCGTGGTGCACCGCGACCTCCAGGCACCCCGGAGTTTCTGAAAAAAAATTTTCTGCGATTTTCACGAAACCACTTTTCTTCAACTTGAATTGGGCTAAAAATCCATCACTGAAAATAAAAATTCTCTGAGTAGTGTGGAAATACTGATCCTTACCCTACCTGGGGTGTCCACTGAGCATTTCCGCGAGCGCTACCTGAAGTTCTCTGGGCATGGGATTTTGACATGTTACCCAAACCAAAAGGAATGAGTGGGAAACAATCAAGACAACAGATAGAAGCACTTGCATTTGAATGAGTTTCAAGCATGCTTGGGTACTCGTGTGATCTGAGTGACTCAGTTTTGGAATACAACTGTCGCGTGGTGCACCGCGACCTCCAGGCACCCCGGAGTTTCTGAAAAAAAATTTTCTGCGATTTTCACGAAACCAATTTTCTTCAACTTGAATTGGGCTAAAAATCCATCCCTGAAAATAAAAATTCTCTGAGTAGTGTGGAAATACTGATCCTTACCCTGCCTAGGTTTCCACTGAGCATTTCCGTGAGCTCTACCTGAAGTTCTCTGTGCATGGGATATTGACATGTTCCCCAAACCAAAAGGAATGAGTGGGAAACAATCAAGACAACAGATAGAAGCACTTGCATTTGAATGAGTTTCAAGCATGCTTGGGTACTCGTGTGATCTGAGTGACTCAGTTTTGGAATACAACTGTCGCGTGGTGCACCGCGACCTCCAAGCACCACGGAGTTTCTGAAAAAAAATTTTCTGCGATTTACACGAAACCACTTTTCTTCAACTTCAATTGGGCTAAAAATCCATCACTGAAAATAACAATTCTCTGAGTAGTGTGGAAATACTGATCCTTACCCTGCCTGGGTTGTCCACTGAGCATTTCCGCGAGCTCTACCTGAAGTTCTCTGGGCATTGGATTTTGACATATTCCCTAAACCAAAAGGAATGAGTGGGAAACAATCAAGACAACAGATAGAAGCACTTGCATTTGAATGAGTTTCAAGCATGCTTGGGTACTCGTGTGATCTGAGTGACTCAGTTTTGGAATACAACTGTCGCGTGGTGCACCGCGACCTCCAGGCACCCCGGAGTTTCTGAAAAAAAATTTTCTGCGATTTTCACGAATCCACTATTCTTCAACTTGAATTGGGCAAAAAAATCCATCACTGAAAATAAAAATTCTCTGAGTAGTGTGAAAATACTGATCCTTACCCTACCTGGGGTGTCCACTGAGCATTTCCGCGAACTCTACTTGAAGTTCTCTGGGCATGGGATTTTGACATGTTACCCAAACCAAAAGGAATGAGTGGGAAACAATCAAGACAACAGAGAGAAGCACTTGCATTTGAATGAGTTTCAAGCATGCTTGGGTACTCGTGTGATCTGAGTGACTCAGTTTTCGAATACAACTGTCGCGTGGTGCATCGCGACCTCAAGGCACCCCTTGAGTTTCTGAAAAAAAAATTTCTGCAATTTTCACGAAACCACTTTTCATCAACTTGAATTGGGCTAAAAATCCATCACTGAAAATAACAATTCTCTGAGTAGTGTGGAAATACTGATCCTTACCCTGCCTGGGTTGTCCACTGAGCATTTCCGCGAGCTCTACCTGAAGTTCTCTGTGCATGGAATTTTGACATGTTCCCCAAACCAAAATGAATGAGTGGGAAACAATCAAGACAACAGATAGAAGCACTTGCATTTGAATGAGTTTCAAGCATGCTTGGGTACTCGTGTGATCTGAGTGACTCAGTTTTGGAATACAACTGTCGCGTGGAGCACTGCGACCTCCAAGCACCCCGGAGTTTCTGAAAAAAAAATTTCTGCGATTTACACGAAACCACTTTTCTTCAACTTGAATTGGGCTAAAAATCCATCACTGAAAATAACAATTCTCTGAGTAGTGTGGAAATACTGATCCTTACCCTGCCTGGGTTGTCCACTGAGCATTTCCGCGAGCTCTACCTGAAGTTCTCTGTGCATGGAATTTTGACATGTTCCCCAAACCAAAAGGAATGAGTGGGAAACAATCAAGACAACAGATAGAAGCACTTGCATTTGAATGAGTTTCAAGCATGCTTGGGTACTCGTGTGATCTGAGTGACTCAGTTTTGGAATACAACTGTCGCGTGGTGCACCGCGACCTCCAGGCACCCCGGAGTTTCTGAAAAAAAATTTTCTGCGATTTTCACGAAACCACTTTTCTTCAACATGAATTGGGCTAAAAATCCATCCCTGAAAATAAAAATTCTCTGAGTAGTGTGTAAATGCTGATCCTTACCCTGCCTGGGTTGTCCACTGAGCATTTCCCCGAACTCTACCTGAAGTTCTCTGGGCATGGGATTTTGACATGTTCCCCAAACCAAAAGGAATGAGTGGGAAACAATCAAGACAACAGATAGAAGCACTTGCATTTGAATGAGTTTCAAGCATGCTTGGGTATTCGTGTGATCTGAGTGACTCAGTTTTGGAATAGAACTGTCGCGTGGTGCACCGCGACCTCCAGGCACCCCGGAGTTTCTGAAAAAAAATTTTCTGCGATTTTCACGAAACCACTTTTCATCAACTTGAATTGGGCTAAAAATCCATCACTGAAAATAAATATTCTCTGAGTAGTGTGGAAATGCTGATCCTTACCCTACCTGGGGTGTCCACTGAGCATTTCCGCGAACTCTACTTGAAGTTCTCTGGGCATGGGATTTTGACATGTTACCCAAACCAAAAGGAATGAGTGGGAAACAATCAAGACAACATATAGAAGCACTTGCATTTGAATGAGTTTCAAGCATGCTTGGGTACTCCTGTGATCTGAGTGACTCAGTTTTCGAAAACAACTGTCGCGTGGTGCATGGCGACCTCCAGGCACCCCGGAGTTTCTGAAAAAAAATTTTCTGCGATTTTCACGAAACCACTTTTCTTCAACTTGAATTGGGCTAAAAATCCACCACTGAAAATAAAAATTCTCTGAGTAGTGTGGAAATACTGATCCTTACCCTGCCTGGGTTGTCCACTGAGCATTTCCGCGAGCTCTACCTGAAGTTCTCTGGGCATTGGATTTTGACATATTCCCTAAACCAAAAGGAATGAGTGGTAAACAATAAAGACAACAGATAGAAGCACTTGCATTTGAATGAGTTTCAAGCATGCTTGGGTACTCGTGTGATATGAGTGACTCAGTTTTGGAATGCAACTGTCGCGTGGTGCACCGCGACCTCCAGGCACCCCGGAGTTTCTGAAAAAAAATTTCAGCGATTTTCACGAAACCACTTTTCTTCAACTTGAATTGGGCTAAAAATCCATCACTGAAAATAAAAATTCTCTGAGTAGTGTGGAAATACTGATCCTTACCCTGCCTGGGTTGTCCACTTAGCATTTCCACGAGCTCTACCTGAAGTTCTCTGGGCATGGGATTTTGAAATGTTCCCCAAACCAAAAGGAATGAGTGGGAAACAATGAAGACAACAGATAGAAGCACTTGCATTTGAATGAGTTTCAAGCATGCTTGGGTACTCGTGTGATCTGAGTGACTCAGTTTTGGAATACAACTGTCGCGTGGTGCACCGCGACCTCCAGGCACCCCGGAGTTTCTGAAAAAAAATTTTCTGCGATTTTCACGAAACCAATTTTCTTCAACTTGAATTGGGCTAAAAATCCATCCCTGAAAATAAAAATTCTCTGAGTAGTGTGGAAATACTGATCCTTACCCTGCCTAGGTTTCCACTGAGCATTTCCGTGAGCTCTACCTGAAGTTCTCTGTGCATGGGATATTGACATGTTCCCCAAACCAAAAGGAATGAGTGGGAAACAATCAAGACAACAGATAGAAGCACTTGCATTTGAATGAGTTTCAAGCATGCTTGGGTACTCGTGTGATCTGAGTGACTCAGTTTTGGAATACAACTGTCGCGTGGTGCACCGCGACCTCCAAGCACCACGGAGTTTCTGAAAAAAAATTTTCTGCGATTTACACGAAACCACTTTTCTTCAACTTCAATTGGGCTAAAAATCCATCACTGAAAATAACAATTCTCTGAGTAGTGTGGAAATACTGATCCTTACCCTGCCTGGGTTGTCCACTGAGCATTTCCGCGAGCTCTACCTGAAGTTCTCTGTGCATGGAATTTTGACATGTTCCCCAAACCAAAAGGAATGAGTGGGAAACAATCAAGACAACAGATAGAAGCACTTGCATTTGAATGAGTTTCAAGCATGCTTGGGTACTCGTGTGATATGAGTGACTCAGTTGTGGAATACAACTGTCGCGTGGTGCATAGCGACCTCAAGGCACCCCGGAGTTTCTGAAAAAAAATTTTCTGCAAATTTCACGAAACCACTTTTCATCAACTTGAATTGGGCTAAAAATCCATCACTGAAAATAAATATTCTCTGAGTAGTGTGGAAATGCTGATCCTTACCCTACCTGGGGTGTCCACTGAGCATTTCCGCGAACTCTACTTGAAGTTCTCTGGGCATGGGATTTTGACATGTTACCCAAACCAAAAGGAATGAGTGGGAAACAATCAAGACAACAGATAGAAGCACTTGCATTTGAATGAGTTTCAAGCATGCTTGGGTACTCGTGTGATCTGAGTGACTCAGTTCTCGAATACAACTGTCGCGTGGTGCATGGCGACCTCCAGGCACCCCGGAGTTTCTGAAAAAAAATTTTCTGCGATTTTCACGAAACCACTTTTCTTCAACTTGAATTGGGCTAAAAATCCACCACTGAAAATAAAAATTCTCTGAGTAGTGTGGAAATACTGATCCTTACCCTGCCTGGGGTGTCCACTGAGCATTTCCGCGAACTCTACTTGAAGTTCTCTGGGCATGGGATGTTGACATGTTACCCAAACCAAAAGGAATGAGTGGGAAACAATCAAGACAACAGATAGAAGCACTTGCATTTGAATGAGTTTCAAGCATGCTTGGGTACTCGTGTGATCTGAGTGACTCAGTTTTGGAATACAACTGTGGCGTGGTGCACCGCGACCTCCAGGCACCCCGGAGTTTCTGAAAAAAAATTTTCTGCGATTTTCACGAAACCACTTTTCTTCAACTTGAATTGGGCTAAAAATCCATCACTGAAAATAAAAATTCTCTGAGTAGTGTGGAAATACTGATCCTTACCCTACCTGGGGTGTCCACTGAGCATTTCCGCGAGCGCTACCTGAAGTTCTCTGGGCATGGGATTTTGACATGTTACCCAAACCAAAAGGAATGAGTGGGAAACAATCAAGACAACAGATAGAAGCACTTGCATTTGAATGAGTTTCAAGCATGCTTGGGTACTCGTGTGATCTGAGTGATTCAGTTTTGGAATAGAATTGTCGCGTGGTGCACCGCGACCTCCAGGCACCCCGGAGTTTCTGAAAAAAAATTTTCTGCGATTTTCACGAAACCACTTTTCTTCAACTTGAATTGGGCTAAAAATCCATCACTGAAAATAAAAATTCTCTGAGTAGTGTGGAAATACTGATCCTTACCCTACCTGGGGTGTCCACTGAGCATTTCCGCGAGCGCTACCTGAAGTTCTCTGGGCATGGGATTTTGACATGTTACCCAAACCAAAAGGAATGAGTGGGAAACAATCAAGACAACAGATAGAAGCACTTGCATTTGAATGAGTTTCAAGCATGCTTGGGTACTCGTGTGATCTGAGTGACTCAGTTTTGGAATACAACTGTCGCGTGGTGCACCGCGACCTCCAGGCACCCCGGAGTTTCTGAAAAAAAATTTTCTGCGATTTTCACGAAACCAATTTTCTTCAACTTGAATTGGGCTAAAAATCCATCCCTGAAAATAAAAATTCTCTGAGTAGTGTGGAAATACTGATCCTTACCCTGCCTAGGTTTCCACTGAGCATTTCCGTGAGCTCTACCTGAAGTTCTCTGTGCATGGGATATTGACATGTTCCCCAAACCAAAAGGAATGAGTGGGAAACAATCAAGACAACAGATAGAAGCACTTGCATTTGAATGAGTTTCAAGCATGCTTGGGTACTCGTGTGATCTGAGTGACTCAGTTTTGGAATACAACTGTCGCGTGGTGCACCGCGACCTCCAAGCACCACGGAGTTTCTGAAAAAAAATTTTCTGCGATTTACACGAAACCACTTTTCTTCAACTTCAATTGGGCTAAAAATCCATCACTGAAAATAACAATTCTCTGAGTAGTGTGGAAATACTGATCCTTACCCTGCCTGGGTTGTCCACTGAGCATTTCCGCGAGCTCTACCTGAAGTTCTCTGGGCATTGGATTTTGACATATTCCCTAAACCAAAAGGAATGAGTGGGAAACAATCAAGACAACAGATAGAAGCACTTGCATTTGAATGAGTTTCAAGCATGCTTGGGTACTCGTGTGATCTGAGTGACTCAGTTTTGGAATACAACTGTCGCGTGGTGCACCGCGACCTCCAGGCACCCCGGAGTTTCTGAAAAAAAATTTTCTGCGATTTTCACGAATCCACTATTCTTCAACTTGAATTGGGCAAAAAAATCCATCACTGAAAATAAAAATTCTCTGAGTAGTGTGAAAATACTGATCCTTACCCTACCTGGGGTGTCCACTGAGCATTTCCGCGAACTCTACTTGAAGTTCTCTGGGCATGGGATTTTGACATGTTACCCAAACCAAAAGGAATGAGTGGGAAACAATCAAGACAACAGAGAGAAGCACTTGCATTTGAATGAGTTTCAAGCATGCTTGGGTACTCGTGTGATCTGAGTGACTCAGTTTTCGAATACAACTGTCGCGTGGTGCATCGCGACCTCAAGGCACCCCTTGAGTTTCTGAAAAAAAAATTTCTGCAATTTTCACGAAACCACTTTTCATCAACTTGAATTGGGCTAAAAATCCATCACTGAAAATAACAATTCTCTGAGTAGTGTGGAAATACTGATCCTTACCCTGCCTGGGTTGTCCACTGAGCATTTCCGCGAGCTCTACCTGAAGTTCTCTGTGCATGGAATTTTGACATGTTCCCCAAACCAAAATGAATGAGTGGGAAACAATCAAGACAACAGATAGAAGCACTTGCATTTGAATGAGTTTCAAGCATGCTTGGGTACTCGTGTGATCTGAGTGACTCAGTTTTGGAATACAACTGTCGCGTGGAGCACTGCGACCTCCAAGCACCCCGGAGTTTCTGAAAAAAAAATTTCTGCGATTTACACGAAACCACTTTTCTTCAACTTGAATTGGGCTAAAAATCCATCACTGAAAATAACAATTCTCTGAGTAGTGTGGAAATACTGATCCTTACCCTGCCTGGGTTGTCCACTGAGCATTTCCGCGAGCTCTACCTGAAGTTCTCTGTGCATGGAATTTTGACATGTTCCCCAAACCAAAAGGAATGAGTGGGAAACAATCAAGACAACAGATAGAAGCACTTGCATTTGAATGAGTTTCAAGCATGCTTGGGTACTCGTGTGATCTGAGTGACTCAGTTTTGGAATACAACTGTCGCGTGGTGCACCGCGACCTCCAGGCACCCCGGAGTTTCTGAAAAAAAATTTTCTGCGATTTTCACGAAACCACTTTTCTTCAACATGAATTGGGCTAAAAATCCATCCCTGAAAATAAAAATTCTCTGAGTAGTGTGTAAATGCTGATCCTTACCCTGCCTGGGTTGTCCACTGAGCATTTCCCCGAACTCTACCTGAAGTTCTCTGGGCATGGGATTTTGACATGTTCCCCAAACCAAAAGGAATGAGTGGGAAACAATCAAGACAACAGATAGAAGCACTTGCATTTGAATGAGTTTCAAGCATGCTTGGGTATTCGTGTGATCTGAGTGACTCAGTTTTGGAATAGAACTGTCGCGTGGTGCACCGCGACCTCCAGGCACCCCGGAGTTTCTGAAAAAAAATTTTCTGCGATTTTCACGAAACCACTTTTCATCAACTTGAATTGGGCTAAAAATCCATCACTGAAAATAAATATTCTCTGAGTAGTGTGGAAATGCTGATCCTTACCCTACCTGGGGTGTCCACTGAGCATTTCCGCGAACTCTACTTGAAGTTCTCTGGGCATGGGATTTTGACATGTTACCCAAACCAAAAGGAATGAGTGGGAAACAATCAAGACAACATATAGAAGCACTTGCATTTGAATGAGTTTCAAGCATGCTTGGGTACTCCTGTGATCTGAGTGACTCAGTTTTCGAAAACAACTGTCGCGTGGTGCATGGCGACCTCCAGGCACCCCGGAGTTTCTGAAAAAAAATTTTCTGCGATTTTCACGAAACCACTTTTCTTCAACTTGAATTGGGCTAAAAATCCACCACTGAAAATAAAAATTCTCTGAGTAGTGTGGAAATACTGATCCTTACCCTGCCTGGGTTGTCCACTGAGCATTTCCGCGAGCTCTACCTGAAGTTCTCTGGGCATTGGATTTTGACATATTCCCTAAACCAAAAGGAATGAGTGGTAAACAATAAAGACAACAGATAGAAGCACTTGCATTTGAATGAGTTTCAAGCATGCTTGGGTACTCGTGTGATATGAGTGACTCAGTTTTGGAATGCAACTGTCGCGTGGTGCACCGCGACCTCCAGGCACCCCGGAGTTTCTGAAAAAAAATTTTCTGCGATTTTCACGAAACCACTTTTCTTCAACTTGAATTGGGCTAAAAATCCATCACTGAAAATAAAAATTCTCTGAGTAGTGTGGAAATACTGATCCTTACCCTGCCTGGGTTGTCCACTTAGCATTTCCACGAGCTCTACCTGAAGTTCTCTGGGCATGGGATTTTGAAATGTTCCCCAAACCAAAAGGAATGAGTGGGAAACAATGAAGACAACAGATAGAAGCACTTGCATTTGAATGAGTTTCAAGCATGCTTGGGTACTCGTGTGATCTGAGTGACTCAGTTTTGGAATACAACTGTCGCGTGGTGCACCGCGACCTCCAGGCACCCCGGAGTTTCTGAAAAAAAATTTTCTGCGATTTTCACGAAACCAATTTTCTTCAACTTGAATTGGGCTAAAAATCCATCCCTGAAAATAAAAATTCTCTGAGTAGTGTGGAAATACTGATCCTTACCCTGCCTAGGTTTCCACTGAGCATTTCCGTGAGCTCTACCTGAAGTTCTCTGTGCATGGGATATTGACATGTTCCCCAAACCAAAAGGAATGAGTGGGAAACAATCAAGACAACAGATAGAAGCACTTGCATTTGAATGAGTTTCAAGCATGCTTGGGTACTCGTGTGATCTGAGTGACTCAGTTTTGGAATACAACTGTCGCGTGGTGCACCGCGACCTCCAAGCACCACGGAGTTTCTGAAAAAAAATTTTCTGCGATTTACACGAAACCACTTTTCTTCAACTTCAATTGGGCTAAAAATCCATCACTGAAAATAACAATTCTCTGAGTAGTGTGGAAATACTGATCCTTACCCTGCCTGGGTTGTCCACTGAGCATTTCCGCGAGCTCTACCTGAAGTTCTCTGTGCATGGAATTTTGACATGTTCCCCAAACCAAAAGGAATGAGTGGGAAACAATCAAGACAACAGATAGAAGCACTTGCATTTGAATGAGTTTCAAGCATGCTTGGGTACTCGTGTGATATGAGTGACTCAGTTGTGGAATACAACTGTCGCGTGGTGCATAGCGACCTCAAGGCACCCCGGAGTTTCTGAAAAAAAATTTTCTGCAAATTTCACGAAACCACTTTTCATCAACTTGAATTGGGCTAAAAATCCATCACTGAAAATAAATATTCTCTGAGTAGTGTGGAAATGCTGATCCTTACCCTACCTGGGGTGTCCACTGAGCATTTCCGCGAACTCTACTTGAAGTTCTCTGGGCATGGGATTTTGACATGTTACCCAAACCAAAAGGAATGAGTGGGAAACAATCAAGACAACAGATAGAAGCACTTGCATTTGAATGAGTTTCAAGCATGCTTGGGTACTCGTGTGATCTGAGTGACTCAGTTCTCGAATACAACTGTCGCGTGGTGCATGGCGACCTCCAGGCACCCCGGAGTTTCTGAAAAAAAATTTTCTGCGATTTTCACGAAACCACTTTTCTTCAACTTGAATTGGGCTAAAAATCCACCACTGAAAATAAAAATTCTCTGAGTAGTGTGGAAATACTGATCCTTACCCTGCCTGGGGTGTCCACTGAGCATTTCCGCGAACTCTACTTGAAGTTCTCTGGGCATGGGATGTTGACATGTTACCCAAACCAAAAGGAATGAGTGGGAAACAATCAAGACAACAGATAGAAGCACTTGCATTTGAATGAGTTTCAAGCATGCTTGGGTACTCGTGTGATCTGAGTGACTCAGTTTTGGAATACAACTGTGGCGTGGTGCACCGCGACCTCCAGGCACCCCGGAGTTTCTGAAAAAAAATTTTCTGCGATTTTCACGAAACCACTTTTCTTCAACTTGAATTGGGCTAAAAATCCATCACTGAAAATAAAAATTCTCTGAGTAGTGTGGAAATACTGATCCTTACCCTACCTGGGGTGTCCACTGAGCATTTCCGCGAGCGCTACCTGAAGTTCTCTGGGCATGGGATTTTGACATGTTACCCAAACCAAAAGGAATGAGTGGGAAACAATCAAGACAACAGATAGAAGCACTTGCATTTGAATGAGTTTCAAGCATGCTTGGGTACTCGTGTGATCTGAGTGATTCAGTTTTGGAATAGAATTGTCGCGTGGTGCACCGCGACCTCCAGGCACCCCGGAGTTTCTGAAAAAAAATTTTCTGCGATTTTCACGAAACCACTTTTCTTCAACTTGAATTGGGCTAAAAATCCATCACTGAAAATAAAAATTCTCTGAGTAGTGTGGAAATACTGATCCTTACCCTGCCTGGGATGTCCACTGAGCATTTCCGCGAGCTCTACCTGAAGTTCTCTGGTTATTGGATTTTGACATGTTCCCTAAACCAAAAGGAATGAGTGGGAAACAATCAAGACAACAGATAGAAGCACTTGCATTTGAATGAGTTTCAAGCATGCTTGGGTACTCGTGTGATCTGAGTGACTCAGTTTTGGAATACAACTGTCGCGTGGTGCACCACGACATCCAGGCACCCCGGAGTTTCTGAAAAAAAATTTTCTGCGATTTTCACGAAACCACTTTTCTTCAACTTGAATTGGTCTAAAAATCCATCACTGAAAATAACAATTCTCAGAGTAGTGTGGAAATACTGATCCTTACCCTGCCTGGGTTGTCCACTGAGCATTTCCGCGAGCTCTACCTGAAGTTCTCTGGGCATGGGATTTTCACATGTTCCCCAAACCAAAAGGAATGAGTGGGAAACAATCAAGAAAAGAGATAGAGGCACTTGCATTTGAATGAGTTTCAAGCATGCTTGGTTACTCATGTGATCTGAGTGACTCAGTTTTGGAATACAACTGTCGCGTGGTGCACCGCGACCTCCAGGCACCCCGGAGTTTCTGAAAAAAAATTTTCTGCGATTTTCACGAAACCACTTTTCTTCAACATGAATTGGGCTAAAAATCCATCCCTGAAAATAAAAATTCTCTGAGTAGTGTGTAAATGCTGATCCTTACCCTGCCTGGGTTGTCCACTGAGCATTTCCCCGAACTCTACCTGAAGTTCTCTGGGCATGGGATTTTGACATGTTCCCCAAACCAAAAGGAATGAGTGGGAAACAATCAAGACAACAGATAGAAGCACTTGCATTTGAATGAGTTTCAAGCATGCTTGGGTACTCGTGTGATCTGAGTGATTCAGTTTTGGAATAGAACTGTCGCGTGGTGCACCGCGACCTCCAGGCACCCCGGAGTTTCTGATAAAAAATTTTCTGCGATTTTCACAAAACCACTTTTCTTCAACTTGAATTGGGCTAAAAATCCATCACTGAAAATAAAAATTCTCTGAGTAGTGTGGAAATACTGATTATTACCCTGCCTGGGTTGTCCACTTAGCATTTCCACGAGCTCTACCTGAAGTTCTCTGGGCATGGGATTTTGACATGTTCCCCAAACCAAAAGGAATGAGTGGGAAACAATCAAGACAACAGATAGAAGCACTTGCATTTGAATGAGTTTCAAGCATGCTTGGGTATTCGTGTGATCTGAGTGACTCAGTTTTGGAATAGAACTGTCGCGTGGTGCACCGCGACCTCCAGGCACCCCGGAGTTTCTGAAAAAAAATTTTCTGCGATTTTCACGAAACCACTTTTCATCAACTTGAATTGGGCTAAAAATCCATCACTGAAAATAAATATTCTCTGAGTAGTGTGGAAATGCTGATCCTTACACTACCTGGGGTGTCCACTGAGCATTTCCGCGAACTCTACTTGAAGTTCTCTGGGCATGGGATTTTGACATGTTACCCAAACCAAAAGGAATGAGTGGGAAACAATCAAGACAACATATAGAAGCACTTGCATTTGAATGAGTTTCAAGCATGCTTGGGTACTCCTGTGATCTGAGTGACTCAGTTTTCGAAAACAACTGTCGCGTGGTGCATGGCGACCTCCAGGTACCCCGGAGTTTCTGAAAAAAAATTTTCTGCGATTTTCACGAAACCACTTTTCTTCAACTTGAATTGGGCTAAAAATCCACCACTGAAAATAAAAATTCTCTGAGTAGTGTGGAAATACTGATCCTTACCCTGCCTGGGTTGTCCACTGAGCATTTCCGCGAGCTCTACCTGAAGTTCTCTGGGCATTGGATTTTGACATATTCCCTAAACCAAAAGGAATGAGTGGTAAACAATAAAGACAACAGATAGAAGCACTTGCATTTGAATGAGTTTCAAGCATGCTTGGGTACTCGTGTGATATGAGTGACTCAGTTTTGGAATGCAACTGTCGCGTGGTGCACCGCGACCTCCAGGCACCCCGGAGTTTCTGATAAAAAATTTTCTGCGATTTTCACAAAACCACTTTTCTTCAACTTGAATTGGGCTAAAAATCCATCACTGAAAATAAAAATTCTCTGAGAAGTGTGGAAATACTGATAATTACCCTGCCTGGGTTGTCCACTTAGCATTTCCACGAGCTCTACCTGAAGTTCTCTGGGCATGGGATTTTGACATGTTCCCCAAACCTAAAGGAATGAGTGGGAAACAATCAAGACAACAGATAGAAGCACTTGCATTTGAATGAGTTTCAAGCATGCTTGGGTACTCGTGTGATCTGAGTGACTCAGTTTTGGAATAGAACTGTCGCGTGGTGCACCGCGACCTCCAGGCACTCCGGAGTTTCTGAAAAAAAATTTTCTGCGATTTTCACGAAACCACTTTTCTTCAACTTGAATTGGGCTAAAAATCCATCACTGAAAATAAAAATTCTCTGAGTAGTGTGGAAATACTGATCCTTACCCTGCCTGGGTTGTCCACTGAGCATTTCCGCGAGCTCTACCTGAAGTTCTCTGGGCATGGGATTTTGACATGTTCCCCAAACCAAAAGGAATGAGTGGGAAACAATCAAGACAACAGATAGAAGCACTTGCATTTGAATGAGTTTCAAGCATGCTTGGGTACTCGTGTGATCTGAGTGACTCAGTTTTGGAATACAACTGTCGCGTGGAGCACTGCGACCTCCAAGCACCCCGGAGTTTCTGAAAAAAAAATTTCTGCGATTTACACGAAACCACTTTTCTTCAACTTGAATTGGGCTAAAAATCCATCACTGAAAATAACAATTCTCTGAGTAGTGTGGAAATACTGATCCTTACCCTGCCTGGGTTGTCCACTGAGCATTTCCGCGAGCTCTACCTGAAGTTCTCTGTGCATGGAATTTTGACATGTTCCCCAAACCAAAATGAATGAGTGGGAAACAATCAAGACAACAGATAGAAGCACTTGCATTTGAATGAGTTTCAAGCATGCTTGGGTACTCGTGTGATCTGAGTGACTCAGTTTTGGAATACAACTGTCGCGTGGAGCACTGCGACCTCCAAGCACCCCGGAGTTTCTGAAAAAAAAATTTCTGCGATTTACACGAAACCACTTTTCTTCAACTTGAATTGGGCTAAAAATCCATCACTGAAAATAACAATTCTCTGAGTAGTGTGGAAATACTGATCCTTACCCTGCCTGGGTTGTCCACTGAGCATTTCCGCGAGCTCTACCTGAAGTTCTCTGTGCATGGAATTTTGACATGTTCCCCAAACCAAAAGGAATGAGTGGGAAACAATCAAGACAACAGATAGAAGCACTTGCATTTGAATGAGTTTCAAGCATGCTTGGGTACTCGTGTGATCTGAGTGACTCAGTTGTGGAATACAACTGTCGCGTGGTGCATAGCGACCTCAAGGCACCCCGGAGTTTCTGAAAAAAAATTTTCTGCAAATTTCACGAAACCACTTTTCATCAACTTGAATTGGGCTAAAAATCCATCACTGAAAATAAATATTCTCTGAGTAGTGTGGAAATGCTGATCCTTACCCTACCTGGGGTGTCCACTGAGCATTTCCGCGAACTCTACTTGAAGTTCTCTGGGCATGGGATTTTGACATGTTACCCAAACCAAAAGGAATGAGTGGGAAACAATCAAGACAACAGATAGAAGCACTTGCATTTGAATGAGTTTCAAGCATGCTTGGGTACTCGTGTGATCTGAGTGACTCAGTTTTCGAATACAACTGTCGCGTGGTGCATGGCGACCTCCAGGCACCCCGGAGTTTCTGAAAAAAAATTTTCTGCGATTTTCACGAAACCACTTTTCTTCAACTTGAATTGGGCTAAAAATCCACCACTGAAAATAAAAATTCTCTGAGTAGTGTGGAAATACTGATCCTTACCCTGCCTGGGGTGTCCACTGAGCATTTCCGCGAACTCTACTTGAAGTTCTCTGGGCATGGGATTTTGACATGTTACCCAAACCAAAAGGAATGAGTGGGAAACAATCAAGACAACAGATAGAAGCACTTGCATTTGAATGAGTTTCAAGCATGCTTGGGTACTCGTGTGATCTGAGTGACTCAGTTTTGGAATACAACTGTGGCGTGGTGCACCGCGACCTCCAGGCACCCCGGAGTTTCTGAAAAAAAATTTTCTGCGATTTTCACGAAACCACTTTTCTTCAACTTGAATTGGGCTAAAAATCCATCACTGAAAATAAAAATTCTCTGAGTAGTGTGGAAATACTGATCCTTACCCTACCTGGGGTGTCCACTGAGCATTTCCGCGAGCGCTACCTGAAGTTCTCTGGGCATGGGATTTTGACATGTTACCCAAACCAAAAGGAATGAGTGGGAAACAATCAAGACAACAGATAGAAGCACTTGCATTTGAATGAGTTTCAAGCATGCTTGGGTACTCGTGTGATCTGAGTGATTCAGTTTTGGAATAGAATTGTCGCGTGGTGCACCGCGACCTCCAGGCACCCCGGAGTTTCTGAAAAAAAATTTTCTGCGATTTTCACGAAACCACTTTTCTTCAACTTGAATTGGGCTAAAAATCCATCACTGAAAATAAAAATTCTCTGAGTAGTGTGGAAATACTGATCCTTACCCTGCCTGGGTTGTCCACTTAGCATTTCCACGAGCTCTACCTGAAGTTCTCTGGGCATGGGATTTTGAAATGTTCCCCAAACCAAAAGGAATGAGTGGGAAACAATGAAGACAACAGATAGAAGCACTTGCATTTGAATGAGTTTCAAGCATGCTTGGGTACTCGTGTGATCTGAGTGACTCAGTTTTGGAATACAACTGTCGCGTGGTGCACCGCGACCTCCAGGCACCCCGGAGTTTCTGAAAAAAAATTTTCTGCGATTTTCACGAAACCAATTTTCTTCAACTTGAATTGGGCTAAAAATCCATCCCTGAAAATAAAAATTCTCTGAGTAGTGTGGAAATACTGATCCTTACCCTGCCTAGGTTTCCACTGAGCATTTCCGTGAGCTCTACCTGAAGTTCTCTGTGCATGGGATATTGACATGTTCCCCAAACCAAAAGGAATGAGTGGGAAACAATCAAGACAACAGATAGAAGCACTTGCATTTGAATGAGTTTCAAGCATGCTTGGGTACTCGTGTGATCTGAGTGACTCAGTTTTGGAATACAACTGTCGCGTGGTGCACCGCGACCTCCAAGCACCACGGAGTTTCTGAAAAAAAATTTTCTGCGATTTACACGAAACCACTTTTCTTCAACTTCAATTGGGCTAAAAATCCATCACTGAAAATAACAATTCTCTGAGTAGTGTGGAAATACTGATCCTTACCCTGCCTGGGTTGTCCACTGAGCATTTCCGCGAGCTCTACCTGAAGTTCTCTGGGCATTGGATTTTGACATATTCCCTAAACCAAAAGGAATGAGTGGGAAACAATCAAGACAACAGATAGAAGCACTTGCATTTGAATGAGTTTCAAGCATGCTTGGGTACTCGTGTGATCTGAGTGACTCAGTTTTGGAATACAACTGTCGCGTGGTGCACCGTGACCTCCAGGCACCCCGGAGTTTCTGAAAAAAAATTTTCTGCGATTTTCACGAATCCACTATTCTTCAACTTGAATTGGGCAAAAAAATCCATCACTGAAAATAAAAATTCTCTGAGTAGTGTGAAAATACTGATCCTTACCCTACCTGGGGTGTCCACTGAGCATTTCCGCGAACTCTACTTGAAGTTCTCTGGGCATGGGATTTTGACATGTTACCCAAACCAAAAGGAATGAGTGGGAAACAATCAAGACAACAGAGAGAAGCACTTGCATTTGAATGAGTTTCAAGCATGCTTGGGTACTCGTGTGATCTGAGTGACTCAGTTTTCGAATACAACTGTCGCGTGGTGCATCGCGACCTCAAGGCACCCCTTGAGTTTCTGAAAAAAAAATTTCTGCAATTTTCACGAAACCACTTTTCATCAACTTGAATTGGGCTAAAAATCCATCACTGAAAATAACAATTCTCTGAGTAGTGTGGAAATACTGATCCTTACCCTGCCTGGGTTGTCCACTGAGCATTTCCGCGAGCTCTACCTGAAGTTCTCTGTGCATGGAATTTTGACATGTTCCCCAAACCAAAATGAATGAGTGGGAAACAATCAAGACAACAGATAGAAGCACTTGCATTTGAATGAGTTTCAAGCATGCTTGGGTACTCGTGTGATCTGAGTGACTCAGTTTTGGAATACAACTGTCGCGTGGAGCACTGCGACCTCCAAGCACCCCGGAGTTTCTGAAAAAAAAATTTCTGCGATTTACACGAAACCACTTTTCTTCAACTTGAATTGGGCTAAAAATCCATCACTGAAAATAACAATTCTCTGAGTAGTGTGGAAATATTGATCCTTACCCTGCCTGGGTTGTCCACTGAGCATTTCCGCGAGCTCTACCTGAAGTTCTCTGTGCATGGAATTTTGACATGTTCCCCAAACCAAAAGGAATGAGTGGGAAACAATCAAGACAACAGATAGAAGCACTTGCATTTGAATGAGTTTCAAGCATGCTTGGGTACTCGTGTGATCTGAGTGACTCAGTTGTGGAATACAACTGTCGCGTGGTGCATAGCGACCTCAAGGCACCCCGGAGTTTCTGAAAAAAAATTTTCTGCAAATTTCACGAAACCACTTTTCATCAACTTGAATTGGGCTAAAAATCCATCACTGAAAATAAATATTCTCTGAGTAGTGTGGAAATGCTGATCCTTACCCTACCTGGGGTGTCCACTGAGCATTTCCGCGAACTCTACTTGAAGTTCTCTGGGCATGGGATTTTGACATGTTACCCAAACCAAAAGGAATGAGTGGGAAACAATCAAGACAACAGATAGAAGCACTTGCATTTGAATGAGTTTCAAGCATGCTTGGGTACTCGTGTGATCTGAGTGACTCAGTTTTCGAATACAACTGTCGCGTGGTGCATGGCGACCTCCAGGCACCCCGGAGTTTCTGAAAAAAAATTTTCTGCGATTTTCACGAAACCACTTTTCTTCAACTTGAATTGGGCTAAAAATCCACCACTGAAAATAAAAATTCTCTGAGTAGTGTGGAAATACTGATCCTTACCCTGCCTGGGGTGTCCACTGAGCATTTCCGCGAACTCTACTTGAAGTTCTCTGGGCATGGGATTTTGACATGTTACCCAAACCAAAAGGAATGAGTGGGAAACAATCAAGACAACAGATAGAAGCACTTGCATTTGAATGAGTTTCAAGCATGCTTGGGTACTCGTGTGATCTGAGTGATTCAGTTTTGGAATAGAATTGTCGCGTGGTGCACCGCGACCTCCAGGCACCCCGGAGTTTCTGAAAAAAAATTTTCTGCGATTTTCACGAAACCACTTTTCTTCAACTTGAATTGGGCTAAAAATCCATCACTGAAAATAAAAATTCTCTGAGTAGTGTGGAAATACTGATCCTTACCCTGCCTGGGTTGTCCACTTAGCATTTCCACGAGCTCTACCTGAAGTTCTCTGGGCATGGGATTTTGAAATGTTCCCCAAACCAAAAGGAATGAGTGGGAAACAATGAAGACAACAGATAGAAGCACTTGCATTTGAATGAGTTTCAAGCATGCTTGGGTACTCGTGTGATCTGAGTGACTCAGTTTTGGAATACAACTGTCGCGTGGTGCACCGCGACCTCCAGGCACCCCGGAGTTTCTGAAAAAAAATTTTCTGCGATTTTCACGAAACCAATTTTCTTCAACTTGAATTGGGCTAAAAATCCATCCCTGAAAATAAAAATTCTCTGAGTAGTGTGGAAATACTGATCCTTACCCTGCCTAGGTTTCCACTGAGCATTTCCGTGAGCTCTACCTGAAGTTCTCTGTGCATGGGATATTGACATGTTCCCCAAACCAAAAGGAATGAGTGGGAAACAATCAAGACAACAGATAGAAGCACTTGCATTTGAATGAGTTTCAAGCATGCTTGGGTACTCGTGTGATCTGAGTGACTCAGTTTTGGAATACAACTGTCGCGTGGTGCACCGCGACCTCCAAGCACCACGGAGTTTCTGAAAAAAAATTTTCTGCGATTTACACGAAACCACTTTTCTTCAACTTCAATTGGGCTAAAAATCCATCACTGAAAATAACAATTCTCTGAGTAGTGTGGAAATACTGATCCTTACCCTGCCTGGGTTGTCCACTGAGCATTTCCGCGAGCTCTACCTGAAGTTCTCTGGGCATTGGATTTTGACATATTCCCTAAACCAAAAGGAATGAGTGGGAAACAATCAAGACAACAGATAGAAGCACTTGCATTTGAATGAGTTTCAAGCATGCTTGGGTACTCGTGTGATCTGAGTGACTCAGTTTTGGAATACAACTGTCGCGTGGTGCACCGTGACCTCCAGGCACCCCGGAGTTTCTGAAAAAAAATTTTCTGCGATTTTCACGAATCCACTATTCTTCAACTTGAATTGGGCAAAAAAATCCATCACTGAAAATAAAAATTCTCTGAGTAGTGTGAAAATACTGATCCTTACCCTACCTGGGGTGTCCACTGAGCATTTCCGCGAACTCTACTTGAAGTTCTCTGGGCATGGGATTTTGACATGTTACCCAAACCAAAAGGAATGAGTGGGAAACAATCAAGACAACAGAGAGAAGCACTTGCATTTGAATGAGTTTCAAGCATGCTTGGGTACTCGTGTGATCTGAGTGACTCAGTTTTCGAATACAACTGTCGCGTGGTGCATCGCGACCTCAAGGCACCCCTTGAGTTTCTGAAAAAAAAATTTCTGCAATTTTCACGAAACCACTTTTCATCAACTTGAATTGGGCTAAAAATCCATCACTGAAAATAACAATTCTCTGAGTAGTGTGGAAATACTGATCCTTACCCTGCCTGGGTTGTCCACTGAGCATTTCCGCGAGCTCTACCTGAAGTTCTCTGTGCATGGAATTTTGACATGTTCCCCAAACCAAAATGAATGAGTGGGAAACAATCAAGACAACAGATAGAAGCACTTGCATTTGAATGAGTTTCAAGCATGCTTGGGTACTCGTGTGATCTGAGTGACTCAGTTTTGGAATACAACTGTCGCGTGGAGCACTGCGACCTCCAAGCACCCCGGAGTTTCTGAAAAAAAAATTTCTGCGATTTACACGAAACCACTTTTCTTCAACTTGAATTGGGCTAAAAATCCATCACTGAAAATAACAATTCTCTGAGTAGTGTGGAAATACTGATCCTTACCCTGCCTGGGTTGTCCACTGAGCATTTCCGCGAGCTCTACCTGAAGTTCTCTGTGCATGGAATTTTGACATGTTCCCCAAACCAAAAGGAATGAGTGGGAAACAATTAAGACAACAGATAGAAGCACTTGCATTTGAATGAGTTTCAAGCATGCTTGGGTACTCGTGTGATCTGAGTGACTCAGTTGTGGAATACAACTGTCGCGTGGTGCATAGCGACCTCAAGGCACCCCGGAGTTTCTGAAAAAAAATTTTCTGCAAATTTCACGAAACCACTTTTCATCAACTTGAATTGGGCTAAAAATCCATCACTGAAAATAAATATTCTCTGAGTAGTGTGGAAATGCTGATCCTTACCCTACCTGGGGTGTCCACTGAGCATTTCCGCGAACTCTACTTGAAGTTCTCTGGGCATGGGATTTTGACATGTTACCCAAACCAAAAGGAATGAGTGGGAAACAATCAAGACAACAGATAGAAGCACTTGCATTTGAATGAGTTTCAAGCATGCTTGGGTACTCGTGTGATCTGAGTGACTCAGTTTTCGAATACAACTGTCGCGTGGTGCATGGCGACCTCCAGGCACCCCGGAGTTTCTGAAAAAAAATTTTCTGCGATTTTCACGAAACCACTTTTCTTCAACTTGAATTGGGCTAAAAATCCACCACTGAAAATAAAAATTCTCTGAGTAGTGTGGAAATACTGATCCTTACCCTGCCTGGGGTGTCCACTGAGCATTTCCGCGAACTCTACTTGAAGTTCTCTGGGCATGGGATTTTGACATGTTACCCAAACCAAAAGGAATGAGTGGGAAACAATCAAGACAACAGATAGAAGCACTTGCATTTGAATGAGTTTCAAGCATGCTTGGGTACTCGTGTGATCTGAGTGACTCAGTTTTGGAATACAACTGTGGCGTGGTGCACCGCGACCTCCAGGCACCCCGGAGTTTCTGAAAAAAAATTTTCTGCGATTTTCACGAAACCACTTTTCTTCAACTTGAATTGGGCTAAAAATCCATCACTGAAAATAAAAATTCTCTGAGTAGTGTGGAAATACTGATCCTTACCCTACCTGGGGTGTCCACTGAGCATTTCCGCGAGCGCTACCTGAAGTTCTCTGGGCACGGGATTTTGACATGTTACCCAAACCAAAAGGAATGAGTGGGAAACAATCAAGACAACAGATAGAAGCACTTGCATTTGAATTAGTTTCAAGCATGCTTGGGTACTCGTGTGATCTGAGTGATTCAGTTTTGGAATAGAATTGTCGCGTGGTGCACCGCGACCTCCAGGCACCCCGGAGTTTCTGAAAAAAAATTTTCTGCGATTTTCACGAAACCACTTTTCTTCAACTTGAATTGGGCTAAAAATCCATCACTGAAAATAAAAATTCTCTGAGTAGTGTGGAAATACTGATCCTTACCCTGCCTGGGTTGTCCACTTAGCATTTCCACGAGCTCTACCTGAAGTTCTCTGGGCATGGGATTTTGAAATGTTCCCCAAACCAAAAGGAATGAGTGGGAAACAATTAAGACAACAGATAGAAGCACTTGCATTTGAATGAGTTTCAAGCATGCTTGGGTACTCGTGTGATCTGAGTGACTCAGTTTTGGAATACAACTGTCGCGTGGTGCACCGCGACCTCCAGGCACCCCGGAGTTTCTGAAAAAAAATTTTCTGCGATTTTCACGACACCAATTTTCTTCAACTTAAATTGGGCTAAAAATCCATCCCTGAAAATAAAAATTCTCTGAGTAGTGTGGAAATACTGATCCTTACCCTGCCTGGGTTGTCCACTGAGCATTTCCGCGAGCTCTACCTGAAGTTCTCTGGGCATTGGATTTTGACATATTCCCTAAACCAAAAGGAATGAGTGGGAAACAATCAAGACAACAGATAGAAGCACTTGCATTTTAATGAGTTTCAAGCATGCTTGGGTACTCGTGTGATCTGAGTGACTCAGTTTTCGAATACAACTGTCGCGTGGTGCATCGCGACCTCAAGGCACCCCTTGAGTTTCTGAAAAAAAAATTTCTGCAATTTTCACGAAACCACTTTTCATCAACTTGAATTGGGCTAAAAATCCATACCTGAAAATAAATATTCTCTGAGTAGTGTGAAAATACTGATCCTTACCCTACCTGGGGTGTCCACTGAGCATTTCCGCGAACTCTACTTGAAGTTCTCTGGGCATGGGATTTTGACATGTTACCCAAACCAAAAGGAATGAGTGGGAAACAATCAAGACAACAGAGAGAAGCACTTGCATTTGAATGAGTTTCAAGCATGCTTGGGTACTCGTGTGATCTGAGTGACTCAGTTTTCGAATACAACTGTCGCGTGGTGCATCGCGACCTCAAGGCACCCCTTGAGTTTCTGAAAAAAAAATTTCTGCAATTTTCACGAAACCACTTTTCATCAACTTGAATTGGGCTAAAAATCCATCACTGAAAATAACAATTCTCTGAGTAGTGTGGAAATACTGATCCTTACCCTGCCTGGGTTGTCCACTGAGCATTTCCGCGAGCTCTACCTGAAGTTCTCTGTGCATGGAATTTTGACATGTTCCCCAAACCAAAATGAATGAGTGGGAAACAATCAAGACAACAGATAGAAGCACTTGCATTTGAATGAGTTTCAAGCATGCTTGGGTACTCGTGTGATCTGAGTGACTCAGTTTTGGAATACAACTGTCGCGTGGAGCACTGCGACCTCCAAGCACCCCGGAGTTTCTGAAAAAAAAATTTCTGCGATTTACACGAAACCACTTTTCTTCAACTTGAATTGGGCTAAAAATCCATCACTGAAAATAACAATTCTCTGAGTAGTGTGGAAATATTGATCCTTACCCTGCCTGGGTTGTCCACTGAGCATTTCCGCGAGCTCTACCTGAAGTTCTCTGTGCATGGAATTTTGACATGTTCCCCAAACCAAAAGGAATGAGTGGGAAACAATCAAGACAACAGATAGAAGCACTTGCATTTGAATGAGTTTCAAGCATGCTTGGGTACTCGTGTGATCTGAGTGACTCAGTTGTGGAATACAACTGTCGCGTGGTGCATAGCGACCTCAAGGCACCCCGGAGTTTCTGAAAAAAAATTTTCTGCAAATTTCACGAAACCACTTTTCATCAACTTGAATTGGGCTAAAAATCCATCACTGAAAATAAATATTCTCTGAGTAGTGTGGAAATGCTGATCCTTACCCTACCTGGGGTGTCCACTGAGCATTTCCGCGAACTCTACTTGAAGTTCTCTGGGCATGGGATTTTGACATGTTACCCAAACCAAAAGGAATGAGTGGGAAACAATCAAGACAACAGATAGAAGCACTTGCATTTGAATGAGTTTCAAGCATGCTTGGGTACTCGTGTGATCTGAGTGACTCAGTTTTCGAATACAACTGTCGCGTGGTGCATGGCGACCTCCAGGCACCCCGGAGTTTCTGAAAAAAAATTTTCTGCGATTTTCACGAAACCACTTTTCTTCAACTTGAATTGGGCTAAAAATCCACCACTGAAAATAAAAATTCTCTGAGTAGTGTGGAAATACTGATCCTTACCCTGCCTGGGGTGTCCACTGAGCATTTCCGCGAACTCTACTTGAAGTTCTCTGGGCATGGGATTTTGACATGTTACCCAAACCAAAAGGAATGAGTGGGAAACAATCAAGACAACAGATAGAAGCACTTGCATTTGAATGAGTTTCAAGCATGCTTGGGTACTCGTGTGATCTGAGTGATTCAGTTTTGGAATAGAATTGTCGCGTGGTGCACCGCGACCTCCAGGCACCCCGGAGTTTCTGAAAAAAAATTTTCTGCGATTTTCACGAAACCACTTTTCTTCAACTTGAATTGGGCTAAAAATCCATCACTGAAAATAAAAATTCTCTGAGTAGTGTGGAAATACTGATCCTTACCCTGCCTGGGTTGTCCACTTAGCATTTCCACGAGCTCTACCTGAAGTTCTCTGGGCATGGGATTTTGAAATGTTCCCCAAACCAAAAGGAATGAGTGGGAAACAATGAAGACAACAGATAGAAGCACTTGCATTTGAATGAGTTTCAAGCATGCTTGGGTACTCGTGTGATCTGAGTGACTCAGTTTTGGAATACAACTGTCGCGTGGTGCACCGCGACCTCCAGGCACCCCGGAGTTTCTGAAAAAAAATTTTCTGCGATTTTCACGAAACCAATTTTCTTCAACTTGAATTGGGCTAAAAATCCATCCCTGAAAATAAAAATTCTCTGAGTAGTGTGGAAATACTGATCCTTACCCTGCCTAGGTTTCCACTGAGCATTTCCGTGAGCTCTACCTGAAGTTCTCTGTGCATGGGATATTGACATGTTCCCCAAACCAAAAGGAATGAGTGGGAAACAATCAAGACAACAGATAGAAGCACTTGCATTTGAATGAGTTTCAAGCATGCTTGGGTACTCGTGTGATCTGAGTGACTCAGTTTTGGAATACAACTGTCGCGTGGTGCACCGCGACCTCCAAGCACCACGGAGTTTCTGAAAAAAAATTTTCTGCGATTTACACGAAACCACTTTTCTTCAACTTCAATTGGGCTAAAAATCCATCACTGAAAATAACAATTCTCTGAGTAGTGTGGAAATACTGATCCTTACCCTGCCTGGGTTGTCCACTGAGCATTTCCGCGAGCTCTACCTGAAGTTCTCTGGGCATTGGATTTTGACATATTCCCTAAACCAAAAGGAATGAGTGGGAAACAATCAAGACAACAGATAGAAGCACTTGCATTTGAATGAGTTTCAAGCATGCTTGGGTACTCGTGTGATCTGAGTGACTCAGTTTTGGAATACAACTGTCGCGTGGTGCACCGTGACCTCCAGGCACCCCGGAGTTTCTGAAAAAAAATTTTCTGCGATTTTCACGAATCCACTATTCTTCAACTTGAATTGGGCAAAAAAATCCATCACTGAAAATAAAAATTCTCTGAGTAGTGTGAAAATACTGATCCTTACCCTACCTGGGGTGTCCACTGAGCATTTCCGCGAACTCTACTTGAAGTTCTCTGGGCATGGGATTTTGACATGTTACCCAAACCAAAAGGAATGAGTGGGAAACAATCAAGACAACAGAGAGAAGCACTTGCATTTGAATGAGTTTCAAGCATGCTTGGGTACTCGTGTGATCTGAGTGACTCAGTTTTCGAATACAACTGTCGCGTGGTGCATCGCGACCTCAAGGCACCCCTTGAGTTTCTGAAAAAAAAATTTCTGCAATTTTCACGAAACCACTTTTCATCAACTTGAATTGGGCTAAAAATCCATCACTGAAAATAACAATTCTCTGAGTAGTGTGGAAATACTGATCCTTACCCTGCCTGGGTTGTCCACTGAGCATTTCCGCGAGCTCTACCTGAAGTTCTCTGTGCATGGAATTTTGACATGTTCCCCAAACCAAAATGAATGAGTGGGAAACAATCAAGACAACAGATAGAAGCACTTGCATTTGAATGAGTTTCAAGCATGCTTGGGTACTCGTGTGATCTGAGTGACTCAGTTTTGGAATACAACTGTCGCGTGGAGCACTGCGACCTCCAAGCACCCCGGAGTTTCTGAAAAAAAAATTTCTGCGATTTACACGAAACCACTTTTCTTCAACTTGAATTGGGCTAAAAATCCATCACTGAAAATAACAATTCTCTGAGTAGTGTGGAAATACTGATCCTTACCCTGCCTGGGTTGTCCACTGAGCATTTCCGCGAGCTCTACCTGAAGTTCTCTGTGCATGGAATTTTGACATGTTCCCCAAACCAAAAGGAATGAGTGGGAAACAATTAAGACAACAGATAGAAGCACTTGCATTTGAATGAGTTTCAAGCATGCTTGGGTACTCGTGTGATCTGAGTGACTCAGTTGTGGAATACAACTGTCGCGTGGTGCATAGCGACCTCAAGGCACCCCGGAGTTTCTGAAAAAAAATTTTCTGCAAATTTCACGAAACCACTTTTCATCAACTTGAATTGGGCTAAAAATCCATCACTGAAAATAAATATTCTCTGAGTAGTGTGGAAATGCTGATCCTTACCCTACCTGGGGTGTCCACTGAGCATTTCCGCGAACTCTACTTGAAGTTCTCTGGGCATGGGATTTTGACATGTTACCCAAACCAAAAGGAATGAGTGGGAAACAATCAAGACAACAGATAGAAGCACTTGCATTTGAATGAGTTTCAAGCATGCTTGGGTACTCGTGTGATCTGAGTGACTCAGTTTTCGAATACAACTGTCGCGTGGTGCATGGCGACCTCCAGGCACCCCGGAGTTTCTGAAAAAAAATTTTCTGCGATTTTCACGAAACCACTTTTCTTCAACTTGAATTGGGCTAAAAATCCACCACTGAAAATAAAAATTCTCTGAGTAGTGTGGAAATACTGATCCTTACCCTGCCTGGGGTGTCCACTGAGCATTTCCGCGAACTCTACTTGAAGTTCTCTGGGCATGGGATTTTGACATGTTACCCAAACCAAAAGGAATGAGTGGGAAACAATCAAGACAACAGATAGAAGCACTTGCATTTGAATGAGTTTCAAGCATGCTTGGGTACTCGTGTGATCTGAGTGACTCAGTTTTGGAATACAACTGTGGCGTGGTGCACCGCGACCTCCAGGCACCCCGGAGTTTCTGAAAAAAAATTTTCTGCGATTTTCACGAAACCACTTTTCTTCAACTTGAATTGGGCTAAAAATCCATCACTGAAAATAAAAATTCTCTGAGTAGTGTGGAAATACTGATCCTTACCCTACCTGGGGTGTCCACTGAGCATTTCCGCGAGCGCTACCTGAAGTTCTCTGGGCACGGGATTTTGACATGTTACCCAAACCAAAAGGAATGAGTGGGAAACAATCAAGACAACAGATAGAAGCACTTGCATTTGAATTAGTTTCAAGCATGCTTGGGTACTCGTGTGATCTGAGTGATTCAGTTTTGGAATAGAATTGTCGCGTGGTGCACCGCGACCTCCAGGCACCCCGGAGTTTCTGAAAAAAAATTTTCTGCGATTTTCACGAAACCACTTTTCTTCAACTTGAATTGGGCTAAAAATCCATCACTGAAAATAAAAATTCTCTGAGTAGTGTGGAAATACTGATCCTTACCCTGCCTGGGTTGTCCACTTAGCATTTCCACGAGCTCTACCTGAAGTTCTCTGGGCATGGGATTTTGAAATGTTCCCCAAACCAAAAGGAATGAGTGGGAAACAATTAAGACAACAGATAGAAGCACTTGCATTTGAATGAGTTTCAAGCATGCTTGGGTACTCGTGTGATCTGAGTGACTCAGTTTTGGAATACAACTGTCGCGTGGTGCACCGCGACCTCCAGGCACCCCGGAGTTTCTGAAAAAAAATTTTCTGCGATTTTCACGAAACCAATTTTCTTCAACTTAAATTGGGCTAAAAATCCATCCCTGAAAATAAAAATTCTCTGAGTAGTGTGGAAATACTGATCCTTACCCTGCCTGGGTTGTCCACTGAGCATTTCCGCGAGCTCTACCTGAAGTTCTCTGGGCATTGGATTTTGACATATTCCCTAAACCAAAAGGAATGAGTGGGAAACAATCAAGACAACAGATAGAAGCACTTGCATTTTAATGAGTTTCAAGCATGCTTGGGTACTCGTGTGATCTGAGTGACTCAGTTTTCGAATACAACTGTCGCGTGGTGCATCGCGACCTCAAGGCACCCCTTGAGTTTCTGAAAAAAAAATTTCTGCAATTTTCACGAAACCACTTTTCATCAACTTGAATTGGGCTAAAAATCCATACCTGAAAATAAATATTCTCTGAGTAGTGTGGAAATGCTGATCCTTACCCTACCTGGGGTGTCCACTGAGCATTTCCGCGAACTCTACTTGAAGTTCTCTGGGCATGGGATTTTGACATGTTACCCAAACCAAAAGGAATGAGTGGGAAACAATCAAGACAACAGATAGAAGCACTTGCATTTGAATGAGTTTCAAGCATGCTTGGGTACTCGTGTGATCTGAGTGACTCAGTTTTGGAATACAACTGTCGCGTGGTGCACCGCGACCTCCAGGCACCCCGGAGTTTCTGAAAAAAAATTTTCTGCGATTTTCACGAATCCACTATTCTTCAACTTGAATTGGGCAAAAAAATCCATCACTGAAAATAAAAATTCTCTGAGTAGTGTGAAAATACTGATCCTTACCCTACCTGGGGTGTCCACTGAGCATTTCCGCGAACTCTACTTGAAGTTCTCTGGGCATGGGATTTTGACATGTTACCCAAACCAAAAGGAATGAGTGGGAAACAATCAAGACAACAGAGAGAAGCACTTGCATTTGAATGAGTTTCAAGCATGCTTGGGTACTCGTGTGATCTGAGTGACTCAGTTTTCGAATACAACTGTCGCGTGGTGCATCGCGACCTCAAGGCACCCCTTGAGTTTCTGAAAAAAAAATTTCTGCAATTTTCACGAAACCACTTTTCATCAACTTGAATTGGGCTAAAAATCCATCACTGAAAATAACAATTCTCTGAGTAGTGTGGAAATACTGATCCTTACCCTGCCTGGGTTGTCCACTGAGCATTTCCGCGAGCTCTACCTGAAGTTCTCTGTGCATGGAATTTTGACATGTTCCCCAAACCAAAATGAATGAGTGGGAAACAATCAAGACAACAGATAGAAGCACTTGCATTTGAATGAGTTTCAAGCATGCTTGGGTACTCGTGTGATCTGAGTGACTCAGTTTTGGAATACAACTGTCGCGTGGAGCACTGCGACCTCCAAGCACCCCGGAGTTTCTGAAAAAAAAATTTCTGCGATTTACACGAAACCACTTTTCTTCAACTTGAATTGGGCTAAAAATCCATCACTGAAAATAACAATTCTCTGAGTAGTGTGGAAATACTGATCCTTACCCTGCCTGGGTTGTCCACTGAGCATTTCCGCGAGCTCTACCTGAAGTTCTCTGTGCATGGAATTTTGACATGTTCCCCAAACCAAAAGGAATGAGTGGGAAACAATCAAGACAACAGATAGAAGCACTTGCATTTGAATGAGTTTCAAGCATGCTTGGGTACTCGTGTGATCTGAGTGACTCAGTTGTGGAATACAACTGTCGCGTGGTGCATAGCGACCTCAAGGCACCCCGGAGTTTCTGAAAAAAAATTTTCTGCAAATTTCACGAAACCACTTTTCATCAACTTGAATTGGGCTAAAAATCCATCACTGAAAATAAATATTCTCTGAGTAGTGTGGAAATGCTGATCCTTACCCTACCTGGGGTGTCCACTGAGCATTTCCGCGAACTCTACTTGAAGTTCTCTGGGCATGGGATTTTGACATGTTACCCAAACCAAAAGGAATGAGTGGAAAACAATCAAGACAACAGATAGAAGCACTTGCATTTGAATGAGTTTCAAGCATGCTTGGGTACTCGTGTGATCTGAGTGACTCAGTTTTCGAATACAACTGTCGCGTGGTGCATGGCGACCTCCAGGCACCCCGGAGTTTCTGAAAAAAAATTTTCTGCGATTTTCACGAAACCACTTTTCTTCAACTTGAATTGGGCTAAAAATCCACCACTGAAAATAAAAATTCTCTGAGTAGTGTGGAAATACTGATCCTTACCCTGCCTGGGGTGTCCACTGAGCATTTCCGCGAACTCTACTTGAAGTTCTCTGGGCATGGGATTTTGACATGTTACCCAAACCAAAAGGAATGAGTGGGAAACAATCAAGACAACAGATAGAAGCACTTGCATTTGAATGAGTTTCAAGCATGCTTGGGTACTCGTGTGATCTGAGTGACTCAGTTTTGGAATACAACTGTGGCGTGGTGCACCGCGACCTCCAGGCACCCCGGAGTTTCTGAAAAAAAATTTTCTGCGATTTTCACGAAACCACTTTTCTTCAACTTGAATTGGGCTAAAAATCCATCACTGAAAATAAAAATTCTCTGAGTAGTGTGGAAATACTGATCCTTACCCTACCTGGGGTGTCCACTGAGCATTTCCGCGAGCGCTACCTGAAGTTCTCTGGGCACGGGATTTTGACATGTTACCCAAACCAAAAGGAATGAGTGGGAAACAATCAAGACAACAGATAGAAGCACTTGCATTTGAATGAGTTTCAAGCATGCTTGGGTACTCGTGTGATCTGAGTGATTCAGTTTTGGAATAGAATTGTCGCGTGGTGCACCGCGACCTCCAGGCACCCCGGAGTTTCTGAAAAAAAATTTTCTGCGATTTTCACGAAACCACTTTTCTTCAACTTGAATTGGGCTAAAAATCCATCACTGAAAATAAAAATTCTCTGAGTAGTGTGGAAATACTGATCCTTACCCTGCCTGGGTTGTCCACTTAGCATTTCCACGAGCTCTACCTGAAGTTCTCTGGGCATGGGATTTTGAAATGTTCCCCAAACCAAAAGGAATGAGTGGGAAACAATTAAGACAACAGATAGAAGCACTTGCATTTGAATGAGTTTCAAGCATGCTTGGGTACTCGTGTGATCTGAGTGACTCAGTTTTGGAATACAACTGTCGCGTGGTGCACCGCGACCTCCAGGCACCCCGGAGTTTCTGAAAAAAAATTTTCTGCGATTTTCACGAAACCAATTTTCTTCAACTTAAATTGGGCTAAAAATCCATCCCTGAAAATAAAAATTCTCTGAGTAGTGTGGAAATACTGATCCTTACCCTGCCTGGGTTGTCCACTGAGCATTTCCGCGAGCTCTACCTGAAGTTCTCTGGGAATTGGATTTTGACATATTCCCTAAACCAAAAGGAATGAGTGGGAAACAATCAAGACAACAGATAGAAGCACTTGCATTTTAATGAGTTTCAAGCATGCTTGGGTACTCGTGTGATCTGAGTGACTCAGTTTTGGAATACAACTGTCGCGTGGTGCACCGCGACCTCCAGGCACCCCGGAGTTTCTGAAAAAAAATTTTCTGCGATTTTCACGAATCCACTATTCTTCAACTTGAATTGGGCAAAAAAATCCATCACTGAAAATAAAAATTCTCTGAGTAGTGTGAAAATACTGATCCTTACCCTACCTGGGGTGTCCACTGAGCATTTCCGCGAACTCTACTTGAAGTTCTCTGGGCATGGGATTTTGACATGTTACCCAAACCAAAAGGAATGAGTGGGAAACAATCAAGACAACAGAGAGAAGCACTTGCATTTGAATGAGTTTCAAGCATGCTTGGGTACTCGTGTGATCTGAGTGACTCAGTTTTCGAATACAACTGTCGCGTGGTGCATCGCGACCTCCAGGCACCCCGGAGTTTCTGAAAAAAAATTTTCTGCGATTTTCACGAATCCACTATTCTTCAACTTGAATTGGGCAAAAAAATCCATCACTGAAAATAAAAATTCTCTGAGTAGTGTGAAAATACTGATCCTTACCCTACCTGGGGTGTCCACTGAGCATTTCCGCGAACTCTACTTGAAGTTCTCTGGGCATGGGATTTTGACATGTTACCCAAACCAAAAGGAATGAGTGGGAAACAATCAAGACAACAGAGAGAAGCAGTTGCATTTGAATGAGTTTCAAGCATGCTTGGGTACTCGTGTGATCTGAGTGACTCAGTTTTCGAATACAACTGTCGCGTGGTGCATCGCGACCTCAAGGCACCCCTTGAGTTTCTGAAAAAAAAATTTCTGCAATTTTCACGAAACCACTTTTCATCAACTTGAATTGGGCTAAAAATCCATCACTGAAAATAACAATTCTCTGAGTAGTGTGGAAATACTGATCCTTACCCTGCCTGGGTTGTCCACTGAGCATTTCCGCGAGCTCTACCTGAAGTTCTCTGTGCATGGAATTTTGACATGTTCCCCAAACCAAAATGAATGAGTGGGAAACAATCAAGACAACAGATAGAAGCACTTGCATTTGAATGAGTTTCAAGCATGCTTGGGTACTCGTGTGATCTGAGTGACTCAGTTTTGGAATACAACTGTCGCGTGGAGCACTGCGACCTCCAAGCACCCCGGAGTTTCTGAAAAAAAAATTTCTGCGATTTACACGAAACCACTTTTCTTCAACTTGAATTGGGCTAAAAATCCATCACTGAAAATAACAATTCTCTGAGTAGTGTGGAAATACTGATCCTTACCCTGCCTGGGTTGTCCACTGAGCATTTCCGCGAGCTCTACCTGAAGTTCTCTGTGCATGGAATTTTGACATGTTCCCCAAACCAAAAGGAATGAGTGGGAAACAATCAAGACAACAGATAGAAGCACTTGCATTTGAATGAGTTTCAAGCATGCTTGGGTACTCGTGTGATCTGAGTGACTCAGTTGTGGAATACAACTGTCGCGTGGTGCATAGCGACCTCAAGGCACCCCGGAGTTTCTGAAAAAAAATTTTCTGCAAATTTCACGAAACCACTTTTCATCAACTTGAATTGGGCTAAAAATCCATCACTGAAAATAAATATTCTCTGAGTAGTGTGGAAATGCTGATCCTTACCCTACCTGGGGTGTCCACTGAGCATTTCCGCGAACTCTACTTGAAGTTCTCTGGGCATGGGATTTTGACATGTTACCCAAACCAAAAGGAATGAGTGGGAAACAATCAAGACAACAGATAGAAGCACTTGCATTTGAATGAGTTTCAAGCATGCTTGGGTACTCGTGTGATCTGAGTGACTCAGTTTTCGAATACAACTGTCGCGTGGTGCATGGCGACCTCCAGGCACCCCGGAGTTTCTGAAAAAAAATTTTCTGCGATTTTCACGAAACCACTTTTCTTCAACTTGAATTGGGCTAAAAATCCACCACTGAAAATAAAAATTCTCTGAGTAGTGTGGAAATACTGATCCTTACCCTGCCTGGGGTGTCCACTGAGCATTTCCGCGAACTCTACTTGAAGTTCTCTGGGCATGGGATTTTGACATGTTACCCAAACCAAAAGGAATGAGTGGGAAACAATCAAGACAACAGATAGAAGCACTTGCATTTGAATGAGTTTCAAGCATGCTTGGGTACTCGTGTGATCTGAGTGACTCAGTTTTGGAATACAACTGTGGCGTGGTGCACCGCGACCTCCAGGCACCCCGGAGTTTCTGAAAAAAAATTTTCTGCGATTTTCACGAAACCACTTTTCTTCAACTTGAATTGGGCTAAAAATCCATCACTGAAAATAAAAATTCTCTGAGTAGTGTGGAAATACTGATCCTTACCCTACCTGGGGTGTCCACTGAGCATTTCCGCGAGCACTACCTGAAGTTCTCTGGGCATGGGATTTTGACATGTTACCCAAACCAAAAGGAATGAGTGGGAAACAATCAAGACAACAGATAGAAGCACTTGCATTTGAATGAGTTTCAAGCATGCTTGGGTACTCGTGTGATCTGAGTGATTCAGTTTTGGAATAGAATTGTCGCGTGGTGCACCGCGACCTCCAGGCACCCCGGAGTTTCTGAAAAAAAATTTTCTGCGATTTTCACGAAACCACTTTTCTTCAACTTGAATTGGGCTAAAAATCCATCACTGAAAATAAAAATTCTCTGAGTAGTGTGGAAATACTGATCCTTACCCTGCCTGGGTTGTCCACTTAGCATTTCCACGAGCTCTACCTGAAGTTCTCTGGGCATGGGATTTTGAAATGTTCCCCAAACCAAAAGGAATGAGTGGGAAACAATGAAGACAACAGATAGAAGCACTTGCATTTGAATGAGTTTCAAGCATGCTTGGGTACTCGTGTGATCTGAGTGACTCAGTTTTGGAATACAACTGTCGCGTGGTGCACCGCGACCTCCAGGCACCCCGGAGTTTCTGAAAAAAAATTTTCTGCGATTGTCACGAAACCAATTTTCTTCAACTTGAATTGGGCTAAAAATCCATCCCTGAAAATAAAAATTCTCTGAGTAGTGTGGAAATACTGATCCTTACCCTGCCTAGGTTTCCACTGAGCATTTCCGTGAGCTCTACCTGAAGTTCTCTGTGCATGGGATATTGACATGTTCCCCAAACCAAAAGGAATGAGTGGGAAACAATCAAGACAACAGATAGAAGCACTTGCATTTGAATGAGTTTCAAGCATGCTTGGGTACTCGTGTGATCTGAGTGACTCAGTTTTGGAATACAACTGTCGCGTGGTGCACCGCGACCTCCAAGCACCACGGAGTTTCTGAAAAAAAATTTTCTGCGATTTACACGAAACCACTTTTCTTCAACTTCAATTGGGCTAAAAATCCATCACTGAAAATAACAATTCTCTGAGTAGTGTGGAAATACTGATCCTTACCCTGCCTGGGTTGTCCACTGAGCATTTCCGCGAGCTCTACCTGAAGTTCTCTGGGCATTGGATTTTGACATATTCCCTAAACCAAAAGGAATGAGTGGGAAACAATCAAGACAACAGATAGAAGCACTTGCATTTGAATGAGTTTCAAGCATGCTTGGGTACTCGTGTGATCTGAGTGACTCAGTTTTGGAATACAACTGTCGCGTGGTGCACCGCGACCTCCAGGCACCCCGGAGTTTCTGAAAAAAAATGTTCTGCGATTTTCACGAATCCACTATTCTTCAACTTGAATTGGGCAAAAAAATCCATCACTGAAAATAAAAATTCTCTGAGTAGTGTGAAAATACTGATCCTTACCCTACCTGGGGTGTCCACTGAGCATTTCCGCGAACTCTACTTGAAGTTCTCTGGGCATGGGATTTTGACATGTTACCCAAACCAAAAGGAATGAGTGGGAAACAATCAAGACAACAGAGAGAAGCACTTGCATTTGAATGAGTTTCAAGCATGCTTGGGTACTCGTGTGATCTGAGTGACTCAGTTTTCGAATACAACTGTCGCGTGGTGCACCGCGACCTCCAGGCACCCCGGAGTTTCTGAAAAAAAATTTTCTGCAATTTTCACGAAACCACTTTTCATCAACTTGAATTGGGCTAAAAATCCATACCTGAAAATAAATATTCTCTGAGTAGTGTGTAAATGCTGATCCTTACCCTACCTGGGGTGTCCACTGAGCATTTCCGCGAACTCTACTTGAAGTTCTCTGGGCATGGGATTTTGACATGTTACCCAAACCAAAAGGAATGAGTGGGAAACAATCAAGACAACAGATAGAAGCACTTGCATTTGAATGAGTTTCAAGCATGCTTGGGTACTCGTGTGATCTGAGTGACTCAGTTTTGGAATACAACTGTCGCGTGGTGCACCGCGACCTCCAGGCACCCCGGAGTTTCTGAAAAAAAATTTTCTGCGATTTTCACGAAACCACTTTTCTTCAACTTGAATTGGGCTAAAAATCCACCACTGAAAATAAAAATTCTCTGAGTATTGTGGAAATACTGATCCTTACCCTGCCTGGGTTGTCCACTGAGCATTTCCGCGAGCTCTACCTGAAGTTCTCTGGGCATTGGATTTTGACATATTCCCTAAACCGAAAGGAATGAGTGGGAAACAATCAAGACAACAGATAGAAGCACTTGCATTTGAATGAGTTTCAAGCATGCTTGGGTACTCGTGTGATATGAGTGACTCAGTTTTGGAATGCAACTGTCGCGTGGTGCACCGCGACCTCCAGGCACCCCGGAGTTTCTGAAAAAAAAATTTCTGCGATTTTCACGAAACCACTTTTCTTCAACTTGAATTGGGCTAAAAATCCATCACTGAAAATAAAAATTCTCTAAGTAGTGTGGAAATACTAATCCTTACCCTGCCTGGATTGTCCACTTAGCATTTCCACGAGTTCTACCTGAAGTTCTCTGGGCATGGGATTTTGAAATGTTCCCCAAACCAAAAGGAATGAGTGGGAAACAATCAAGACAACAGATAGAAGCACTTGCATTTGAATGAGTTTCAAGCATGCTTGGGTACTCGTGTGATCTGAGTGACTCAGTTTTGGAATACAACTGTCGCGTGGTGCACCGCGACCTCCAGGCACCCCGGAGTTTCTGAAAAAAAATTTTCTGCGATTTTCACGAAACCACTTTTCTTCAACTTGAATTGGGCTAAAAATCCATCCCTGAAAATAAAAATTCTCTGAGTAGTGTGGAAATACTGATCCTTACCCTGCCTAGGTTTCCACTGAGCATTTCCGTGAGCTCTACCTGAAGTTCTCTGTGCATGGGATATTGACATGTTCCCCAAACCAAAAGGAATGAGTGGGAAACAATCAAGACAACAGATAGAAGCACTTGCATTTGAATGAGTTTCAAGCATGCTTGGGTACTCGTGTGATCTGAGTGACTCAGTTTTGGAATACAACTGTCGCGTGGTGCACCGCGACCTCCAGGCACCCCGGAGTTTCTGAAAAAAAATTTTCTGCGATTTTCACGAAACCACTATTCTTCAACTTGAATTGGGCAAAAAATCCATCACTGAAAATAAAAATTCTCTGAGTAGTGTGGAAATACTGATCCTTACCCTGCCTGGGTGTCCACTGAGCATTTCCGCGAGCTCTACCTGAAGTTCTCTGGGCATGGGATTTTGACATGTTACCCAAACCAAAAGGAATGAGTGGGAAACAATCAAGACAACAGATAGAAGCACTTGCATTTGAATGAGTTTCAAGCATGCTTGGGTACTCGTGTGATCTGAGTGACTCAGTTGTGGAATACAACTGTCGCGTGGTGCATCGCGACCTCAAGGCACCCTGGAGTTTCTGAAAAAAAATGTTCTGCAATTTTCACGAAACCACTTTTCAACAACTTGAATTGGGCTAAAAATCCATCCCTGAAAATAAATATTCTCTGAGTAGTGTGGAAATGCTGATCCTTACCCTACCTGGGGTGTCCTCTGAGCATTTCCGCGAACTCTCCTTGAAATTCTCTGGGCATGGGATTTTGACATGTTACCCAAACCAAAAGGAATGAGAGTGAAACAATCAAGACAACAGATAGAAGCACTTGCATTTGAATGAGTTTCAAGCATGCTTGGGTACTCGTGTGATCTGAGTGACTCAGTTTTGGAATACAACTGTCGCGTGGTGCACCGCGAACTCCAGGCACCCCGGAGTTTCTGAAAAAAAATTTTCTGCGATTTTCACGAAACCACTTTTCTTCAACTTGAATTGGTCTAAAAATCCATCACTTAAAATAACAATTCTCAGAGTAGTGTGGAAATACTGATCCTTACCCTGCCTGGGTTGTCCACTGAGCATTTCCGCGAGCTCTACCTGAAGTTCTCTGGGCATGGGATTTTCACATGTTCCCCAAACCAAAAGGAATAAGTGGGAAAAAATCAAGACAACAGATAGAAGCACTTGCATTTGAATGAGTTTCAAGCATGCTTGGGTACTCGTGTGATCTGAGTGACTCAGTTTTGGAATACAACTGTCGCGTGGTGCACCGCGACCTCCAGGCACCCCGGAGTTTCTGAAAAAAAATTTTCTGCGATTTTCAAGAAACCACTTTTCTTCAACTTGAATTGGGCTAAAAATCCATCCCTGAAAATAAAAATTCTCTGAGTATTGTGTAAATGCTGATCCTTACCCTGCCTGGGTTGTCCACTGAGCATTTCCCCGAACTCTACCTGAAGTTCTCTGGGCATGGGATTTTGACATGTTCCCCAAACCAAAAGGAATGAGTGGGAAACAATCAAGAAAAGAGATAGAGGCACTTGCATTTGAATGAGTTTCAAGCATGCTTGGTTACTCATGTGATCTGAGTGACTCAGTTTTGGAATACAACTGTCGCGTGGTGCACCGCGACCTCCAGGCACCCCGGAGTTTCTGAAAAAAATTTTCTGCGATTTTCACGAAACCACTTTTCTTCAACATGAATTGGGCTAAAAATCCATCCCTGAAAATAAAAATTCTCTGAGTAGTGTGTAAATGCTGATCCTTACCCTGCCTGGGTTGTCCACTGAGCATTTCCCCGAACTCTACCTGAAGTTCTCTGGGCATGGGATTTTGACATGTTCCCCAAACCAAAAGGAATGAGTGGGAAACAATCAAGACAACAGATAGAAGCACTTGCATTTGAATGAGTTTCAAGCATGCTTGGGTACTCGTGTGATCTGAGTGATTCAGTTTTGGAATAGAACTGTCGCGTGGTGCACCGCGACCTCCAGGCACCCCGGAGTTTCTGATAAAAAATTTTCTGCGATTTTCACAAAACCACTTTTCTTCAACTTGAATTGGGCTAAAAATCCATCACTGAAAATAAAAATTCTCTGAGTAGTGTGGAAATACTGATTATTACCCTGCCTGGGTTGTCCACTTAGCATTTCCACGAGCTCTACCTGAAGTTCTCTGGGCATGGGATTTTGACATGTTCCCCAAACCAAAAGGAATGAGTGGGAAACAATCAAGACAACAGATAGAAGCACTTGCATTTGAATGAGTTTCAAGCATGCTTGGGTACTCGTGTGATCTGAGTGACTCAGTTTTGGAATAGAACTGTCGCGTGGTGCACCGCGACCTCCAGGCACCCCGGAGTTTCTGAAAAAAAATTTTCTGCGATTTTCACGAAACCACTTTTCATCAACTTGAATTGGGCTAAAAATCCATCACTGAAAATAAATATTCTCTGAGTACTGTGGAAATGCTGATCCTTACCCTACCTGGGGTGTCCACTGAGCATTTCCGCGAACTCTACTTGAAGTTCTCTGGGCATGGGATTTTGACATGTTACCCAAACCAAAAGGAATGAGTGGGAAACAATCAAGACAACATATAGAAGCACTTGCATTTGAATGAGTTTCAAGCATGCTTGGGTACTCGTGTGATCTGAGTGACTCAGTTTTCGAAAACAACTGTCGCGTGGTGCATGGCGACCTCCAGGCACCCCGGAGTTTCTGAAAAAAAATTTTCTGCTATTTTCACGAAACCACTTTTCTTCAACTTGAATTGGGCTAAAAATCCACCACTGAAAATAAAAATTCTCTGAGTAGTGTGGAAATACTGATCCTTACCCTGCCTGGGTTGTCCACTGAGCATTTCCGCGATCTCTACCTGAAGTTCTCTGGGCATTGGATTTTGACATATTCCCTAAACCAAAAGGAATGAGTGGTAAACAATCAAGACAACAGATAGAAGCACTTGCATTTGAATGAGTTTCAAGCATGCTTGGGTACTCGTGTGATATGAGTGACTCAGTTTTGGAATGCAACTGTCGCGTGGTGCACCGCGACCTCCAGGCACCCCGGAGTTTCTGAAAAAAAATTTTCTGCGATTTTCACAAAACCACTTTTCTTCAACTTGGATTGGTCTAAAAATCCATCACTGAAAATAAAAATTTTCTGAGTAGTGTGGAAATACTGATCCTTACCCTGCCTGGGTTGTCCACTGAGCATTTCCGCGAGCTCTACCTGAAGTTCTCTGGGCATGGGATTTTGACATGTTCCCCAAACCAAAAGGAATGAGTGGGAAACAATCAAGACAACAGATTGAAGCACTTGCATTTGAATGAGTTTCAAGCATGCTTGGGTACTCGTGTGATCTGAGTGACTCAGTTTTGGAATACAACTGTCGCGTGGTGCACCGCGACCTCCAGGCACCCCGGAGTTTCTGAAAAAAAATTTTCTGCAATTTTCACGAAACCACTTTTCTTCAACTTGAATTGGGCTAAAAATCCATCCCTGAAAATAAAAATTCTCTGAGTAGTGTGTAAATGCTGATCCTTACCCTGCCTGGGTTGTCCACTGAGCATTTCCCCGAACTCTACCTGAAGTTCTCTGGGCATGGGATTTTGACATGTTCCCCAAACCAAAAGGAATGAGTGGGAAACAATCAAGACAACAGATAGAAGCACTTGCATTTGAATGAGTTTCAAGCATGCTTGGGTACTTGTTTGATCTGAGTGATTCAGTTTTGGAATAGAACTGTAGCGTGGTGCACCGCGACCTCCAGGCACCCCGGAGTTTCTGAAAAAAAATTTTCTGCGATTTTCACGAAACCACTTTTCTTCAACTTGAATTGGGCTAAAAATCCATCACTGAAAATAAAAATTCTCTGAGTAGTGTGGAAATACTGATCCTTACCCTGCCTGGGTTGTCCCCTGAGCATTTCCGTGAGCTCTACCTGAAGTTCTCTGGGCATGGGATTTTGACATGTTCCCCAAACCAAAAGGAATGAGTGGGAAACAATCAAGAAAAGAGATAGAGGCACTTGCATTTGAATGAGTTTCAAGCATGCTTGGGTACTCATGTGATCTGAGTGACTCAGTTTTGGAATACAACTGTCGCGTGGTGCACCGCGACCTCCAGGCACCCCGGAGTTTCTGAAAAAAAAATTTCTGCGATTTTCACGAAACCACTTTTCTTCAACATGAATTGGGCTAAAAATCCATCCCTGAAAATAAAAATTCTCTGAGTAGTGTGTAAATGCTGATCCTTACCCTGCCTGGGTTGTCCACTGAGCATTTCCCCGAACTCTACCTGAAGTTCTCTGGGCATGGGATTTTGACATGTTCCCCAAACCAAAAGGAATGAGTGGGAAACAATCAAGACAACAGATAGAAGCACTTGCATTTGAATGAGTTTCAAGCATGCTTGGGTACTCGTGTGATCTGAGTGACTCAGTTTTGGAATAGAACTGTCGCGTGGTGCACCGCGACCTCCAGGCACTCCGGAGTTTCTGAAAAAAAATTTTCTGCGATTTTCACGAAACCACTTTTCTTCAACTTGAATTGGGCTAAAAATCCATCACTGAAAATAAAAATTCTCTGAGTAGTGTGGAAATACTGATCCTTACCCTGCCTGGGTTGTCCACTGAGCATTTCCGCGAGCTCTACCTGAAGTTCTCTGGGCATGGGATTTTGACATGTTCCCCAAACCAAAAGGAATGAGTGGGAAACAATCAAGACAACAGATAGAAGCACTTGCATTTGAATGAGTTTCAAGCATGCTTGGGTACTCGTGTGATCTGAGTGACTCAGTTTTGGAATACAACTGTCGCGTGGAGCACTGCGACCTCCAAGCACCCCGGAGTTTCTGAAAAAAAAATTTCTGCGATTTACACGAAACCACTTTTCTTCAACTTGAATTGGGCTAAAAATCCATCACTGAAAATAACAATTCTCTGAGTAGTGTGGAAATACTGATCCTTACCCTGCCTGGGTTGTCCACTGAGCATTTCCGCGAGCTCTACCTGAAGTTCTCTGTGCATGGAATTTTGACATGTTCCCCAAACCAAAAGGAATGAGTGGGAAACAATCAAGACAACAGATAGAAGCACTTGCATTTGAATGAGTTTCAAGCATGCTTGGGTACTCGTGTGATCTGAGTGACTCAGTTTTCGAATACAACTGTCGCGTGGTGCATGGCGACCTCCAGGCACCCCGGAGTTTCTGAAAAAAAATTTTCTGCGATTTTCACGAAACCACTTTTCTTCAACTTGAATTGGGCTAAAAATCCATCACTGAAAATAACAATTCTCTGAGTAGTGTGGAAATACTGATCCTTACCCTGCCTGCGTTGTCCACTGAGCATTTCCGCGAGCTCTACCTGAAGTTCTCTGGGCATGGAATTTTGACATGTTCCCCAAACCAAAAGGAATGAGTGGGAAACAATCAAGACAACAGATAGAAGCACTTGCATTTGAATGAGTTTCAAGCATGCTTGGGTACTCGTGTGATATGAGTGACTCAGTTTTGGAATGCAACTGTCGCGTGGTGCACCGCGACCTCCAGGCACCCCGGAGTTTCTGAAAAAAAAATTTCTGCGATTTTCACGAAACCACTTTTCTTCAACTTGAATTGGGCTAAAAATCCATCACTGAAAATAAAAATTCTCTGAGTAGTGTGGAAATACTGATCCTTACCCTGCCTGGGTTGTCCACTGAGCATTTCCGCGAACTCTACTTGAAGTTCTCTGGGCATGGGATTTTGACATGTTACCCAAACCAAAAGGAATGAGTGGGAAACAATCAAGACAACAGATAGAAGCACTTGCATTTGAATGAGTTTCAAGCATGCTTGGGTACTCGTGTGATCTGAGTGACTCAGTTTTGGAATACAACTGTCGCGTGGTGCACCGCGACCTCCAGGCACCCCGGAGTTTCTGAAAAAAAATTTTCTGCGATTTTCACGAAACCACTTTTCTTCAACTTGAATTGGGCTAAAAATCCATCACTGAAAATAAAAATTCTCTGAGTAGTGTGGAAATACTGATCCTTACCCTGCCTGGGTTGTCCACTTAGCATTTCCACGAGCTCTACCTGAAGTTCTCTGGGCATGGGATTTTGAAATGTTCCCCAAACCAAAAGGAATGAGTGGGAAACAATGAAGACAACAGATAGAAGCACTTGCATTTGAATGAGTTTCAAGCATGCTTGGGTACTCGTGTGATCTGAGTGACTCAGTTTTGGAATACAACTGTCGCGTGGTGCACCGCGACCTCCAGGCACCCCGGAGTTTCTGAAAAAAAATTTTCTGCGATTTTCACGAATCCACTATTCTTCAACTTGAATTGGGCAAAAAAATCCATCACTGAAAATAAAAATTCTCTGAGTAGTGTGGAAATACTGATCCTTACCCTGCCTGGGTGTCCACTGAGCATTTCCGCGAGCTCTACCTGAAGTTCTCTGTGCATGGAATTTTGACATGTTCCCCAAACCAAAAGGAATGAGTGGGAAACAATCAAGACAACAGATAGAAGCACTTGCATTTGAATGAGTTTCAAGCATGCTTGGGTACTCGTGTGATCTGAGTGACTCAGTTGTGGAATACAACTGTCGCGTGGTGCATAGCGACCTCAAGGCACCCCGGAGTTTCTGAAAAAAAATTTTCTGCAATTTTCACGAAACCACTTTTCATCAACTTGAATTGGGCTAAAAATCCATCACTGAAAATAAATATTCTCTGAGTAGTGTGGAAATGCTGATCCTTACCCTACCTGGGGTGTCCACTGAGCATTTCCGCGAGCTCTACCTGAAGTTCTCTGGGCATGGGATTTGGACATGTTACCCAAACCAAAAGGAATGAGTGGGAAACAATCAAGACAACAGATAGAAGCACTTGCATTTGAATGAGTTTCAAGCATGCTTGGGTACTCGTGTGATATGAGTGACTCAGTTTTGGAATACAACTGTCGCGTGGTGCATAGCGACCTCAAGGCACCCCGGAGTTTCTGAAAAAAAATTTTCTGCAATTTTCACGAAACCACTTTTCTTCAACTTGAATTGGGCTAAAAATCCATCCCTGAAAATAAAAATTCTCTGAGTAGTGTGTAAATGCTGATCCTTACCCTGCCTGGGTTGTCCACTGAGCATTTCTCCGAACTCTACCTGAAGTTCTCTGGGCATGGGATTTTGACATGTTCCCCAAACCAAAAGGAATGAGTGGGAAACAATCAAGAAAAGAGATAGAGGCACTTGCATTTGAATGAGTTTCAAGCATGCTTGGGTACTCATGTGATCTGAGTGACTCAGTTTTGGAATACAACTGTCGCGTGGTGCACCGCGACCTCCAGGCACCCCGGAGTTTCTGAAAAAAAATTTTCTGCGATTTTCAAGAAACCACTGTTCTTCAACTTGAATTGGGCAAAAAATCCATCACTGAAAATAAAAATTCTCTGAGTAGTGTGAAAATACTGATCCTTACCCTGCCTGGGGTGTCCACTGAGCATTTCCGCGAACTCTCCTTGAAGTTCTCTGGGCATGGGATTTTGACATGTTTCCCAAACCAAAAGGAATGAGAGTGAAACAATCAAGACAACAGATAGAAGCACATGCATTTGAATGAGTTTCAAGCATGCTTGGGTACTCGTGTGATCTGAGTGACTCAGTTTTGGAATACAACTGTCGCGTGGTGCACCGCGAACTCCAGGCACCCTGGAGTTTCTGAAAAAAAATTTTCTGCAATTTTCACGAAACCACTTTTCTTCAACTTGAATTGGGCTAAAAATCCATCACTGAAAATAAAAATTCTCTGAGTAGTGTGGAAATACTGATCCTTACCCTGCCTGGGATGTCCACTGAGCATTTCCGCGAGCTCTACCTGAAGTTCTCTGGTTATTGGATTTTGACATGTTCCCTAAACCAAAAGGAATGAGTGGGAAACAATCAAGAAAACAGATAGAAGCACTTGCATTTGAATGAGTTTCAAGCATGCTTGGGTACTCGTGTGATCTGAGTGACTCAGTTTTGGAATACAACTGTCGCGTGGTGCACCACGACCTCCAGGCACCCCGGAGTTTCTGAAAAAAAATTTTCTGCGATTTTCACGAAACCACTTTTCTTCAACTTGAATTGGTCTAAAAATCCATCACTGAAAATAACAATTCTCAGAGTAGTGTGGAAATACTGATCCTTACCCTGCCTGGGTTGTCCACTGAGCATTTCCGCGAGCTCTACCTGAAGTTCTCTGGGCATTGGATTTTGACATATTCCCTAAACCAAAAGGAATGAGTGGGAAACAATCAAGACAAAAGATAGAAGCACTTGCATTTGAATGAGTTTCAAGCATGCTTGGGTACTCGTGTGATCTGAGTGACTCAGTTTTGGAATACAACTGTCGCGTGGAGCACTGCGACCTCCAAGTACCCCGGAGTTTCTGAAAAAAAATTTTCTGCGATTTTCACGAAACCACTTTTCTTCAACTTGAATTGGGCTAAAAATCCATCACTGAAAATAAAAATTCTCTGAGTAGTGTGGAAATACTGATCCTTACCCTACCTGGGGTGTCCACTGAGCATTTCCGCGAGCGCTACCTGAAGTTCTCTGGGCATGGGATTTTGACATGTTACCCAAACCAAAAGAAATGAGTGGGAAACAATCAAGAAAAGAGATAGAGGCACTTGCATTTGAATGAGTTTCAAGCATGCTTGGGTACTCATGTGATCTGAGTGACTCAGTTTTGGAATACAACTGTCGCGTGGTGCACCGCGACCTCCAGGCACCCTGGAGTTTCTGAAAAAAAATTTTCAGCGATTTTCACGAAACCACTTTTCTTCAACATGAATTGGGCTAAAAATCCATCCCTGAAAATAAAAATTCTCTGAGTAGTGTGTAAATGCTGATCCTTACCCTGCCTGGGTTGTCCACTGAGCATTTCCCCGAACTCTACCTGAAGTTCTCTGGGCATGGGATTTTGACATGTTCCCCAAACCAAAAGGAATGAGTGGGAAACAATCAAGACAACAGATAGAAGCACTTGCATTTGAATGAGTTTCAAGCATGCTTGGGTATTCGTGTGATCTGAGTGACTCAGTTTTGGAATACAACTGTCGCGTGGTGCACCGCGACCTCCAGGCACCCCGGAGTTTCTGAAAAAAAATTTTCTGCGATTTTCACGAAACCACTGTTCTTCAACTTGAATTGGGCAAAAAATCCATCACTGAAAATAAAAATTCTCTGAGTAGTGTGAAAATACTGATCCTTACCCTGTCTGGGTGTCCACTGAGCATTTCCGCGAGCTCTACCTGAAGTTCTCTGTGCATGGAATTTTGACATGTTCCCCAAACCAAAAGGAATGAGTGGGAAACAATCAAGACAACAGATAGAAGCACTTGCATTTGAATGAGTTTCAAGCATGCTTGGGTACTCGTGTGATCTGAGTGACTCAGTTGTGGAATACAACTGTCGCGTGGTGCATAGCGACCTCAAGGCACCCCGGAGTTTCTGAAAAAAAATTTTCTGCAATTTTCACGAAACCACTTTTCATCAACTTGAATTGGGCTAAAAATCCATCACTGAAAATAAATATTCTCTGAGTAGTGTGGAAATGCTGATCCTTACCCTACCTGGGGTGTCCACTGAGCATTTCCGCGAGCTCTACCTGAAGTTCTCTGGGCATGGGATTTCTACATGTTACCCAAACCAAAAGGAATGAGTGGGAAACAATCAAGACAACAGATAGAAGCACTTGCATTTGAATGAGTTTCAAGCATGCTTGGGTACTCGTGTGATATGAGTGACTCAGTTTTGGAATGCAACTGTCGCGTGGTGCATCGCGACCTCAAGGCACCCCGGAGTTTCTGAAAAAAAATTTTCTGCAATTTTCACGAAACCACTTTTCAACAATTTGAATTGGGCTAAAAATCCATCACTGAAAATAAATATTCTCTGAGTAGTGTGGAAATGCTGATCCTTACCCTACCTGGGGTGTCCACTGAGCATTTCCGCGAACTCTCCTTGAAGTTCTCTGGGCATGGGATTTTGACATGTTTCCCAAACCAAAAGGAATGAGAGTGAAACAATCAAGACAACAGATAGAAGCACTTGCATTTGAATGAGTTTCAAGCATGCTTGGGTACTCGTGTGATCTGAGTGACTCAGTTTTGGAATACAACTGTCGCGTGGTGCACCGCGAACTCCAGGCACCCTGGAGTTTCTGAAAAAAAATTTTCTGCAATTTTCACGAAACCACTTTTCTTCAACTTGAATTGGGCTAAAAATCCATCACTGAAAATAAAAATTCTCTGAGTAGTGTGGAAATACTGATCCTTACCCTGCCTGGGATGTCCACTGAGCATTTCCGCGAGCTCTACCTGAAGTTCTCTGGTTATTGGATTTTGACATGTTCCCTAAACCAAAAGGAATGAGTGGGAAACAATCAAGAAAACAGATAGAAGCACTTGCATTTGAATGAGTTTCAAGCATGCTTGGGTACTCGTGTGATCTGAGTGACTCAGTTTTGGAATACAACTGTCGCGTGGTGCACCACGACCTCCAGGCACCCCGGAGTTTCTGAAAAAAAATTTTCTGCGATTTTCACGAAACCACTTTTCTTCAACTTGAATTGGTCTAAAAATCCATCACTGAAAATAACAATTCTCAGAGTAGTGTGGAAATACTGATCCTTACCCTGCCTGGGTTGTCCACTGAGCATTTCCGCGAGCTCTACCTGAAGTTCTCTGGGCATTGGATTTTGACATATTCCCTAAACCAAAAGGAATGAGTGGGAAACAATCAAGACAACAGATAGAAGCACTTGCATTTGAATGAGTTTCAAGCATGCTTGGGTACTCGTGTGATCTGAGTGACTCAGTTTTGGAATACAACTGTGGCGTGGTGCACCGCGACCTCCAGGCACCCCGGAGTTTCTGAAAAAAAATTTTCTGCGATTTTCACGAAACCACTTTTCTTCAACTTGAATTGGGCTAAAAATCCATCACTGAAAATAAAAATTCTCTGAGTAGTGTGGAAATACTGATCCTTACCCTACCTGGGGTGTCCACTGAGCATTTCCGCGAGCGCTACCTGAAGTTCTCTGGGCATGGGATTTTGACATGTTACCCAAACCAAAAGAAATGAGTGGGAAACAATCAAGACAACAGATAGAAGCACTTGCATTTGAATGAGTTTCAAGCACGCTTGGGTACTCGTGTGATATGAGTGACTCAGTTTTGGAATGCAACTGTCGCGTGGTGCATCGCGACCTCTAGGCACCCCGGAGTTTCTGAAAAAAAATTTTCTGCGATTTTCACGAAACCACTTTTCTTCAACTTGAATTGGGCTAAAAATCCATCACTGAAAATAAAAATTCTCTGAGTAGTGTGGAAATACTGATCCTTACCCTGCCTGGGTTGTCCACTGAGCATTTCCGCGAGCTCTACCTAAAGATCTCTGGGCATGGTGTTTTGACATGTTCCCCAAACCAAAAGGAATGAGTGGGAAACAATCAAGACAACAGATAGAAGCACTTGCATTTGAATGAGTTTCAAGCATGCTTGGGTACTCGTGTGATCTGAGTGACTCAGTTGTGGAATACAACTGTCGCGTGGTGCATCGCGACCTCAAGGCACCCCGGAGTTTCTGAAAAAAAATTTTCTGCAATTTTCACGAAACCACTTTTCAACAACTTGAATTGGGCTAAAAATCCATCCCTGAAAATAAATATTCTCTGAGTAGTGTGGAAATGCTGATCCTTACCCTACCTGGGGTGTCCACTGAGCATTTCCGCGAACTCTCCTTGAAGTTCTCTGGGCATGGGATTTTGACATGTTATTCAAACCAAAAGGAATGAGTGGGAAAAAATCAAGACAACAGATAGAAGCACTTGCATTTGAATGAGTTTCAAGCATGCTTGGGTACTCGTGTGATCTGAGTGACTCAGTTTTGGAATACAACTGTCGCGTGGTGCACCGCGACCTCCAGGCACCCTGGAGTTTCTGAAAAAAAATTTTCTGCAATTTTCACGAAACCACTTTTCTTCAACTTGAATTTGGCTAAAAATCCATCACTGAAAATAAAAATTCTCTGAGTAGTGTGGAAATACTGATCCTTACCCTGCCTGGGTTGTCCACTGAGCATTTCCGCGAGCTCTACCTGAAGTTCTCTGGGCATGGGATTTTGACATGTTCCCCAAACCAAAAGGAATGAGTGGGAAACAATCAAGACAACAGATAGAAGCACTTGCATTTGAATGAGTTTCAAGCATGCTTGGGTACTCGTGTGATCTGAGTGACTCAGTTTTCGAATACAACTGTCGCGTGGTGCATCGCGACCTCAAGGCACCCCTTGAGTTTCTGAAAAAAAAATTTCTGCAATTTTCACGAAACCACTTTTCATCAACTTGAATTGGGCTAAAAATCCATACCTGAAAATAAATATTCTCTGAGTAGTGTGTAAATGCTGATCCTTACCCTACCTGGGGTGTCCACTGAGCATTTTCGCGAACTCTACTTGAAGTTCTCTGGGCATGGGATTTTGACATGTTACCCAAACCAAAAGGAATGAGTGGGAAACAATCAAGACAACAGATAGAAGCACTTGCATTTGAATGAGTTTCAAGCATGCTTGTTTACTCGTGTGATCTGAGTGACTCAGTTTTGGAATACAACTGTCGCGTGGTGCACCGCGACCTCCAGGCACCCCGGAGTTTCTGAAAAAAAATTTTCTGCAATTTTCACGAAACCACTTTTCTTCAACTTGAATTGGGCTAAAAATCCATCAATGAAAATAAAAATTCTCTGAGTAGTGTGGAAATACTGATCCTTACCCTGCCTGGGTTGTCCACTGAGCATTTCCGCGAGCTCTACCTGAAGTTCTCTGGGCATGGGATTTTGACATGTTCCCCAAACCAAAAGGAATGAGTGGGAAACAATCAAGACAACAGAGAGAAGCACTTGCATTTGAATGAGTTTCAAGCATGCTTGGGTACTCGTGTGATCTGAGTGACTCAGTTTTGGAATACATCTGTCGCGTGGTGCACCGCGACCTCCAGGCACCCCGGAGTTTCTGAAAAAAAATTTTCTGCGATTTTCACGAAACCACTTTTCTTCAACTTGAATTGGGCTAAAAATCCATCCCTGAAAATAAAAATTCTCTGAGTAGTGTGGAAATACTGATCCTTACCCTGCCTAGGTTTCCACTGAGCATTTCCGTGAGCTCTACCTGAAGTTCTCTGTGCATGGGATATTGACATGTTCCCCAAACCAAAAGGAATGAGTGGGAAACAATCAAGACAACAGATAGAAGCACTTGCATTTGAATGAGTTTCAAGCATGCTTGGGTACTCGTGTGATCTGAGTGACTCAGTTTTGGAATACAACTGTCGCGTGGTGCACCGCGACCTCCAGGCACCCCGGAGTTTCTGAAAAAAAATTTTCTGCGATTTTCACGAAACCACTATTCTTCAACTTGAATTGGGCAAAAAATCCATCACTGAAAATAAAAATTCTCTGAGTAGTGTGGAAATACTGATCCTTACCCTGCCTGGGTGTCCACTGAGCATTTCCGCGAGCTCTACCTGAAGTTCTCTGGGCATGGGATTTTGACATGTTACCCAAACCAAAAGGAATGAGTGGGAAACAATCAAGACAACAGATAGAAGCACTTGCATTTGAATGAGTTTCAAGCATGCTTGGGTACTCGTGTGATCTGAGTGACTCAGTTGTGGAATACAACTGTCGCGTGGTGCATCGCGACCTCAAGGCACCCTGGAGTTTCTGAAAAAAAATTTTCTGCAATTTTCACGAAACCACTTTTCAACAACTTGAATTGGGCTAAAAATCCATCCCTGAAAATAAATATTCTCTGAGTAGTGTGGAAATGCTGATCCTTACCCTACCTGGGGTGTCCTCTGAGCATTTCCGCGAACTCTCCTTGAAATTCTCTGGGCATGGGATTTTGACATGTTACCCAAACCAAAAGGAATGAGAGTGAAACAATCAAGACAACAGATAGAAGCACTTGCATTTGAATGAGTTTCAAGCATGCTTGGGTACTCGTGTGATCTGAGTGACTCAGTTTTGGAATACAACTGTCGCGTGGTGCACCGCGAACTCCAGGCACCCTGGAGTTTCTGAAAAAAAATTTTCTGCAATTTTCACGAAACCACTTTTCTTCAACTTGAATTGGGCTAAAAATCCATCACTGAAAATAAAAATTCTCTGAGTAGTGTGGAAATACTGATCCTTACCCTGCCTGGGATGTCCACTGAGCATTTCCGCGAGCTCTACCTGAAGTTCTCTGGTTATTGGATTTTGACATGTTCCCTAAACCAAAAGGAATGAGTGGGAAACAATCAAGACAACAGATAGAAGCACTTGCATTTGAATGAGTTTCAAGCATGCTTGGGTACTCGTGTGATCTGAGTGACTCAGTTTTGGAATACAACTGTCGCGTGGTGCACCACGACATCCAGGCACCCCGGAGTTTCTGAAAAAAAATTTTCTGCGATTTTCACGAAACCACTTTTCTTCAACTTGAATTGGTCTAAAAATCCATCACTGAAAATAACAATTCTCAGAGTAGTGTGGAAATACTGATCCTTACCCTGCCTGGGTTGTCCACTGAGCATTTCCGCGAGCTCTACCTGAAGTTCTCTGGGCATGGGATTTTCACATGTTCCCCAAACCAAAAGGAATGAGTGGGAAACAATCAAGAAAAGAGATAGAGGCACTTGCATTTGAATGAGTTTCAAGCATGCTTGGTTACTCATGTGATCTGAGTGACTCAGTTTTGGAATACAACTGTCGCGTGGTGCACCGCGACCTCCAGGCACCCCGGAGTTTCTGAAAAAAAATTTTCTGCGATTTTCACGAAACCACTTTTCTTCAACATGAATTGGGCTAAAAATCCATCCCTGAAAATAAAAATTCTCTGAGTAGTGTGTAAATGCTGATCCTTACCCTGCCTGGGTTGTCCACTGAGCATTTCCCCGAACTCTACCTGAAGTTCTCTGGGCATGGGATTTTGACATGTTCCCCAAACCAAAAGGAATGAGTGGGAAACAATCAAGACAACAGATAGAAGCACTTGCATTTGAATGAGTTTCAAGCATGCTTGGGTACTCGTGTGATCTGAGTGATTCAGTTTTGGAATAGAACTGTCGCGTGGTGCACCGCGACCTCCAGGCACCCCGGAGTTTCTGATAAAAAATTTTCTGCGATTTTCACAAAACCACTTTTCTTCAACTTGAATTGGGCTAAAAATCCATCACTGAAAATAAAAATTCTCTGAGTATTGTGGAAATACTGATCATTACCCTGCCTGGGTTGTCCACTTAGCATTTCCACGAGCTCTACCTGAAGTTCTCTGGGCATGGGATTTTGACATGTTCCCCAAACCAAAAGGAATGAGTGGGAAACAATCAAGACAACAGATAGAAGCACTTGCATTTGAATGAGTTTCAAGCATGCTTGGGTACTCGTGTGATCTGAGTGACTCAGTTTTGGAATAGAACTGTCGCGTGGTGCACCGCGACCTCCAGGCACCCCGGAGTTTCTGAAAAAAAATTTTCTGCGATTTTCACGAAACCACTTTTCATCAACTTGAATTGGGCTAAAAATCCATCACTGAAAATAAATATTCTCTGAGTAGTGTGGAAATGCTGATCCTTACCCTACCTGGGGTGTCCACTGAGCATTTCCGCGAACTCTACTTGAAGTTCTCTGGGCATGGGATTTTGACATGTTACCCAAACCAAAAGGAATGAGTGGGAAACAATCAAGACAACATATAGAAGCACTTGCATTTGAATGAGTTTCAAGCATGCTTGGGTACTCCTGTGATCTGAGTGACTCAGTTTTCGAAAACAACTGTCGCGTGGTGCATGGCGACCTCCAGGCACCCCGGAGTTTCTGAAAAAAAATTTTCTGCGATTTTCACGAAACCACTTTTCTTCAACTTGAATTGGGCTAAAAATCCACCACTGAAAATAAAAATTCTCTGAGTAGTGTGGAAATACTGATCCTTACCCTGCCTGGGTTGTCCACTGAGCATTTCCGCGAGCTCTACCTGAAGTTCTCTGGGCATTGGATTTTGACATATTCCCTAAACCAAAAGGAATGAGTGGTAAACAATAAAGACAACAGATAGAAGCACTTGCATTTGAATGAGTTTCAAGCATGCTTGGGTACTCGTGTGATATGAGTGACTCAGTTTTGGAATGCAACTGTCGCGTGGTGCACCGCGACCTCCAGGCACCCCGGAGTTTCTGAAAAAAAATTTTCTGCGATTTTCACGAAACCACTTTTCTTCAACTTGAATTGGGCTAAAAATCCATCACTGAAAATAAAAATTCTCTGAGTAGTGTGGAAATACTGATCCTTACCCTGCCTGGGTTGTCCCCTGAGCATTTCCGTGAGCTCTACCTGAAGTTCTCTGGGCATGGGATTTTGACATGTTCCCCAAACCAAAAGGAATGAGTGGGAAACAATCAAGAAAAGAGATAGAGGCACTTGCATTTGAATGAGTTTCAAGCATGCTTGGGTACTCATGTGATCTGAGTGACTCAGTTTTGGAATACAACTGTCGCGTGGTGCACCGCGACCTCCAGGCACCCCGGAGTTTCTGAAAAAAAATTTTCTGCGATTTTCACGAAACCACTTTTCTTCAACATGAATTGGGCTAAAAATCCATCCCTGAAAATAAAAATTCTCTGAGTAGTGTGTAAATGCTGATCCTTACCCTGCCTGGGTTGTCCACTGAGCATTTCCCCGAACTCTACCTGAAGTTCTCTGGGCATGGGATTTTGACATGTTCCCCAAACCAAAAGGAATGAGTGGGAAACAATCAAGACAACAGATAGAAGCACTTGCATTTGAATGAGTTTCAAGCATGCTTGGGTACTCGTGTGATCTGAGTGATTCAGTTTTGGAATAGAACTGTCGCGTGGTGCACCGTGACCTCCAGGCACCCCGGAGTTTCTGATAAAAAATTTTCTGCGATTTTCACAAAACCACTTTTCTTCAACTTGAATTGGGCTAAAAATCCATCACTGAAAATAAAAATTCTCTGAGTAGTGTGGAAATACTGATAATTACCCTGCCTGGGTTGTCCACTTAGCATTTCCACGAGCTCTACCTGAAGTTCTCTGGGCATGGGATTTTGACATGTTCCCCAAACCTAAAGGAATGAGTGGGAAACAATCAAGACAACAGATAGAAGCACTTGCATTTGAATGAGTTTCAAGCATGCTTGGGTACTCGTGTGATCTGAGTGACTCAGTTTTGGAATAGAACTGTCGCGTGGTGCACCGCGACCTCCAGGCACTCCGGAGTTTCTGAAAAAAAATTTTCTGCGATTTTCACGAAACCACTTTTCTTCAACTTGAATTGGGCTAAAAATCCATCACTGAAAATAAAAATTCTCTGAGTAGTGTGGAAATACTGATCCTTACCCTGCCTGGGTTGTCCACTGAGCATTTCCGCGAGCTCTACCTGAAGTTCTCTGGGCATGGGATTTTGACATGTTCCCCAAACCAAAAGGAATGAGTGGGAAACAATCAAGACAACAGATAGAAGCACTTGCATTTGAATGAGTTTCAAGCATGCTTGGGTACTCGTGTGATCTGAGTGACTCAGTTTTGGAATACAACTGTCGCGTGGAGCACTGCGACCTCCAAGCACCCCGGAGTTTCTGAAAAAAAAATTTCTGCGATTTACACGAAACCACTTTTCTTCAACTTGAATTGGGCTAAAAATCCATCACTGAAAATAACAATTCTCTGAGTAGTGTGGAAATACTGATCCTTACCCTGCCTGGGTTGTCCACTGAGCATTTCCGCGAGCTCTACCTGAAGTTCTCTGTGCATGGAATTTTGACATGTTCCCCAAACCAAAATGAATGAGTGGGAAACAATCAAGACAACAGATAGAAGCACTTGCATTTGAATGAGTTTCAAGCATGCTTGGGTACTCGTGTGATCTGAGTGACTCAGTTTTGGAATACAACTGTCGCGTGGAGCACTGCGACCTCCAAGCACCCCGGAGTTTCTGAAAAAAAAATTTCTGCGATTTACACGAAACCACTTTTCTTCAACTTGAATTGGGCTAAAAATCCATCACTGAAAATAACAATTCTCTGAGTAGTGTGGAAATACTGATCCTTACCCTGCCTGGGTTGTCCACTGAGCATTTCCGCGAGCTCTACCTGAAGTTCTCTGTGCATGGAATTTTGACATGTTCCCCAAACCAAAAGGAATGAGTGGGAAACAATCAAGACAACAGATAGAAGCACTTGCATTTGAATCAGTTTCAAGCATGCTTGGGTACTCGTGTGATCTGAGTGACTCAGTTGTGGAATACAACTGTCGCGTGGTGCATAGCGACCTCAAGGCACCCCGGAGTTTCTGAAAAAAAATTTTCTGCAAATTTCACGAAACCACTTTTCATCAACTTGAATTGGGCTAAAAATCCATCACTGAAAATAAATATTCTCTGAGTAGTGTGGAAATGCTGATCCTTACCCTACCTGGGGTGTCCACTGAGCATTTCCGCGAACTCTACTTGAAGTTCTCTGGGCATGGGATTTTGACATGTTCCCCAAACCAAAAGGAATGAGTGGGAAACAATCAAGACAACAGATAGAAGCACTTGCATTTGAATGAGTTTCAAGCATGCTTGGGTACTCGTGTGATCTGAGTGACTCAGTTTTGGAATACAACTGTCGCGTGGTGCACCACGACCTCCAGGCACCCCGGAGTTTCTGAAAAAAAATTTTCTGCGATTTTCACGAAACCACTTTTCTTCAACTTGAATTGGTCTAAAAATCCATCACTGAAAATAACAATTCTCAGAGTAGTGTGGAAATACTGATCCTTACCCTGCCTGGGTTGTCCACTGAGCATTTCCGCGAGCTCTACCTGAAGTTCTCTGGGCATTGGATTTTGACATATTCCCTAAACCAAAAGGAATGAGTGGGAAACAATCAAGACAAAAGATAGAAGCACTTGCATTTGAATGAGTTTCAAGCATGCTTGGGTACTCGTGTGATCTGAGTGACTCAGTTTTGGAATACAACTGTCGCGTGGAGCACTGCGACCTCCAAGCACCCCGGAGTTTCTGAAAAAAAAATTTCTGCGATTTACACGAAACCACTTTTCTTCAACTTGAATTGGGCTAAAAATCCATCACTTAAAATAACAATTCTCTGAGTAGTGTGGAAATACTGATCCTTACCCTGCCTGGGTTGTCCACTGAGCATTTCCGCGAGCTCTACCTGAAGTTCTCTGTGCATGGAATTTTGACATGTTCCCCAAACCAAAATGAATGAGTGGGAAACAATCAAGACAACAGATAGAAGCACTTGCATTTGAATGAGTTTCAAGCATGCTTGGGTACTCGTGTGATCTGAGTGACTCAGTTTTGGAATACAACTGTCGCGTGGAGCACTGCGACCTCCAAGCACCCCGGAGTTTCTGAAAAAAAAATTTCTGCGATTTACACGAAACCACTTTTCTTCAACTTGAATTGGGCTAAAAATCCATCACTGAAAATAACAATTCTCTGAGTAGTGTGGAAATACTGATCCTTACCCTGCCTGGGTTGTCCACTGAGCATTTCCGCGAGCTCTACCTGAAGTTCTCTGTGCATGGAATTTTGACATGTTCCCCAAACCAAAAGGAATGAGTGGGAAACAATCAAGACAACAGATAGAAGCACTTGCATTTGAATCAGTTTCAAGCATGCTTGGGTACTCGTGTGATCTGAGTGACTCAGTTGTGGAATACAACTGTCGCGTGGTGCATAGCGACCTCAAGGCACCCCGGAGTTTCTGAAAAAAAATTTTCTGCAAATTTCACGAAACCACTTTTCATCAACTTGAATTGGGCTAAAAATCCATCACTGAAAATAAATATTCTCTGAGTAGTGTGGAAATGCTGATCCTTACCCTACCTGGGGTGTCCACTGAGCATTTCCGCGAACTCTACTTGAAGTTCTCTGGGCATGGGATTTTGACATGTTCCCCAAACCAAAAGGAATGAGTGGGAAACAATCAAGACAACAGATAGAAGCACTTGCATTTGAATGAGTTTCAAGCATGCTTGGGTACTCGTGTGATCTGAGTGACTCAGTTTTGGAATACAACTGTCGCGTGGTGCACCACGACCTCCAGGCACCCCGGAGTTTCTGAAAAAAAATTTTCTGCGATTTTCACGAAACCACTTTTCTTCAACTTGAATTGGTCTAAAAATCCATCACTGAAAATAACAATTCTCAGAGTAGTGTGGAAATACTGATCCTTACCCTGCCTGGGTTGTCCACTGAGCATTTCCGCGAGCTCTACCTGAAGTTCTCTGGGCATTGGATTTTGACATATTCCCTAAACCAAAAGGAATGAGTGGGAAACAATCAAGACAAAAGATAGAAGCACTTGCATTTGAATGAGTTTCAAGCATGCTTGGGTACTCGTGTGATCTGAGTGACTCAGTTTTGGAATACAACTGTCGCGTGGAGCACTGCGACCTCCAAGTACCCCGGAGTTTCTGAAAAAAAATTTTCTGCGATTTTCACGAAACCACTTTTCTTCAACTTGAATTGGGCTAAAAATCCATCACTGAAAATAAAAATTCTCTGAGTAGTGTGGAAATACTGATCCTTACCCTACCTGGGGTGTCCACTGAGCATTTCCGCGAGCGCTACCTGAAGTTCTCTGGGCATGGGATTTTGACATGTTACCCAAACCAAAAGAAATGAGTGGGAAACAATCAAGAAAAGAGATAGAGGCACTTGCATTTGAATGAGTTTCAAGCATGCTTGGGTACTCATGTGATCTGAGTGACTCAGTTTTGGAATACAACTGTCGCGTGGTGCACCGCGACCTCCAGGCACCCTGGAGTTTCTGAAAAAAAATTTTCTGCGATTTTCACGAAACCACTTTTCTTCAACATGAATTGGGCTAAAAATCCATCCCTGAAAATAAAAATTCTCTGAGTAGTGTGTAAATGCTGATCCTTACCCTGCCTGGGTTGTCCACTGAGCATTTCCCCGAACTCTACCTGAAGTTCTCTGGGCATGGGATTTTGACATGTTCCCCAAACCAAAAGGAATGAGTGGGAAACAATCAAGACAACAGATAGAAGCACTTGCATTTGAATGAGTTTCAAGCATGCTTGGGTATTCGTGTGATCTGAGTGACTCAGTTTTGGAATACAACTGTCGCGTGGTGCACCGCGACCTCCAGGCACCCCGGAGTTTCTGAAAAAAAATTTTCTGCGATTTTCACGAAACCACTGTTCTTCAACTTGAATTGGGCAAAAAATCCATCACTGAAAATAAAAATTCTCTGAGTAGTGTGAAAATACTGATCCTTACCCTGTCTGGGTGTCCACTGAGCATTTCCGCGAGCTCTACCTGAAGTTCTCTGTGCATGGAATTTTGACATGTTCCCCAAACCAAAAGGAATGAGTGGGAAACAATCAAGACAACAGATAGAAGCACTTGCATTTGACTGAGTTTCAAGCATGCTTGGGTACTCGTGTGATCTGAGTGACTCAGTTGTGGAATACAACTGTCGCGTGGTGCATAGCGACCTCAAGGCACCCCGGAGTTTCTGAAAAAAAATTTTCTGCAATTTTCACGAAACCACTTTTCATCAACTTGAATTGGGCTAAAAATCCATCACTGAAAATAAATATTCTCTGAGTAGTGTGGAAATGCTGATCCTTACCCTACCTGGGGTGTCCACTGAGCATTTCCGCGAGCTCTACCTGAAGTTCTCTGGGCATGGGATTTCTACATGTTACCCAAACCAAAAGGAATGAGTGGGAAACAATCAAGACAACAGATAGAAGCACTTGCATTTGAATGAGTTTCAAGCATGCTTGGGTACTCGTGTGATATGAGTGACTCAGTTTTGGAATGCAACTGTCGCGTGGTGCATCGCGACCTCAAGGCACCCCGGAGTTTCTGAAAAAAAATTTTCTGCAATTTTCACGAAACCACTTTTCAACAACTTGAATTGGGCTAAAAATCCATCCCTGAAAATAAATATTCTCTGAGTAGTGTGGAAATGCTGATCCTTACCCTACCTGGGGTGTCCACTGAGCATTTCCGCGAACTCTCCTTGAAGTTCTCTGGGCATGGGATTTTGACATGTTTCCCAAACCAAAAGGAATGAGAGTGAAACAATCAAGACTACAGATAGAAGCACTTGCATTTGAATGAGTTTCAAGCATGCTTGGGTACTCGTGTGATCTGAGTGACTCAGTTTTGGAATACAACTGTCGCGTGGTGCACCGCGAACTCCAGGCACCCTGGAGTTTCTGAAAAAAAATTTTCTGCAATTTTCACGAAACCACTTTTCTTCAACTTGAATTGGGCTAAAAATCCATCACTGAAAATAAAAATTCTCTGAGTAGTGTGGAAATACTGATCCTTACCCTGCCTGGGATGTCCACTGAGCATTTCCGCGAGCTCTACCTGAAGTTCTCTGGTTATTGGATTTTGACATGTTCCCTAAACCAAAAGGAATGAGTGGGAAACAATCAAGAAAACAGATAGAAGCACTTGCATTTGAATGAGTTTCAAGCATGCTTGGGTACTCGTGTGATCTGAGTGACTCAGTTTTGGAATACAACTGTCGCGTGGTGCACCACGACCTCCAGGCACCCCGGAGTTTCTGAAAAAAAATTTTCTGCGATTTTCACGAAACCACTTTTCTTCAACTTGAATTGGTCTAAAAATCCATCACTGAAAATAACAATTCTCAGAGTAGTGTGGAAATACTGATCCTTACCCTGCCTGGGTTGTCCACTGAGCATTTCCGCGAGCTCTACCTGAAGTTCTCTGGGCATTGGATTTTGACATATTCCCTAAACCAAAAGGAATGAGTGGGAAACAATCAAGACAACAGATAGAAGCACTTGCATTTGAATGAGTTTCAAGCATGCTTGGGTACTCGTGTGATCTGAGTGACTCAGTTTTGGAATACAACTGTGGCGTGGTGCACCGCGACCTCCAGGCACCCCGGAGTTTCTGAAAAAAAATTTTCTGCGATTTTCACGAAACCACTTTTCTTCAACTTGAATTGGGCTAAAAATCCATCCCTGAAAATAAAAATTCTCTGAGTAGTGTGGAAATACTGATCCTTACCCTACCTGGGGTGTCCACTGAGCATTTCCGCGAGCGCTACCTGAAGTTCTCTGGGCATGGGATTTTGACATGTTACCCAAACCAAAAGAAATGAGTGGGAAACAATCAAGACAACAGATAGAAGCACTTGCATTTGAATGAGTTTCAAGCACGCTTGGGTACTCGTGTGATATGAGTGACTCAGTTTTGGAATGCAACTGTCGCATGGTGCATCGCGACCTCTAGGCACCCCGGAGTTTCTGAAAAAAAATTTTCTGCGATTTTTACGAAACCACTTTTCTTCAACTTGAATTTGGCTAAAAATCCATCACTGAAAATAAAAATTCTCTGAGTAGTGTGGAAATACTGATCCTTACCCTGCCTGGGTTGTCCACTGAGCATTTCCGCGAGCTCTACCTGAAGTTCTCTGGGCATGGGATTTTGACATGTTCCCCAAACCAAAAGGAATGAGTGGGAAACAATCAAGACAACAGATAGAAGCACTTGCATTTGAATGAGTTTCAAGCATGCTTGGGTACTCGTGTGATCTGAGTGACTCAGTTTTCGAATACAACTGTCGCGTGGTGCATCGCGACCTCAAGGCACCCCTTGAGTTTCTGAAAAAAAAATTTCTGCAATTTTCACGAAACCACTTTTCATCAACTTGAATTGGGCTAAAAATCCATACCTGAAAATAAATATTCTCTGAGTAGTGTGGAAATGCTGATCCTTACCCTACCTGGGGTGTCCACTGAGCATTTTCGCGAACTCTACTTGAAGTTCTCTGGGCATGGGATTTTGACATGTTACCCAAACCAAAAGGAATGAGTGGGAAACAATCAAGACAACAGATAGAAGCACTTGCATTTGAATGAGTTTCAAGCATGCTTGTTTACTCGTGTGATCTGAGTGACTCAGTTTTGGAATACAACTGTCGCGTGGTGCACCGCGACCTCCAGGCACCCCGGAGTTTCTGAAAAAAAATTTTCTGCAATTTTCACGAAACCACTTTTCTTCAACTTGAATTGGGCTAAAAATCCATCACTGAAAATAAAAATTCTCTGAGTAGTGTGGAAATACTGATCCTTACCCTGCCTGGGTTGTCCACTGAGCATTTCCGCGAGCTCTACCTGAAGTTCTCTGGGCATGGGATTTTGACATGTTCCCCAAACCAAAAGGAATGAGTGGGAAACAATCAAGACAACAGAGAGAAGCACTTGCATTTGAATGAGTTTCAAGCATGCTTGGGTACTCGTGTGATCTGAGTGACTCAGTTTTGGAATACAACTGTCGCGTGGTGCACCGCGACCTCCAGGCACCCCGGAGTTTCTGAAAAAAAATTTTCTGCGATTTTCACGAAACCACTTTTCTTCAACTTGAATTGGGCTAAAAATCCATCCCTGAAAATAAAAATTCTCTGAGTAGTGTGGAAATACTGATCCTTACCCTGCCTAGGTTTCCACTGAGCATTTCCGTGAGCTCTACCTGAAGTTCTCTGTGCATGGGATATTGACATGTTCCCCAAACCAAAAGGAATGAGTGGGAAACAATCAAGACAACAGATAGAAGCACTTGCATTTGAATGAGTTTCAAGCATGCTTGGGTACTCGTGTGATCTGAGTGACTCAGTTTTGGAATACAACTGTCGCGTGGTGCACCGCGACCTCCAGGCACCCCGGAGTTTCTGAAAAAAAATTTTCTGCGATTTTCACGAAACCACTTTTCTTCAACATGAATTGGGCTAAAAATCCATCCCTGAAAATAAAAATTCTCTGAGTAGTGTGTAAATGCTGATCCTTACCCTGCCTGGGTTGTCCACTGAGCATTTCCCCGAACTCTACCTGAAGTTCTCTGGGCATGGGATTTTGACATGTTCCCCAAACCAAAAGGAATGAGTGGGAAACAATCAAGACAACAGATAGAAGCACTTGCATTTGAATGAGTTTCAAGCATGCTTGGGTACTCGTGTGATCTGAGTGATTCAGTTTTGGAATAGAACTGTCGCGTGGTGCACCGTGACCTCCAGGCACCCCGGAGTTTCTGATAAAAAATTTTCTGCGATTTTCACAAAACCACTTTTCTTCAACTTGAATTGGGCTAAAAATCCATCACTGAAAATAAAAATTCTCTGAGTAGTGTGGAAATACTGATAATTACCCTGCCTGGGTTGTCCACTTAGCATTTCCACGAGCTCTACCTGAAGTTCTCTGGGCATGGGATTTTGACATGTTCCCCAAACCTAAAGGAATGAGTGGGAAACAATCAAGACAACAGATAGAAGCACTTGCATTTGAATGAGTTTCAAGCATGCTTGGGTACTCGTGTGATCTGAGTGACTCAGTTTTGGAATAGAACTGTCGCGTGGTGCACCGCGACCTCCAGGCACTCCGGAGTTTCTGAAAAAAAATTTTCTGCGATTTTCACGAAACCACTTTTCTTCAACTTGAATTGGGCTAAAAATCCATCACTGAAAATAAAAATTCTCTGAGTAGTGTGGAAATACTGATCCTTACCCTGCCTGGGTTGTCCACTGAGCATTTCCGCGAGCTCTACCTGAAGTTCTCTGGGCATGGGATTTTGACATGTTCCCCAAACCAAAAGGAATGAGTGGGAAACAATCAAGACAACAGATAGAAGCACTTGCATTTGAATGAGTTTCAAGCATGCTTGGGTACTCGTGTGATCTGAGTGACTCAGTTTTGGAATACAACTGTCGCGTGGAGCACTGCGACCTCCAAGCACCCCGGAGTTTCTGAAAAAAAAATTTCTGCGATTTACACGAAACCACTTTTCTTCAACTTGAATTGGGCTAAAAATCCATCACTGAAAATAACAATTCTCTGAGTAGTGTGGAAATACTGATCCTTACCCTGCCTGGGTTGTCCACTGAGCATTTCCGCGAGCTCTACCTGAAGTTCTCTGTGCATGGAATTTTGACATGTTCCCCAAACCAAAATGAATGAGTGGGAAACAATCAAGACAACAGATAGAAGCACTTGCATTTGAATGAGTTTCAAGCATGCTTGGGTACTCGTGTGATCTGAGTGACTCAGTTTTGGAATACAACTGTCGCGTGGAGCACTGCGACCTCCAAGCACCCCGGAGTTTCTGAAAAAAAAATTTCTGCGATTTACACGAAACCACTTTTCTTCAACTTGAATTGGGCTAAAAATCCATCACTGAAAATAACAATTCTCTGAGTAGTGTGGAAATACTGATCCTTACCCTGCCTGGGTTGTCCACTGAGCATTTCCGCGAGCTCTACCTGAAGTTCTCTGTGCATGGAATTTTGACATGTTCCCCAAACCAAAAGGAATGAGTGGGAAACAATCAAGACAACAGATAGAAGCACTTGCATTTGAATCAGTTTCAAGCATGCTTGGGTACTCGTGTGATCTGAGTGACTCAGTTGTGGAATACAACTGTCGCGTGGTGCATAGCGACCTCAAGGCACCCCGGAGTTTCTGAAAAAAAATTTTCTGCAAATTTCACGAAACCACTTTTCATCAACTTGAATTGGGCTAAAAATCCATCACTGAAAATAAATATTCTCTGAGTAGTGTGGAAATGCTGATCCTTACCCTACCTGGGGTGTCCACTGAGCATTTCCGCGAACTCTACTTGAAGTTCTCTGGGCATGGGATTTTGACATGTTACCCAAACCAAAAGGAATGAGTGGGAAACAATCAAGACAACAGATAGAAGCACTTGCATTTGAATGAGTTTCAAGCATGCTTGGGTACTCGTGTGATCTGAGTGACTCAGTTTTCGAATACAACTGTCGCGTGGTGCATGGCGACCTCCAGGCACCCCGGAGTTTCTGAAAAAAAATTTTCTGCGATTTTCACGAAACCACTTTTCTTCAACTTGAATTGGGCTAAAAATCCACCACTGAAAATAAAAATTCTCTGAGTAGTGTGGAAATACTGATCCTTACCCTGCCTGGGGTGTCCACTGAGCATTTCCGCGAACTCTACTTGAAGTTCTCTGGGCATGGGATTTTGACATGTTACCCAAACCAAAAGGAATGAGTGGGAAACAATCAAGACAACAGATAGAAGCACTTGCATTTGAATGAGTTTCAAGCATGCTTGGGTACTCGTGTGATCTGAGTGACTCAGTTTTGGAATACAACTGTGGCGTGGTGCACCGCGACCTCCAGGCACCCCGGAGTTTCTGAAAAAAAATTTTCTGCGATTTTCACGAAACCACTTTTCTTCAACTTGAATTGGGCTAAAAATCCATCACTGAAAATAAAAATTCTCTGAGTAGTGTGGAAATACTGATCCTTACCCTACCTGGGGTGTCCACTGAGCATTTCCGCGAGCGCTACCTGAAGTTCTCTGGGCATGGGATTTTGACATGTTACCCAAACCAAAAGGAATGAGTGGGAAACAATCAAGACAACAGATAGAAGCACTTGCATTTGAATGAGTTTCAAGCATGCTTGGGTACTCGTGTGATCTGAGTGATTCAGTTTTGGAATAGAATTGTCGCGTGGTGCACCGCGACCTCCAGGCACCCCGGAGTTTCTGAAAAAAATTTTTCTGCGATTTTCACGAAACCACTTTTCTTCAACTTGAATTGGGCTAAAAATCCATCACTGAAAATAAAAATTCTCTGAGTAGTGTGGAAATACTGATCCTTACCCTGCCTGGGATGTCCACTGAGCATTTCCGCGAGCTCTACCTGAAGTTCTCTGGTTATTGGATTTTGACATGTTCCCTAAACCAAAAGGAATGAGTGGGAAACAATCAAGACAACAGATAGAAGCACTTGCATTTGAATGAGTTTCAAGCATGCTTGGGTACTCGTGTGATCTGAGTGACTCAGTTTTGGAATACAACTGTCGCGTGGTGCACCACGACATCCAGGCACCCCGGAGTTTCTGAAAAAAAATTTTCTGCGATTTTCACGAAACCACTTTTCTTCAACTTGAATTGGTCTAAAAATCCATCACTGAAAATAACAATTCTCAGAGTAGTGTGGAAATACTGATCCTTACCCTGCCTGGGTTGTCCACTGAGCATTTCCGCGAGCTCTACCTGAAGTTCTCTGGGCATGGGATTTTCACATGTTCCCCAAACCAAAAGGAATGAGTGGGAAACAATCAAGAAAAGAGATAGAGGCACTTGCATTTGAATGAGTTTCAAGCATGCTTGGTTACTCATGTGATCTGAGTGACTCAGTTTTGGAATACAACTGTCGCGTGGTGCACCGCGACCTCCAGGCACCCCGGAGTTTCTGAAAAAAAATTTTCTGCGATTTTCACGAAACCACTTTTCTTCAACATGAATTGGGCTAAAAATCCATCCCTGAAAATAAAAATTCTCTGAGTAGTGTGTAAATGCTGATCCTTACCCTGCCTGGGTTGTCCACTGAGCATTTCCCCGAACTCTACCTGAAGTTCTCTGGGCATGGGATTTTGACATGTTCCCCAAACCAAAAGGAATGAGTGGGAAACAATCAAGACAACAGATAGAAGCACTTGCATTTGAATGAGTTTCAAGCATGCTTGGGTACTCGTGTGATCTGAGTGATTCAGTTTTGGAATAGAACTGTCGCGTGGTGCACCGCGACCTCCAGGCACCCCGGAGTTTCTGATAAAAAATTTTCTGCGATTTTCACAAAACCACTTTTCTTCAACTTGAATTGGGCTAAAAATCCATCACTGAAAATAAAAATTCTCTGAGTAGTGTGGAAATACTGATTATTACCCTGCCTGGGTTGTCCACTTAGCATTTCCACGAGCTCTACCTGAAGTTCTCTGGGCATGGGATTTTGACATGTTCCCCAAACCAAAAGGAATGAGTGGGAAACAATCAAGACAACAGATAGAAGCACTTGCATTTGAATGAGTTTCAAGCATGCTTGGGTATTCGTGTGATCTGAGTGACTCAGTTTTGGAATAGAACTGTCGCGTGGTGCACCGCGACCTCCAGGCACCCCGGAGTTTCTGAAAAAAAATTTTCTGCGATTTTCACGAAACCACTTTTCATCAACTTGAATTGGGCTAAAAATCCATCACTGAAAATAAATATTCTCTGAGTAGTGTGGAAATGCTGATCCTTACCCTACCTGGGGTGTCCACTGAGCATTTCCGCGAACTCTACTTGAAGTTCTCTGGGCATGGGATTTTGACATGTTACCCAAACCAAAAGGAATGAGTGGGAAACAATCAAGACAACATATAGAAGCACTTGCATTTGAATGAGTTTCAAGCATGCTTGGGTACTCCTGTGATCTGAGTGACTCAGTTTTCGAAAACAACTGTCGCGTGGTGCATGGCGACCTCCAGGCACCCCGGAGTTTCTGAAAAAAAATTTTCTGCGATTTTCACGAAACCACTTTTCTTCAACTTGAATTGGGCTAAAAATCCACCACTGAAAATAAAAATTCTCTGAGTAGTGTGGAAATACTGATCCTTACCCTGCCTGGGTTGTCCACTGAGCATTTCCGCGAGCTCTACCTGAAGTTCTCTGGGCATTGGATTTTGACATATTCCCTAAACCAAAAGGAATGAGTGGTAAACAATAAAGACAACAGATAGAAGCACTTGCATTTGAATGAGTTTCAAGCATGCTTGGGTACTCGTGTGATATGAGTGACTCAGTTTTGGAATGCAACTGTCGCGTGGTGCACCGCGACCTCCAGGCACCCCGGAGTTTCTGAAAAAAAATTTTCTGCGATTTTCACGAAACCACTTTTCTTCAACTTGAATTGGGCTAAAAATCCATCACTGAAAATAAAAATTCTCTGAGTAGTGTGGAAATACTGATCCTTACCCTGCCTGGGTTGTCCCCTGAGCATTTCCGTGAGCTCTACCTGAAGTTCTCTGGGCATGGGATTTTGACATGTTCCCCAAACCAAAAGGAATGAGTGGGAAACAATCAAGAAAAGAGATAGAGGCACTTGCATTTGAATGAGTTTCAAGCATGCTTGGGTACTCATGTGATCTGAGTGACTCAGTTTTGGAATACAACTGTCGCGTGGTGCACCGCGACCTCCAGGCACCCCGGAGTTTCTGAAAAAAAATTTTCTGCGATTTTCACGAAACCACTTTTCTTCAACATGAATTGGGCTAAAAATCCATCCCTGAAAATAAAAATTCTCTGAGTAGTGTGTAAATGCTGATCCTTACCCTGCCTGGGTTGTCCACTGAGCATTTCCCCGAACTCTACCTGAAGTTCTCTGGGCATGGGATTTTGACATGTTCCCCAAACCAAAAGGAATGAGTGGGAAACAATCAAGACAACAGATAGAAGCACTTGCATTTGAATGAGTTTCAAGCATGCTTGGGTACTCGTGTGATCTGAGTGATTCAGTTTTGGAATAGAACTGTCGCGTGGTGCACCGTGACCTCCAGGCACCCCGGAGTTTCTGATAAAAAATTTTCTGCGATTTTCACAAAACCACTTTTCTTCAACTTGAATTGGGCTAAAAATCCATCACTGAAAATAAAAATTCTCTGAGAAGTGTGGAAATACTGATAATTACCCTGGCTGGGTTGTCCACTTAGCATTTCCACGAGCTCTACCTGAAGTTCTCTGGGCATGGGATTTTGACATGTTCCCCAAACCTAAAGGAATGAGTGGGAAACAATCAAGACAACAGATAGAAGCACTTGCATTTGAATGAGTTTCAAGCATGCTTGGGTACTCGTGTGATCTGAGTGACTCAGTTTTGGAATAGAACTGTCGCGTGGTGCACCGCGACCTCCAGGCACTCCGGAGTTTCTGAAAAAAAATTTTCTGCGATTTTCACGAAACCACTTTTCTTCAACTTGAATTAGGCTAAAAATCCATCACTGAAAATAAAAATTCTCTGAGTAGTGTGGAAATACTGATCCTTACCCTGCCTGGGTTGTCCACTGAGCATTTCCGCGAGCTCTACCTGAAGTTCTCTGGGCATGGGATTTTGACATGTTCCCCAAACCAAAAGGAATGAGTGGGAAACAATCAAGACAACAGATAGAAGCACTTGCATTTGAATGAGTTTCAAGCATGCTTGGGTACTCGTGTGATCTGAGTGACTCAGTTTTGGAATACAACTGTCGCGTGGAGCACTGCGACCTCCAAGCACCCCGGAGTTTCTGAAAAAAAAATTTCTGCGATTTACACGAAACCACTTTTCTTCAACTTGAATTGGGCTAAAAATCCATCACTGAAAATAACAATTCTCTGAGTAGTGTGGAAATACTGATCCTTACCCTGCCTGGGTTGTCCACTGAGCATTTCCGCGAGCTCTACCTGAAGTTCTCTGTGCATGGAATTTTGACATGTTCCCCAAACCAAAATGAATGAGTGGGAAACAATCAAGACAACAGATAGAAGCACTTGCATTTGAATGAGTTTCAAGCATGCTTGGGTACTCGTGTGATCTGAGTGACTCAGTTTTGGAATACAACTGTCGCGTGGAGCACTGCGACCTCCAAGCACCCCGGAGTTTCTGAAAAAAAAATTTCTGCGATTTACACGAAACCACTTTTCTTCAACTTGAATTGGGCTAAAAATCCATCACTGAAAATAACAATTCTCTGAGTAGTGTGGAAATACTGATCCTTACCCTGCCTGGGTTGTCCACTGAGCATTTCCGCGAGCTCTACCTGAAGTTCTCTGTGCATGGAATTTTGACATGTTCCCCAAACCAAAAGGAATGAGTGGGAAACAATCAAGACAACAGATAGAAGCACTTGCATTTGAATGAGTTTCAAGCATGCTTGGGTACTCGTGTGATCTGAGTGACTCAGTTGTGGAATACAACTGTCGCGTGGTGCATAGCGACCTCAAGGCACCCCGGAGTTTCTGAAAAAAAATTTTCTGCAAATTTCACGAAACCACTTTTCATCAACTTGAATTGGGCTAAAAATCCATCACTGAAAATAAATATTCTCTGAGTAGTGTGGAAATGCTGATCCTTACCCTACCTGGGGTGTCCACTGAGCATTTCCGCGAACTCTACTTGAAGTTCTCTGGGCATGGGATTTTGACATGTTACCCAAACCAAAAGGAATGAGTGGGAAACAATCAAGACAACAGATAGAAGCACTTGCATTTGAATGAGTTTCAAGCATGCTTGGGTACTCGTGTGATCTGAGTGACTCAGTTTTCGAATACAACTGTCGCGTGGTGCATGGCGACCTCCAGGCACCCCGGAGTTTCTGAAAAAAAATTTTCTGCGATTTTCACGAAACCACTTTTCTTCAACTTGAATTGGGCTAAAAATCCACCACTGAAAATAAAAATTCTCTGAGTAGTGTGGAAATACTGATCCTTACCCTGCCTGGGTTGTCCACTGAGCATTTCCGCGAGCTCTACCTGAAGTTCTCTGGGCATTGGATTTTGACATATTCCCTAAACCAAAAGGAATGAGTGGGAAACAATCAAGACAACAGATAGAAGCACTTGCATTTGAATGAGTTTCAAGCATGCTTGGGTACTCGTGTGATATGAGTGACTCAGTTTTGGAATGCAACTGTCGCGTGGTGCACCGCGACCTCCAGGCACCCCGGAGTTTCTGAAAAAAAAATTTCTGCGATTTTCACGAAACCACTTTTCTTCAACTTGAATTGGGCTAAAAATCCATCACTGAAAATAAAAATTCTCTGAGTAGTGTGGAAATACTGATCCTTACCCTGCCTGGGTTGTCCACTGAGCATTTCCGCGAGCTCTACCTAAAGTTCTCTGGGCATGGGGTTTTGACATGTTCCCCAAACCAAAAGGAATGAGTGGGAAACAATCAAGACAACAGATAGAAGCACTTGCATTTGAATGAGTTTCAAGCATGCTTGGGTACTCGTGTGATCTGAGTGACTCAGTTTTGGAATACAACTGTCGCGTGGTGCACCGCGACCTCCAGGCACCCCGGAGTTTCTGAAAAAAAATTTTCTGCGATTTTCACGAAACCAATTTTCTTCAACTTGAATTGGGCTAAAAATCCATCCCTGAAAATAAAAATTCTCTGATTAGTGTGGAAATACTGATCCTTACCCTGCCTAGGTTTCCACTGAGCATTTCCGTGAGCTCTACCTGAAGTTCTCTGTGCATTGGATTTTGACATATTCCCTAAACCAAAAGGAATGAGTGGGAAACAATCAAGACAACAGATAGAAGCACTTGCATTTGAATGAGTTTCAAGCATGCTTGGGTACTCGTGTGATCTGAGTGACTCAGTTTTGGAATACAACTGTCGCGTGGTGCACCGCGACCTCCAGGCACCCCGGAGTTTCTGAAAAAAAATTTTCTGCGATTTTCACGAATCCACTATTCTTCAACTTGAATTGGGCAAAAAAATCCATCACTGAAAATAAAAATTCTCTGAGTAGTGTGAAAATACTGATCCTTACCCTGCCTGGGTGTCCACTGAGCATTTCCGCGAGCTCTACCTGAAGTTCTCTGTGCATGGAATTTTGACATGTTCCCCAAACCAAAAGGAATGAGTGGGAAACAATCAAGACAACAGATAGAAGCACTTGCATTTGAATGAGTTTCAAGCATGCTTGGGTACTCGTGTGATCTGAGTGACTCAGTTGTGGAATACAACTGTCGCGTGGTGCATAGCGACCTCAAGGCACCCCGGAGTTTCTGAAAAAAAATTTTCTGCGATTTTCACGAATCCACTATTCTTCAACTTGAATTGGGCTAAAAATCCATCACTGAAAATAAAAATTCTCTGAGTAGTGTGGAAATACTGATCCTTACCCTGCCTGGGATGTCCACTGAGCATTTCCGCGAGCTCTACCTGAAGTTCTCTGGTTATTGGATTTTGACATGTTCCCTAAACCAAAAGGAATGAGTGGGAAACAATCAAGAAAACAGATAGAAGCACTTGCATTTGAATGAGTTTCAAGCATGCTTGGGTACTCGTGTGATCTGAGTGACTCAGTTTTGGAATACAACTGTCGCGTGGTGCACCACGACCTCCAGGCACCCCGGAGTTTCTGAAAAAAAATTTTCTGCGATTTTCACGAAACCACTTTTCTTCAACTTGAATTGGTCTAAAAATCCATCACTGAAAATAACAATTCTCAGAGTAGTGTGGAAATACTGATCCTTACCCTGCCTGGGTTGTCCACTGAGCATTTCCGCGAGCTCTACCTGAAGTTCTCTGGGCATTGGATTTTGACATATTCCCTAAACCAAAAGGAATGAGTGGGAAACAATCAAGACAACAGATAGAAGCACTTGCATTTGAATGAGTTTCAAGCATGCTTGAGTACTCGTGTGATCTGAGTGACTCAGTTTTGGAATACAACTGTGGCGTGGTGCACCGCGACCTCCAGGCACCCCGGAGTTTCTGAAAAAAAATTTTCTGCGATTTTCACGAAACCACTTTTCTTCAACTTGAATTGGGCTAAAAATCCATCACTGAAAATAAAAATTCTCTGAGTAGTGTGGAAATACTGATCCTTACCCTACCTGGGGTGTCCACTGAGCATTTCCGCGAGCGCTACCTGAAGTTCTCTGGGCATGGGATTTTGACATGTTACCCAAACCAAAAGGAATGAGTGGGAAACAATCAAGACAACAGATAGAAGCACTTGCATTTGAATGAGTTTCAAGCATGCTTGGGTACTCGTGTGATATGAGTGACTCAGTTTTGGAATGCAACTGTCGCGTGGTGCACCGCGACCTCTAGGCACCCCGGAGTTTCTGAAAAAAAATTTTCTGCGATTTTCACGAAACCACTTTTCTTCAACTTGAATTGGGCTAAAAATCCATCACTGAAAAAAATTCTCTGAGTAGTGTGGAAATACTGATCCTTACCCTGCCTGGGTTGTCCACTGAGCATTTCCGCGAGTTCTACCTAAAGTTCTCTGGGCATGGTGTTTTGACATGTTCCCCAAACCAAAAGGAATGAGTGAGAAACAATCAAGACAACAGATAGAAGCACTTGCATTTGAATGAGTTTCAAGCATGCTTGGGTACTCGTGTGATCTGAGTGACTCAGTTGTGGAATACAACTGTCGCGTGGTGCATCGCGACCTCAAGGCACCCCGGAGTTTCTGAAAAAAAATTTTCTGCAATTTTCACGAAACCACTTTTCAACAACTTGAATTGGGCTAAAAATCCATCCCTGAAAATAAATATTCTCTGAGTAGTGTGGAAATGCTGATCCTTACCCTACCTGGGGTGTCCACTGAGCATTTCCGCGAACTCTCCTTGAAGTTCTCTGGGCATGGGATTTTGACATGTTATTCAAACCAAAAGGAATGAGTGGGAAAAAATCAAGACAACAGATAGAAGCACTTGCATTTGAATGAGTTTCAAGCATGCTTGGGTACTCGTGTGATCTGAGTGACTCAGTTTTGGAATACAACTGTCGCGTGGTGCACCGCGACCTCCAGGCACCCCGGAGTTTCTGAAAAAAAATTTTCTGCAATTTTCACGAAACCACTTTTCTTCAACTTGAATTGGGCTAAAAATCCATCACTGAAAATAAAAATTCTCTGAGTAGTGTGGAAATACTGATCCTTACCCTGCCTGGGTTGTCCACTGAGCATTTCCGCGAGCTCTACCTGAAGTTCTCTGGGCATGGGATTTTGACATGTTCCCCAAACCAAAAGGAATGAGTGGGAAACAATCAAGACAACAGAGAGAAGCACTTGCATTTGAATGAGTTTCAAGCATGCTTGGGTACTCGTGTGATCTGAGTGACTCAGTTTTCGAATACAACTGTCGCGTGGTGCATCGCGACCTCAAGGCACCCCTTGAGTTTCTGAAAAAAAAATTTCTGCAATTTTCACGAAACCACTTTTCATCAACTTGAATTGGGCTAAAAATCCATACCTGAAAATAAATATTCTCTGAGTAGAGTGGAAATGCTGATCCTTACCCTACCTGGGGTGTCCACTGAGCATTTCCGCGAACTCTACTTGAAGTTCTCTGGGCATGGGATTTTGACATGTTACCCAAACCAAAAGGAATGAGTGGGAAACAATCAAGACAACAGATAGAAGCACTTGCATTTGAATGAGTTTCAAGCATGCTTGTTTACTCGTGTGATCTGAGTGACTCAGTTTTGGAATACAACTGTCGCGTGGTGCACCGCGACCTCCAGGCACCCCGGAGTTTCTGAAAAAAAATTTTCTGCAATTTTCACGAAACCACTTTTCTTCAACTTGAATTGGGCTAAAAATCCATCACTGAAAATAAAAATTCTCTGAGTAGTGTGGAAATACTAATCCTTACCCTGCCTGGGTTGTCCACTGAGCATTTCCGCGAGCTCTACCTGAAGTTCTCTGGGCATGGGATTTTGACATGTTCCCCAAACCAAAAGGAATGAGTGGGAAACAATCAAGACAACAGAGAGAAGCACTTGCATTTGAATGAGTTTCAAGCATGCTTGGGTACTCGTGTGATCTGAGTGACTCAGTTTTCGAATACAACTGTCGCGTGGTGCATCGCGACCTCAAGGCACCCCTTGAGTTTCTGAAAAAAAAATTTCTGCAATTTTCACGAAACCACTTTTCATCAACTTGAATTGGGCTAAAAATCCATACCTGAAAATAAATATTCTCTGAGTAGTGTGGAAATGCTGATCCTTACCCTACCTGGGGTGTCCACTGAGCATTTCCGCGAACTCTACTTGAAGTTCTCTGGGCATCGGATTTTGACATGTTACCCAAACCAAAAGGAATGAGTGGGAAACAATCAAGACAACAGATAGAAGCACTTGCATTTGAATGAGTTTCAAGCATGCTTGGGTACTCGTGTGATCTGAGTGACTCAGTTTTGGAATACAACTGTCGCGTGGTGCATGGCGACCTCCAGGCACCCCGGAGTTTCTGAAAAAAAATTTTCTGCGATTTTCACGAAACCACTTTTCTTCAACTTGAATTGGGCTAAAAATCCACCACTGAAAATAAAAATTCTCTGAGTAGTGTGGAAATACTGATCCTTACCCTGCCTGGGTTGTCCACTGAGCATTTCCGCGAGCTCTACCTGAAGTTCTCTGGGCATTGGATTTTGACATATTCCCTAAACCAAAAGGAATGAGTGGGAAACAATCAAGACAACAGATAGAAGCACTTGCATTTGAATGAGTTTCAAGCATGCTTGGGTACTCGTGTGATATGAGTGACTCAGTTTTGGAATGCAACTGTCGCGTGGTGCACCGCGACCTCCAGGCACCCCGGAGTTTCTGAAAAAAAAATTTCTGCGATTTTCACGAAACCACTTTTCTTCAACTTGAATTGGGCTAAAAATCCATCACTGAAAATAAAAATTCTCTGAGTAGTGTGGAAATACTGATCCTTACCCTGCCTGGGTTGTCCACTGAGCATTTCCGCGAGCTCTACCTAAAGTTCTCTGGGCATGGGGTTTTGACATGTTCCCCAAACCAAAAGGAATGAGTGGGAAACAATCAAGACAACAGATAGAAGCACTTGCATTTGAATGAGTTTCAAGCATGCTTGGGTACTCGTGTGATCTGAGTGACTCAGTTGTGGAATACAACTGTCGCGTGGTGCATCGCGACCTCAAGGCACCCCGGAGTTTCTGAAAAAAAATTTTCTGCAATTTTCACGAAACCACTTTTCATCAACTTGAATTGGGCTAAAAATCCATCCCTGAAAATAAATATTCTCTGAATAGTGTGGAAATGCTGATCCTTACCCTACCTGGGGTGTCCACTGAGCATTTCCGCGAACTCTACTTGAAGTTCTCTGGGCATGGGATTTTGACATGTTACCCAAACCAAAAGGAATGAGTGGGAAACAATCAAGAAAAGAGATAGAGGCACTTGCATTTGAATGAGTTTCAAGCATGCTTGGGTACTCGTGTGATCTGAGTGACTCAGTTTTGGAATACAACTGTCGCGTGGTGCACCGCGACCTCCAGGCACCCCGGAGTTTCTGAAAAAAAATTTTCTGCAATTTTCACGAAACCACTTTTCTTCAACTTGAATTGGGCTAAAAATCCATTCCTGAAAATAAAAATTCTCTGAGTAGTGTGTAAATGCTGATCCTTACCCTGCCTGGGTTGTCCACTGAGCATTTCCCCGAACTCTACCTGAAGTTCTCTGGGCATGGGATTTTGACATGTTCCCCAAACCAAAAGGAATGAGTGGGAAACAATCAAGAAAAGAGATAGAGGCACTTGCATTTGAATGAGTTTCAAGCATGCTTGGGTACTCATGTGATCTGAGTGACTCAGTTTTGGAATACAACTGTCGCGTGGTGCACCGCGACCTCCAGGCACCCCGGAGTTTCTGAAAAAAAATTTTCTGCGATTTTCACGAAACCACTTTTCTTCAACTTGAATTGGGCTAAAAATCCATCACTGAAAATAAAAATTCTCTGAGTAGTGTGGAAATACTGATCCTTACCCTGCCTGGATTGTCCACTTAGCATTTCCACGAGCTCTACCTGAAGTTCTCTGGGCATGGGATTTTGAAATGTTCCCCAAACCAAAAGGAATGAGTGGGAAACAATCAAGACAACAGAGAGAAGCACTTGCATTTGAATGAGTTTCAAGCATGCTTGGGTACTCGTGTGATCTGAGTGACTCAGTTTTCGAATACAACTGTCGCGTGGTGCATCGCGACCTCAAGGCACCCCTTGAGTTTCTGAAAAAAAAATTTCTGCAATTTTCACGAAACCACTTTTCATCAACTTGAATTGGTCTAAAAATCCATACCTGAAAATAAATATTCTCTGAGTAGTGTGGAAATGCTGATCCTTACCCTACCTGGGGTGTCCACTGAGCATTTCCGCGAACTCTACTTGAAGTTCTCTGGGCATCGGATTTTGACATGTTACCCAAACCAAAAGGAATGAGTGGGAAACAATCAAGACAACAGATAGAAGCACTTGCATTTGAATGAGTTTCAAGCATGCTTGGGTACTCGTGTGATCTGAGTGACTCAGTTTTCGAATACAACTGTCGCGTGGTGCATGGCGACCTCCAGGCACCCCGGAGTTTCTGAAAAAAAATTTTCTGCGATTTTCACGAAACCACTTTTCTTCAACTTGAATTGGGCTAAAAATCCACCACTGAAAATAAAAATTCTCTGAGTAGTGTGGAAATACTGATCCTTACCCTGCCTGGGTTGTCCACTGAGCATTTCCGCGAGCTCTACCTGAAGTTCTCTGGGCATTGGATTTTGACATATTCCCTAAACCAAAAGGAATGAGTGGGAAACAATCAAGACAACAGATAGAAGCACTTGCATTTGAATGAGTTTCAAGCATGCTTGGGTACTTGTGTGATATGAGTGACTCAGTTTTGGAATGCAACTGTCGCGTGGTGCACCGCGACCTCCAGGCACCCCGGAGTTTCTGAAAAAAAAATTTCTGCGATTTTCACGAAACCACTTTTCTTCAACTTGAATTGGGCTAAAAATCCATCACTGAAAATAAAAATTCTCTGAGTAGTGTGGAAATACTGATCCTTACCCTGCCTGGGTTGTCCACTGAGCATTTCCGCGAGCTCTACCTAAAGTTCTCTGGGCATGGGGTTTTGACATGTTCCCCAAACCAAAAGGAATGAGTGGGAAACAATCAAGACAACAGATAGAAGCACTTGCATTTGAATGAGTTTCAAGCATGCTTGGGTACTCGTGTGATCTGAGTGACTCAGTTTTGGAATACAACTGTGGCGTGGTGCACCGCGACCTCCAGGCACCCCGGAGTTTCTGAAAAAAAATTTTCTGCGATTTTCACGAAACCACTTTTCTTCAACTTGAATTGGGCTAAAAATCCATCACTGAAAATAAAAATTCTCTGAGTAGTGTGGAAATACTGATCCTTACCCTACCTGGGGTGTCCACTGAGCATTTCCGCGAGCGCTACCTGAAGTTCTCTGGGCATGGGATTTTGACATGTTACCCAAACCAAAAGGAATGAGTGGGAAACAATCAAGACAACAGATAGAAGCACTTGCATTTGAATGAGTTTCAAGCATGCTTGGGTACTCGTGTGATCTGAGTGATTCAGTTTTGGAATAGAATTGTCGCGTGGTGCACCGCGACCTCCAGGCACCCCGGAGTTTCTGAAAAAAAATTTTCTGCGATTTTCACGAAACCACTTTTCTTCAACTTGAATTGGGCTAAAAATCCATCACTGAAAATAAAAATTCTCTGAGTAGTGTGGAAATACTGATCCTTACCCTGCCTGGGATGTCCACTGAGCATTTCCGCGAGCTCTACCTGAAGTTCTCTGGTTATTGGATTTTGACATGTTCCCTAAACCAAAAGGAATGAGTGGGAAACAATCAAGACAACAGATAGAAGCACTTGCATTTGAATGAGTTTCAAGCATGCTTGGGTACTCGTGTGATCTGAGTGACTCAGTTTTGGAATACAACTGTCGCGTGGTGCACCACGACATCCAGGCACCCCGGAGTTTCTGAAAAAAAATTTTCTGCGATTTTCACGAAACCACTTTTCTTCAACTTGAATTGGTCTAAAAATCCATAACTGAAAATAACAATTCTCAGAGTAGTGTGGAAATACTGATCCTTACCCTGCCTGGGTTGTCCACTGAGCATTTCCGCGAGCTCTACCTGAAGTTCTCTGGGCATGGGATTTTCACATGTTCCCCAAACCAAAAGGAATGAGTGGGAAACAATCAAGACAACAGATAGAAGCACTTGCATTTGAATGAGTTTCAAGCATGCTTGGGTATTCGTGTGATCTGAGTGACTCAGTTTTGGAATAGAACTGTCGCGTGGTGCACCGCGACCTCCAGGCACCCCGGAGTTTCTGAAAAAAAATTTTCTGCGATTTTCACGAAACCACTTTTCATCAACTTGAATTGGGCTAAAAATCCATCACTGAAAATAAATATTCTCTGAGTAGTGTGGAAATGCTGATCCTTACCCTACCTGGGGTGTCCACTGAGCATTTCCGCGAACTCTACTTGAAGTTCTCTGGGCATGGGATTTTGACATGTTACCCAAACCAAAAGGAATGAGTGGGAAACAATCAAGACAACATATAGAAGCACTTGCATTTGAATGAGTTTCAAGCATGCTTGGGTACTCCTGTGATCTGAGTGACTCAGTTTTCGAAAACAACTGTCGCGTGGTGCATGGCGACCTCCAGGCACCCCGGAGTTTCTGAAAAAAAATTTTCTGCGATTTTCACGAAACCACTTTTCTTCAACTTGAATTGGGCTAAAAATCCACCACTGAAAATAAAAATTCTCTGAGTAGTGTGGAAATACTGATCCTTACCCTGCCTGGGTTGTCCACTGAGCATTTCCGCGAGCTCTACCTGAAGTTCTCTGGGCATTGGATTTTGACATATTCCCTAAACCAAAAGGAATGAGTGGTAAACAATAAAGACAACAGATAGAAGCACTTGCATTTGAATGAGTTTCAAGCATGCTTGGGTACTCGTGTGATATGAGTGACTCAGTTTTGGAATGCAACTGTCGCGTGGTGCACCGCGACCTCCAGGCACCCCGGAGTTTCTGAAAAAAAATTTTCTGCGATTTTCACGAAACCACTTTTCTTCAACTTGAATTGGGCTAAAAATCCATCACTGAAAATAAAAATTCTCTGAGTAGTGTGGAAATACTGATCCTTACCCTGCCTGGGTTGTCCCCTGAGCATTTCCGTGAGCTCTACCTGAAGTTCTCTGGGCATGGGATTTTGACATGTTCCCCAAACCAAAAGGAATGAGTGGGAAACAATCAAGAAAAGAGATAGAGGCACTTGCATTTGAATGAGTTTCAAGCATGCTTGGGTACTCATGTGATCTGAGTGACTCAGTTTTGGAATACAACTGTCGCGTGGTGCACCGCGACCTCCAGGCACCCCGGAGTTTCTGAAAAAAAAATTTCTGCGATTTTCACGAAACCACTTTTCTTCAACATGAATTGGGCTAAAAATCCATCCCTGAAAATAAAAATTCTCTGAGTAGTGTGTAAATGCTGATCCTTACCCTGCCTGGGTTGTCCACTGAGCATTTCCCCGAACTCTACCTGAAGTTCTCTGGGCATGGGATTTTGACATGTTCCCCAAACCAAAAGGAATGAGTGGGAAACAATCAAGACAACAGATAGAAGCACTTGCATTTGAATGAGTTTCAAGCATGCTTGGGTACTCGTGTGATCTGAGTGATTCAGTTTTGGAATAGAACTGTCGCGTGGTGCACCGTGACCTCCAGGCACCCCGGAGTTTCTGATAAAAAATTTTCTGCGATTTTCACAAAACCACTTTTCTTCAACTTGAATTGGGCTAAAAATCCATCACTGAAAATAAAAATTCTCTGAGAAGTGTGGAAATACTGATAATTACCCTGGCTGGGTTGTCCACTTAGCATTTCCACGAGCTCTACCTGAAGTTCTCTGGGCATGGGATTTTGACATGTTCCCCAAACCTAAAGGAATGAGTGGGAAACAATCAAGACAACAGATAGAAGCACTTGCATTTGAATGAGTTTCAAGCATGCTTGGGTACTCGTGTGATCTGAGTGACTCAGTTTTGGAATAGAACTGTCGCGTGGTGCACCGCGACCTCCAGGCACTCCGGAGTTTCTGAAAAAAAATTTTCTGCGATTTTCACGAAACCACTTTTCTTCAACTTGAATTGGGCTAAAAATCCATCACTGAAAATAAAAATTCTCTGAGTAGTGTGGAAATACTGATCCTTACCCTGCCTGGGTTGTCCACTGAGCATTTCCGCGAGCTCTACCTGAAGTTCTCTGGGCATGGGATTTTGACATGTTCCCCAAACCAAAAGGAATGAGTGGGAAACAATCAAGACAACAGATAGAAGCACTTGCATTTGAATGAGTTTCAAGCATGCTTGGGTACTCGTGTGATCTGAGTGACTCAGTTTTGGAATACAACTGTCGCGTGGAGCACTGCGACCTCCAAGCACCCCGGAGTTTCTGAAAAAAAAATTTCTGCGATTTACACGAAACCACTTTTCTTCAACTTGAATTGGGCTAAAAATCCATCACTGAAAATAACAATTCTCTGAGTAGTGTGGAAATACTGATCCTTACCCTGCCTGGGTTGTCCACTGAGCATTTCCGCGAGCTCTACCTGAAGTTCTCTGTGCATGGAATTTTGACATGTTCCCCAAACCAAAATGAATGAGTGGGAAACAATCAAGACAACAGATAGAAGCACTTGCATTTGAATGAGTTTCAAGCATGCTTGGGTACTCGTGTGATCTGAGTGACTCAGTTTTGGAATACAACTGTCGCGTGGAGCACTGCGACCTCCAAGCACCCCGGAGTTTCTGAAAAAAAAATTTCTGCGATTTACACGAAACCACTTTTCTTCAACTTGAATTGGGCTAAAAATCCATCACTGAAAATAACAATTCTCTGAGTAGTGTGGAAATACTGATCCTTACCCTGCCTGGGTTGTCCACTGAGCATTTCCGCGAGCTCTACCTGAAGTTCTCTGTGCATGGAATTTTGACATGTTCCCCAAACCAAAAGGAATGAGTGGGAAACAATCAAGACAACAGATAGAAGCACTTGCATTTGAATGAGTTTCAAGCATGCTTGGGTACTCGTGTGATCTGAGTGACTCAGTTGTGGAATACAACTGTCGCGTGGTGCATAGCGACCTCAAGGCACCCCGGAGTTTCTGAAAAAAAATTTTCTGCAAATTTCACGAAACCACTTTTCATCAACTTGAATTGGGCTAAAAATCCATCACTGAAAATAAATATTCTCTGAGTAGTGTGGAAATGCTGATCCTTACCCTACCTGGGGTGTCCACTGAGCATTTCCGCGAACTCTACTTGAAGTTCTCTGGGCATGGGATTTTGACATGTTACCCAAACCAAAAGGAATGAGTGGGAAACAATCAAGACAACAGATAGAAGCACTTGCATTTGAATGAGTTTCAAGCATGCTTGGGTACTCGTGTGATCTGAGTGACTCAGTTTTCGAATACAACTGTCGCGTGGTGCATGGCGACCTCCAGGCACCCCGGAGTTTCTGAAAAAAAATTTTCTGCGATTTTCACGAAACCACTTTTCTTCAACTTGAATTGGGCTAAAAATCCACCACTGAAAATAAAAATTCTCTGAGTAGTGTGGAAATACTGATCCTTACCCTGCCTGGGTTGTCCACTGAGCATTTCCGCGAGCTCTACCTGAAGTTCTCTGGGCATTGGATTTTGACATATTCCCTAAACCAAAAGGAATGAGTGGGAAACAATCAAGACAACAGATAGAAGCACTTGCATTTGAATGAGTTTCAAGCATGCTTGGGTACTCGTGTGATATGAGTGACTCAGTTTTGGAATGCAACTGTCGCGTGGTGCACCGCGACCTCCAGGCACCCCGGAGTTTCTGAAAAAAAAATTTCTGCGATTTTCACGAAACCACTTTTCTTCAACTTGAATTGGGCTAAAAATCCATCACTGAAAATAAAAATTCTCTGAGTAGTGTGGAAATACTGATCCTTACCCTGCCTGGGTTGTCCACTGAGCATTTCCGCGAGCTCTACCTAAAGTTCTCTGGGCATGGGGTTTTGACATGTTCCCCAAACCAAAAGGAATGAGTGGGAAACAATCAAGACAACAGATAGAAGCACTTGCATTTGAATGAGTTTCAAGCATGCTTGGGTACTCGTGTGATCTGAGTGACTCAGTTTTGGAATACAACTGTCGCGTGGTGCACCGCGACCTCCAGGCACCCCGGAGTTTCTGAAAAAAAATTTTCTGCGATTTTCACGAAACCAATTTTCTTCAACTTGAATTGGGCTAAAAATCCATCCCTGAAAATAAAAATTCTCTGAGTAGTGTGGAAATACTGATCCTTACCCTGCCTAGGTTTCCACTGAGCATTTCCGTGAGCTCTACCTGAAGTTCTCTGTGCATTGGATTTTGACATATTCCCTAAACCAAAAGGAATGAGTGGGAAACAATCAAGACAACAGATAGAAGCACTTGCATTTGAATGAGTTTCAAGCATGCTTGGGTACTCGTGTGATCTGAGTGACTCAGTTTTGGAATACAACTGTCGCGTGGTGCACCGCGACCTCCAGGCACCCCGGAGTTTCTGAAAAAAAATTTTCTGCGATTTTCACGAATCCACTATTCTTCAACTTGAATTGGGCAAAAAAATCCATCACTGAAAATAAAAATTCTCTGAGTAGTGTGAAAATACTGATCCTTACCCTGCCTGGGTGTCCACTGAGCATTTCCGCGAGCTCTACCTGAAGTTCTCTGTGCATGGAATTTTGACATGTTCCCCAAACCAAAAGGAATGAGTGGGAAACAATCAAGACAACAGATAGAAGCACTTGCATTTGAATGAGTTTCAAGCATGCTTGGGTACTCGTGTGATCTGAGTGACTCAGTTGTGGAATACAACTGTCGCGTGGTGCATAGCGACCTCAAGGCACCCCGGAGTTTCTGAAAAAAAATTTTCTGCGATTTTCACGAATCCACTATTCTTCAACTTGAATTGGGCTAAAAATCCATCACTGAAAATAAAAATTCTCTGAGTAGTGTGGAAATACTGATCCTTACCCTGCCTGGGATGTCCACTGAGCATTTCCGCGAGCTCTACCTGAAGTTCTCTGGTTATTGGATTTTGACATGTTCCCTAAACCAAAAGGAATGAGTGGGAAACAATCAAGAAAACAGATAGAAGCACTTGCATTTGAATGAGTTTCAAGCATGCTTGGGTACTCGTGTGATCTGAGTGACTCAGTTTTGGAATACAACTGTCGCGTGGTGCACCACGACCTCCAGGCACCCCGGAGTTTCTGAAAAAAAATTTTCTGCGATTTTCACGAAACCACTTTTCTTCAACTTGAATTGGTCTAAAAATCCATCACTGAAAATAACAATTCTCAGAGTAGTGTGGAAATACTGATCCTTACCCTGCCTGGGTTGTCCACTGAGCATTTCCGCGAGCTCTACCTGAAGTTCTCTGGGCATTGGATTTTGACATATTCCCTAAACCAAAAGGAATGAGTGGGAAACAATCAAGACAACAGATAGAAGCACTTGCATTTGAATGAGTTTCAAGTATGCTTGAGTACTCGTGTGATCTGAGTGACTCAGTTTTGGAATACAACTGTGGCGTGGTGCACCGCGACCTCCAGGCACCCCGGAGTTTCTGAAAAAAAATTTTCTGCGATTTTCACGAAACCACTTTTCTTCAACTTGAATTGGGCTAAAAATCCATCACTGAAAATAAAAATTCTCTGAGTAGTGTGGAAATACTGATCCTTACCCTACCTGGGGTGTCCACTGAGCATTTCCGCGAGCGCTACCTGAAGTTCTCTGGGCATGGGATTTTGACATGTTACCCAAACCAAAAGGAATGAGTGGGAAACAATCAAGACAACAGATAGAAGCACTTGCATTTGAATGAGTTTCAAGCATGCTTGGGTACTCGTGTGATATGAGTGACTCAGTTTTGGAATGCAACTGTCGCGTGGTGCACCGCGACCTCTAGGCACCCCGGAGTTTCTGAAAAAAAATTTTCTGCGATTTTCACGAAACCACTTTTCTTCAACTTGAATTGGGCTAAAAATCCATCACTGAAAATAAAAATTCTCTGAGTAGTGTGGAAATACTGATCCTTACCCTGCCTGGGTTGTCCACTGAGCATTTCCGCGAGTTCTACCTAAAGTTCTCTGGGCATGGTGTTTTGACATGTTCCCCAAACCAAAAGGAATGAGTGAGAAACAATCAAGACAACAGATAGAAGCACTTGCATTTGAATGAGTTTCAAGCATGCTTGGGTACTCGTGTGATCTGAGTGACTCAGTTGTGGAATACAACTGTCGCGTGGTGCATCGCGACCTCAAGGCACCCCGGAGTTTCTGAAAAAAAATTTTCTGCAATTTTCACGAAACCACTTTTCAACAACTTGAATTGGGCTAAAAATCCATCCCTGAAAATAAATATTCTCTGAGTAGTGTGGAAATGCTGATCCTTACCCTACCTGGGGTGTCCACTGAGCATTTCCGCGAACTCTCCTTGAAGTTCTCTGGGCATGGGATTTTGACATGTTATTCAAACCAAAAGGAATGAGTGGGAAAAAATCAAGACAACAGATAGAAGCACTTGCATTTGAATGAGTTTCAAGCATGCTTGGGTACTCGTGTGATCTGAGTGACTCAGTTTTGGAATACAACTGTCGCGTGGTGCACCGCGACCTCCAGGCACCCCGGAGTTTCTGAAAAAAAATTTTCTGCAATTTTCACGAAACCACTTTTCTTCAACTTGAATTGGGCTAAAAATCCATCACTGAAAATAAAAATTCTCTGAGTAGTGTGGAAATACTGATCCTTACCCTGCCTGGGTTGTCCACTGAGCATTTCCGCGAGCTCTACCTGAAGTTCTCTGGGCATGGGATTTTGACATGTTCCCCAAACCAAAAGGAATGAGTGGGAAACAATCAAGACAACAGAGAGAAGCACTTGCATTTGAATGAGTTTCAAGCATGCTTGGGTACTCGTGTGATCTGAGTGACTCAGTTTTCGAATACAACTGTCGCGTGGTGCATCGCGACCTCAAGGCACCCCTTGAGTTTCTGAAAAAAAAATTTCTGCAATTTTCACGAAACCACTTTTCATCAACTTGAATTGGGCTAAAAATCCATACCTGAAAATAAATATTCTCTGAGTAGAGTGGAAATGCTGATCCTTACCCTACCTGGGGTGTCCACTGAGCATTTCCGCGAACTCTACTTGAAGTTCTCTGGGCATGGGATTTTGACATGTTACCCAAACCAAAAGGAATGAGTGGGAAACAATCAAGACAACAGATAGAAGCACTTGCATTTGAATGAGTTTCAAGCATGCTTGTTTACTCGTGTGATCTGAGTGACTCAGTTTTGGAATACAACTGTCGCGTGGTGCACCGCGACCTCCAGGCACCCCGGAGTTTCTGAAAAAAAATTTTCTGCAATTTTCACGAAACCACTTTTCTTCAACTTGAATTGGGCTAAAAATCCATCACTGAAAATAAAAATTCTCTGAGTAGTGTGGAAATACTAATCCTTACCCTGCCTGGGTTGTCCACTGAGCATTTCCGCGAGCTCTACCTGAAGTTCTCTGGGCATGGGATTTTGACATGTTCCCCAAACCAAAAGGAATGAGTGGGAAACAATCAAGACAACAGAGAGAAGCACTTGCATTTGAATGAGTTTCAAGCATGCTTGGGTACTCGTGTGATCTGAGTGACTCAGTTTTCGAATACAACTGTCGCGTGGTGCATCGCGACCTCAAGGCACCCCTTGAGTTTCTGAAAAAAAAATTTCTGCAATTTTCACGAAACCACTTTTCATCAACTTGAATTGGGCTAAAAATCCATACCTGAAAATAAATATTCTCTGAGTAGTGTGGAAATGCTGATCCTTACCCTACCTGGGGTGTCCACTGAGCATTTCCGCGAACTCTACTTGAAGTTCTCTGGGCATCGGATTTTGACATGTTACCCAAACCAAAAGGAATGAGTGGGAAACAATCAAGACAACAGATAGAAGCACTTGCATTTGAATGAGTTTCAAGCATGCTTGGGTACTCGTGTGATCTGAGTGACTCAGTTTTGGAATACAACTGTCGCGTGGTGCATGGCGACCTCCAGGCACCCCGGAGTTTCTGAAAAAAAATTTTCTGCGATTTTCACGAAACCACTTTTCTTCAACTTGAATTGGGCTAAAAATCCACCACTGAAAATAAAAATTCTCTGAGTAGTGTGGAAATACTGATCCTTACCCTGACTGGGTTGTCCACTGAGCATTTCCGCGAGCTCTACCTGAAGTTCTCTGGGCATTGGATTTTGACATATTCCCTAAACCAAAAGGAATGAGTGGGAAACAATCAAGACAACAGATAGAAGCACTTGCATTTGAATGAGTTTCAAGCATGCTTGGGTACTCGTGTGATATGAGTGACTCAGTTTTGGAATGCAACTGTCGCGTGGTGCACCGCGACCTCCAGGCACCCCGGAGTTTCTGAAAAAAAAATTTCTGCGATTTTCACGAAACCACTTTTCTTCAACTTGAATTGGGCTAAAAATCCATCACTGAAAATAAAAATTCTCTGAGTAGTGTGGAAATACTGATCCTTACCCTGCCTGGGTTGTCCACTGAGCATTTCCGCGAGCTCTACCTAAAGTTCTCTGGGCATGGGGTTTTGACATGTTCCCCAAACCAAAAGGAATGAGTGGGAAACAATCAAGACAACAGATAGAAGCACTTGCATTTGAATGAGTTTCAAGCATGCTTGGGTACTCGTGTGATCTGAGTGACTCAGTTGTGGAATACAACTGTCGCGTGGTGCATCGCGACCTCAAGGCACCCCGGAGTTTCTGAAAAAAAATTTTCTGCAATTTTCACGAAACCACTTTTCATCAACTTGAATTGGGCTAAAAATCCATCCCTGAAAATAAATATTCTCTGAATAGTGTGGAAATACTGATCCTTACCCTGCCTGGGTTGTCCACTGAGCATTTCCGCGAGCTCTACCTAAAGTTCTCTGGGCATGGGGTTTTGACATGTTCCCCAAACCAAAAGGAATGAGTGGGAAACAATCAAGACAACAGATAGAAGCACTTGCATTTGAATGAGTTTCAAGCATGCTTGGGTACTCGTGTGATCTGAGTGACTCAGTTGTGGAATACAACTGTCGCGTGGTGCATCGCGACCTCAAGGCACCCCGGAGTTTCTGAAAAAAAATTTTCTGCAATTTTCACGAAACCACTTTTCATCAACTTGAATTGGGCTAAAAATCCATCCCTGAAAATAAATATTCTCTGAATAGTGTGGAAATGCTGATCCTTACCCTACCTGGGGTGTCCACTGAGCATTTCCGCGAACTCTACTTGAAGTTCTCTGGGCATGGGATTTTGACATGTTACCCAAACCAAAAGGAATGAGTGGGAAACAATCAAGACAACAGATAGAAGCACTTGCATTTGAATGAGTTTCAAGCATGCTTGGGTACTCGTGTGATCTGAGTGACTCAGTTTTGGAATACAACTGTCGCGTGGTGCACCGCGACCTCCAGGCACCCCGGAGTTTCTGAAAAAAAATTTTCTGCAATTTTCACGAAACCACTTTTCTTCAACTTGAATTGGGCTAAAAATCCATCCCTGAAAATAAAAATTCTCTGAGTAGTGTGTAAATGCTGATCCTTAACCTGCCTGGGTTGTCCACTGAGCATTTCCCCGAACTCTACCTGAAGTTCTCTGGGCATGGGATTTTGACATGTTCCCCAAACCAAAAGGAATGAGTGGGAAACAATCAAGAAAAGAGATAGAGGCACTTGCATTTGAATGAGTTTCAAGCATGCTTGGGTACTCATGTGATCTGAGTGACTCAGTTTTGGAATACAACTGTCGCGTGGTGCACCGCGACCTCAAGGCACCCCGGAGTTTCTGAAAAAAAATTTTCTGCGATTTTCACGAAACCACTTTTCTTCAACTTGAATTGGGCTAAAAATCCATCACTGAAAATAAAAATTCTCTGAGTAGTGTGGAAATACTGATCCTTACCCTGCCTGGATTGTCCACTTAGCATTTCCACGAGCTCTACCTGAAGTTCTCTGGGCATGGGATTTTGAAATGTTCCCCAAACCAAAAGGAATGAGTGGGAAACAATCAAGACAACAGATAGAAGCACTTGCATTTGAATGAGTTTCAAGCATGCTTGGGTACTCGTGTGATCTGAGTGACTCAGTTTTGGAATACAACTATCGCGTGGTGCACCGCGACCTCCAGGCACCCCGGAGTTTCTGAAAAAAAATTTTCTGCGATATTCACGAAACCACTATTCTTCAACTTGAATTGGGCAAAAAATCCATCACTGAAAATAAAAATTCTCTGAGTAGTGTGGAAATACTGATCCTTACCCTGCCTGGGTGTCCACTGAGCATTTCCGCGAGCTCTACCTGAAGTTCTCTGGGCATTGGATTTGGACATGTTACCCAAACCAAAAGGAATGAGTGGGAAACAATCAAGACAACAGATAGAAGCACTTGCATTTGAATGAGTTTCAAGCATGCTTGGGTACTCGTGTGATATGAGTGACTCAGTTTTGGAATGCAACTGTCGCGTGGTGCACCGCGACCTCTAGGCACCCCGGAGTTTCTGAAAAAAAAATTTCTGCGATTTTCACGAAACCACTTTTCTTCAACTTGAATTGGGCTAAAAATCCATCACTGAAAATAAAAATTCTCTGAGTAGTGTGGAAATACTGATCCTTACCCTGCCTGGGTTGTCCACTGAGCATTTCCGCGGGCTCTACCTAAAGTTCTCTGGGCATGGGGTTTTGACATGTTCCCCAAACCAAAAGGAATGAGTGGGAAACAATCAAGACAACAGATAGAAGCACTTGCATTTGAATGAGTTTCAAGCATGCTTGGGTACTCGTGTGATCTGAGTGACTCAGTTGTGGAATACAACTGTCGCGTGGTGCATCGCGACCTCAAGGCACCCCGGAGTTTCTGAAAAAAAATTTTCTGCAATTTTCACGAAACCACTTTTCAACAACTTGAATTGGGCTAAAAATTCATCCCTGAAAATAAATATTCTCTGAGTAGTGTGGAAATGCTGATCCTTACCCTACCTGGGGTGTCCACTGAGCATTTCCGCGAACTCTCCTTGAAGTTCTCTGGGCATGGGATTTTGACATGTTATTCAAACCAAAAGGAATGAGTGGGAAAAAATCAAGACAACAGATAGAAGCACTTGCATTTGAATGAGTTTCAAGCATGCTTGGGTACTCGTGTGATCTGAGTGACTCAGTTTTAGAATACAACTGTCGCGTGGTGCACCGCGACCTCCAGGCACCCTGGAGTTTCTGAAAAAAAATTTTCTGCAATTTTCACGAAACCACTTTTCTTCAACTTGAATTGGGCTAAAAATCCATCACTGAAAATAAAAATTCTCTGAGTAGTGTGGAAATACTGATCCTTACCCTGCCTGGGTTGTCCACTGAGCATTTCCGCGAGCTCTACCTGAAGTTCTCTGGTTATTGGATTTTGACATGTTCCCTAAACCAAAAGGAATGAGTGGGAAACAATCAAGACAACAGATAGAAGCACTTGCATTTGAATGAGTTTCAAGCATGCTTGGGTACTCGTGTGATCTGAGTGACTCAGTTTTGGAATACAACTGTCGCGTGGTGCACCGCGACCTCCAGGCACCCCGGAGTTTCTGAAAAAAAATTTTCTGCGATTTTCACGAAACCACTTTTCTTCAACTTGAATTGGGCTAAAAATCCATCACTGAAAATAAAAATTCTCTGAGTAGTGTGGAAATACTGATCCTTACCCTGCCTGGGTTGTCCACTGAGCATTTCCGCGAGCTCTACCTGAAGTTCTCTGGGCATGGGATTTTGACATGTTCCCCAAACCAAAAGGAATGAGTGGGAAACAATCAAGACAACAGATAGAAGCACTTGCATTTGAATGAGTTTCAAGCATGCTTGGGTACTCTTGTGATCTGAGTGACTCAGTTTTCGAATACAACTGTCGCGTGGTGCATCGCGACCTCAAGGCACCCCTTGAGTTTCTGAAAAAAAAATTTCTGCAATTTTCACGAAACCACTTTTCATCAACTTGAATTGGGCTAAAAATCCATACCTGAAAATAAATATTCTCTGAGTAGTGTGGAAATGCTGATCCTTACCCTACCTGGGGTGTCCACTGAGCATTTCCGCGAACTCTACTTGAAGTTCTCTGGGCATGGGATTTTGACATGTTACCCAAACCAAAAGGAATGAGTGGGAAACAATCAAGACAACAGATAGAAGCACTTGCATTTGAATGAGTTTCAAGCATGCTTGTTTACTCGTGTGATCTGAGTGACTCAGTTTTGGAATACAACTGTCGCGTGGTGCACCGCGACCTCCAGGCACCCCGGAGTTTCTGAAAAAAAATTTTCTGCAATTTTCACGAAACCACTTTTCTTCAACTTGAATTGGGCTAAAAATCCATCACTGAAAATAAAAATTCTCTGAGTAGTGTGGAAATACTGATCCTTACCCTGCCTGGGTTGTCCACTGAGCATTTCCGCGAGCTCTACCTGAAGTTCTCTGGGCATTGGATTTTAACATATTCCCTAAACCAAAAGGAATGAGTGGGAAACAATCAAGACAACAGATAGAAGCACTTGCATTTGAATGAGTTTCAAGCATGCTTGGGTACTCGTGTGATCTGAGTGACTCAGTTTTGGAATACAACTGTCGCGTGGTGCACCGCGACCTCCAGGCACCCCGGAGTGTCTGAAAAAAAAATTTCTGCGATTTTCACGAAACCACTTTTCTTCATCTTGAATTGGGCTAAAAATCCATCACTGAAAATAAAAATTCTCTGAGTAGTGTGGAAATACTGATCCTTACCCTGCCTGGGTTGTCCACTGAGCATTTCCGCGAGCTCTACCTAAAGTTCTCTGGGCATGGGGTTTTGACATGTTCCCCAAACCAAAAGGAATGAGTGGGAAACAATCAAGACAACAGATAGAAGCACTTGCATTTGAATGAGTTTCAAGCATGCTTAGGTACTCGTGTGATCTGAGTGACTCAGTTGTGGAATACAACTGTCGCGTGGTGCATCGCGACCTCAAGGCACCCCTTGAGTTTCTGAAAAAACATTTTCTGCAATTTTCACGAAACCACTTTTCATCAACTTGAAAATTGCAGAAAAAAATTTTCTGCAATTTTCACGAAACCACTTTTCTTCAACTTGAATTGGGCTAAAAATCCATCACTGAAAATAAAAATTCTCTGAGTAGTGTGGAAATACTGATCCTTACCCTACCTGGGGTGTCCACTGAGCATTTCCGCGAGCTCTACCTGAAGTTCTCTGGGCATGGGATTTTGACATGTTACCCAAACCAAAAGGAATGAGTGGGAAACAATCAAGACAACAGATAGAAGCACTTGCATTTGAATGAGTTTCAAGCATGCTTGGGTACTCGTGTGATCTGAGTGACTCAGTTTTCGAATACAACTGTCGCGTGGTGCACCGCGATCTCCAGGCACCCCGGAGTTTCTGAAAAAAAATTTTCTGCGATTTTCACGAAACCACTTTTCTTCAACTTGAATTTGGCTAAAAATCCATCACTGAAAATAAAAATTCTCTGAGTAGTGTGGAAATAATGATCCTTACCCTGCCTGGGTTGTCCACTGAGCATTTCCGCGAGCTCTACCTAAAGTTCTCTGGGCATGGGGTTTTGACATGTTCCCCAAACCAAAAGGAATGAGTGGGAAACAATCAAGACAACAGATAGAAGCACTTGCATTTGAATGAGTTTCAAGCATGCTTGGGTACTCGTGTGATCTGAGTGACTCAGTTGTGGAATACAACTGTCGCGTGGTGCATCGCGACCTCAAGGCACCCCGGAGTTTCTGAAAAAAAATTTTCTGCAATTTTCACGAAACCACTTTTCAACAACTTGAATTGGGCTAAAAATCCATCCCTGAAAATAAATATTCTCTGCCTGGGTTGTCCACAGAGCATTTCCGCGAGCTCTACCTAAAGTTCTCTGGGCATGGGGTTTTGACATGTTCCCCAAACCAAAAGGAATGAGTGGGAAACAATCAAGACAACAGATAGAAGCACTTGCATTTGAATGAGTTTCAAGCATGCTTGGGTACTCGTGTGATCTGAGTGACTCAGTTGTGGAATACAACTGTCGCGTGGTGCATCGCGACCTCAAGGCACCCCGGAGTTTCTGAAAAAAAATTTTCTGCAATTTTCACGAAACCACTTTTCAACAACTTGAATTGGGCTAAAAATCCATCCCTGAAAATAAATATTCTCTGCCTGGGTTGTCCACTGAGCATTTCCGCGAGCTCTACCTAAAGTTCTCTGGGCATGGGGTTTTGACATGTTCCCCAAACCAAAAGGAATGAGTGGGAAACAATCAAGACAACAGATAGAAGCACTTGCATTTGAATGAGTTTCAAGCATGCTTGGGTACTCGTGTGATCTGAGTGACTCAGTTGTGGAATACAACTGTCGCGTGGTGCATCGCGACCTCAAGGCACCCCTTGAGTTTCTGAAAAAACATTTTCTGCAATTTTCACGAAACCACTTTTCATCAACTTGAATTGGGCTAAAAATCCATCCCTGAAAATAAATATTCTCTGAGTAGTGTGGAAATGCTGATCCTTACCCTACCTGGGGTGTCCACTGAGCATTTCCGCGAACTCTACTTGAAGTTCTCTGGGCATGGGATTTTGACATGTTCCCCAAACCAAAAGGAATGAGTGGGAAACAATCAAGACAACAGATAGAAGCACTTGCATTTGAATGAGTTTCAAGCATGCTTGGGTACTCGTGTGATCTGAGTGACTCAGTTTTCGAATACAACTGTCGCGTGGTGCACCGCGACCTCCAGGCACCCCGGAGTTTCTGAAAAAAAAATTTCTGCAATTTTCACGAAACCACTTTTCTTCAACTTGAATTGGGCTAAAAATCCATCACTGAAAATAAAAATTCTCTGAGTAGTGTGGAAATACTGATCCTTACCCTGCCTGGGTTGTCCACTGAGCATTTCCGCGAGCTCTACCTGAAGTTCTCTGGGCATTGGATTTTGACATATTCCCTAAACCAAAAGGAATGAGTGGGAAACAATCAAGACAACAGATAGAAGCACTTGCATTTGAATGAGTTTCAAGCATGCTTGGGTACTCGTGTGATCTGAGTGACTCAGTTTTCGAATACAACTGTCGCGTGGTGCACCGCGACCTCCAGGCACCCCGGAGTTTCTGAAAAAAAATTTTCTGCGATTTTCACGAAACCACTTTTCTTCAACTTGAATTGGGCTAAAAATCCATCACTGAAAATAAAAATTCTCTGAGTAGTGTGGAAATACTGATCCTTACCCTGCCTGGGTTGTCCACTGAGCATTTCCGCGAGCTCTATCTAAAGTTCTCTGGGCATGGGGTTTTGACATGTTCCCCAAACCAAAAGGAATGAGTGGGAAACAATCAAGACAACAGATAGAAGCACTTGCATTTGAATGAGTTTCAAGCATGCTTGGGTACTCGTGTGATCTGAGTGACTCAGTTGTGGAATACAACTGTCGCGTGGTGCATCTCGACCTCAAGGCACCCCTTGAGTTTCTGAAAAAAAATTTTCTGCAATTTTCACGAAACCACTTTTCATCAACTTGAATTGGGCTAAAAATCCATCCCTGAAAATAAATATTCTCTGAGTAGTGTGGAAATGCTGATCCTTACCCTACCTGGGGTGTCCACTGAGCATTTCCGCGAACTCTACTTGAAGTTCTCTGGGCATGGGATTTTGACATGTTCCCCAAACCAAAAGGAATGAGTGGGAAACAATCAAGACAACAGATAGAAGCACTTGCATTTGAATGAGTTTCAAGCATGCTTGGGTACTCGTGTGATCTGAGTGACTCAGTTGTGGAATACAACTGTCGCGTGGTGCATCGCGACCTCAAGGCACCCCTTGAGTTTCTGAAAAAAAATTTTTTGCAATTTTCACGAAACCACTTTTCATCAACTTGAATTGGGCTAAAAATCCATACCTGAAAATAAATATTCTCTGAGTAGTGTGGAAATGCTGATCCTTACCCTACCTGGGGTGTCCACTGAGCATTTCCGCGAACTCTATCTAAAGTTCTCTGGGCATGGGGTTTTGACATGTTCCCCAAACCAAAAGGAATGAGTGGGAAACAATCAAGACAACAGATAGAAGCACTTGCATTTGAATGAGTTTCAAGCATGCTTGGGTACTCGTGTGATCTGAGTGACTCAGTTTTGGAATACAACTGTCGCGTGGTGCACCGCGACCTCCAGGCACCCCGGAGTTTCTGAAAAAAAATTTTCTGCGATTTTCATGAAACCACTTTTCTTCAACTTGAATTGGGCTAAAAATCCATAAAAGAAAATAAAAATTCTCTGAGTAGTGTGTAAATGCTGATCCTTACCCTGCCTGGGTTGTCCACTGAGCATTTCCGCGAGCTCTACCTGAAGTTCTCTGGGCATGGGATTTTGACATGTTCACAAAACCAAAAGGAATGAGTGGGAAACACTCAAGAAAAGAGATAGAGGCACTTGCATTTGAATTAGTTTCAAGCATGCTTGGGTACTCGTGTGATCTGAGTGACTCAGTTTTGGAATACAACTGTCGCGTGGTGCACCGCGACCTCCAGGCACCCCGGAGTTTCTGAAAAAAAATTTTCTACGATTTTCAAGAAACCACTTTTCTTCAACTTGAATTGGGCTAAAAATCCATTCCTGAAAATAAAAATTCTCTGAGTAGTGTGGAAATACTGATCCTTACCCTGCCTGGGTTGTCCACTGAGCATTTCCGCGAGCTCTATCTAAAGTTCTCTGGGCATGGGGTTTTGACATGTTCCCCAAACCAAAAGGAATGAGTGGGAAACAATCAAGACAACAGATAGAAGCACTTGCATTTGAATGAGTTTCAAGCATGCTTGGGTACTCGTGTGATCTGAGTGACTCAGTTGTGGAATACAACTGTCGCGTGGTGCATCGCGACCTCAAGGCACCCCTTGAGTTTCTGAAAAAAAATTTTCTGCAATTTTCACGAAACCACTTTTCATCAACTTGAATTGGGCTAAAAATCCATCCCTGAAAATAAATATTCTCTGAGTAGTGTGGAAATGCTGATCCTTACCCTACCTGGGGTGTCCACTGAGCATTTCCGCGAACTCTACTTGAAGTTCTCTGGGCATGGGATTTTGACATGTTCCCCAAACCAAAAGGAATGAGTGGGAAACAATCAAGACAACAGATAGAAGCACTTGCATTTGAATGAGTTTCAAGCATGCTTGGGTACTCGTGTGATCTCAGTGACTCAGTTTTCGAATACAACTGTCGCGTGGTGCACCGCGATCTCCAGGCACCCCGGAGTTTCTGAAAAAAAATTTTCTGCGATTTTCACGAAACCACTTTTCTTCAACTTGAATTGGGCTAAAAATCCATCACTGAAAATAAAAATTCTCTGAGTAGTGTGGAAATACTGATCCTTACCCTGTCTGGGTTGTCCACTGAGCATTTCCGCGAGCTCTACCTGAAGTTCTCTGGGCATGGGATTTTCACATGTTCCCCAAACCAAAAGGAATCAGTGGGAAACAATCAAGACAACAGATAGAAGCACTTGCATTTGAATGAGTTTCAAGCATGCTTGGGTACTCGTGTGATCTGAGTGACTCAGTTGTGGAATACAACTGTCGCGTGGTGCATCGCGACCTCAAGGCACCCCTTGAGTTTCTGAAAAAAAAATTTCTGCAATTTTCACGAAACCACTTTTCATCAACTTGAATTGGGCTAAAAATCCATCACTGAAAATAAATATTCTCTGAGTAGTGTGGAAATGCTGATCCTTACCCTGCCTGGGTTGTCCACTGAGCATTTCCGCGAGCTCTACCTGAAGTTCTCTGGGCATGGGATTTTGACATGTTCCCCAAACCAAAAGGAATCAGTGGGAAACTATCAAGACAACAGATAGAAGCACTTGCATTTGAATGAGTTTCAAGCATGCTTGGGTACTCGTGTGATCTGAGTGACTCAGTTTTGGAATACAACTGTCGCGTGGTGCACCGCGACCTCCAGGCACCCCGGAGTTTCTGAAAAAAAATTTTCTGCGATTTTCATGAAACCACTTTTCTTCAACTTGAATTGGGCTAAAAATCCATAAAAGAAAATAAAAATTCTCTGAGTAGTGTGTAAATGCTGATCCTTACCCTGCCTGGGTTGTCCACTGAGCATTTCCGCGAGCTCTACCTGAAGTTCTCTGGGCATGGGATTTTGACATGTTCACAAAACCAAAAGGAATGAGTGGGAAACACTCAAGAAAAGAGATAGAGGCACTTGCATTTGAATTAGTTTCAAGCATGCTTGGGTACTCGTGTGATCTGAGTGACTCAGTTTTGGAATACAACTGTCGCGTGGTGCACCGCGACCTCCAGGCACCCCGGAGTTTCTGAAAAAAAATTTTCTGCGATTTTCAAGAAACCACTTTTCTTCAACTTGAATTGGGCTAAAAATCCATTCCTGAAAATAAATATTCTCTGAGTAGTGTGTAAATGCTGATCCTTACCCTGCCTGGGGTGTCCACTGAGCATTTCCGCGAACTCTACTTGAAGTTCTCTGGGCATGGGATTTTGACATGTTACCCAAACCAAAAGGAATGAGTGGGAAACAATCAAGACAACAGATAGAAGCACTTGCATTTGAATGAGTTTCAAGCATGCTTGGGTACTCGTGTGATCTGAGTGACTCAGTTTTCGAATACAACTGTCGCGTGGTGCACCGCGACCTCCAGGCACCCCGGAGTTTCTGAAAAATAATTTTCTGCGATTTTCACGAAACCACTTTTCTTCAACTTGAATTGGGCTAAAAATCCATCACTGAAAATAAAAATTCTCTGAGTAGTTTGGACATACTGATCCTTACCCTGCCTGGGTTGTCCACTGAGCATTTCCCCGAACTCTACCTGAAGTTCTCTGGGCATTTGATTTTGACATGTTCCCCAAACCAGAAGGAATGAGTGGGAAACAAACAAGACAACAGATAGAAGCACTTGCATTTGAATGAGTTTCAAGCATGCATGGGTACTCGTGTGATCTGAGTGACTCAGTTTTCTAATACAACTGTAGCGTGGTGCACCGCGACCTTCAGGCACCCCGGAGTTTCTAAAAAAAAATTTTCTGCGATTTTCACGAAACCATTTTTCTTCAACTTGAATTGGTCTAAAAATCCAACACTGAAAATCAAAATTCTCTGAGTAGTGAGGAAATACTGATCCTCACCCTGCCTGGGTTGTCCACTCAGCATTTCCGCGAGCTCTACCTGAAGTTCTCTGGGCATTGGATTTTGACATATTCCCTAAACCAAAAGGAATGAGTGGGAAACAATCAAGACAACAGATAGAAGCACTTGCATTTGAATGAGTTTCAAGCATGCTTGGGTACTTGTGTGATCTGAGTGACTCAGTTTTGGAATGCAACTGTCGCGTGGTGCACCGCGACCTCCAGGCACCCCGGAGTTTCTGAAAAAAAATTTTCTGCGATTTTCACGAAACCACTTTTCTTCAACTTGAATTGGGCTAAAAATCCATCACTGAAAATAAAAATTCTCTGAGTAGTGTGGAAATACTGATCCTTACCCTGCCTGGGTTGTCCACTGAGCATTTCCGCGAGCTCTACCTGAAGTTCTCTGGGCATTGGATTTTGACATGTTCCCTAAACCAAAAGGAATGAGTGGGAAACAATCAAGACAACAGATAGAAGCACTTGCATTTGAATGAGTTTCAAGCATGCTTGGGTACTCGTGTGATCTGAGTGACTCAGTTTTCGAATACAACTGTCGCGTGGTGCACCGCGACCTCCAGGCACCCCGGAGTTTCTGAAAAATAATTTTCTGCGATTTTCACGAAACCACTTTTCTTCAACTTGAATTGGGCTAAAAATCCATCACTGAAAATAAAAATTCTCTGAGTAGTTTGGAAATACTGATCCTTACCCTGCCTGGGTTGTCCACTGAGCATTTCCCCGAACTACCTGAAGTTCTCTGGGCATTTGATTTTGACATGTTCCCCAAACCAGAAGGAATGAGTGGGAAACAATCAAGACAACAGATAGAAGCACTTGCATTTGAATGAGTTTCAAGCATGCATGGGTACTCGTGTGATCTGAGTGACTCAGTTTTCTAATACAACTGTAGCGTGGTGCACCGCGACCTCCAGGCACCCCGGAGTTTCTAAAAAAAAATTTTCTGCGATTTTCACGAAACCATTTTTCTTCAACTTGAATTGGTCCAAAAATCCAACACTGAAAATCAAAATTCTCTGAGTAGTGAGGAAATACTGATCCTCACCCTGCCTGGGTTGTCCACTCAGCATTTCCGCGAGCTCTACCTGAAGTTCTCTGGGCATTGGATATTGACATATTCCCTAAACCAAAAGGAATGAGTGGGAAACAATCAAGACAACAAATAGAAGCACTTGCATTTGAATGAGTTTCAAGCATGCTTGGGTACTCGTGTGATCTGAGTGACTCAGTTTTGGAATGCAACTGTCGCGTGGTGCACCGCGACCTCCAGGCACCCCGGAGTTTCTGAAAAAAAATTTTCTGCTATTTTCACGAAACCACTTTTCTTCAACTTGAATTGGGCTAAAAATCCATCACTGAAAATAAAAATTCTCTGAGTAGTGTGGAAATACTGATCCTTACCCTGCCTGGGTTGTACACTGAGCATTTCCGCGAGCTCTACCTAAAGTTCTCTGGGCATGGGGTTTTGACATGTTCCCCAAACCAAAAGGAATGAGTGGGAAACAATCAAGACAACAGATAGAAGCACTTGCATTTGAATGAGTTTCAAGCATGTTTGGGTACTCGTGTGATCTGAGTGACTCAGTTGTGGAATACAACTGTCGCGTGGTGAACCGCGACCTCCAGGCACCCCGGAGTTTCTGAAAAAAAATTTTCTGCGATTTTCACGAAACCACTTTTCTTCAACTTGAATTGGGCTAAAAATCCATCACTGAAAATAAAAATTCTCTGAGTAGTGTGGAAATACTGATCCTTACCCTGCCTGGGTTGTCCACTGAGCATTTCCGCGAGCTCTACCTGAAGTTCTCTGGGCATGGGATTTTGACATGTTCCCCAAACCAAAAGGAATGAGTGGGAAACAATCAAGAAAAGAGATAGAGGCACTTGCATTTGAATTAGTTTCAAGCATGCTTGGGTATTCATGTGATCTGAGAGACTCAGATTTGGAATACAACTGTCGCATGGTGCATCGCGACCTCAAGGCACCCCGGAGTTTCTGAAAAAAAATTTTCTGCAATTTTCACGAAACCACTTTTCATCAACTTGAATTGGGCTAAAAATCCATTCCTGAAAATAAATATTCTCTGAGTAGTGTGTAAATGCTGATCCTTACCCTGCCTGGGTTGTCCACTGAGCATTTCCGCGAGCTCTACCTGAAGTTCTCTGGGCATTGGATATTGACATATTCCCTAAACCAAAAGGAATGAGTGGGAAACAATCAAGACAACAGATAGAAGCACTTGCATTTGAATGAGTTTCAAGCATGCTTGGGTACTCGTGTGATCTGAGTGACTCAGTTTTGGAATGCAACTGTCGCGTGGTGCACCGCGACCTCCAGGCACCCCGGAGTTTCTGAAAAAAAATTTTCTGCGATTTTCACGAAACCACTTTTCTTCAACTTGAAATGGGCTAAAAATCCATCACTGAAAATAAAAATTCTCTGAGTAGTGTGGAAATACTGATCCTTACCCTGCCTGGGTTGTCCACTGAGCATTTCCGCGAGCTCTACCTAAAGTTCTCTGGGCATGGGGTTTTGACATGTTCCCCAAACCAAAAGGAATGAATGGGAAACAATCAAGACAACAGATAGAAGCACTTGCATTTGAATGAGTTTCAAGCATGTTTGGGTACTCGTGTGATCTGAGTGACTCAGTTGTGGAATACAACTGTCGCGTGGTGCACCGCGACCTCCAGGCACCCCGGAGTTTCTGAAAAAAAATTTTCTGCGATTTTCACGAAACCACTTTTCTTCAACTTGAAATGGGCTAAAAATCCATCACTGAAAATAAAAATTCTCTGAGTAGTGTGGAAATACTGATCCTTACCCTGCCTGGGTTGTCCACTGAGCATTTCCGCGAGCTCTACCTAAAGTTCTCTGGGCATGGGGTTTTGACATGTTCCCCAAACCAAAAGGAATGAATGGGAAACAATCAAGACAACAGATAGAAGCACTTGCATTTGAATGAGTTTCAAGCATGTTTGGGTACTCGTGTGATCTGAGTGACTCAGTTGTGGAATACAACTGTCGCGTGGTGCACCGCGACCTCCAGGCACCCCGGAGTTTCTGAAAAAAAATTTTCTGCGATTTTCACGAAACCACTTTTCTTCAACTTGAATTGGGCTAAAAATCCATCACTGAAAATAAAAATTCTCTGAGTAGTGTGGAAATACTGATCCTTACCTTGCCTGGGTTGTCCACTGAGCATTTCCGCGAGCTCTACCTGAAGTTCTCTGGGCATGGGATTTTGACATGTTCCCCAAACCAAAAGGAATGAGTGGGAAACAATCAAGACAACAGATAGAAGCACTTGCATTTGAATGAGTTTCAAGCATGCTTGGGTACTCGTGTGATCTGAGTGACTCAGTTTTCGAATACAACTGTCGCGTGGTGCACCGCAACCTCCAGGCACCCCGGAGTTTCTGAAAAAAAATTTTCTGCGATTTTCACGAAACCACTTTTCTTCAACTTGAATTGGGCTAAATATCCATCACTGAAAATAAAAATTCTCTGAGTAGTGTGGAAATACTGATCCTTACCCTGCCTGGGTTGTCCACTGAGCATTTCCGCGAGCTCTACCTGAAGTTCTCTGGGCATTTGATTTTGACATGTTCCCCAAACCAAAAGGAATGAGTGGGAAACAATCAAGACAACAGATAGAAGCACTTGCATTTGAATGAGTTTCAAGCATGCTTGGGTACTCGTGTGATCTGAGTGACTCAGTTTTGGAATACAACTGTCGCGTGGTGCACCGCGACCTCCAGGCACCCCGGAGTTTTTGAAAAAAAATTTTCTGCGATTTTCACGAAACCACTTTTCTTCAACTTGAAATGGGCTAAAAATCCATCACTGAAAATAAAAATTCTCTGAGTAGTGTGGAAATACTGATCCTTACCCTGCCTGGGTAGTCCACTGAGCATTTCCGCGAGCTCTATCTAAAGTTCTCTGGGCATGGGGTTTTGACATGTTCCCCAAACCAAAAGGAATGAGTGGGAAACAATCAAGACAACAGATAGAAGCACTTGCATTTGAATGAGTTTCAAGCATGCTTGGGTACTCGTGTGATCTGAGTGACTCAGTTGTGGAATACAACTGTCGCGTGGTGCATCTCGACCTCAAGGCACCCCTTGAGTTTCTGAAAAAAAATTTTCTGCAATTTTCACGAAACCACTTTTCATCAACTTGAATTGGGCTAAAAATCCATCCCTGAAAATAAATATTCTCTGAGTAGTGTGGAAATGCTGATCCTTACCCTACCTGGGGTGTCCACTGAGCATTTCCGCGAACTCTACTTGAAGTTCTCTGGGCATGGGATTTTGACATGTTCCCCAAACCAAAAGGAATGAGTGGGAAACAATCAAGACAACAGATAGAAGCACTTGCATTTGAATGAGTTTCAAGCATGCTTGGGTACTCGTGTGATCTGAGTGACTCAGTTTTCGAATACAACTGTCGCGTGGTGCACCGCGATCTCCAGGCACCCCGGAGTTTCTGAAAAAAAATTTTCTGCGATTTTCACGAAACCACTTTTCTTCAACTTGAATTGGGCTAAAAATCCATCACTGAAAATAAAAATTCTCTGAGTAGTGTGGAAATACTGATCCTTACCCTGCCTGGGTTGTCCACTGAGCATTTCCGCGAGCTCTACCTGAAGTTCTCTGGGCATGGGATTTTCACATGTTCCCCAAACCAAAAGGAATCAGTGGGAAACAATCAAGACAACAGATAGAAGCACTTGCATTTGAATGAGTTTCAAGCATGCTTGGGTACTCGTGTGATCTGAGTGACTCAGTTGTGGAATACAACTGTCGCGTGGTGCATCGCGACCTCAAGGCACCCCTTGAGTTTCTGAAAAAAAAATTTCTGCAATTTTCACGAAACCACTTTTCATCAACTTGAATTGGGCTAAAAATCCATACCTGAAAATAAATATTCTCTGAGTAGTGTGGAAATGCTGATCCATACCCTACCTGGGGTGTCCACTGAGCATTTCCGCAAACTCTACTTGAAGTTCTCTGGGCATGGGATTTTGACATGTTCCCCAAACCAAAAGGAATGAGTGGGAAACAATCAAGACAACAGATAGAAGCACTTGCATTTGAATGAGTTTCAAGCATGCTTGGGTACTCGTGTGATCTGAGTGACTCAGTTTTCGAATACAACTGTCGCGTGGTGCACCGCGATCTCCAGGCACCCCGGAGTTTCTGAAAAAAAATTTTCTGCGATTTTCACGAAACCACTTTTCTTCAACTTGAATTGGGCTAAAAATCCATCACTGAAAATAAAAATTCTCTGAGTAGTGTGGAAATACTGATCCTTACCCTGCCTGGGTTGTCCACTGAGCATTTCCGCGAGCTCTACCTGAAGTTCTCTGGGCATGGGATTTTGACATGTTCCCCAAACCAAAAGGAATCAGTGGGAAACAATCAAGACAACAGATAGAAGCACTTGCATTTGAATGAGTTTCAAGCATGCTTGGGTACTCGTGTGATCTGAGTGACTCAGTTTTGGAATACAACTGTCGCGTGGTGCACCGCGACCTCCAGGCACCCCGGAGTTTCTGAAAAAAAATTTTCTGCGATTTTCATGAAACCACTTTTCTTCAACTTGAATTGGGCTAAAAATCCATAAAAGAAAATAAAAATTCTCTGAGTAGTGTGTAAATGCTGATCCTTACCCTGCCTGGGTTGTCCACTGAGCATTTCCGCGAGCTCTACCTGAAGTTCTCTGGGCATGGGATTTTGACATGTTCACAAAACCAAAAGGAATGAGTGGGAAACACTCAAGAAAAGAGATAGAGGCACTTGCATTTGAATTAGTTTCAAGCATGCTTGGGTACTCGTGTGATCTGAGTGACTCAGTTTTGGAATACAACTGTCGCGTGGTGCACCGCGACCTCCAGGCACCCCGGAGTTTCTGAAAAAAAATTTTCTGCGATTTTCAAGAAACCACTTTTCTTCAACTTGAATTGGGCTAAAAATCCATCACTGAAATTAAAAATTCTCTGAGTAGTTTGGACATACTGATCCTTACCCTGCCTGGGTTGTCCACTGAGCATTTCCCCGAACTCTACCTGAAGTTCTCTGGGCATTTGATTTTGACATGTTCCCCAAACCAGAAGGAATGAGTGGAAAACAAACAAGACAACAGATAGAAGCACTTGCATTTGAATGAGTTTCAAGCATGCATGGGTACTCGTGTGATCTGAGTGACTCAGTTTTCTAATACAACTGTAGCGTGGTGCACCGCGACCTCCAGGCACCCCGGAGTTTCTAAAAAAAAATTTTCTGCGATTTTCACGAAACCATTTTTCTTCAACTTGAATTGGTCTAAAAATCCAACACTGAAAATCAAAATTCTCTGAGTAGTGAGGAAATACTGATCCTCACCCTGCCTGGGTTGTCCACTCAGCATTTCCACGAGCTCTACCTGAAGTTCTCTGGGCATTGGATTTTGACATATTCCCTAAACCAAAAGGAATGAGTGGGAAACAATCAAGACAACAGATAGAAGCACTTGCATTTGAATGAGTTTCAAGCATGCTTGGGTACTCGTGTGATCTGAGTGACTCAGTTTTGGAATGCAACTGTCGCGTGGTGCACCGCGACCTCCAGGCACCCCGGAGTTTCTGAAAAAAAATTTTCTGCGATTTTCACGAAACCACTTTTCTTCATCTTGAATTGGGCTAAAAATCCATCACTGAAAATAAAAATTCTCTGAGTAGTGTGGAAATACTGATCCTTACCCTGCCTGGGTTGTCCACTGAGCATTTCCCCGAACTCTACCTGAAGTTCTCTGGGCATTTGATTTTGACATGTTCCCCAAACCAGAAGGAATGAGTGGGAAACAATCAAGACAACAGATAGAAGCACTTGCATTTGAATGAGTTTCAAGCATGCATGGGTACTCGTGTGATCTGAGTGACTCAGTTTTCTAATACAACTGTAGCGTGGTGCACCGCGACCTCCAGGCACCCCGGAGTTTCTAAAAAAAAATTTTCTGCGATTTTCACGAAACCATTTTTCTTCAACTTGAATTGGTCCAAAAATCCAACACTGAAAATCAAAATTCTCTGAGTAGTGAGGAAATACTGATCCTCACCCTGCCTGGGTTGTCCACTCAGCATTTCCGCGAGCTCTACCTGAAGTTCTCTGGGCATTGGATATTGACATATTCCCTAAACCAAAAGGAATGAGTGGGAAACAATCAAGACAACAGATAGAAGCACTTGCATTTGAATGAGTTTCAAGCATGCTTGGGTACTCGTGTGATCTGAGTGACTCAGTTTTGGAATGCAACTGTCGCGTGGTGCACCGCGACCTCCAGGCACCCCGGAGTTTCTGAAAAAAAATTTCCTGCGATTTTCACGAAACCACTTTTCTTCAACTTGAAATGGGCTAAAAATCCATCACTGAAAATAAAAATTCTCTGAGTAGTGTGGAAATACTGATCCTTACCCTGCCTGGGTTGTCCACTGAGCATTTCCGCGAGCTCTACCTAAAGTTCTCTGGGCATGGGGTTTTGACATGTTCCCCAAACCAAAAGGAATGAATGGGAAACAATCAAGACAACAGATAGAAGCACTTGCATTTGAATGAGTTTCAAGCATGTTTGGGTACTCGTGTGATCTGAGTGACTCAGTTGTGGAATACAACTGTCGCGTGGTGTACCGCGACCTCCAGGCACCCCGGAGTTTCTGAAAAAAAATTTTCTGCGATTTTCACGAAACCACTTTTCTTCAACTTGAAATGGGCTAAAAATCCATCACTGAAAATAAAAATTCTCTGAGTAGTGTGGAAATACTGATCCTTACCCTGCCTGGGTTGTCCACTGAGCATTTCCGCGAGCTCTACCTAAAGTTCTCTGGGCATGGGGTTTTGACATGTTCCCCAAACCAAAAGGAATGAATGGGAAACAATCAAGACAACAGATAGAAGCACTTGCATTTGAATGAGTTTCAAGCATGTTTGGGTACTCGTGTGATCTGAGTGACTCAGTTGTGGAATACAACTGTCGCGTGGTGCACCGCGACCTCCAGGCACCCCGGAGTTTCTGAAAAAAAATTTTCTGCGATTTTCACGAAACCACTTTTCTTCAACTTGAATTGGGCTAAAAATCCATCACTGAAAATAAAAATTCTCTGAGTAGTGTGGAAATACTGATCCTTACCTTGCCTGGGTTGTCCACTGAGCATTTCCGCGAGCTCTACCTAAAGTTCTCTGGGCATGGGATTTTGACATGTTCCCCAAACCAAAAGGAATCAGTGGGAAACAATCAAGACAACAGATAGAAGCACTTGCATTTGAATGAGTTTCAAGCATGCTTGGGTACTCGTGTGATCTGAGTGACTCAGTTTTGGAATACAACTGTCGCGTGGTGCACCGCGACCTCCAGGCACCCCGGAGTTTCTGAAAAAAAATTTTCTGCGATTTTCATGAAACCACTTTTCTTCAACTTGAATTGGGCTAAAAATCCATAAAAGAAAATAAAAATTCTCTGAGTAGTGTGTAAATGCTGATCCTTACCCTGCCTGGGTTGTCCACTGAGCATTTCCGCGAGCTCTACCTGAAGTTCTCTGGGCATGGGATTTTGACATGTTCACAAAACCAAAAGGAATGAGTGGGAAACACTCAAGAAAAGAGATAGAGGCACTTGCATTTGAATTAGTTTCAAGCATGCTTGGGTACTCGTGTGATCTGAGTGACTCAGTTTTGGAATACAACTGTCGCGTGGTGCACCGCGACCTCCAGGCACCCCGGAGTTTCTGAAAAAAAATTTTCTGCGATTTTCAAGAAACCACTTTTCTTCAACTTGAATTGGGCTAAAAATCCATTCCTGAAAATAAATATTCTCTGAGTAGTGTGTAAATGCTGATCCTTACCCTGCCTGGGGTGTCCACTGAGCATTTCCGCGAACTCTACTTGAAGTTCTCTGGGCATGGGATTTTGACATGTTACCCAAACCAAAAGGAATGAGTGGGAAACAATCAAGACAACAGATAGAAGCACTTGCATTTGAATGAGTTTCAAGCATGCTTGGGTACTCGTGTGATCTGAGTGACTCAGTTTTCGAATACAACTGTCGCGTGGTGCACCGCGACCTCCAGGCACCCCGGAGTTTCTGAAAAATAATTTTCTGCGATTTTCACGAAACCACTTTTCTTCAACTTGAATTGGGCTAAAAATCCATCACTGAAAATAAAAATTCTCTGAGTAGTGTGGAAATACTGATCCTTACCCTGCCTGGGTTGTCCACTGAGCATTTCCCCGAACTCTACCTGAAGTTCTCTGGGCATTTGATTTTGACATGTTCCCCAAACCAGAAGGAATGAGTGGGAAACAATCAAGACAACAGATAGAAGCACTTGCATTTGAATGAGTATCAAGCATGCATGGGTACTCGTGTGATCTGAGTGACTCAGTTTTCTAATACAACTGTAGCGTGGTGCACCGCGACCTCCAGGCACCCCGGAGTTTCTAAAAAAAAATTTTCTGCGATTTTCACGAAACCATTTTTCTTCAACTTGAATTGGTCCAAAAATCCAACACTGAAAATCAAAATTCTCTGAGTAGTGAGGAAATACTGATCCTCACCCTGCCTGGGTTGTCCACTCAGCATTTCCGCGAGCTCTACCTGAAGTTCTCTGGGCATTGGATATTGACATATTCCCTAAACCAAAAGGAATGAGTGGGAAACAATCAAGACAACAGATAGAAGCACTTGCATTTGAATGAGTTTCAAGCATGCTTGGGTACTCGTGTGATCTGAGTGACTCAGTTTTGGAATGCAACTGTCGCGTGGTGCACCGCGACCTCCAGGCACCCCGGAGTTTCTGAAAAAAAATTTTCTGCGATTTTCACGAAACCACTTTTCTTCAACTTGAAATGGGCTAAAAATCCATCACTGAAAATAAAAATTCTCTGAGTAGTGTGGAAATACTGATCCTTACCCTGCCTGGGTTGTCCACTGAGCATTTCCGCGAGCTCTACCTAAAGTTCTCTGGGCATGGGGTTTTGACATGTTCCCCAAACCAAAAGGAATGAATGGGAAACAATCAAGACAACAGATAGAAGCACTTGCATTTGAATGAGTTTCAAGCATGTTTGGGTACTCGTGTGATCTGAGTGACTCAGTTGTGGAATACAACTGTCGCGTGGTGTACCGCGACCTCCAGGCACCCCGGAGTTTCTGAAAAAAAATTTTCTGCGATTTTCACGAAACCACTTTTCTTCAACTTGAAATGGGCTAAAAATCCATCACTGAAAATAAAAATTCTCTGAGTAGTGTGGAAATACTGATCCTTACCCTGCCTGGGTTGTCCACTGAGCATTTCCGCGAGCTCTATCTAAAGTTCTCTGGGCATGGGGTTTTGACATGTTCCCCAAACCAAAAGGAATGAGTGGGAAACAATCAAGACAACAGATAGAAGCACTTGCATTTGAATGAGTTTCAAGCATGCTTGGGTACTCGTGTGATCTGAGTGACTCAGTTGTGGAATACAACTGTCGCGTGGTGCATCTCGACCTCAAGGCACCCCTTGAGTTTCTGAAAAAAAATTTTCTGCAATTTTCACGAAACCACTTTTCATCAACTTGAATTGGGCTAAAAATCCATCCCTGAAAATAAATATTCTCTGAGTAGTGTGGAAATGCTGATCCTTACCCTACCTGGGGTGTCCACTGAGCATTTCCGCGAACTCTACTTGAAGTTCTCTGGGCATGGGATTTTGACATGTTCCCCAAACCAAAAGGAATGAGTGGGAAACAATCAAGACAACAGATAGAAGCACTTGCATTTGAATGAGTTTCAAGCATGCTTGGGTACTCGTGTGATCTGAGTGACTCAGTTTTCGAATACAACTGTCGCGTGGTGCACCGCGATCTCCAGGCACCCCGGAGTTTCTGAAAAAAAATTTTCTGCGATTTTCACGAAACCACTTTTCTTCAACTTGAATTGGGCTAAAAATCCATCACTGAAAATAAAAATTCTCTGAGTAGTGTGGAAATACTGATCCTTACCCTGCCTGGGTTGTCCACTGAGCATTTCCGCGAGCTCTACCTGAAGTTCTCTGGGCATGGGATTTTCACATGTTCCCCAAACCAAAAGGAATCAGTGGGAAACAATCAAGACAACAGATAGAAGCACTTGCATTTGAATGAGTTTCAAGCATGCTTGGGTACTCGTGTGATCTGAGTGACTCAGTTGTGGAATACAACTGTCGCGTGGTGCATCGCGACCTCAAGGCACCCCTTGAGTTTCTGAAAAAAAAATTTCTGCAATTTTCACGAAACCACTTTTCATCAACTTGAATTGGGCTAAAAATCCATACCTGAAAATAAATATTCTCTGAGTAGTGTGGAAATGCTGATCCATACCCTACCTGGGGTGTCCACTGAGCATTTCCGCAAACTCTACTTGAAGTTCTCTGGGCATGGGATTTTGACATGTTCCCCAAACCAAAAGGAATGAGTGGGAAACAATCAAGACAACAGATAGAAGCACTTGCATTTGAATGAGTTTCAAGCATGCTTGGGTACTCGTGTGATCTGAGTGACTCAGTTTTCGAATACAACTGTCGCGTGGTGCACCGCGATCTCCAGGCACCCCGGAGTTTCTGAAAAAAAATTTTCTGCGATTTTCACGAAACCACTTTTCTTCAACTTGAATTGGGCTAAAAATCCATCACTGAAAATAAAAATTCTCTGAGTAGTGTGGAAATACTGATCCTTACCCTGCCTGGGTTGTCCACTGAGCATTTCCGCGAGCTCTACCTGAAGTTCTCTGGGCATGGGATTTTGACATGTTCCCCAAACCAAAAGGAATCAGTGGGAAACAATCAAGACAACAGATAGAAGCACTTGCATTTGAATGAGTTTCAAGCATGCTTGGGTACTCGTGTGATCTGAGTGACTCAGTTTTGGAATACAACTGTCGCGTGGTGCACCGCGACCTCCAGGCACCCCGGAGTTTCTGAAAAAAAATTTTCTGCGATTTTCATGAAACCACTTTTCTTCAACTTGAATTGGGCTAAAAATCCATAAAAGAAAATAAAAATTCTCTGAGTAGTGTGTAAATGCTGATCCTTACCCTGCCTGGGTTGTCCACTGAGCATTTCCGCGAGCTCTACCTGAAGTTCTCTGGGCATGGGATTTTGACATGTTCACAAAACCAAAAGGAATGAGTGGGAAACACTCAAGAAAAGAGATAGAGGCACTTGCATTTGAATTAGTTTCAAGCATGCTTGGGTACTCGTGTGATCTGAGTGACTCAGTTTTGGAATACAACTGTCGCGTGGTGCACCGCGACCTCCAGGCACCCCGGAGTTTCTGAAAAAAAATTTTCTGCGATTTTCAAGAAACCACTTTTCTTCAACTTGAATTGGGCTAAAAATCCATCACTGAAATTAAAAATTCTCTGAGTAGTTTGGACATACTGATCCTTACCCTGCCTGGGTTGTCCACTGAGCATTTCCCCGAACTCTACCTGAAGTTCTCTGGGCATTTGATTTTGACATGTTCCCCAAACCAGAAGGAATGAGTGGAAAACAAACAAGACAACAGATAGAAGCACTTGCATTTGAATGAGTTTCAAGCATGCATGGGTACTCGTGTGATCTGAGTGACTCAGTTTTCTAATACAACTGTAGCGTGGTGCACCGCGACCTCCAGGCACCCCGGAGTTTCTAAAAAAAAATTTTCTGCGATTTTCACGAAACCATTTTTCTTCAACTTGAATTGGTCTAAAAATCCAACACTGAAAATCAAAATTCTCTGAGTAGTGAGGAAATACTGATCCTCACCCTGCCTGGGTTGTCCACTCAGCATTTCCACGAGCTCTACCTGAAGTTCTCTGGGCATTGGATTTTGACATATTCCCTAAACCAAAAGGAATGAGTGGGAAACAATCAAGACAACAGATAGAAGCACTTGCATTTGAATGAGTTTCAAGCATGCTTGGGTACTCGTGTGATCTGAGTGACTCAGTTTTGGAATGCAACTGTCGCGTGGTGCACCGCGACCTCCAGGCACCCCGGAGTTTCTGAAAAAAAATTTTCTGCGATTTTCACGAAACCACTTTTCTTCATCTTGAATTGGGCTAAAAATCCATCACTGAAAATAAAAATTCTCTGAGTAGTGTGGAAATACTGATCCTTACCCTGCCTGGGTTGTCCACTGAGCATTTCCCCGAACTCTACCTGAAGTTCTCTGGGCATTTGATTTTGACATGTTCCCCAAACCAGAAGGAATGAGTGGGAAACAATCAAGACAACAGATAGAAGCACTTGCATTTGAATGAGTTTCAAGCATGCATGGGTACTCGTGTGATCTGAGTGACTCAGTTTTCTAATACAACTGTAGCGTGGTGCACCGCGACCTCCAGGCACCCCGGAGTTTCTAAAAAAAAATTTTCTGCGATTTTCACGAAACCATTTTTCTTCAACTTGAATTGGTCCAAAAATCCAACACTGAAAATCAAAATTCTCTGAATAGTGAGGAAATACTGATCCTCACCCTGCCTGGGTTGTCCACTCAGCATTTCCGCGAGCTCTACCTGAAGTTCTCTGGGCATTGGATATTGACATATTCCCTAAACCAAAAGGAATGAGTGGGAAACAATCAAGACAACAGATAGAAGCACTTGCATTTGAATGAGTTTCAAGCATGCTTGGGTACTCGTGTGATCTGAGTGACTCAGTTTTGGAATGCAACTGTCGCGTGGTGCACCGCGACCTCCAGGCACCCCGGAGTTTCTGAAAAAAAATTTCCTGCGATTTTCACGAAACCACTTTTCTTCAACTTGAAATGGGCTAAAAATCCATCACTGAAAATAAAAATTCTCTGAGTAGTGTGGAAATACTGATCCTTACCCTGCCTGGGTTGTCCACTGAGCATTTCCGCGAGCTCTACCTAAAGTTCTCTGGGCATGGGGTTTTGACATGTTCCCCAAACCAAAAGGAATGAATGGGAAACAATCAAGACAACAGATAGAAGCACTTGCATTTGAATGAGTTTCAAGCATGTTTGGGTACTCGTGTGATCTGAGTGACTCAGTTGTGGAATACAACTGTCGCGTGGTGTACCGCGACCTCCAGGCACCCCGGAGTTTCTGAAAAAAAATTTTCTGCGATTTTCACGAAACCACTTTTCTTCAACTTGAAATGGGCTAAAAATCCATCACTGAAAATAAAAATTCTCTGAGTAGTGTGGAAATACTGATCCTTACCCTGCCTGGGTTGTCCACTGAGCATTTCCGCGAGCTCTACCTAAAGTTCTCTGGGCATGGGGTTTTGACATGTTCCCCAAACCAAAAGGAATGAATGGGAAACAATCAAGACAACAGATAGAAGCACTTGCATTTGAATGAGTTTCAAGCATGCTTGGGTACTCGTGTGATCTGAGTGACTCAGTTTTGGAATACAACTGTCGCGTGGTGCACCGCGACCTCCAGGCACCCCGGAGTTTCTGAAAAAAAATTTTCTGCGATTTTCATGAAACCACTTTTCTTCAACTTGAATTGGGCTAAAAATCCATCACTGAAAATAAAAATTCTCTGAGTAGTGTGTAAATGCTGATCCTTACCTTGCCTGGGTTGTCCACTGAGCATTTCCGCGAGCTCTACCTGAAGTTCTCTGGGCATGGGATTTTGACATGTTCACAAAACCAAAAGGAATGAGTGGGAAACACTCAAGAAAAGAGATAGAGGCACTTGCATTTGAATTAGTTTCAAGCATGCTTGGGTACTCGTGTGATCTGAGTGACTCAGTTTTGGAATACAACTGTCGCGTGGTGCACCGCGACCTCCAGGCACCCCGGAGTTTCTGAAAAAAAATTTTCTGCGATTTTCAAGAAACCACTTTTCTTCAACTTGAATTGGGCTAAAAATCCATTCCTGAAAATAAATATTCTCTGAGTAGTGTGTAAATGCTGATCCTTACCCTGCCTGGGGTGTCCACTGAGCATTTCCGCGAACTCTACTTGAAGTTCTCTGGGCATGGGATTTTGACATGTTACCCAAACCAAAAGGAATGAGTGGGAAACAATCAAGACAACAGATAGAAGCACTTGCATTTGAATGAGTTTCAAGCATGCTTGGGTACTCGTGTGATCTGAGTGACTCAGTTTTCGAATACAACTGTCGCGTGGTGCACCGCGACCTCCAGGCACCCCGGAGTTTCTGAAAAATAATTTTCTGCGATTTTCACGAAACCACTTTTCTTCAACTTGAATTGGGCTAAAAATCCATCACTGAAAATAAAAATTCTCTGAGTAGTGTGGAAATACTGATCCTTACCCTGCCTGGGTTGTCCACTGAGCATTTCCCCGAACTCTACCTGAAGTTCTCTGGGCATTTGATTTTGACATGTTCCCCAAACCAGAAGGAATGAGTGGGAAACAATCAAGACAACAGATAGAAGCACTTGCATTTGAATGAGTATCAAGCATGCATGGGTACTCGTGTGATCTGAGTGACTCAGTTTTCTAATACAACTGTAGCGTGGTGCACCGCGACCTCCAGGCACCCCGGAGTTTCTAAAAAAAAATTTTCTGCGATTTTCACGAAACCATTTTTCTTCAACTTGAATTGGTCCAAAAATCCAACACTGAAAATCAAAATTCTCTGAGTAGTGAGGAAATACTGATCCTCACCCTGCCTGGGTTGTCCACTCAGCATTTCCGCGAGCTCTACCTGAAGTTCTCTGGGCATTGGATATTGACATATTCCCTAAACCAAAAGGAATGAGTGGGAAACAATCAAGACAACAGATAGAAGCACTTGCATTTGAATGAGTTTCAAGCATGCTTGGGTACTCGTGTGATCTGAGTGACTCAGTTTTGGAATGCAACTGTCGCGTGGTGCACCGCGACCTCCAGGCACCCCGGAGTTTCTGAAAAAAAATTTTCTGCGATTTTCACGAAACCACTTTTCTTCAACTTGAAATGGGCTAAAAATCCATCACTGAAAATAAAAATTCTCTAAGTAGTGTGGAAATACTGATCCTTACCCTGCCTGGGTTGTCCACTGAGCATTTCCGCGAGCTCTACCTAAAGTTCTCTGGGCATGGGGTTTTGACATGTTCCCCAAACCAAAAGGAATGAATGGGAAACAATCAAGACAACAGATAGAAGCACTTGCATTTGAATGAGTTTCAAGCATGTTTGGGTACTCGTGTGATCTGAGTGACTCAGTTGTGGAATACAACTGTCGCGTGGTGTACCGCGACCTCCAGGCACCCCGGAGTTTCTGAAAAAAAATTTTCTGCGATTTTCACGAAACCACTTTTCTTCAACTTGAAATGGGCTAAAAATCCATCACTGAAAATAAAAATTCTCTGCGTAGTGTGGAAATACTGATCCTTACCCTGCCTGGGTTGTCCACTGAGCATTTCCGCGAGCTCTACCTAAAGTTCTCTGGGCATGGGGTTTTGACATGTTCCCCAAACCAAAAGGAATGAATGGGAAACAATCAAGACAACAGATAGAAGCACTTGCATTTGAATGAGTTTCAAGCATGTTTGGGTACTCGTGTGATCTGAGTGACTCAGTTGTGGAATACAACTGTCGCGTGGTGCACCGCGACCTCCAGGCACCCCGGAGTTTCTGAAAAAAAATTTTCTGCGATTTTCACGAAACCACTTTTCTTCAACTTGAATTGGGCTAAAAATCCATCACTGAAAATAAAAATTCTCTGAGTAGTGTGGAAATACTGATCCTTACCTTGCCTGGGTTGTCCACTGAGCATTTCCGCGAGCTCTAACTGAAGTTCTCTGGGCATGGGATTTTGACATGTTCCCCAAACCAAAAGGAATGAGTGGGAAACAATCAAGACAACAGATAGAAGCACTTGCATTTGAATGAGTTTCAAGCATGCTTGGGTACTCGTGTGATCTGAGTGACTCAGTTTTCGAATACAACTGTCGCGTGGTGCACCGCAACCTCCAGGCACCCCGGAGTTTCTGAAAAAAAATTTTCTGCGATTTTCACGAAACCACTTTTCTTCAACTTGAATTGGGCTAAATATCCATCACTGAAAATAAAAATTCTCTGAGTAGTGTGGAAATACTGATCCTTACCCTGCCTGGGTTGTCCACTGAGCATTTCCGCGAGCTCTACCTGAAGTTCTCTGGGCATTTGATTTTGACATGTTCCCCAAACCAAAAGGAATGAGTGGGAAATAATCAAGACAACAGATAGAAGCACTTGCATTTGAATGAGTTTCAAGCATGCTTGGGTACTCGTGTGATCTGAGTGACTCAGTTTTGGAATATAACTGTCGCGTGGTGCACCGCAACCTCCAGGCACCCCGGAGTTTCTGAAAAAAATTTTCTGCGATTTTCACGAAACCACTTTTCTTCAACTTGAATTGGGCTAAAAATCCATCACTGAAAATAAAAATTCTCTGAGTAGTGTGGAAATACTGATCCTTACCCTGCCTGGGTTGTCCACTGAGCATTTCCGCGAGCTCTACCTGAAGTTCTCTGGGCATGGGATTTTGACATGTTCCCCAAACCAAAAGGAATGAGTGGGAAACAATCAAGAAAAGAGATAGAGGCACTTGCATTTGAATGAGTTTCAAGCATGCTTGGGTACTCGTGTGATCTGAGTGACTCAGTTTTGGAATACAACTGTCGCGTGGTGCACCGCGACCTCCAGGCACCCCGGAGTTTCTGAAAAAAAATTTTCTGCGATTTTCATGAAACCACTTTTCTTCAACTTGAATTGGGCTAAAAATCCATCACTGAAAATAAAAATTCTCTGAGTAGTGTGGAAATACTGATCCTTACCCTGCCTGGGTTGTCCACTGAGAATTTCCGCGAGCTCTACCAGAAGTTCTCTGGGCATGGGATTTTGACATGTTCACCAAACCAAAAGGAATGAGTGGGAAACAATCAAGACAACAGATAGAAGCACTTGCTTTTGAATAAGTTTCAAGTATGCTTGGGTACTCGTGTGATCTGAGTGACTCAGTTTTGGAATACAACTGTCGCGTGGTGCACCGCGACCTCCAGGCACCCCGGAGTTTTTGAAAAAAAATTTTCTGCGATTTTCACGAAACCACTTTTCTTCAACTTGAATTGGGCTAAAAATCCATCCCTGAAAATAAAAATACTCTGAGTAGTGTGGAAATACTGATCCTTACCCTGCCTGGGTTCTCCACTGAGCATTTCCCCGAACTCTACCTGAAGTTCTCTGGGCATGGGATTTTGACAAGTTACCCAAACCAAAAGGAATGAGTGGGAAACAATCAAGACAACAGATAGAAGCACTTGCATTTGAATGAGTTTCAAGCATGCTTGGGTACTCGTGTGATCTGAATGACTCAGTTTTCGAATACAACTGTCGCGTGGTGCACCGCGACCTCCAGGCACCCCGGAGTTTCTGAAAAAAATTTTCTGCGATTTTCACGAAACCACTTTTCTTCAACTTGAATTGGGCTAAAAATCCATCACTGAAAATAAAAATTCTCTGAGTAGTGTGGAAATACTGATCCTTACCCTGCCTGGGTTGTCCACTGAGCATTTCCGCGAGCTCTACCTGAAGTTCTCTGGGCATGGGATTTTGACATGTTCCCCAAACCAAAAGGAATGAGTGGGAAACAATCAAGACAACAGATAGAAGCACTTGCATTTGAATGAGTTTCAAGCATGCTTGGGTACTCGTGTGATCTGAGTGACTCAGTTTTCGAATACAACTGTCGCGTGGTGCACCGCTACCTCCAGGCACCCCGGAGTTTCTGAAAAAAAATTTTCTGCTTTTTTCACGAAACCACTTTTCTTCAACTTGAATTGGGCTAAAATTCCATCCCTGAAAATAAATATTCTCTGAGTAGTGTGGAAATACTGATCCTTACCCTACCTGGGGTGTCCACTGAGCATTTCCGCGAACTCTACTTGAAGTTCTCTGGGCATGCGATTTTGACATGTTACCCAAACCAAAAGGAATGAGTGGGAAACAATCAAGACAGCAGATAGAAGCACTTGCATTTGAATGAGTTTCAAGCATGCTTGGGTACTCGTGTGATCTGAGTGACTCAGTTTTGGAATACAACTGTCGCGTGGTGCACAGTGACCTCCAGGCACCCCGGAGTTTCTGAAAAAAAATTTTCTGCGATTTTCACGAAACCACATTTCTTCAACTTGAATTGGGCTAAAAATCCATCCCTGAAAATAAATATTCTCTGAGTAGTGTGGAAATGCTGATCCTTACCCTACCTGGGGTGTCCACTGAGCATTTCCGCGAACTCTACTTGAAGTTCTCTGGGCATGGGATTTTGACATGTTACCCAAACCAAAAGGAATCAGTGGGAAACAATCAAGACAACAGATAGAAGCACTTGCATTTGAATGAGTTTCAAGCATGCTTGGGTACTCGTGTGATCTGAGTGACTCAGTTTTCGAATACAACTGTCGCGTGGTGCACCGCAACCTCCAGGCACCCCGGAGTTTCTGAAAAAAAATTTTCTGCGATTTTCACGAAACCACTTTTCTTCAACTTGAATTGGGCAAAAAATCCATCACTGAAAATCAAAATTCTCTGAGTAGTGAGGAAATACTGATCCTTACCCTGCCTGGGTTGTCCACTGAGCATTTCCGCGAGCTCTACCTGAAGTTCTCTGGGCATTGGATTTTGACATATTCCCTAAACCAAAAGGAATGAGTGGGAAAAAATCAAGACAACAGATAGAAGCACTTGCATTTGAATGAGTTTCAAGCATGCTTGGGTACTCGTGTGATCTGAGTGACTCAGTTTTGGAATGCAAGTGTCGCGAGGTGCACCGCGACCTCCAGGCACCCCGGAGTTTCTGAAAAAAAATTTTCTGCGATTTTCACGAAACCACTTTTCTTCAACTTGAATTGGGCTAAATATCCATCACTGAAAATAAAAATTCTCTGAGTAGTGTGGAAATACTGATACTTACCCTGCCTGGGTTGTCCACTGAGCATTTCCGCGAGCTCTACCTGAAGTTCTCTGGGCATGGGATTTTGATATGTTCACCAAACCAAAAGGAATGAGTGGGAAACAATCAAGACAACAGATAGAAGCACTTGCATTTGAATGAGTTTCAAGCATGCTTGGGTACTCGTGTGATCTGAATGACTCAGTTTTCGAATACAACTGTCGCGTGGTGCACCGCGACCTCCAGGCACCCCGGAGTTTCTGAAAAAAATTTTCTGCGATTTTCACGAAACCACTTTTCTTCAACTTGAATTGGGCTAAAAATCCATCACTGAAAATTAAAATTCTCTGAGTAGTGTGGAAATACTGATCCTTACCCTGCCTGGGTTGTCCACTGAGCATTTCCGCGAACTCTACTTGAAGTTCTCTGGGCATGCGATTTTGACATGTTACCCAAACCAAAAGGAATGAGTGGGAAACAATCAAGACAACAGATAGAAGAACTTGCATTTGAATGAGTTTCAAGCATGCTTGGGTACTAGTGTGATCTGAGTGACTCAGTTTTGGAATACAACTGTCGCGTGGTGCACCGCGACCTCCAGGCACCCCGAAGTTTCTGAAAAAAAATTTTCTGCGATTTTCACGAAACCACTTTTCTTCAACTTGAATTGGGCTAAAAATCCATCACTGAAAATAAAAATTCTCTGAGTAGTGTGGAAATACTGATCCTTACCCTGCCTGGGTTGTCCACTGAGCATTTCCGCGAGCTCTACCTGAAGTTCTCTGGGCATGGGATTTTGACATCTTCCCCAAACCAAAAGGAATGAGTGGGAAACAATCAAGAAAAGAGATAGAGGCACTTGAATTTGAATGAGTTTCAAGCATGCTTGGGTACACGTTTGATCTGAGTGACTCAGTTTTGGAATACAACTGTCGCGTGGTGCATCGCGACCTCAAGGCACCCAGGAGTTTCTGAAAAAAAATTTTCTGCAATTTTCACGAAACCACTTTTCATCAACTTGAATTGGGCTAAAAATCCATCCCTGAAAATAAATATTCTCTGAGTAGTGTGGAAATGCTCATCCTTACCCTACCTGGGGTGTCCACTGAGCATTTCCGCAAACTCTACTTGAAGTTCTCTGGGCATGGGATTTTGACATGTTCCCCAAACCAAAAGGAATGAGTGGGAAACAATCAAGACAACAGATAGAAGCACTTGCATTTGAATGAGTTTCAAGCATGCTTGGGTACTCTTGTGATCTGAGTTACTCAGTTTTCGAATACAACTGTCGCGTGGTGCACCGCGACCTCCAGGCACCCCGGAGTTTCTGAAAAAAAATTTTTTAGCGATTTTCACGAAACCACTTTTCTTCAACTTGAATTGGGCTAAAAATACATCACTGAAAATAAAAATTCCCTGAGTAGTGTGGAAATACTGATCCTTACCCTGCCTGGGTTGTCCACTGAGCATTTCCGCGAGCTCTACCTGAAGTTCGTTGGGTATTGGATTTTGACATATTCCCTAAACCAGAAGGAATGAGTGGGAAGCAATCAAGACAACAGATAGAAGCACTTGCATTTGAATGAGTTTCAAGCATGCTCGGGTACTCGTGTGATCTGAGTGACTCAGTTTTCGAATACAACTGTCGCGTGGTGCACCGCGACCTCCAGGCACCCCGGAGTTTCTGAAAAAAAATTTTCTGCGATTTTCACGAAACCACTTTTCTTCAACTTGAATTGGGCTAAATATCCATCACTGAAAATAAAAATTCTCTGAGTAGTGTGGAAATACTGATCCTTACCCTGCCTGGGTTGTCCACTGAGCATTTCCACGAGCTCTACCTGAAGTTCTCTGGGCATGGTATTTTGACATGTTCCCCAAACCAAAAGGAATGAGTGGGAAACAATCAAGACAACAGATAGAAGCACTTGCATTTGAATGAGTTTCAAGCATGCTTGGGTACTCGTGTGATCTGAGTGACTCAGTTTTCGAATACAACTGTCGCGTGGTGCACCGCAACCTCCAGGCACCCCGGAGTTTCTGAAAAAAAATTTTCTGCGATTTTCACGAAACCACTTTTCTTCAACTTGAATTGGGCAAAAAATCCATCACTGAAAATAAAAATTCTCTGAGTAGTGTGGAAATACTGATCCTTACCCTGCCTGGGTTGTCCACTGAGCATTTCCGCGAGCTCTACCTGAAGTTCTCTGGACATGGGATTTTGACATCTTCCCCAAACCAAAAGGAATGAGTGGGAAACAATCAAGAAAAGAGATAGAGGCACTTGAATTTGAATGAGTTTCAAGCATGCTTGGTTACACGTTTGATCTGAGTGACTCAGTTTTGGAATACAACTGTCGCGTGGTGCATCGCGACCTCAAGGCACCCAGGAGTTTCTGAAAAAAAAATTTCTGCAATTTTCACGAAACCACTTTTCATCAACTTGAATTGGGCTAAAAATCCATCCCTGAAAATAAATATTCTCTGAGTAGTGTGGAAATGCTCATCCTTACCCTACCTGGGGTGTCCACTGAGCATTTCCGCGAACTCTACTTGAAGTTCTCTGGGCATGGGATTTTGACATGTTACCCAAACCAAAAGGAATCAGTGGGAAACAATCAAGACAACAGATAGAAGCACTTGCATTTGAATGAGTTTCAAGCATGCTTGGGTACACGTGTGATCTGAGTGACTAAGTTTTCGAATACAACTGTCGCGTGGTGCACCGCAACCTCCAGGCACCCCGGAGTTTCTGAAAAAAAATTTTCTGCGATTTTCACGAAACCACTTTTCTTCAACTTGAATTGGGCAAAAAATCCATCACTGAAAATCAAAATTCTCTGAGTAGTGAGGAAATACTGATCCTTACCCTGCCTGGGTTGTCCACTGAGCATTTCCGCGAGCTCTACCTGAAGTTCTCTGGGCATTGGATTTTGACATATTCCCTAAACCAAAAGGAATGAGTGGGAAACAATCAAGACAACAGATAGAAGCACTTGCATTTGAATGAGTTTCAAGCATGCTTGGGTACTCGTGTGATCTGAGTGACTCAGGTTTGGAATGCAAGTGTCGCGAGGTGCACCGCGACCTCCAGGCACCCCGGAGTTTCTGAAAAAAAATTTTCTGCGATTTTCACGAAACCACTTTTCTTCAACTTGAATTGGGCTAAATATCCATCACTGAAAATAAAAATTCTCTGAGTAGTGTGGAAATGCTGATCCTTACCCTACCTGGGGTGTCCACTGAGCATTTCCGCGAACTCTACTTGAAGTTCTCTGGGCATGGGATTTTGACATGTTCCCCAAACCAAAAGGAATGAGTGGAAAACAATCAAGACAACAGATAGAAGCACTTGCATTTGAATGAGTTTCAAGCATGCTTGGGTACTCGTGTGATCTGAGTGACTCAGTTTTGGAATACAACTGTCGCGTGGTGCACTGCGACCTCCAGGCACCCCGGAGTTTCTGAAAAAAAATTTTCTGCGAATTTCACGAAACCACTTTTCTTCAACTTGAATTGGGCTAAAAATCCATCCCTGAAAATAAATATTCTCTGAGTAGTGTGGAAATGCTGATCCTTACCCTACCTGGGGTGTCCACTGAGCATTTCCGCGAACTCTACTTGAAGTTCTCTGGGCATGGGATTTTGACATGTTACCCAAACCAAAAGGAATGAGTGGGAAACAATCAAGACAACAGATAGAAGCACTTGCATTTGAATGAGTTTCAAGCATGCTTGGGTACTCGTGTGATCTGAGTGACTCAGTTTTGGAATACAACTGTCGCGTGGTGCACCGCGACCTCCAGGCACCCCGGAGTTTCTGAAAAAAAATTTTCTGCGATTTTCACGAAACTACTTTTCTTCAACATGAATTGGGCTAAAAATCCATCCCTGAAAATAAAAATTCTCTGAGTAGTGTGTAAATGCTGATCCTTACCCTGCCTGGGTTGTCCACTGAGCATTTCCCCGAACTCTACCTGAAGTTCTGTGGGCATGGGATTTTGACATGTTCCCCAAACCAAAAGGAATGAGTGGGAAACAATCAAGACAACAGATAGAAGCACTTGCATTTGAATGAGTTTCAAGCATGCTTGGGTACTCGTGTGATCTGAGTGATTCAGTTTTGGAATACAACTGTCGCGTGGTGCACCGCGACCTCCAGGCACCCCGGAGTTTCTGAAAAAAAATTTTCTGCAATTTTCACGAAACCACTTTTCATCAACTTGAATTGGGCTAAAAATCCATCCCTGAAAATAAATATTCTCTGAGTAGTGTGGAAATGCTCATCCTTACCCTACCTGGGGTGTCCACTGAGCATTTCCGCGAACTCTACTTGAAGTTCTCTGGGCATGGGATTTTGACATGTTACCCAAACCAAAAGGAATGAGTGGGAAACAATCATGACAACAGATAGAAGCACTTGCATTTGAATGAGTTTCAAGCATGCTTGGGTACTCGTGTGATCTGAGTGACTCAGGTTTGGAATGCAAGTGTCGCGAGGTGCACCGCGACCTCCAGGCACCCCGGAGTTTCTGAAAAAAAATTTTCTGCGATTTTCACGAAACCACTTTTCTTCAACTTGAATTGGGCTAAATATCCATCACTGAAAATAAAAATTCTCTGAGTAGTGTGGAAATACTGATCCTTACCCTGCCTGGGTTGTCCACTGAGCATTTCCGCGAGCTCTACCTGAAGTTCTCTGGGCATGGGATTTTGACATGTTCCCCAAACCAAAAGAAATGAGTGGGAAACAATCAAGACAACAGATAGAAGCACTTGCATTTGAATGAGTTTCAAGCATGCATGGGTACTCGTGTGATCTGAGTGACTCAGTTTTGGAATGCAAGTGACGCGAGGTGCACCGCGACCTCCAGGCACCCCGGAGTTTCTGAAAAAAAATTTTCTGCGATTTTCACGAAACCACTTTTCTTCAACTTGAATTGGGCTAAATATCCATCACTGAAAATAAAAATTCTCTGAGTAGTGTGGAAATACTGATCCTTACCCTGCCTGGGTTGTCCACTGAGCATTTCCGCGAGCTCTACCTGAAGTTCTCTGGGCATTTGATTTTGACATGTTCCCCAAACCAAAAGGAATGAGTGGGAAACAATCAAGACAACAGATAGAAGCACTTGCATTTGAATGAGTTTCAAGCATGCTTGGGTACTCGTGTGATCTGAGTGACTCAGTTCTGGAATATAACTGTCGCGTGGTGCACCGCGACCTCCAGGCACCCCGGAGTTTTTGAAAAAAAATTTTCTGCGATTTTCACGAAACCACTTTTCTTCAACTTGAATTGGGCTAAAAATCCATCCCTGAAAATAAAAATTCTCTGAGTAGTGTGGAAATACTGATCCTTACCCTGCCTGGGTTCTCCACTGAGCATTTCCCCGAACTCTACCTGAAGTTCTCTGGGCATGGGATTTTGACAAGTTACCCAAACCAAAAGGAATGAGTGGGAAACATTCAAGACAACAGATAGAAGCACTTGCATTTGAATGAGTTTCAAGCATGCTTGGGTACTCGTGTGATCTGAGTGACTCAGTTTTCGAATACAACTGTCGCGTGGTGCACCGCGACCTCCAGGCACCCCGGAGTTTCTGAAAAAAATTTAATGCGATTTTCACGAAACCACTTTTCTTCAACTTGAATTGGGCTAAAAATCCATCACTGAAAATAAAAATTCTCTGAGTAGTGTGGAAATACTGATCCTTACCCTGCCTGGGTTGTCCACTGAGCATTTCCGCGAGCTCTACCTGAAGTTCTCTGGGCATGGGATTTTGACATCTTCCCCAAACCAAAAGGAATGAGTGGGAAACAATCAAGAAAAGAGATAGAGGCACTTGAATTTGAATGAGTTTCAAGCATGCTTGGGTACACGTTTGATCTGAGTGACTCAGTTTTGGAATACAACTGTCGCGTGGTGCATCGCGACCTCAAGGCACCCAGGAGTTTCTGAAAAAAAATTTTCTGCAATTTTCACGAAACCACTTTTCATCAACTTGAATTGGGCTAAAAATCCATCCCTGAAAATAAATATTCTCTGAGTAGTGTGGAAATGCTCATCCTTACCCTACCTGGGGTGTCCACTGAGCATTTCCGCGAACTCTACTTGAAGTTCTCTGGGCATGGGATTTTGACATGTTACCCAAACCAAAAGGAATGAGTGGGAAACAATCATGACAACAGATAGAAGCACTTGCATTTGAATGAGTTTCAAGCATGCTTGGGTACTCGTGTGATCTGAGTGACTCAGTTTTGGAATACAACTGTCGCGTGGTGCACCGCGACCTCCAGGCACCCCGGAGATTCTGAAAAAAAATTTTCTGCGATTTTCACGAAACCACTTTTCTTCAATTTGAATTGGGCTAAAAATCCATCCCTGAAAATAAAAATTCTCTGAGTAGTGTGGAAATACTGATCCTTACCCTGCCTGGGTTTCCACTGAGCATTTCGGCGAGCTCTACATGAAGTTCTCTGTGCATGGCATATTGACATGTTCCCCAAACCAAAAGGAATGAGTGGGAAACAATCAAGACAACAGATAGAAGCACTTGCATTTGAATGAGTTTCAAGCATGCTTGGGTACTCGTGTGATCTGAGTGACTCAGTTTTGGAATACAACTGTCGCGTGGTGCACCGCGACCTCCAAGCACCCCGGAGTTTCTGAAAAAAAATTTTCTGCGATTTTCACGAAACCACTTTTCTTCAACTTGAATTGGGCTAAAAATCCATCACTGAAAATAACAATTCTCTGAGTAGTGTGGAAATACTGATCCTTACCCTGCCTGGGTTGTCCACTGAGCATTTCCGCGAGCTCTACCTGAAGTTCTCTGGGCATGGGATTTTGACATGTTCCCCAAACCAAAAGGAATGAGTGGGAAACAATCAAGACAACAGATAGAAGCACTTGCATTTGAATGAGTTTCAAGCATGCTTGGGTACTCGTGTGATCTGAGTGACTCAGTTTTGGAATACAACTGTCGCGTGGTGCACCGCGACCTCCAAGCACCCCGGAGTTTCTGAAAAAAAATTTTCTGCGATTTACACGAAACCACTTTTCTTCAACTTGAATTGGGCTAAAAATCCATCACTGAAAATAACAATTCTCTGAGTAGTGTGGAAATACTGATCCTTACCCTGCCTGGGTTGTCCACTGAGCATTTCCGCGAGCTCTACCTGAAGTTCTCTGGGCATTGGATTTTGACATATTCCCTAAACCAAAAGGAATGAGTGGGAAACAATCAAGACAACAGATAGAAGCACTTGCATTTGAATGAGTTTCAAGCATGCTTGGGTACTCGTGTGATCTGAGTGACTCAGTTTTGGAATACAACTGTCGCGTGGTGCACCGCGACCTCCAGGCACCCCGGAGTTTCTGAAAAAAAATTTTCTGCGATTTTCACGAAACCACTTTTCTTCAACTTGAATTTGGCTAAAAATCCACCACTGAAAATAAAAATTCTCTGAGTAGTGTGTAAATGCTGATCCTTACCCTGCCTGGGTTGTCCACTGAGCATTTCCCCGAACTCTACCTGAAGTTCTCTGGGCATGGGATTTTGACATGTTCCCCAAACCAAAAGGAATGAGTGGGAAACAATCAAGAAAAGAGATAGAGGCACTTGCATTTGAATGAGTTTCAAGCATGCTTGGGTACTCATGTGATCTGAGTGACTCAGTTTTGGAATACAACTGTCGAGTGGTGCACCGCGACCTCCAGGCACCCCGGAGTTTCTGAAAAAAAATTTTCTGCGATTTTCACGAAACCACTTTTCTTCAACATGAATTGGGCTAAAAATCCATCCCTGAAAATAAAAATTCTCTGAGTAGTGTGTAAATGCTGATCCTTACCCTGCCTGGGTTGTCCACTGAGCATTTCCCCGAACTCTACCTGAAGTTCTCTGGGCATGGGATTTTCACATGTTCCCCAAACCAAAAGGAATGAGTGGGAAACAATCAAGACAACAGATAGAAGCACCTGGATTTGAATGAGTTTCAAGCATGCTTGGGTACTCGTGTGAGCTGAGTGACTCAGTTTTGGAATACAACTGTCGCGTGGTGCACCGCGACCTCCAGGCACCCCGGAGTTTCTGAAAAAAAATTTTCTGCGATTTTCACGAAACCACTTTTCTTCAACATGAATTGGGCTAAAAATCCATCCCTGAAAATAAAAATTCTCTGAGTAGTGTGTAAATGCTGATCCTTACCCTGCCTGGGTTGTCCACTGAGCATTTCCCCGAACTCTACCTGAAGTTCTCTGGGCATGGGATTTTGACATGTTCCCCAAACCAAAAGGAATGAGTGGGAAACAATCAAGACAACAGATAGAAGCACTTGCATTTGAATGAGTTTCAAGCATGCTTGGGTACTCGTGTGATCTGAGTGATTCAGTTTTGGAATAGAACTGTCGCGTGGTGCACCGCGACCTCCAGGCACCCCGGAGTTTCTGATAAAAAATTTTCTCCGATTTTCACAAAACCACTTTTCTTCAACTTGAATTGGGCTAAAAATCCATCACTGAAAATAAAAATTCTCTGAGTAGTGTGGAAATACTGATAATTACCCTGCCTGGGTTGTCCACTTAGCATTTCCACGAGCTCTACCTGAAGTTCTCTGGGCATGGGATTTTGACATGTTCCCCAAACCAAAAGGAATGAGTGGGAAACAATCAAGACAACAGATAGAAGCACTTGCATTTGAATGAGTTTCAAGCATGCTTGGGTACTCGTGTGATCTGAGTGACTCAGTTTTGGAATACAACTGTCGCGTGGTGCACCGCGACCTCCAAGCACCCCGGAGTTTCTGAAAAAAAATTTTCTGCGATTTACACGAAACCACTTTTCTTCAACTTGAATTGGGCTAAAAATCCATCACTGAAAATAACAATTCTCTGAGTAGTGTGGAAATACTGATCCTTACCCTGCCTGGGTTGTCCACTGAGCATTTCCGCGAGCTCTACCTGAAGTTCTCTGGGCATTGGATTTTGACATATTCCCTAAACCAAAAGGAATGAGTGGGAAACAATCAAGACAACAGATAGAAGCACTTGCATTTGAATGAGTTTCAAGCATGCTTGGGTACTCGTGTGATCTGAGTGACTCAGTTTTGGAATACAACTGTCGCGTGGTGCACCGCGACCTCCAGGCACCCCGGAGTTTCTGAAAAAAAATTTTCTGCGATTTTCACGAAACCACTTTTCTTCAACTTGAATTTGGCTAAAAATCCACCACTGAAAATAAAAATTCTCTGAGTAGTGTGTAAATGCTGATCCTTACCCTGCCTGGGTTGTCCACTGAGCATTTCCCCGAACTCTACCTGAAGTTCTCTGGGCATGGGATTTTGACATGTTCCCCAAACCAAAAGGAATGAGTGGGAAACAATCAAGAAAAGAGATAGAGGCACTTGCATTTGAATGAGTTTCAAGCATGCTTGGGTACTCATGTGATCTGAGTGACTCAGTTTTGGAATACAACTGTCGAGTGGTGCACCGCGACCTCCAGGCACCCCGGAGTTTCTGAAAAAAAATTTTCTGCGATTTTCACGAAACCACTTTTCTTCAACATGAATTGGGCTAAAAATCCATCCCTGAAAATAAAAATTCTCTGAGTAGTGTGTAAATGCTGATCCTTACCCTGCCTGGGTTGTCCACTGAGCATTTCCCCGAACTCTACCTGAAGTTCTCTGTGCATGGGATTTTCACATGTTCCCCAAACCAAAAGGAATGAGTGGGAAACAATCAAGACAACAGATAGAAGCACCTGGATTTGAATGAGTTTCAAGCATGCTTGGGTACTCGTGTGAGCTGAGTGACTCAGTTTTGGAATACAACTGTCGCGTGGTGCACCGCGACCTCCAGGCACCCCGGAGTTTCTGAAAAAAAATTTTCTGCGATTTTCACGAAACCACTTTTCTTCAACATGAATTGGGCTAAAAATCCATCCCTGAAAATAAAAATTCTCTGAGTAGTGTGTAAATGCTGATCCTTACCCTGCCTAGGTTGTCCACTGAGCATTTCCCCGAACTCTACCTGAAGTTCTCTGGGCATGGGATTTTGACATGTTCCCCAAACCAAAAGGAATGAGTGGGAAACAATCAAGACAACAGATAGAAGCACTTGCATTTGAATGAGTTTCAAGCATGCTTGGGTACTCGTGTGATCTGAGTGATTCAGTTTTGGAATAGAACTGTCGCGTGGTGCACCGCGACCTCCAGGCACCCCGGAGTTTCTGATAAAAAATTTTCTCCGATTTTCACAAAACCACTTTTCTTCAACTTGAATTGGGCTAAAAATCCATCACTGAAAATAAAAATTCTCTGAGTAGTGTGGAAATACTGATAATTACCCTGCCTGGGTTGTCCACTTAGCATTTCCACGAGCTCTACCTGAAGTTCTCTGGGCATGGGATTTTGACATGTTCCCCAAACCAAAAGGAATGAGTGGGAAACAATCAAGACAACAGATAGAAGCACTTGCATTTGAATGAGTTTCAAGCATGCTTGGGTACTCGTGTGATCTGAGTGACTCAGTTTTGGAATAGAACTATCGCGTGGTGCACCGCGACCTCCAGGCACCCCGGAGTTTCTGAAAAAAACTTTTCTGCGATTTTCACGAAACCACTTTTCTTCAACTTGAATTGGGCTAAAAATCCATCACTGAAAATAAAAATTCTCTGAGTAGTGTGGAAATACTGATCCTTACCCTGCCTGGGTTGTCCACTGAGCATTTCCGCGAGCTCTACCTGAAGTTCTCTGGGCATGGGATTTTCACATGTTCCCCAAACCAAAAGGAATGAGTGGGAAACAATCAAGACAACAGATAGAAGCACTTGCATTTGAATGAGTTTCAAGCATGCTTGGGTACTCGTGTGATCTGAGTGACTCAGTTTTGGAATACAACTGTCGCGTGGTGCACCGCGACCTCCAAGCACCCCGGAGTTTCTGAAAAAAATTTTCTGCGATTTACACGAAACCACTTTTCTTCAACTTGAATTGGGCTAAAAATCCATCACTGAAAATAACAATTCTCTGAGTAGTGTGGAAATACTGATCCTTACCCTGCCTGGGTTGTCCACTGAGCATTTCCGCGAGCTCTACCTGAAGTTCTCTGGGCATTGGATTTTGACATATTCCCTAAACCAAAAGGAATGAGTGGGAAACAATCAAGACAACAGATAGAAGCACTTGCATTTGAATGAGTTTCAAGCATGCTTGGGTACTCGTGTGATCTGAGTGACTCAGTTTTGGAATACAACTGTCGCGTGGTGCACCGCGACCTCCAGGCACCCCGGAGTTTCTGAAAAAAAATTTTCTGCGATTTTCACGAAACCAATTTTCTTCAACTTGAAATGGGCTAAAAATCCATCACTGAAATAAAAATTCTCTGAGTAGTGTGGAAATACTGATCCTTACCCTGCCTGGGTGTCCACTGAGCATTTCCGCGAGCTCTACCTGAAGTTCTCTGTGCATGGAATTTTGACATGTTCCCCAAACCAAAAGGAATGAGTGGGAAACAATCAAGACAACAGATAGAAGCACTTGCATTTGAATGAGTTTCAAGCATGCTTGGGTACTCGTGTGATCTGAGTGACTCAGTTTTCGAATACAACTGTCGCGTGGTGCATGGCGACCTCCAGGCACCCCGGAGTTTCTGAAAAAAAAATTTCTGCGATTTTCACGAAACCACTTTTCTTCAACATGAATTGGGCTAAAAATCCATCCCTGAAAATAAAAATTCTCTGAGTAGTGTGGAAATACTGATCCTTACCCTGCCTGGGTTGTCCACTGAGCATTTCCGCGAGCTCTACCTGAAGTTCTCTGGGCATGGGATTTTCACATGTTCCCCAAACCAAAAGGAATGAGTGGGAAACAATCAAGACAACAGATAGAAGCACTTGCATTTGAATGAGTTTCAAGCATGCTTGGGTACTCGTGTGATCTGAGTGACTCAGTTTTGGAATACAACTGTCGCATGGTGCACCGCGACCTCCAGGCACCCCGGAGTTTCTGAAAAAAAATTTCTGCGATTTACACGAAACCACTTTTCTTCAACTTGAATTGGGCTAAAAATCCATCACTGAAAATAACAATTCTCTGAGTAGTGTGGAAATACTGATCCTTACCCTGCCTGGGTTGTCCACTGAGCATTTCCGCGAGCTCTACCTGAAGTTCTCTGGGCATTGGATTTTGACATATTCCCTAAACCAAAAGGAATGAGTGGGAAACAATCAAGACAACAGATAGAAGCACTTGCATTTGAATGAGTTTCAAGCATGCTTGGGTACTCGTGTGATCTGAGTGACTCAGTTTTGGAATACAACTGTCGCGTGGTGCACCGCGACCTCCAGGCACCCCGGAGTTTCTGAAAAAAAAATTTCTGCGATTTTCACGAAACCACTTTTCTTCAACTTGAAATGGGCTAAAAATCCATCACTGAAAATAAAAATTCTCTGAGTAGTGTGAAAATACTGATCCTTACCCTGCCTGGGTGTTCACTGAGCATTTCCGCGAGCTCTACCTGAAGTTCTCTGTGCATGGAATTTTGACATGTTCCCCAAACCAAAAGGAATGAGTGGGAAACAATCAAGACAACAGATAGAAGCACTTGCATTTGAATGAGTTTCAAGCATGCTTGGGTACTCGTGTGATCTGAGTGACTCAGTTGTGGAATACAACTGTCGCGTGGTGCATAGCGACCTCAAGGCACCCCGGAGTTTCTGAAAAAAAATTTTCTGCGATTTTCACGAAACCACTTTTCTTCAACTTGAATTGGGCTAAAAATCCACCACTGAAAATAAAAATTCTCTGAGTAGTGTGGAAATACTGATCCTTACCCTGCCTGGGTTGTCCACTGAGCATTTCCGCGAGCTCTACCTGAAGTTCTATGGGCATTGGATTTTGACATATTCCCTAAACCAAAAGGAATGAGTGGTAAACAATCAAGACAACAGATAGAAGCACTTGCATTTGAATGAGTTTCAAGCATGCTTGGGTACTCGTGTGATATGAGTGACTCAGTTTTGGAATGCAACTGTCGCGTGGTGCACCGCGACCTCCAGGCACCCCGGAGTTTCTGAAAAAAAAAATTCTGCGATTTTCACGAAACCACTTTTCTTCAACTTGAATTGGGCTAAAAATCCATCACTGAAAATAAAAATTCTCTGAGTAGTATGGAAATACTGATCCTTACCCTGCCTGGGTTGTCCACTGAGCATTTCCGCGAGCTCTACCTAAAGTTCTCTGGGCATGGGGTTTTGACATGTTTCCCAAACCAAAAGGAATGAGTGGGAAACAATCAAGACAACAGATAGAAGCACTTGCATTTGAATGAGTTTCAAGCATGCTTGGGTACTCGTGTGATCTGAGTGACTCAGTTGTGGAATACAACTGTCGCGTGGTGCATCGCGACCTCAAGGCACCCCGGAGTTTCTGAAAAAAAATTTTCTGCGATTTTCACAAAACCACTTTTCTTCAACTTGGATTGGACTAAAAATCCATCACTGAAAATAAAAAATTTCTGAGTAGTGTGGAAATACTGATCCTTACCCTGCCTGGGTTGTCCACTGAGCATTTCCGCGAGCTCTACCTGAAGTTCTCTGGGCATGGGATTTTGACATGTTCCCCAAACCAAAAGGAATGAGTGGGAAACAATCAAGACAACAGATAGAAGCACTTGCATTTGAATGAGTTTCAAGCATGCTTGGGTACTCGTGTGATCTGAGTGACTCAGTTTTGGAATACAACTGTCGCGTGGTGCACCGCGACCTCCAGGCACCCCGGAGTTTCTGAAAAAAAATTTTCTGCGATTTTCACGAAACCACTTTTCTTCAACATGAATTGGGCTAAAAATCCATCCCTGAAAATAAAAATTCTCTGAGTAGTGTGTAAATGCTGATCCTTACCCTGCCTGGGATGTCCACTGAGCATTTCCCCGAACTCTACCTGAAGTTCTCTGGGCATGGGATTTTGACATGTTCCCCAAACCAAAAGGAATGAGTGGGAAACAATCAAGACAACAGATAGAAGCACTTGCATTTGAATGAGTTTCAAGCATGGTTGGGTACTCGTGTGATCTGAGTGATTCAGTTTTGGAATAGAACTGTCGCGTGGTGCACCGCGACCTCCAGGCACCCCGGAGTTTCTGATAAAAAATTTTCTGCGATTTTCACAAAACCACTTTTCTTCAACTTGAATTGGGCTAAAAATCCATTACTGAAAATAAAAATTCTCTGAGTAGTGTGGAAATACTGATAATTACCCTGCCTGGGTTGTCCACTTAGCATTTCCACGAGCTCTACCTGAAGTTCTCTGGGCATGGGATTTTGACATGTTCCCCAAACCTAAAGGAATGAGTGGGAAACAATCAAGACAACAGATAGAAGCACTTGCATTTGAATGAGTTTCAAGCATGCTTGGGTACTCGTGTGATCTGAGTGACTCAGTTTTGGAATAGAACTGTCGCGTGGTGCACCGCGACCTCCAGGCACTCCGGAGTTTCTGAAAAAAAATTTTCTGCGATTTTCACGAAACCACTTTTCTTCAACTTGAATTGGGCTAAAAATCCATCACTGAAAATAAAAATTCTCTGAGTAGTGTGTAAATACTGATCCTTACCCTGCCTGGGTTGTCCACTGAGCATTTCCACGAGCTCTACCTGAAGTTCTCTGGGCATGGGATTTTGACATGTTCCCCAAACCAAAAGGAATGAGTGGGAAACAATCAAGACAACAGATAGAAGCACTTGCATTTGAATGAGTTTCAAGCATGCTTGGGTACTCGTGTGATCTGAGTGACTCAGTTTTGGAATACAACTGTCGCGTGGTGCACCGCGACCTCCAGGCACCCCGGAGTTTCTGAAAAAAAATTTTCTGCGATTTTCACGAAACCACTTTTCTTCAACTTGAAATGGGCTAAAAATCCATCACTGAAAATAAAAATTCTCTGAGTAGTGTGGAAATACTGATCCTTACCCTGCCTGGGTGTTCACTGAGCATTTCCGCGAGCTCTACCTGAAGTTCTCTGTGCATGGGATTTTGACATGTTCCCCAAACCAAAAGGAATGAGTGGGAAACAATCAAGACAACAGATAGAAGCACTTGCATTTGAATGAGTTTCAAGCATGGTTGGGTACTCGTGTGATCTGAGTGATTCAGTTTTGGAATAGAACTGTCGCGTGGTGCACCGCGACCTCCAGGCACCCCGGAGTTTCTGATAAAAAATTTTCTGCGATTTTCACAAAACCACTTTTCTTCAACTTGAATTGGGCTAAAAATCCATCACTGAAAATAAAAATTCTCTGAGTAGTGTGGAAATACTGATAATTACCCTGCCTGGGTTGTCCACTTAGCATTTCCACGAGCTCTACCTGAAGTTCTCTGGGCATGGGATTTTGACATGTTCCCCAAACCTAAAGGAATGAGTGGGAAACAATCAAGACAACAGATAGAAGCACTTGCATTTGAATGAGTTTCAAGCATGCTTGGGTACTCGTGTGATCTGAGTGACTCAGTTTTGGAATAGAACTGTCGCGTGGTGCACCGCGACCTCCAGGCACTCCGGAGTTTCTGAAAAAAAATTTTCTGCGATTTTCACGAAACCACTTTTCTTCAACTTGAATTGGGCTAAAAATCCATCACTGAAAATAAAAATTCTCTGAGTAGTGTGGAAATACTGATCCTTACCCTGCCTGGGTTGTCCACTGAGCATTTCCGCGAGCTCTACCTGAAGTTCTCTGGGCATGGGATTTTGACATGTTCCCCAAACCAAAAGGAATGAGTGGGAAACAATCAAGACAACAGATAGAAGCACTTGCATTTGAATGAGTTTCAAGCATGCTTGGGTACTCGTGTGATCTGAGTGACTCAGTTTTGGAATACAACTGTCGCGTGGTGCACCGCGACCTCCAGGCACCCCGGAGTTTCTGAAAAAATAATTTTCTGCGATTTTCACGAAACCAATTTTCTTCAACTTGAATTGGGCTAAAAATCCATCCCTGAAAATAAAAATTCTCTGAGTAGTGTGGAAATACTGATCCTTACCCTGCCTAGGTTTCCACTGAGCATTTCCGTGAGCTCTACCTGAAGTTCTCTGTGCATGGGATATTGACATGTTCCCCAAACCAAAAGGAATGAGTGGGAAACAATCAAGACAACAGATAGAAGCACTTGCATTTGAATGAGTTTCAAGCATGCTTGGGTACTCGTGTGATCTGAGTGACTCAGTTTTGGAATACAACTGTCGCGTGGTGCACCGCGACCTCCAAGCACCACGGAGTTTCTGAAAAAAAATTTTCTGCGATTTACACGAAACCACTTTTCTTCAACTTGAATTGGGCTAAAAATCCATCACTGAAAATAACAATTCTCTGAGTAGTGTGGAAATACTGATCCTTACCCTGCCTGGGTGTCCACTGAGCATTTCCGTGAGCTCTACCTGAAGTTCTCTGTGCATGGGATATTGACATGTTCCCCAAACCAAAAGGAATGAGTGGGAAACAATCAAGACAACAGATAGAAGCACTTGCATTTGAATGAGTTTCAAGCATGCTTGGGTACTCGTGTGATCTGAGTGACTCAGTTTTGGAATACAACTGTCGCGTGGTGCACCGCGACCTCCAAGCACCACGGAGTTTCTGAAAAAAAATTTTCTGCGATTTACACGAAACCACTTTTCTTCAACTTGAATTGGGCTAAAAATCCATCACTGAAAATAACAATTCTCTGAGTAGTGTGGAAATACTGATCCTTACCCTGCCTGGGTGTCCACTGAGCATTTCCGCGAGCTCTACCTAAAGTTCTCTGTGCATGGAATTTTGACATGTTCCCCAAACCAAAAGGAATGAGTGGGAAACAATCAAGACAACAGATAGAAGCACTTGCATTTGAATGAGTTTCAAGCATGCTTGGGTACTCGTGTGATCTGAGTGACTCAGTTGTGGAATACAACTGTCGCGTGGTGCATAGCGACCTCAAGGCACCCCGGAGTTTCTGAAACAAAATTTTCTGCAATTTTCACGAAACCACTTTTCATCAACTTGAATTGGGCTAAAAATCCATCACTGAAAATAAATATTCTCTGAGTAGTGTGGAAATGATGATCCTTACCCTACCTGGGGTGTCCACTGAGCATTTCCGCGAGCTCTACCTGAAGTTCTCTGGGCATGGGATTTGGACATGTTACCCAAACCAAAAGGAATGAATGGGAAACAATCAAGACAACAGATAGAAGCACTTGCATTTGAATGAGTTTCAAGCATGCTTGGGTACTCGTGTGATATGAGTGACTCAGTTTTGGAATGCAACTGTCGCGTTGTGCACCGCGACCTCTAGGCACCCTGGAGTTTCTGAAAAAAAAATTTCTGCGATTTTCACGAAACCACTTTTCTTCAACTTGAATTGGGCTAAAAATCCATCACTGAAAATAAAAATTCTCTGAGTAGTGTGGAAATACTGATCCTTACCCTGCCTGGGTTGTCCACTGAGCATTTCCGCGAGCTCTACCTAAAGTTCTCTGGGCATGGGGTTTTGACATGTTCCCCAAACCAAAAGGAAGGAGTGGGAAACAATCAAGACAACAGATAGAAGCACTTGCATTTGAATGAGTTTCAAGCATGCTTGGGTACTCGTGTGATCTGAGTGACTCAGTTGTGGAATACAACTGTCGCGTGGTGCATCGCGACCTCAAGGCACCCCGGAGTTTCTGAAAAAAAATTTTCTGCAATTTTCACGAAACCACTTTTCAACAACTTGAATTGGGCTAAAAATCCATCCCTGAAAATAAATATTCTCTGAGTAGTGTGGAAATGCTGATCCTTACCCTACCTGGGGTGTCCACTGAGCATTTCCGCGAACTCTCCTTGAAGTTCTCTGGGCATGGGATTTTGACATGTTTCCCAAACCAAAAGGAATGAGAGTGAAACAATCAAGACAACAGATAGAAGCACTTGCATTTGAATGAGTTTCAAGCATGCTTGGGTACTCGTGTGATCTGAGTGACTCAGTTTTGGAATACAACTGTCGCGTGGTGCACCGCGAACTCCAGGCACCCTGGAGTTTCTGAAAAAAAATTTTCTGCAATTTTCACGAAACCACTTTTCTTCAACTTGAATTGGGCTAAAAATCCATCACTGAAAATAAAAATTCTCTGAGTAGTGTGGAAATACTGATCCTTACCCTGCCTGGGATGTCCACTGAGCATTTCCGCGAGCTCTACCTGAAGTTCTCTGGTTATTGGATTTTGACATGTTCCCTAAACCAAAAGGAATGAGTGGGAAACAATCAAGAAAACAGATAGAAGCACTTGCATTTGAATGAGTTTCAAGCATGCTTGGGTACTCGTGTGATCTGAGTGACTCAGTTTTGGAATACAACTGTCGCGTGGTGCACCACGACCTCCAGGCACCCCGGAGTTTCTGAAAAAAAATTTTCTGCGATTTTCACGAAACCACTTTTCTTCAACTTGAATTGGTCTAAAAATCCATACCTGAAAATAAATATTCTCTGAGTAGTGTGGAAATGCTGATCCTTACCCTACCTGGGGTGTCCACTGAGCATTTCCGCGAACTCTACTTGAAGTTCTCTGGGCATGGGATTTTGACATGTTACCCAAACCAAAAGGAATGAGTGGGAAACAATCAAGACAACAGATAGAAGCACTTGCATTTGAATGAGTTTCAAGCATGCTTGTTTACTCGTGTGATCTGAGTGACTCAGTTTTGGAATACAACTTTCGCGTGGTGCACCGCGACCTCCAGGCACCCCGGAGTTTCTGAAAAAAAATTTTCTGCAATTTTCACGAAACCACTTTTCTTCAACTTGAATTTGGCTAAAAATCCATCACTGAAAATAAAAATTCTCTGAGTAGTGTGGAAATACTGATCCTTACCCTGCCTGGGTTGTCCACTGAGCATTTCCGCGAGCTCTACCTGAAGTTCTCTGGGCATGGGATTTTGACATGTTCCCCAAACCAAAAGGAATGAGTGGGAAACAATCAAGACAACAGATAGAAGCACTTGCATTTGAATGAGTTTCAAGCATGCTTGGGTACTCGTGTGATCTGAGTGACTCAGTTTTCGAATACAACTGTCGCGTGGTGCATCGCGACCTCAAGGCACCCCTTGAGTTTCTGAAAAAAAAATTTCTGCAATTTTCACGAAACCACTTTTCATCAACTTGAATTGGGCTAAAAATCCATACCTGAAAATAAATATTCTCTGAGTAGTGTGGAAATGCTGATCCTTACCCTACCTGGGGTGTCCACTGAGCATTTCCGCGAACTCTACTTGAAGTTCTCTGGGCATGGGATTTTGACATGTTACCCAAACCAAAAGGAATGAGTGGGAAACAATCAAGACAACAGATAGAAGCACTTGCATTTGAATGAGTTTCAAGCATGCTTGTTTACTCGTGTGATCTGAGTGACTCAGTTTTGGAATACAACTGTCGCGTGGTGCACCGCGAACTCCAGGCACCCCGGAGTTTCTGAAAAAAAATTTTCTGCAATTTTCACGAAACCACTTTTCTTCAACTTGAATTGGGCTAAAAATCCATCACTGAAAATAAAAATTCTCTGAGTAGTGTGGAAATACTGATCCTTACCCTGCCTGGGTTGTCCACTGAGCATTTCCGCGAGCTCTACCTGAAGTTCTCTGGGCATGGGATTTTGACATGTTCCCCAAACCAAAAGGAATGAGTGGGAAACAATCAAGACAACAGAGAGAAGCACTTGCATTTGAATGAGTTTCAAGCATGCTTGGGTACTCGTGTGATCTGAGTGACTCAGTTTTCGAATACAACTGTCGCGTGGTGCATCGCGACCTCAAGGCACCCCTTGAGTTTCTGAAAAAAAAATTTCTGCAATTTTCACGAAACCACTTTTCATCAACTTGAATTGGGCTAAAAATCCATACCTGAAAATAAATATTCTCTGAGTAGTGTGGAAATGCTGATCCTTACCCTACCTGCGGTGTCCACTGAGCATTTCCGCGAACTCTACTTGAAGTTCTCTTGGCATGGGATTTTGACATGTTACCCAAACCAAAAGGAATGAGTGAGAAACAATCAAGACAACAGATAGAAGCACTTGCATTTGAATGAGTTTCAAGCATGGTTGTTTACTCGTGTGATCTGAGTGACTCAGTTTTCGAATACAAGTGTCGCGTGGTGCACCGCGACCTCCAGGCACCCCGGAGTTTCTGAAAAAAAAATTTCTGCGATTTACACGAAACCACTTTTCTTCAACTTGAATTGGGCTAAAAATCCATCACTGAAAATAACAATTCTCTGAGTAGTGTGGAAATACTGATCCTTACCCTACCTGGGGTGTCCACTGAGCATTTCCGCGAACTCTACTTGAAGTTCTCTGGGCATGGGATTTTGACATGTTACCCAAACCAAAAGGAATGAGTGGGAAACAATCAAGACAACAGATAGAAGCACTTGCATTTGAATGAGTTTCAAGCATGCTTGGGTACTCGTGTGATCTGAGTGACTCAGTTTTGGAATACAACTGTCGCGTGGTGCACCGCGACCTCCAGGCACCCCGGAGTTTCTGAAAAAAAATTTTCTGCGATTTTCACGAAACCACTTTTCTTCAACTTGAATTGGGCTAAAAATCCATCCCTGAAAATAAAAATTCTCTGAGTAGTGTGGAAATACTGATCCTTACCCTGCCTGGGTTGTCCACTGAGCATTTCCCCGAACTCTACCTGAAGTTCTCTGGGCATGGGATTTTGAAATGTTCCCCAAACCAAAAGGAATGAGTGGGAAACAATCAAGACAACAGATAGAAGCACTTGCATTTGAATGAGTTTCAAGCATGCTTGGGTACTCGTGTGATCTGAGTGACTCAGTTTTGGAATACAACTGTCGCGTGGTGCACCGCGACCTCCAGGCACCCCGGAGTTTCTGAAAAAAAATTTTCTGCGATTTTCACGAAACCACTTTTCTTCAACTTGAATTGGGCTAAAAATCCATCCCTGAAAATAAAAATTCTCTGAGTAGTGTGGAAATACTGATCCTTACCCTGCCTAGGTTTCCACTGAGCATTTCCGTGAGCTCTACCTGAAGTTCTCTGTGCATGGGATATTGACATGTTCCCCAAACCAAAAGGAATGAGTGGGAAACAATCAAGACAACAGAGAGAAGCACTTGCATTTGAATGAGTTTCAAGCATGCTTGGGTACTCGTGTGATCTGAGTGACTCAGTTTTCGAATACAACTGTCGCGTGGTGCATCGCGACCTCAAGGCACCCCTTGAGTTTCTGAAAAAAAAATTTCTGCAATTTTCACGAAACCACTTTTCATCAACTTGAATTGGGCTAAAAATCCATACCTGAAAATAAATATTCTCTGAGTAGTGTGGAAATGCTGATCCTTACCCTACCTGGGGTGTCCACTGAGCATTTCCGCGAACTCTACTTGAAGTTCTCTGGGCATGGGATTTTGACATGTTACCCAAACCAAAAGGAATGAGTGAGAAACAATCAAGACAACAGATAGAAGCACTTGCATTTGAATGAGTTTCAAGCATGGTTGTTTACTCGTGTGATCTGAGTGACTCAGTTTTCGAATACAAGTGTCGCGTGGTGCACCGCGACCTCCAGGCACCCCGGAGTTTCTGAAAAAAAATTTTCTGCAATTTTCACGAAACCACTTTTCTTCAACTTGAATTGGGCTAAAAATCCACCACTGAAAATAAAAATTCTCTGAGTAGTGTGGAAATACTGATCCTTACCCTGCCTGGGTTGTCCACTGAGCATTTCCGCGAGCTCTACCTGAAGTTCTCTGGGCATTGGATTTTGACATATTCCCTAAACCAAAAGGAATGAGTGGGAAACAATCAAGACAACAGAGAGAAGCACTTGCATTTGAATGAGTTTCAAGCATGCTTGGGTACTCGTGTGATCTGAGTGACTCAGTTTTGGAATGCAACTGTCGCGTGGTGCACCGCGACCTCCAAGCACCCCGGAGTTTCTGAAAAAAAAATTTCTGCGATTTACACGAAACCACTTTTCTTCAACTTGAATTGGGCTAAAAATCCATCACTGAAAATAACAATTCTCTGAGTAGTGTGGAAATACTGATCCTTACCCTACCTGGGGTGTCCACTGAGCATTTCCGCGAACTCTACTTGAAGTTCTCTGGGCATGGGATTTTGACATGTTACCCAAACCAAAAGGAATGAGTGGGAAACAATCAAGACAACAGATAGAAGCACTTGCATTTGAATGAGTTTCAAGCATGCTTGGGTACTCGTGTGATCTGAGTGACTCAGTTTTGGAATACAACTGTCGCGTGGTGCACCGCGACCTCCAGGCACCCCGGAGTTTCTGAAAAAAAATTTTCTGCGATTTTCACGAAACCACTTTTCTTCAACTTGAATTGGGCTAAAAATCCATCCCTGAAAATAAAAATTCTCTGAGTAGTGTGGAAATACTGATCCGTACCCTGCCTGGGTTGTCCACTGAGCATTTCCCCGAACTCTACCTGAAGTTCTCTGGGCATGGGATTTTGAAATGTTCCCCAAACCAAAAGGAATGAGTGGGAAACAATCAAGACAACAGATAGAAGCACTTGCATTTGAATGAGTTTCAAGCATGCTTGGGTACTCGTGTGATCTGAGTGACTCAGTTTTGGAATACAACTGTCGCGTGGTGCACCGCGACCTCCAGGCACCCCGGAGTTTCTGAAAAAAAATTTTCTGCGATTTTCACGAAACCACTTTTCTTCAACTTGAATTGGGCTAAAAATCCATCCCTGAAAATAAAAATTCTCTGAGTAGTGTGGAAATACTGATCCTTACCCTGCCTTTGTTTCCACTGAGCATTTCCGTGAGCTCTACCTGAAGTTCTCTGTGCATGGGATATTGACATGTTCCCCAAACCAAAAGGAATGAGTGGGAAACAATCAAGACAACAGATAGAAGCACTTGCATTTGAATGAGTTTCAAGCATGCTTGGGTACTCGTGTGATATGAGTGACTCAGTTTTGGAATGCAACTGTCGCGTGGTGCACCGCGACCTCCAGGCACCCCGGAGTTTCTGAAAAAAAAATTTCTGCGATTTTCACGAAACCACTTTTCTTCAACTTGAATTGGGCTAAAAATCCATCACTGAAAATAAAAATTCTCTGAGTAGTGTGGAAATACTGATCCTTACCCTGCCTGGGTTGTCCACTGAGCATTTCCTCGAGCTCTACCTAAAGTTCTCTGGGCATGGGGTTTTGACATGTTCCCCAAACCAAAAGGAATGAGTGGGAAACAATCAAGACAACAGATAGAAGCACTTGCATTTGAATGAGTTTCAAGCATGCTTGGGTACTCGTGTGATCTGAGTGACTCAGTTGTGGAATACAACTGTCGCGTGGTGCATCGCGACATCAAGGCACCCCGGAGTTTCTGAAAAAAAATTTTCTGCAATTTTCACGAAACCACTTTTCATCAACTTGAATTGGGCTAAAAATCCATCCCTGAAAATAAATATTCTCTGAGTAGTGTGGAAATGCTGATCCTTACCCTACCTGGGGTGTCCACTGAGCATTTCCGCGAACTCTCCTTGAAGTTCTCTGGGAATGGGATTTTGACATGTTATTCAAACCAAAAGGAATGAGTGGGAAAAAATCAAGACAACAGATAGAAGCACTTGCATTTGAATGAGTTTCAAGCATGCTTGGGTACTCGTGTGATCTGAGTGACTCAGTTTTGGAATACAACTGTCGCGTGGTGCACCGCGACCTCCAGGCACCCTGGAGTTTCTGAAAAAAAATTTTCTGCAATTTTCACGAAACCACTTTTCTTCAACTTGAATTTGGCTAAAAATCCATCACTAAAAATAAAAATTCTCTGAGTAGTGTGGAAATACTGATCCTTACCCTGCCTGGGTTGTCCACTGAGCATTTCCGCGAGCTCTACCTGAAGTTCTCTGGGCATGGGATTTTGACATGTTCCCCAAACCAAAAGGAATGAGTGGGAAACAATCAAGACAACAGATAGAAGCACTTGCATTTGAATGAGTTTCAAGCATGCTTGGGTACTCGTGTGATCTGAGTGACTCAGTTTTCGAATACAACTGTCGCGTGGTGCATCGCGACCTCAAGGCACCCCTTGAGTTTCTGAAAAAAAAATTTCTGCAATTTTCACGAAACCACTTTTCATCAACTTGAATTGGGCTAAAAATCCATACCTGAAAATAAATATTCTCTGAGTAGTGTGGAAATGCTGATCCTTACCCTACCTGGGGTGTCCACTGAGCATTTCCGCGAACTCTACTTGAAGTTCTCTGGGCATGGGATTTTGACATGTTACCCAAACCAAAAGGAATGAGTGGGAAACAATCAAGACAACAGATAGAAGCACTTGCATTTGAATGAGTTTCAAGCATGCTTGTTTACTCGTGTGATCTGAGTGACTCAGTTTTGGAATACAACTGTCGCGTGGTGCACCGCGATCTCCAGGCACCCCGGAGTTTCTGAAAAAAAATTTTCTGCAATTTTCACGAAACCACTTTTCTTCAACTTGAATTGGGCTAAAAATCCATCACTGAAAATAAAAATTCTCTGAGTAGTGTGGAAATACTGATCCTTACCCTGCCTGGGTTGTCCACTGAGCATTTCCGCGAGCTCTACCTGAAGTTCTCTGGGCATGGGATTTTGACATGTTCCCCAAACCAAAAGGAATGAGTGGGAAACAATCAAGACAACAGAGAGAAGCACTTGCATTTGAATGAGTTTCAAGCATGCTTGGGTACTCGTGTGATCTGAGTGACTCAGTTTTCGAATACAACTGTCGCGTGGTGCATCGCGACCTCAAGGCACCCCTTGAGTTTCTGAAAAAAAAATTTCTGCAATTTTCACGAAACCACTTTTCATCAACTTGAATTGCGCTAAAAATCCATACCTGAAAATAAATATTCTCTGAGTAGTGTGGAAATGCTGATCCTTACCCTACCTGGGGTGTCCACTGAGCATTTCCGCGAACTCTACTTGAAGTTCTCTGGGCATGGGATTTTGACATGTTACCCAAACCAAAAGGAATGAGTGAGAAACAATCAAGACAACAGATAGAAGCACTTGCATTTGAATGAGTTTCAAGCATGGTTGTTTACTCGTGTGATCTGAGTGACTCAGTTTTCGAATACAAGTGTCGCGTGGTGCACCGCGACCTCCAGGCACCCCGGAGTTTCTGAAAAAAAATTTTCTGCAATTTTCACGAAACCACTTTTCTTCAACTTGAATTGGGCTAAAAATCCACCACTGAAAATAAAAATTCTCTGAGTAGTGTGGAAATACTGATCCTTACCCTGCCTGGGTTGTCCACTGAGCATTTCCGCGAGCTCTACCTGAAGTTCTCTGGGCATTGGATTTTGACATATTCCCTAAACCAAAAGGAATGAGTGGGAAACAATCAAGACAACAGAGAGAAGCACTTGCATTTGAATGAGTTTCAAGCATGCTTGGGTACTCGTGTGATCTGAGTGACTCAGTTTTGGAATGCAACTGTCGCGTGGTGCACCGCGACCTCCAAGCACCCCGGAGTTTCTGAAAAAAAAATTTCTGCGATTTACACGAAACCACTTTTCTTCAACTTGAATTGGGCTAAAAATCCATCACTGAAAATAACAATTCTCTGAGTAGTGTGGAAATACTGATCCTTACCCTACCTGGGGTGTCCACTGAGCATTTCCGCGAACTCTACTTGAAGTTCTCTGGGCATGGGATTTTGACATGTTACCCAAACCAAAAGGAATGAGTGGGAAACAATCAAGAAAACAGATAGAAGCACTTGCATTTGAATGAGTTTCAAGCATGCTTGGGTACTCGTGTGATCTGAGTGACTCAGTTTTGGAATACAACTGTCGCGTGGTGCACCGCGACCTCCAGGCACCCCGGAGTTTCTGAAAAAAAATTTTCTGCGATTTTCACGAAACCACTTTTCTTCAACTTGAATTGGGCTAAAAATCCATCCCTGAAAATAAAAATTCTCTGAGTAGTGTGGAAATACTGATCCTTACCCTGCCTGGGTTGTCCACTGAGCATTTCCCCGAACTCTACCTGAAGTTCTCTGGGCATGGGATTTTGAAATGTTCCCCAAACCAAAAGGAATGAGTGGGAAACAATCAAGACAACAGATAGAAGCACTTGCATTTGAATGAGTTTCAAGCATGCTTGGGTACTCGTGTGATCTGAGTGACTCAGTTTTGGAATACAACTGTCGCGTGGTGCACCGCGACCTCCAGGCACCCCGGAGTTTCTGAAAAAAAATTTTCTGCGATTTTCACGAAACCACTTTTCTTCAACTTGAATTGGGCTAAAAATCCATCCCTGAAAATAAAAATTCTCTGAGTAGTGTGGAAATACTGATCCTTACCCTGCCTAGGTTTCCACTGAGCATTTCCGTGAGCTCTACCTGAAGTTCTCTGTGCATGGGATATTGACATGTTCCCCAAACCAAAAGGAATGAGTGGGAAACAATCAAGACAACAGAGAGAAGCACTTGCATTTGAATGAGTTTCAAGCATGCTTGGGTACTCGTGTGATCTGAGTGACTCAGTTTTCGAATACAACTGTCGCGTGGTGCATCGCGACCTCAAGGCACCCCTTGAGTTTCTGAAAAAAAAATTTCTGCAATTTTCACGAAACCACTTTTCATCAACTTGAATTGGGCTAAAAATCCATACCTGAAAATAAATATTCTCTGAGTAGTGTGGAAATGCTGATCCTTACCCTACCTGGGGTGTCCACTGAGCATTTCCGCGAACTCTACTTGAAGTTCTCTGGGCATGGGATTTTGACATGTTACCCAAACCAAAAGGAATGAGTGAGAAACAATCAAGACAACAGATAGAAGCACTTGCATTTGAATGAGTTTCAAGCATGGTTGTTTACTCGTGTGATCTGAGTGACTCAGTTTTCGAATACAAGTGTCGCGTGGTGCACCGCGACCTCCAGGCACCCCGGAGTTTCTGAAAAAAAATTTTCTGCAATTTTCACGAAACCACTTTTCTTCAACTTGAATTGGGCTAAAAATCCACCACTGAAAATAAAAATTCTCTGAGTAGTGTGGAAATACTGATCCTTACCCTGCCTGGGTTGTCCACTGAGCATTTCCGCGAGCTCTACCTGAAGTTCTCTGGGCATTGGATTTTGACATATTCCCTAAACCAAAAGGAATGAGTGGGAAACAATCAAGACAACAGAGAGAAGCACTTGCATTTGAATGAGTTTCAAGCATGCTTGGGTACTCGTGTGATCTGAGTGACTCAGTTTTGGAATGCAACTGTCGCGTGGTGCACCGCGACCTCCAAGCACCCCGGAGTTTCTGAAAAAAAAATTTCTGCGATTTACACGAAACCACTTTTCTTCAACTTGAATTGGGCTAAAAATCCATCACTGAAAATAACAATTCTCTGAGTAGTGTGGAAATACTGATCCTTACCCTACCTGGGGTGTCCACTGAGCATTTCCGCGAACTCTACTTGAAGTTCTCTGGGCATGGGATTTTGACATGTTACCCAAACCAAAAGGAATGAGTGGGAAACAATCAAGACAACAGATAGAAGCACTTGCATTTGAATGAGTTTCAAGCATGCTTGGGTACTCGTGTGATCTGAGTGACTCAGTTTTGGAATACAACTGTCGCGTGGTGCACCGCGACCTCCAGGCACCCCGGAGTTTCTGAAAAAAAATTTTCTGCGATTTTCACGAAACCACTTTTCTTCAACTTGAATTGGGCTAAAAATCCATCCCTGAAAATAAAAATTCTCTGAGTAGTGTGGAAATACTGATCCTTACCCTGCCTAGGTTTCCACTGAGCATTTCCGTGAGCTCTACCTGAAGTTCTCTGTGCATGGGATATTGACATGTTCCCCAAACCAAAAGGAATGAGTGGGAAACAATCAAGACAACAGATAGAAGCACTTGCATTTGAATGAGTTTCAAGCATGCTTGGGTACTCGTGTGATATGAGTGACTCAGTTTTGGAATGCAACTGTCGCGTGGTGCACCGCGACCTCCAGGCACCCCGGAGTTTCTGAAAAAAAAATTTCTGCGATTTTCACGAAACCACTTTTCTTCAACTTGAATTGGGCTAAAAATCCATCACTGAAAATAAAAATTCTCTGAGTAGTGTGGAAATACTGATCCTTACCCTGCCTGGGTTGTCCACTGAGCATTTCCTCGAGCTCTACCTAAAGTTCTCTGGGCATGGGGTTTTGACATGTTCCCCAAACCAAAAGGAATGAGTGGGAAACAATCAAGACAACAGATAGAAGCACTTGCATTTGAATGAGTTTCAAGCATGCTTGGGTACTCGTGTGATCTGAGTGACTCAGTTGTGGAATACAACTGTCGCGTGGTGCATCGCGACATCAAGGCACCCCGGAGTTTCTGAAAAAAAATTTTCTGCAATTTTCACGAAACCACTTTTCATCAACTTGAATTGGGCTTAAAATCCATCACTGAAAATAAATATTCTCTGAGTAGTGTGGAAATGCTGATCCTTACCCTACCTGGGGTGTCCACTGAGCATTTCCGCGAACTCTACTTGAAGTTCTCTGGGCATGGGATTTTGACATGTTACCCAAACCAAAAGGAATGAGTGGGAAACAATCAAGACAACAGATAGAAGCACTTGCATTTGAATGAGTTTCAAGCATGCTTGGGTACTCGTGTGATCTGAGTGACTCAGTTTTCGAATACAAGTGTCGCGTGGTGCATGGCGACCTCCAGGCACCCCGGAGTTTCTGAAAAAAAATTTTCTGCGATTTTCACGAAACCACTTTTCTTCAACTTGAATTGGGCTAAAAATCCACCACTGAAAATAAAAATTCTCTGAGTAGTGTGGAAATACTGATCCTTACCCTGCCTGGGTTGTCCACTGAGCATTTCCGCGAGCTCTACCTGAAGTTCTCTGGGCATTGGATTTTGACATATTCCCTAAACCAAAAGGAATGAGTGGGAAACAATCAAGACAACAGATAGAAGCACTTGCATTTGAATGAGTTTCAAGCATGCTTGGGTACTCGTGTGATATGAGTGACTCAGTTTTGGAATGCAACTGTCGCGTGGTGCACCGCGACCTCCAGGCACCCCGGAGTTTCTGAAAAAAAAATTTCTGCGATTTTCACGAAACCACTTTTCTTCAACTTGAATTGGGCTAAAAATCCATCACTGAAAATAAAAATTCTCTGAGTAGTGTGGAAATACTGATCCTTACCCTGCCTGGGTTGTCCACTGAGCATTTCCGCGAGCTCTACCTAAAGTTCTCTGGGCATGGGGTTTTGACATGTTCCCCAAACCAAAAGGAATGAGTGGGAAACAATCAAGACAACAGATAGAAGCACTTGCATTTGAATGAGTTTCAAGCATGCTTGGGTACTCGTGTGATCTGAGTGACTCAGTTGTGGAATACAACTGTCGCGTGGTGCATCGCGACATCAAGGCACCCCGGAGTTTCTGAAAAAAAATTTTCTGCAATTTTCACGAAACCACTTTTCATCAACTTGAATTGGGCTAAAAATCCATCCCTGAAAATAAATATTCTCTGAATAGTGTGGAAATGCTGATCCTTACCCTACCTGGGGTGTCCACTGAGCATTTCCGCGAACTCTACTTGAAGTTCTCTGGGCATGGGATTTTGACATGTTACCCAAACCAAAAGGAATGAGTGGGAAACAATCAAGACAACAGATAGAAGCACTTGCATTTGAATGAGTTTCAAGCATGCTTGGGTACTCGTGTGATCTGAGTGACTAAGTTTTGGAATACAACTGTCGCGTGGTGCACCGCGACCTCAAGGCACCCCGGAGTTTCTGAAAAAAAATTTTCTGCAATTTTCACGAAACCACTTTTCTTCAACTTGAATTGGGCTAAAAATCCATCCCTGAAAATAAAAATTCTCTGAGTAGTGTGTAAATGCTGATCCTTACCCTGCCTGGGTTGTCCACTGAGCATTTCCCCGAACTCTACCTGAAGTTCTCTGGGCATGGGATTTTGAAATGTTCCCCAAACCAAAAGGAATGAGTGGGAAACAATCAAGACAACAGATAGAAGCACTTGCATTTGAATGAGTTTCAAGCATGCTTGGGTACTCGTGTGATCTGAGTGACTCAGTTTTGGAATACAACTGTCGCGTGGTGCACCGCGACCTCCAGGCACCCCGGAGTTTCTGAAAAAAAATTTTCTGCGATTTTCACGAAACCACTTTTCTTCAACTTGAATTGGGCTAAAAATCCATCCCTGAAAATAAAAATTCTCTGAGTAGTGTGGAAATACTGATCCTTACCCTGCCTAGGTTTCCACTGAGCATTTCCGTGAGCTCTACCTGAAGTTCTCTGTGCATGGGATATTGACATGTTCCCCAAACCAAAAGGAATGAGTGGGAAACAATCAAGACAACAGATAGAAGCACTTGCATTTGAATGAGTTTCAAGCAGGCTTGGGTACTCGTGTGATCTGAGTGACTCAGTTTTGGAATACAACTGTCGCGTGGTGCACCGCGACCTCCAGGCACCCCGGAGTTTCTGAAAAAAAATTTTCTGCGATTTTCACGAAACCACTATTCTTCAACTTGAATTGGGCAAAAAATCCATCACTGAAAATAAAAATTCTCTGAGAAGTGTGGAAATACTGATCCTTACCCTGCCTGGGTGTCCACTGAGCATTTCCGCGAGCTCTACCTGAAGTTCTCTGGGCATGGGATTTGGACATGTTACCCAAACCAAAAGGAATGAGTGGGAAACAATCAAGAAAACAGATAGAAGCACTTGCATTTGAATGAGTTTCAAGCATGCTTGGGTACTCGTGTGATCTGAGTGACTGAGTTGTGGAATACAACTGTTGCGTGGTGCATCGCGACCTCAAGGCACCCCGGAGTTTCTGAAAAAAAATTTTCTGCAATTTTCACGAAACCACTTTTCAACAACTTGAATTGGGCTAAAAATCCATCCCTGAAAATAAATATTCTCTGAGTAGTGTGGAAATACTGATCCTTACCTTACCTGGGGTGTCCTCTGAGCATTTCCGCGAACTCTCCTTGAAGTTCTCTGGGCATGGGATTTTGACATGTTACCCAAACCAAAAGGAATGAGAGTGAAACAATCAAGACAACAGATAGAAGCACTTGCATTTGAATGAGTTTCAAGCATGCTTGGGTACTCGTGTGATCTGAGTGACTCAGTTTTGGAATACAACTGTCGCGTGGTGCACCGCGAACTCCAGGCACCCTGGAGTTTCTGAAAAAAAATTTTCTGCAATTTTCACGAAACCACTTTTCTTCAACTTGAATTGGGCTAAAAATCCATCACTGAAAATAAAAATTCTCTGAGTAGTGTGGAAATACTGATCCTTACCCTGCCTGGGATGTCCACTGAGCATTTCCGCGAGCTCTACCTGAAGTTCTCTGGTTATTGGATTTTGACATGTTCCCTAAACCAAAAGGAATGAGTGGGAAACAATCAAGAAAACAGATAGAAGCACTTGCATTTGAATGATTTTCAAGCATGCTTGGGTACTCGTGTGATCTGAATGACTCAGTTTTGGAATACAACTGTCGCGTGGTGCACCACGACATCCAGGCACTCCGGAGTTTCTGAAAAAAAATTTTCTGCGATTTTCACGAAACCACTTTTCTTCAACTTGAATTGGTCTAAAAATCCATCACTGAAAATAACAATTCTCAGAGTAGTGTGGAAATACTGATCCTTACCCTGCCTGGGTTGTCCACTGAGCATTTCCGCGAGCTCTACCTGAAGTTCTCTGGTTATTGGATTTTGACATGTTCCCTAAACCAAAAGGAATGAGTGGGAAACAATCAAGACAACAGATAGAAGCACTTGCATTTGAATGAGTTTCAAGCATGCTTGGGTACTCGTGTGATCTGAGTGACTCAGTTGTGGAATACAACTGTCGCGTGGTGCATAGCGACCTCAAGGCACCCCGGAGTTTCTGAAAAAAAATTTTCTGCAATTTTCACGAAACCACTTTTCAACAACTTGAATTGGGCTTAAAATCCATCCCTGAAAATAAATATTCTCTGAGTAGTGTGGAAATGCTGATCCTTACCCTACCTGGGGTGTCCACTGAGCATTTCCGCGAACTCTACTTGAAGTTCTCTGGGCATGGGATTTTGACATGTTACCCAAACCAAAAGGAATGAGTGGGAAACAATCAAGACAACAGATAGAAGCACTTGCATTTGAATGAGTTTCAAGCATGCTTGGGTACTCGTGTGATCTGAGTGACTCAGTTTTCGAATACAAGTGTCGCGTGGTGCATGGCGACCTCCAGGCACCCCGGAGTTTCTGAAAAAAAATTTTCTGCGATTTTCACGAAACCACTTTTCTTCAACTTGAATTGGGCTAAAAATCCATCCCTGAAAATAAAAATTCTCTGAGTAGTGTGTAAATGCTGATCCTTACCCTGCCTGGGTTGTCCACTGAGCATTTCCCCGAACTCTACCTGAAGTTCTCTGGGCATGGGATTTTGAAATGTTCCCCAAACCAAAAGGAATGAGTGGGAAACAATCAAGACAACAGATAGAAGCACTTGCATTTGAATGAGTTTCAAGCATGCTTGGGTACTCGTGTGATCTGAGTGACTCAGTTTTGGAATACAACTGTCGCGTGGTGCACCGCGACCTCCAGGCACCCCGGAGTTTCTGAAAAAAAATTTTCTGCGATTTTCACGAAACCACTTTTCTTCAACTTGAATTGGGCTAAAAATCCATCCCTGAAAATAAAAATTCTCTGAGTAGTGTGGAAATACTGATCCTTACCCTGCCTAGGTTTCCACTGAGCATTTCCGTGAGCTCTACCTGAAGTTCTCTGTGCATGGGATATTGACATGTTCCCCAAACCAAAAGGAATGAGTGGGAAACAATCAAGACAACAGATAGAAGCACTTGCATTTGAATGAGTTTCAAGCATGCTTGGGTACTCGTGTGATCTGAGTGACTCAGTTTTGGAATACAACTGTCGCATGGTGCACCGCGAACTCCAGGCACCCCGGAGTTTCTGAAAAAAAATTTTCTGCGATTTTCACGAAACCACTATTCTTCAACTTGAATTGGGCAAAAAATCCATCACTGAAAATAAAAATTCTCTGAGAAGTGTGGAAATACTGATCCTTACCCTGCCTGGGTGTCCACTGAGCATTTCCGCGAGCTCTACCTGAAGTTCTCTGGGCATGGGATTTGGACATGTTACCCAAACCAAAAGGAATGAGTGGGAAACAATCAAGAAAACAGATAGAAGCACTTGCATTTGAATGAGTTTCAAGCATGCTTGGGTACTCGTGTGATATGAGTGACTCAGTTTTGGAATGCAACTGTCGCGTGGTGCACCGCGACCTCTAGGCACCCCGGAGTTTCTGAAAAAAAAATTTCTGCGATTTTCACGAAACCACTTTTCTTCAACTTGAATTGGGCTAAAAATCCATCACTGAAAATAAAAATTCTCTGAGTAGTGTGGAAATACTGATCCTTACCCTGCCTGGGTTGTCCACTGAGCATTTCCGCGGGCTCTACCTAAAGTTCTCTGGGCATGGGGTTTTGACATGTTCCCCAAACCAAAAGGAATGAGTGGGAAACAATCAAGACAACAGATAGAAGCACTTGCATTTGAATGAGTTTCAAGCATGCTTGGGTACTCGTGTGATCTGAGTGACTCAGTTGTGGAATACAACTGTTGCGTGGTGCATCGCGACCTCAAGGCACCCCGGAGTTTCTGAAAAAAAATTTTCTGCAATTTTCACGAAACCACTTTTCAACAACTTGAATTGGGCTAAAAATCCATCCCTGAAAATAAATATTCTCTGAGTAGTGTGTAAATGCTGATCCTTACCCTGCCTGGGTTGTCCACTGAGCATTTCCCCGAACTCTACCTGAAGTTCTCTGGGCATGGGATTTTGAAATGTTCCCCAAACCAAAAGGAATGAGTGGGAAACAATCAAGACAACAGATAGAAGCACTTGCATTTGAATGAGTTTCAAGCATGCTTGGGTACTCGTGTGATCTGAGTGACTCAGTTTTGGAATACAACTGTCGCATGGTGCACCGCGAACTCCAGGCACCCCGGAGTTTCTGAAAAAAAATTTTCTGCGATTTTCACGAAACCACTATTCTTCAACTTGAATTGGGCAAAAAATCCATCACTGAAAATAAAAATTCTCTGAGAAGTGTGGAAATACTGATCCTTACCCTGCCTGGGTGTCCACTGAGCATTTCCGCGAGCTCTACCTGAAGTTCTCTGGGCATGGGATTTGGACATGTTACCCAAACCAAAAGGAATGAGTGGGAAACAATCAAGAAAACAGATAGAAGCACTTGCATTTGAATGAGTTTCAAGCATGCTTGGGTACTCGTGTGATATGAGTGACTCAGTTTTGGAATGCAACTGTCGCGTGGTGCACCGCGACCTCTAGGCACCCCGGAGTTTCTGAAAAAAAAATTTCTGCGATTTTCACGAAACCACTTTTCTTCAACTTGAATTGGGCTAAAAATCCATCACTGAAAATAAAAATTCTCTGAGTAGTGTGGAAATACTGATCCTTACCCTGCCTGGGTTGTCCACTGAGCATTTCCGCGGGCTCTACCTAAAGTTCTCTGGGCATGGGGTTTTGACATGTTCCCCAAACCAAAAGGAATGAGTGGGAAACAATCAAGACAACAGATAGAAGCACTTGCATTTGAATGAGTTTCAAGCATGCTTGGGTACTCGTGTGATCTGAGTGACTCAGTTGTGGAATACAACTGTTGCGTGGTGCATCGCGACCTCAAGGCACCCCGGAGTTTCTGAAAAAAAATTTTCTGCAATTTTCACGAAACCACTTTTCAACAACTTGAATTGGGCTAAAAATCCATCCCTGAAAATAAATATTCTCTGAGTAGTGTGGAAATGCTGATCCTTACCCTACCTGGGGTGTCCTCTGAGCATTTCCGCGAACTCTCCTTGAAGTTCTCTGGGCATGGGATTTTGACATGTTACCCAAACCAAAAGGAATGAGAGTGAAACAATCAAGACAACAGATAGAAGCACTTGCATTTGAATGAGTTTCAAGCATGCTTGGGTACTCGTGTGATCTGAGTGACTCAGTTTTGGAATACAACTGTCGCGTGGTGCACCGCGAACTCCAGGCACCCTGGAGTTTCTGAAAAAAAATTTTCTGCAATTTTCACGAAACCACTTTTCTTCAACTTGAATTGGGCTAAAAATCCATCACTGAAAATAAAAATTCTCTGAGTAGTGTGGAAATACTGATCCTTACCCTGCCTGGGATGTCCACTGAGCATTTCCGCGAGCTCTACCTGAAGTTCTCTGGTTATTGGATTTTGACATGTTCCCTAAACCAAAAGGAATGAGTGGGAAACAATCAAGAAAACAGATAGAAGCACTTGCATTTGAATGATTTTCAAGCATGCTTGGGTACTCGTGTGATCTGAATGACTCAGTTTTGGAATACAACTGTCGCGTGGTGCACCACGACATCCAGGCACTCCGGAGTTTCTGAAAAAAAATTTTCTGCGATTTTCACGAAACCACTTTTCTTCAACTTGAATTGGTCTAAAAATCCATCACTGAAAATAAAAATTCTCTGAGTAGTGTGGAAATACTGATCCTTACCCTGCCTGGGTTGTCCACTGAGCATTTCCGCGAGCTCTACCTGAAGTTCTCTGGGCATGGGATTTTGACATGTTCCCCAAACCAAAAGGAATGAGTGGGAAACAATCAAGACAACAGATAGAAGCACTTGCATTTGAATGAGTTTCAAGCATGCTTGGGTACTCGTGTGATCTGAGTGACTCAGTTTTCGAATACAACTGTCGCGTGGTGCATCGCGACCTCAAGGCATCCCTTGAGTTTCTGAAAAAAAAATTTCTGCAATTTTCACGAAACCACTTTTCATCAACTTGAATTGGGCTAAAAATCCATACCTGAAAATAAATATTCTCTGAGTAGTGTGGAAATGCTGATCCTTACCCTACCTGGGGTGTCCACTGAGCATTTCCGCGAACTCTACTTGAAGTTCTCTGGGCATGGGATTTTGACATGTTACCCAAACCAAAAGGAATGAGTGGGAAACAATCAAGACAACAGATAGAAGCACTTGCATTTGAATGAGTTTCAAGCATGCTTGTTTACTCGTGTGATCTGAGTGACTCAGTTTTGGAATACAACTGTCGCGTGGTGCACCGCGACCTCCAGGCACCCCGGAGTTTCTGAAAAAAAATTTTCTGCAATTTTCACGAAACCACTTTTCTTCAACTTGAATTGGGCTAAAAATCCATCACTGAAAATAAAAATTCTCTGAGTAGTGTGGAAATACTGATCCTTACCCTGCCTGGGTTGTCCACTGAGCATTTCCGCGAGCTCTACCTGAAGTTCTCTGGGCATTGGATTTTAACATATTCCCTAAACCAAAAGGAATGAGTGGGAAACAATCAAGACAACAGATAGAAGCACTTGCATTTGAATGAGTTTCAAGCATGCTTGGGTACTCGTGTGATCTGAGTGACTCAGTTTTGGAATACAACTGTCGCGTGGTGCACCGCGACCTCCAGGCACCCCGGAGTGTCTGAAAAAAAAATTTCTGCGATTTTCACGAAACCACTTTTCTTCATCTTGAATTGGGCTAAAAATCCATCACTGAAAATAAAAATTCTCTGAGTAGTGTGGAAATACTGATCCTTACCCTGCCTGGGTTGTCCACTGAGCATTTCCGCGAGCTCTACCTAAAGTTCTCTGGGCATGGGGTTTTGACATGTTCCCCAAACCAAAAGGAATGAGTGGGAAACAATCAAGACAACAGATAGAAGCACTTGCATTTGAATGAGTTTCAAGCATGCTTGGGTACTCGTGTGATCTGAGTGACTCAGTTGTGGAATACAACTGTCGCGTGGTGCATCGCGACCTCAAGGCACCCCTTGAGTTTCTGAAAAAAAATTTTCTGCAATTTTCACGAAACCACTTTTCATCAACTTGAATTGGGCTAAAAATCCATCCCTGAAAATAAATATTCTCTGAGTAGTGTGGAAATGCTGATCCTTACCCTACCTGGGGTGTCCACTGAGCATTTCCGCGAACTCTACTTGAAGTTCTCTGGGCATGGGGTTTTGACATGTTCCCCAAACCAAAAGGAATGAGTGGGAAACAATCAAGACAACAGATAGAAGCACTTGCATTTGAATGAGTTTCAAGCATGCTTGGGTACTCGTGTGATCTGAGTGACTCAGTTGTGGAATACAACTGTCGCGTGGTGCATCGCGACCTCAAGGCACCCCGGAGTTTCTGAAAAAAAATTTTCTGCAATTTTCACGAAACCACTTTTCAACAACTTGAATTGGGCTTAAAATCCATCCCTGAAAATAAATATTCTCTGAGTAGTGTGGAAATGCTGATCCTTACCCTACCTGGGGTGTCCTCTGAGCATTTCCGCGAACTCTCCTTGAAGTTCTCTGGGCATGGGATTTTGACATGTTACCCAAACCAAAAGGAATGAGAGTGAAACAATCAAGACAACAGATAGAAGCACTTGCATTTGAATGAGTTTCAAGCATGCTTGGGTACTCGTGTGATCTGAGTGACTCAGTTTTGGAATACAACTGTCGCGTGGTGCACCGCGAACTCCAGGCACCCTGGAGTTTCTGAAAAAAAATTTTCTGCAATTTTCACGAAACCACTTTTCTTCAACTTGAATTGGGCTAAAAATCCATCACTGAAAATAAAAATTCTCTGAGTAGTGTGGAAATACTGATCCTTACCCTGCCTGGGATGTCCACTGAGCATTTCCGCGAGCTCTACCTGAAGTTCTCTGGTTATTGGATTTTGACATGTTCCCTAAACCAAAAGGAATGAGTGGGAAACAATCAAGAAAACATATAGAAGCACTTGCATTTGAATGAGTTTCAAGCATGCTTGGGTACTCGTGTGATCTGAGTGACTCAGTTTTGGAATACAACTGTCGCGTGGTGCACCACGACATCCAGGCACCCCGGAGTTTCTGAAAAAAAATTTTCTGCGATTTTCACGAAACCACTTTTCTTCAACTTGAATTGGTCTAAAAATCCATCACTGAAAATAACGATTCTCAGAGTAGTGTGGAAATACTGATCCTTACCCTGCCTGGGTTGTCCACTGAGCATTTCCGCGAGCTCTACCTGAAATTCTCTGGGCATTGGATTTTGACATATTCCCTAAACCAAAAGGAATGAGTGGGAAACAATCAAGACAACAGATAGAAGCACTTGCATTTGAATGAGTTTCAAGCATGCTTGGGTACTCGTGTGATCTGAGTGACTCAGTTTTGGAATACAACTGTGGCGTGGTGCACCGCGACCTCCAGGCACCCCGGAGTTTCTGAAAAAAAATTTTCTGCGATTTTCACGAAACCACTTTTCTTCAACTTGAATTGGGCTAAAAATCCATCACTGAAAATAAAAATTCTCTGAGTAGTGTGGAAATACTGATCCTTACCCTACCTGGGGTGTCCACTGAGCATTTCCGCGAGCTCTACCTGAAGTTCTCTGGGCATTGGATTTTGACATGTTACCCAAACCAAAAGGAATGAGTGGGAAACAATCAAGACAACAGATAGAAGCACTTGCATTTGAATGAGTTTCAAGCATGCTTGGGTACTCGTGTGATCTGAGTGACTCAGTTATCGAATACAACTGTCGCGTGGTGCACCGCGATCTCCAGGCACCCCGGAGTTTCAGAAAAAAAATTTTCTGCGATTTTCACGAAACCACTTTTCTTCAACTTGAATTGGGCTAAAAATCCATCACTGAAAATAAAAATTCTCTGAGTAGTGTGGAAATACTGATCCTTACCCTGCCTGGGTTGTCCACTGAGCATTTCCGCGAGCTCTACCTAAAGTTCTCTGGGCATGGGGTTTTGACATGTTCCCCAAACCAAAAGGAATGAGTGGGAAACAATCAAGACAACAGATAGAAGCACTTGCATTTGAATGAGTTTCAAGCATGCTTGGGTACTCGTGTGATCTGAGTGACTCAGTTGTGGAATACAACTGTCGCGTGGTGCATCGCGACCTCAAGGCACCCCTTGAGTTTCTGAAAAAACATTTTCTGCAATTTTCACGAAACCACTTTTCATCAACTTGAATTGGGCTAAAAATCCATCCCTGAAAATAAATATTCTCTGAGTAGTGTGGAAATGCTGATCCTTACCCTACCTGGGTTGTCCACTGAGCATTTCCGCGAGCTCTACTTGAAGTTCTCTGGGCATGGGATTTTGACATGTTCCCCAAACCAAAAGGAATGAGTGGGAAACAATCAAGACAACAGATAGAAGCAGTTGCATTTGAATGAGTTTCAAGCATGCTTGGGTACTCGTGTGATCTGAGTGACTCAGTTTTCGAATACAACTGTCGCGTGGTGCACCGCAACCTCCAGGCACCCCGGAGTTTCTGAAAAAAAATTTTCTGCTTTTTTCACGAAACCACTTTTCTTCAACTTGAATTGGGCTAAAATTCCATCCCTGAAAATAAATATTCTCTGAGTAGTGTGGAAATACTGATCCTTACCCTGCCTGGGTTCTCCACTGAGCATTTCCCCGAACTCTACCTGAAGTTCTCTGGGCATGGGATTTTGACAAGTTACCCAAACCAAAAGGAATGAGTGGGAAACATTCAAGACAACAGATAGAAGCACTTGCATTTGAATGAGTTTCAAGCATGCTTGGGTACTCGTGTGATCTGAGTGACTCAGTTTTCGAATACAACTGTCGCGTGGTGCACCGCGACCTCCAGGCACCCCGGAGTTTCTGAAAAAAATTTTCTGCGATTTTCACGAAACCACTTTTCTTCAACTTGAATTGGGCTAAAAATCCATCACTGAAAATAAAAATTCTCTGAGTAGTGTGGAAATACTGATCCTTACCCTGCCTGGGTTGTCCACTGAGCATTTCCGCGAGCTCTACCTGAAGTTCTCTGGGCATGGGATTTTGACATATTCCCTAAACCAAAAGGAATGAGTGGGAAACAATCAAGAAAAGAGATAGAGGCACTTGCATTTGAATGAGTTTCAAGCATGCTTGGGTACTCGTGTGATCTGAGTGACTCAGTTTTGGAATACAACTGTCGCGTGGTGCACAGCGACCTCCAGGCACCCCGGAGTTTCTGAAAAAAAATTTTCTGCGATTTTCACGAAACCACTTTTCTTCAACTTGAATTGGTCTAAAAATCCATCACTGAAAATAAAAATTCTCTGAGTTGTGTGGAAATACTGATCCTTACCCTGCCTGGGTTGTCCACTGAGCATTTCCGCGAGCTCTACCTGAAGTTCTCTGGGCATGGGATTTTGACATCTTCCCCAAACCAAAAGGAATGAGTGGGAAACAATCAAGAAAAGAGATAGAGGCACTTGAATTTGAATGAGTTTCAAGCATGCTTGGGTACACGTTTGATCTGAGTGACTCAGTTTTGGAATACAACTGTCGCGTGGTGCATCGCGACCTCAAGGCACCCAGGAGTTTCTGAAAAAAAATTTTCTGCAATTTTCACGAAACCACTTTTCATCAACTTGAATTGGGCTAAAAATCCATCCCTGAAAATAAATATTCTCTGAGTAGTGTGGAAATGCTCATCCTTACCCTACCTGGGGTGTCCACTGAGCATTTCCGCGAACTCTACTTGAAGTTCTCTGGGCATGGGATTTTGACATGTTACCCAAACCAAAAGGAATGAGTGGGAAACAATCATGACAACAGATAGAAGCACTTGCATTTGAATGAGTTTCAAGCATGCTTGGGTACTCGTGTGATCTGAGTGACTCAGGTTTGGAATGCAAGTGTCGCGAGGTGCACCGCGACCTCCAGGCACCCCGGAGTATCTGAAAAAAAATTTTCTGCGATTTTCACGAAACCACTTTTCTTCAACTTGAATTGGGCTAAATATCCATCACTGAAAATAAAAATTCTCTGAGTAGTGTGGAAATACTGATCCTTACCCTGCCTGGGTTGTCCACTGAGCATTTCCGCGAGCTCTACCTGAAGTTCTCTGGGCATGGGATTTTGACATGTTCCTCAAACCAAAAGAAATGAGTGGGAAACAATCAAGACAACAGATAGAAGCACTTGCATTTGAATGAGTTTCAAGCATGCTTGGGTACTCGTGTGATCTGAGTGACTCAGTTTTGGAATGCAAGTGTCGCGAGGTGCACCGCGACCTCCAGGCACCCCGGAGTTTCTGAAAAAAAATTTTCTGCGATTTTCACGAAACCACTTTTCTTCAACTTGAATTGGGCTAAATATCCATCACTGAAAATAAAAATTCTCTGAGTAGTGTGGAAATACTGATCCTTACCCTGCCTGGGTTGTCCACTGAGCATTTCCGCGAGCTCTACCTGAAGTTCTCTGGGCATTTGATTTTGACATGTTCCCCAAACCAAAAGGAATGAGTGGGAAACAATCAAGACAACAGATAGAAGCACTTGCATTTGAATGAGTTTCAAGCATGCTTGGGTACTCGTGTGATCTGAGTGACTCAGTTCTGGAATATAACTGTCGCGTGGTGCACCGCGACCTCCAGGCACCCCGGAGTTTCTGAAAAAAAATTTTCTGCGATTTTCACGAAACCACTTTTCTTCAACTTGAATTGGGCTAAAAATACATCACTGAAAAAAAAAATTCTCTGAGTAATGTGGAAATACTGATCCTTACCCTGCTTGGGTTGTCCACTGAGCATTTCCGCGAGCTCTACTTGAAGTTCTGTGGGCAAGGGATTTTGACATGTTACCCAAACGAAAAGGAATGAGTGGGAAACAATCAAGACAACAGAAAGAAGCACTTGCATTTGAATGAGTTTCAAGCATGCTTGGGTACTCGTGTGATCTGAGTGACTCAGTTTTGGAGTACAACTGTTGCGTGGTGCACCGTGACATCCAGGCACCCCGGAGTTTCTGAAAAAAAATTTTCTGTGATTTTCACGAAACCACTTTTCTTCAACTTGAATTGGGCTAAAAATCCATCCCTGAAAATAAAAATTCTCTGAGTAGTGTGGAAATGCTGATCCTTACCCTATCTGGGGTGTCCACTGAGCATTTCCGCGATCTCTACCTGATGTTCTCTGGGCATGGGATTTTGACATGTTCCCCAAACCAAAAGGAATGAGTGGGAAACAATCAAGACAACAGATAGAAGCACTTGCATTTGAATGAGTTTCAAGCATGCTTGGGTACTAGTGTGATCTGAGTGACTCAGTTTTGGAATACATCTGTCGCGTGGTGCACCGCGACCTCCAGGCACCCCGTAGTTTCTGAAAAAAATTTTCTGCGATTTTCAAGAAACTAGTTTTCTTCAACTTGAATTGGGCTAAAATTCCATCCCTGATAAGAAAAATTCTCTGAGTAGTGTGTAAATGCTGATTCTAACCCTGCCTGGGTTGTCCACTGAGCATTTCCGCGAACTCTACCTGAAGTTCTCTGGGCATGGGATTTTGACATGTTCCCCAAACCAAAAGGAATGAGTGGGAAACAATCAAGACAACAGATAGAAGCACTTGCATTTCAATGAGTTTCAAGCATGCTTGGGTACTCGCGTGATCTGAGTGACTCAGTTTTGGAATACAACTGTGGTGTGTTTGCACCGCGACATCCAGGCACCCCGGAGTTTCTGAAAAAAAATTTTCTGCGATTTTCACGAAACCACTTTTCTTCAACTTGAATTCGGCTAAAAATCCATCCCTGAAAATAAAAATTCTCTGAGTAATGTGGAAATGCTGATCCTTACCCTACCTGGGGTGTCCACTGAGCATTTCCGCGAATTTTAGTTGAAGTTCTATGGGAATGGGATTTTGACATGTCACCCAAACCAAAAGGAATGATTGGGAAACATTCAAGACAACAGATAGCAGCACTTGCATTTGAATGAGTTTCAAGCATGCTTGGGTACTCGTGTGATCTGAGTGACTCAGTTTTGGAACACAACTGTCGCGTGGTGCACCGCGACATCCAGGCACCCCGGAGTTTCTGAAAAAAAATTTTCTGCGATTTTCACGAAACCACTTTTCTTCAACTTGAATTGGGCTAAAAATCCATCCCTGAAAATAAAAATTCTCTGAGTAGTGTGGAAATGCTGATCTTTACCCTACCTGGGGTGTCCACTGAGCATTTCTGCGAACTCTAGTTGATGTTCTATGGGCATGGGATTTTGACATGTCACCCAAACCAAAAGGAATGAGTGGGAAACATTCAAGACAACAGATAGCAGCACTTGCATTTGAATGAGTTTCAATCATGCTGGGTACTCGTGTGATCGGACTGACTCAGTTTTGGAATACAACTGCCTTACGGCGTATCGCTACAACCAGGCACCCCGGAGATTCTGCAAAAAAATTTTCAGCTATGTTCATGAAACCACTTTTCTTCACCTTGAATTGGGCTACAAATCCATCCCTGAAAATAAAAATTCTCTAAGTAGTGTGTAAATGCTGATCCTTACCCCAACTGGGGTGTCCACTGAGTATTTCCGCGAAAACTATCTGAAGTTCTATGGGCATAGGATTTTGATATGTTCCCTAAACCAAAAGGAATGAGTGGGAAACAATCAAGACCATGGATAGAAGTACTTGCATTTGAATGAGTTTCAATCATGCTTGGGTGCTCATGTGATACGACTGTCTCAGTTTTGGAATACAAATGCCGCGCAGCAGTTTGCGACAACCAGGCACCCCAGAGTTTCTGAAAAGAAATGTTCAGCTAGGATCACAAAACCGCTTTTCTTCAACTTGACTTGGCTAAAAATCCATCCCTGAAAATAAAAATTCTCTGAGTAGTGTGTAAATGCTGATCCTTACCCTACCTGGGGTGTCCACTGAGTATTTCCGCGAACTCTATCTGAAGTTCTATGGGCATAGGATTTTGACATGTTCCCCAAACCAAAAGGAATGAGTAGAAACAATCAAGACCACGGATAGAAGCACTTGCATTTGAATGAGTTTCAAGCATGCTTGGGTACTCGTGTGATCTGAGTGACTCAGTTTTGGAATACAACTGCCGCGCAGCGTATCGCGACAACCAGGCACCCCAGAGTTTTTGAACAAAAATTTTCAGCTATGTTCACGAAACCACTTTTCTTCACCTTGACTTGGGCTACAAATCCATCCCTGAAAATAAAAATTCTCTAAGTAGTGTGTAAATGCTGATCCTTACCCTACCGTTGGTGTCCACTGAGTATTTCCGCGAACTCTATCTGAAGGTCTATGGGCATAGGATTTTGACATGTTCCCCAAACCAAAAGGAATGAGTGGGAAACAATCAAGACCACGCATAGAAGCACTTGTATTTGAATGAGTTTCAATCATGCTTGGGTGCTCATGTGATACGACTGACTCAGTTTTGGAATACAAATGCCGCGCGGCACTTCGCGACAACCAGGCACCCCGGAGTTTCTGAAAAGAAATGTTCAGCTAGGATCACAAAACCGCTTTTCTTCAACTTGACTTGGCTAAAAATCCATCTCTGAAAAGAAAAATTCTCTAAGTAGTGCGTAAATGCTGATCCTACCTACAGATGCAGCCATTCAAAATGCGTGAGGTATTTTGCGGCATACCCCGGTGGGCGTGTCACAGTATCACGCGGTATGACGCAGTTAACGTGGTGTCACGTGGTTAACTATCCGGCGTCGCCTTGTAAAACCGCCAGGGGGAGCTTAACCTCTCATGTACAGCATTTGAGCCTTTAATTTTGAACTGTGTATTACAGCATGTTAATCATCAGTCATTAAAATGTTGGTATATTTTATGAAAGCAAGATTGCTCAGTTGGACAAAAGTACACAACCTACCTTTATCAGAAATATCAAAGCCTTTACTGAAGATATTACTAATAGTATTAATAATGGATGACTTTGGACAAGCTGTATACTCAAAGTATAATTTCTTTAGCACATTTGTACAAGCACTTGGAATCTGTCCAAGCCATACTTTGTCAGGCATTTTGTTTTACTTCAACGGGCATAAAAACTTACTTGCTTTTAACAGGGCGTTTCATAATTTCTAACTACGAAAATGATTTAAAATGCGACACCTATCATTCAACTAGAGCTTAAAATATCACAAGGAAAAATACACACCGGTATTCCATTTCTCCCTAAACATTGTAAGCTTCGAAGTCTTTAACTAACGTGATACCGGAGTCAACAAGCATACTTTTAGAATTTGATTAAAAGGGAATATAATATGGAATCGCGTATCTCAAGAAATTAATAACGGTATGATTATATCCGTGTACTGCGGCAGGGCTGTGTAGGGCTGTTTCGCCTGCTTGTTCATGTGAGCTGTCTTGTAGCCTACTGGTCTAGGTGCGTGACTACCAACTGACAGGTTGTGTGTTCAAATCCAGCTGGTGCTGGACCTTCCAGTTTTATTTATTTATTTTTTAATCACGTAACATAAACATATTACCGTATGCAAACTGTACTGTATACAATATGTATATGTATATTTAATGTCTTAACTGTGCCCGTTTAAGTATTGAATATTCATATCTAATTTTACCACTGAAGGGAAATCTTAACATAAACATACAGTATATGGCTGGTCTCGGTACTTTAAAGAAAAAAATACACACCAGTATTCCATTTCTCCCTAAACATTGTAAGCTTCGAAGTCTTTAACTAACGTGATACCGGAGTCAACAAGCATACTTTTAGAATTTGATTAAAAGGGAATATAATATGGAATCGCGTATCTCAAGAAATTAATAACGATATAATTATATTCATGTTGCAAAAGAACTGCAACGGACATAAAAACTGCCTTGCTTTTAACAGAGCGTTCCATAATTTCTAACTACGAAAATGCCAGGTGAAAGGATTTGTAAACATATTTTGTTAAAGCAAGTCAGTTTTTTCTGCAACACATAAAATACATTTTTCCAAGAAAGTTTAGCCTTTGTCACTAATGAAACCACTAAATAAAGACATAAATATAGAAATCTTAAGATTTGTTTTATTTAATGTTGGTAGCAGGATGAACTGTCAGAGTGTATATTTTGTCGCAAAGTTGCTGCAAGATGTTAACAGTGAAAAAGGTATTTAGAAATGAGTTATTTCAAGATGAAAAAGAAAACATACACGAAACATGGTTTCATTACGACCAGAATCGGTCTTGAGATATTTTTAACTTGATTTACAGTATTTGAGAGGTATGTCTTAACACCGATACTACAGTGCTTAAGTACTGCTCACGTATATGTTTCTAGGTTTATATTATGCATTTCATACGGTCAAATTACTTTTGAGCAACTAATAAGAAGCGCGAAACGGTATGCGTTTTACTTTCGTTTTGTGCTGGGAGCCATGGATTGATTAGAGATATCAAGTACATACAAGTCATTTTTTAAATGTTGTAGTTCGTCTTGAAAAAATGTTACGAGTACATCATCTATCAACAATCACACAGGTTCTGTTTCCATATTGCGGATTTTGGTTAGGTATTATCAAATCCAGTGGCGCTGTTAGTTTACTGAGTCCCATGTCACATGGTCTGTGATTGAAACCGGAAAAAACGGTTTAATTCGTCACAGCCAGCACTCTTCAGGTGTGAGGGTCTTCTGCTCAGAATGAAACGCTAAAATGTTTGTGTATATTCTAATGGTAGTGGGGGCAGGGTGTGTGGGAACAGGTTTGGTTGAAATTGCATTGGAGATCTATGTTCTTCACACCTGAAACATTTTCTCTGAAAGCATTTTCTTCGCAGTTTAACCGATCTTGTTACAGCATGTTACAGTTTACTATTATTAACCATATTAATTTTAAGTGCTTAATGTAAAATCTTCTAAAAAATATATTTTCATTGTTCAAATATACATTAAGTCTGACTATCATATAATAAGTTAAATACAAAACTAAAGAAAAAATAGGGTTAAATATAATTCAAAATATTTTGCTAACAATGTTAACTGTTTATGAATAATAAAATGTATTAACTAAGGAGTAGGATGGCACAGTTGTTAGTATGTTTTTTGTTTTGTTTCTTTTTCATAAATACAACAGTAGTACCTGATGTCTCAGTGGCTTTCAAAATTAAATTATTTCTCCCTAAACATTTTAAGCATCGAAGTCTTTAACTAACGCGATACCGGAGTCAAAAAGCATACTTTTAGAATTTGATTAAAAGGGAATATAATATGGAATCGCGTATCTCCAGAATTTAAAGACCAGACAATCGCAAACTCGTTTTCAATAAAATTATTTTATTCATTCAGCAGTTTGTGAGAGGGACATCCAGCAGGGAGAGACACACACACCGGTTTTCATTGACAACATTGTTTTTTTTTCAATTCCTCTTGTCTAACAGGAATATTTTGTTCACACGCGCTACAGTATGCTCCTATTCTTTTTATGCTCAGCTACTAAGATTTCCCTTCAGTGGTAAAATTCAATATCTACAACGGGCACAGTAAAGACGTTTACAGTAAGTCTTTCTACGACAGACCAACGGACCACGAGTGCCCCTGTCGGTCAACCAATCACACACCGCGGTATCCCGTGTCATCATACCTGCGGTATCTGTACCGCGGTGTCTGTACCGCGCACTTTGAATGGCTGCATCTGTACCTGGGGGGGTCCACTGAGCATTTCCCTGAATTCTATCTGAAGTTTTCTGGGCACAGGATTTTGACATGTTCCCCAAACCAAAAGGAATGAGTGGGAAACAATCAAGACCACGGATAGAAGCACTTGCATTTGAATGAGTTTCAATCATGCTGGGTACTTGTATGATCCGACTGTCTCAGTTTTGGAATACAACTGTCACGCGGCGTATCGCGACAACCAGGCACCCCGGAGTTTCTGAAAAAAAATGTTCAGCTATGTTCACGAAACCACTTTTCTTCAACTTGACTTGGGCCAAAAATCCATCCCTGAAAATATAAATGTTCTAAGTAGTGTGTAAATGCCAGATCTGTTAGAAGGCTGGTCTGCTCTGGGTTTTACTCTTCCAATCCGGACCTATGGAAGTCTGATCTGCTTCTTGTTTTACTCTAGCAGTCTGGATCACATGGAAGTCTGGTCTGTCTTGGGATTTACTTTGCAATTCTTGATTCCATGGGAGTCGGATCTTCTCGGGTTTTGCTTTAAGTTTTAACCTAGCAGTGTGGATCCCTTAGAAGTCTGTTTCGCTACGGGTTTTATTCTTCCAGTCCGGATCCCAGGGAAGTCTGATCCCGTCAGGGTTTTACTCTTCCAGTCAGGATCCCATGGAAGTTGGTTCCCTTCTGGGCTGTACTCTACCAGTTTGGATCCCATGGAAGACTGATCTGGCCCGGGATTTACTCTACCATTCCAGATTCCATGCGGGTTGGATCTGCTCCGGATTTAATCTAGCTAGGAGTTCGGATCCCATGGAAGTCTGATCCGTTCCAGGATTTACTCTACTAGTCCCAAGTAAGTGGAAGTCTGATTCCCTCTGGGTTTTATTCTATCAGTCTAGATCCCATGGAAGATTGAACCACTCCGATATTTACTCTACCCTTCGGGATCCCATGGGAGTCGGATCCTCTCCAGGTTTTACTCTACCAGACCTGAACCCATGGAAGTTGGATCTGCTCCAGGTTTTACTCTTCCAGCTTGGATCCCATGGAAGTTTGATCCACTCTGGGTTTTTCTCTACCAATCCGGACCCATGGAAGTCTGATCCACTCCTGGTTTTACTCTAGCAGTCTGGATCCAATGGAAGTCTTATCTGCTTTGGGTTTTACTCTTGCAGACCGGATCCCATGGAAGACTGATCTGAGCCGAGTTTTACTCTACCAGTCTGGATCCCATGGGAATATGGTCCAGTCCACATTTTACTCTACAAGTCCAGATCTTTTGGAATTCTGATCCGCTCTGGGTTTTGCTTTAGCAGTCCGGATCCCATGGAAGTCTGATCCACTTCGGATTTTATTCTGCCAGTCCGGATCCAGTGGAAGTCTGATCTGCTCCACAGTTTTAATCTACTGGTCCGAATTCCTTTTGAAGTCTGATCCTCTCCAGCTTTTATTCTGCCAGTCCACATCCCATGGAAGTCTGATCCGCTCTAGGATTTACTCTACTAGTCCGGATACTATGGAAGTCTGATCCACTCTGAGTTTTAATCTACTGGTTCGAATTCCTTTGAAGTCTGATCCTCTCCAGCTTTTATTCTGCCAGTCCACATCCCATGGAAGTCTGATCCGCTCTAGGATTTAATCTACTAGTCCAGTTCCTATGGAAGTCTGATCCACTCAGAGTTTTACTCTTCCAATCCGCATCCCATGGATCTGATCCGGTCCAGGTTTTACACTTCCAGTCCGGATCCCATGGAAGTCTGATCCGCTCCTGGTTTCACTCTTCCAGTCTGGATCCCATGGATGTCAGATCCGGTCCAGGTTTCACTCCAGTAATCCAGATCTGGTCTGATAAGTCTGATCCTCTCCAGGTTTTATATACCAGTCTGGACCCCAATGAAGTCTGATCTGCTCTGGGTTTTACTCTAGTAGTTTGGATCCCATGGAAGTCTGATCCATGTCGGTTTTTACTTTTCCAGTTTGGATCCCATGGTAGTCGGATCTGTTCCAGGTTTATTCTAGTTACAAGTTTGGATCCCATGGAAGTCTGAGCCATACCAGGTTTTACTCTTCCAGTCCGGATCCCATGGAAATCTGAGCCGCTCCAGGTTTAACTCGACAAATCCGGATTATTTGGAAGTCTGATCCGCTCCGAGTTTTACACTTCCAGTTTGGGTCCCATGGAAGTCTGATCTGCTCTGTGTTTTACTCTACCAGTCCTGATTCCTTGGAAATCTGATCCGCTCTGGGTTTTACGCTACCATTCCAGATCCCATGGAAGTCTGATCCACTCCGGGTTTTAAACTAGCAGTCCAGATCCCATGGAAGACTGATCTTCTCCGGGTTTTAATCTAGTAGTCTGGATCCCATGGATGTCTGATCCACCCCTGCATTTCGGATCCGATGGGGATCTGACCTGCTCTGGGTTTTACTGTAGCTGCGAGTTCAGATACCTTTGAAGTGTGATCCGTTCCAGGATTTACTCTTCCAGACCTGATTGCTTGGAAGTCTGATCCACACTGGGTTTTACTCTTACATTCCGGATCCCATGGAAGTATGATTCAATACAGGTTTTACTCCTCCAGTCCAGATCCCATGGAAATCTGATCCGCTTTGAGTTTTACTGTAGCAGTCCGGATCCCTTAGAAGTCTCGTCCGCTCCTGGTTTTACTCTACCAATCCGGACGCATGGAAGTCTGATCCGCTCCTGGTTTTACTCTAGCAGTCTGGATCACATCGAAGTCTGGTCTGTCCTGGGATTAACTTTACAATTCCCAATCCCATTGGAGTTGGATCCGCTCGGGTTTTGCTTTAAGTTTTAACCTAGCAGTCTGGATCCCTTAGAAGTCTGATCCGCTCCGGGTTTTATTCTTCCAGTCCGGATCCCATGGAAGTCTGATCTGGCCCGGGATTTACTCTACCATTCCAGATCCCATGCGGGTCAGATCTGCTCCAGGTTTAATCTAGCTACAAGTTCGGATCCCATGGAAGTCTGATCCATTCCAGGATTTACTCTACTAGTCCGGAGTCAGTGGAAGTCTGATCCGCTCCAGGTTTTACTGTATCAGTCTAGATCCCATGGAAGTATTATCCGCTCTAGGTTTTACTCTACCACTACTAAGGTTTCCTCGGCCTGAGCTACGTATCTAGTTAGCAATTTATCTGACATTGTTTGTTCTTGTGACCCCCTGGATTTCTGACCTACCGCTTCTTATCTCCGACCTCGCTCTAGCATCACGACTTGGATTACGTTCACCTAGGAATTCAGTGTTCTCTCTCACACTCCTCATAGAGTCTTTTCCCTACCTTTTCCCCTCGGAGTACATAACATTAACTTTTATTTTTTTCTTGTGATCTGTGATTATTTTGACCAAATAAAACAGAGCTACTGTCAAGGTTGCTGTTATGTTTGGTTGTACAACATGTAATCAGTGAAGTGTTTTTTATGGTGTTGACTTTATACAGATGCAGCCATTTAAAATGCGCGGTACAAACCCGTACCTCATGCAACTACCCACAAGCCACTGCGGTGTACCGAGGTGCACGATTGGCTGGCCAAAATGACTGACAGGGGCACTCGTGGTGCATTGGTCATTAGTGAAAAGATTTAATAATTTAATCTCTTTACTGTGCAAGTATTGAATGTTTATATAGAATTTTACAACTAAAGGGAAATTTTAGTAGCTGAGCATAAACAGAAGAGGAGCATAACGTGTCTGATCATCATAAATAATATTAATTTAGGAACATAAACATATTATGTAATCTGTATATGGCTGGTATTGGTCGTTTAAAGAAAAAATACACACCAGTATTCCACTTTCTTCCTAAACATTTTAAGCATCAAAGTCTTACATGTGGTTATTTTGGAAACATTTTTACCTGCTCCTTCTGACCATATTAAGTTTATATACTTTGTGAAAAGTGATAATGTTTTAACCTTTACTGTTAATACGCTCGTTATCGGAGTAAACAAAAGCATACTTTTAGAATTTGATTAATAGGGAATATAATATGGAATCGCGTATCTAAAGAAATTAATAATGATATAATTAGATTCATATACTGTATCTCAAACAGTAGTATAAGACTTTCTATGGATATGTGTACTTCAGTTTCAGTGTTTTCTGTGTGACTGTGTCTGTGGCATGATGGCTTAAGTGACTGATTTATAAGCCTCAGGTCCAGTGTTCTAACCCAGCTATTGTCATGAGCTTTCACTTAAATAAACATTTCTTTGAAAAACTAAAATAGCAAATGTTATGGACACTACTGTATATTGACATTTTTTATACTGTTAAATATCACCACTGTTCGAAGCTAAGTCATTTATTAATAACGAATAATTTGAAGCTGCTACTACTGTCGTTATTACTGATAATAAATATTATCGACACTATATTGAATTTGTTGGTCTTTCTAAATATCACAAAACATTCAAAGTTAAGTGATTACCATTTTCCATGAATACTTGCGCTCGTTATCACAGTAACAGAAAATCATACTTTTCAGAATTTAATTTTTTAAGCAATAAGGCACTAGTGGCCGTGCTATATCGTGGATATAGTCACAGTTAAAAGGTGTTGTCAGGCCTGATGTAATGCGGAGGGCTGGCAACCTTTTACTGTGACTATATCCACGATATAGCACAGGCCTTGAGTGTCTTATTGCTTTTATAAAACGGTCCCCAAATATGCGAGTGCTGTATAGAATGAAGTTTAATTAAAAAAAATTATTAAACACGAAAATTAAGATGTTTAAGTTCCTTCACCTGAGAATATAGTCCCCCGTTGCTACACAATGCAGAAACACAGTCACAAGTACCATTAGCTAGCAAAGAGGACAATATGATAGCCAATATGATAAACACAGGGAAAAAAATCAATTGAGATAAAAAGAGCTGCTGATCTGTTCTACATGCATTTTTAACGTTTAATTAAGAAGAAAAAAACTTAAAGCGTACACAAAGATTCTAAGCTGATCACGAGGAAGAAAGATCACCCATTTTTCACACATTAAAAGTGGTTATTAACTATCGAAACCTGTTTTTATAGCTTTTAAAATCATATAATGTCTAAGTTAAGCAGGAACATAGCATTATATCTAATTTTTTATTTCTTTTTTTAAAACTAAAAAAATAATTTGCCGAACCTAAAGGTGTTTATAATATAAGGACTGTCTAAAGAAATAAATAACGATATAATTATATTCATATACTGTCTGGCAGAATAAACTGAAGAGTTAGTTAATGCAACACAGAAGATAGTATTAATAATGTAGTGTTTTTGGGCTCATGCCCTACCAACTGAGGAATTGAACTCAGGCCCCCGGCATCACTTAATAGGGAAGCAGCCAGTTGAGCTACAGTGAGACCTGCCCTCAATGCTAACAGACCAGGTCCCACCTATCCATATGAAAGGCAGTGATGCCACTGCGCTGGCAAGCCCTCAGTCACCTGACCAGTGAATGCACTGCATCAGAGAGAGTCAGTATAGCTTCTGGGAAATACATTTTTCCAGCATCAAAGTTTAACTCGTTCAGAGCGCCCGACAAACTCCAAGCATTTCATTTTGAACTGAAGACCCTCACACCTGAAGAAGGCTTCAAAACCGAAACGTTGCATTTTCTCTCTTCTCTTTTCAGCATGGAATAAACCTATTACTTGTTCCTTTACAGACTACGCAGGCTGACGCAGCCACCCACCATGAAGTAATGGCTACAGTGATAATAGAAGTGGATAATGTCATCCCTATTAAACAATGTGCTTATCGTGCAAAACTAAAAACTAAACTGCTAAACTAAAAATTAGGCACAAGAAGAGTTTTATTGGACAATGTTTTGAGGGTCTGGCGGAATTTCTCTGTGAACTGAAGAGTTATAGATGAGACACGTATCACCTCTATTTACACTTGTAAAAAAGAACATTCCCCTCAGTGGGCGATGCATTATCTCAATCACCTGCTAATTCGTTTAACACCACGGGAAGGCAGGATAGTGTGATTGTTCTGTAGCTGTACAGAATGTGTGTTGTGTTTACAAAATTAAAGTGTTTTAAATGTATAAAAGTTAAAAAAAAACTTACAGCTTACACAAAGATTCTTAGATGATCACGAGAAAGTGTATTGCATATCTAATGGTCTGACCCCACTACACCCATTTTGATTAAAATTGCAAACGTGTTTAATTAAATGCCTTTATTGATTCACAATCTGACAATGTAATGTAAATCGTTATCTTTGTCTTCTAAGTCCCTTAATTAACTTTAAGCATAGCTTTCTCACCATTTAGATTTATTTTTCATACCATTGTTAAACAAAGCAGGAGTGTATTGTACTTCCTCATGGGATCAAAGGTGGAAAGATTAGATTGTAAGGCTAGCTGGTGTCTGTGTAGTTCGGGCCGGGTGGCTGTGCCAAAAAAATAAATAGAACATTAAATAGAACCGGTTTAACAGCTCTTAAGCATACTGTACTTTTTGTTAACACAACTTTGTCAGTGAAATGACCGAGGGCACTTTTCCTCCCTCCTACATTCTCAGAGTACAATAGGCGAACCTTCGAATGAAAGGCAATCCCCCTTACCCCCATGGACAGGTAGACAAATGTTTTCACTGCCTATTATTAGAGGCTGAGGTCCCTGCTAGCTATTCAGAGGGAAAGGCGGTGATGTCACCACGCTGGCAAGCATGCTCTTTAGATACTTTTCTTTAGGTACACGATTCCATATTATATTCCTTGTTAATCAAATTCTAAAAGTATGCTTTATTTTATGCTGATAACGAGCAAATTCACAGAAAAGGTTAAAACATTATCACTTTTCACAAAGTATATAAACTTAATATGGTCAGAAGGATCACATAAAAAGGTTTCTAAAATAACCACATGTAAGACTTTGATGCTTAAAATGTTTAGGGAGAAAGTGAAATACTGTTGTGTATTTTTTCTTTAAAATACCAATACTAGCCATATACAGTTTGTAATATAGGGATTTCTTTATTTATGTCTTTATTTAGTGGTTAAATTAGTGACAAAGGCTAAACTTTTAGCTTCAGTAATGCGTACACAAGAACAATAGAAGATTTTTTTTTTAAAGAAACACGTCAAAATGTTTCCAAAACATTCACTTGTGGTACTTTAGCTGCTTAGTTACACGAATCCATATTAATATAGCTATCAAGTGAATTTAACTCACTACAACATTTATCTTTTTACATTAACAGCAAATGGTGTTCTTACTGCTGTACTGTACGTATTCTTGGAAAATGATCCAATGTTATAACTTTTTTATGAAGTACAGAATATAAGCTTAATGTACTGCATACGGCTGACATTACAGGTTGTGCGAGCTGGCTTACCAGCACGGTGACGTCACCGCCCTTCCCTGTGGATAGTAGAGTCCACAGCCACTGGGTTGAGAGAAGATCTCCCATTAGCTCAGCTGGGTGGTTCCCTGTGGAGTGATGCTAGAGGCCTGGGTTTGAGTTCCAAGTGGTGAGGGTGCATACCCATGTGAACCTGAGAGTGCTCATTAATAATGTTACAACAAGTACATTAAAGCCAGAACCCATGTAAATTAAGAAGTTAAAGACTTTGATACATAAAATATTTATGCATAATTAAAATCTTTATGACGAAGGTGGAAGGTTGTGTACTTTTGTCCAACAGCAATCTTGCTTTTATAAAATATACCAACTTTTTAATGTTTAATGATTAACATGCTGTAATACACAGTTTAAAATTAAAATTCTAAAGAGTATACAACTTAAATTCTTAATTAGATAAAGATTGTCCCTCAGCAGTGATCGGGATTCGAAACCAGGTATTTTCTGGTGACAGCTCAAACGCTGTACATGAGAGGTTAAGCTTTATTAGCTCCACCTGGCAGTGATTCTGGATACTATTATCATAGCTGTGGTATGATGTTATATGACACGTTATGACGTGTTGTGATGCAACACGCCCACCGCGTTTTACCACAGCGTACCTCGCTCGTTTTGAATGGCTGCATCTGTATATGTGATATACAGTATGGATACATACACTTTGAACATTTGGAGTTATGTAAAGGACACTTTAAAGATCTTGAATAATTTGAAGTTTGACTCCAAAGTCACTTTTCACCATTTATGGGTTACTTTGAAGTGATAAATCACTAAGAAACTGCAACTAATTGAATAATTGGAGCATATTGCTATTTAATGAGTGTTCTTGTAAGTAATTTGGAAATTAATTTGGCTTTGGGATGGAGAGATCAATAGGTTAGCTTGCTAATACTTGTTTGGTCACAGGAAGCAGGTGTGTGTTGTATTAGAAGTGGTGGGGATTTGGTGTTTGCACTTTGAGGAGATGTTAGGATTGGCTCTTGGTGAATTAGCTATTCCCCTGAGGTCATCGTGAGGCTTATATCAAGGCAGCCTGGGAAGCTGGGCTCTGTTTGTTTCTGTCTATAGCAAGAGAAAGATCTCTTGAGGCTTTGTGGTGTTGGGCTGGTGGTTGTTAGTTTTTGGTGTTACTGTGCAAGGTGAGTGGTTTTGCTATGTATTTTTTTTAATCAAGAGACGTTTGGAAGGGTTTTCATAGTTCTTTTTTAAATAACTTTAAGAAATTTAAGTTTGTGAAAGCATAGGGTGAAGTTAAGGTTATTGTGAAATTCCTATTTGCTTTTGGTTGAGACAATTTTAAATTTTCTAACATCTATAGAAATGAGTCTTCCTCTACTTGTAGGATTCTGAAGAGTTGTGAAACAGATGATCACAGCTGTGACAGCTGGGTTCTGATTTTAGTGTATGAAACTCTTGTTACTAAATACTGATTTTTTTTTCTCTAGGTCTCAAACCAGCAACAAGAAAGAGGATTTATATCCTGACTTAGCAGTTTCATTAGGATAACAAGGAAGAACCTACTCCCTCTCCTACTCTGTCCAACATGCTGGTGCTTCTGTCCCTGCTGGACTGTAGAAAGCTGTGCTGCTGTTTGTGTTCTTGGGCTTCCCTCAGTGAACAAGGTGAGCTGAAGGTAAGTAGAGGGGAGATACAGGTCAGGGTTAGTGTGAGGCTTTGAAGGCTGGGATCAGTCTGTACATCACTTGTGCTGGTCCCCTCTCGGTGGGAGTGGGGTGGTCATCACTGTTTTGCTTCCCTTGTCTCCTTCAGGTGCTGTTCTGAGAAGAAGATCGTGACAATGAGCACAGTCACTGGAGAGAGGATGCTGGTGGAGTTGCCAGTTGAGATCTTGTCAGAACAGTTTGTGGAAACCTTGGGCTTCTGTGCACAGAGCTGCTTCTTTTTATAAGGCTGGTCAGCAGTGGTGTTGATTGTTGTGAGGTTAACTACAGTGCAATGATCAGAGCTCCCAGTCCCTGGCCATCTGAAAGCACAGTGTGGAGTGACAGGCTTGGAGAATTGTTCAGAGGAAGCTCACTGGGTGGCTAAAAGGATACTCACTGTGTGACCTGTTGATGCCCACCTGTAAGTATTGAAGTCTTGTGGTTTCAACAGCTGAAAGTGAAGAGGTGCTGCAAGCAGTCCTTGAATTTTCTGGATGCCCATGGTTCTTGGAACAGTTGCAAAGGTAGTGTCTAGAAGGACACTGTACCTGGAGAAGAGGTGAATTTCACTCCTGTATCATGTTTTTCACTTGGAGTAGGTTAATTTTCCATATACGTGGCTTTTAATAACCAGTTCATGAGTATTGAGTGCTTTTGTACCCATTATAATAGGCCCAGTGTTAGATTTTGGAAGCTTTTGGTGATTTTCTATCATGTTTGAGTGTTAAATATGAGGTGTAGGCCTTTTTGTGTTTTTTTTTTCTCCTGACTTTCTTCTGGGTGCTACACTTCTACACTGACATGCACTTGACTGGCTGTCATTCTGGCTCTCAAAAAGTGAATTACTGCTTTGTATCTGATTTATTTCATGGGTGCACACATGTAAGTAAATCACTTTGGATACACTGCAGTACAACAGTGAACTGGCACACTGCAGACTCCTTGCTGGTTAAGGCTCTGTGGAGACAGCATGACAGCCAGGTTCTCTTGATGGGTGTTGGCACAGAAACTGCTTCTCACAGGAGGAACTGCACTGGATTCCTCCCCTGTGGCAACAAGCATGGAGTGGGGGGTTTTCTCTTTGCTCTCTGCAGGATTTTTTCCCGTTGGTTTGTCCTGGATAGGTGCTGCACTGTGAACATTTGTGCAGTTTAGTACAAAACTGGAGCTGGAAGTAAATAATTTTTTACTGTTTCTAAGTGCAGAGGCTCAAATCTAAATCTTTCTCCACTTCAGGTTCTCTGCTGTTGGAAGGGTTGACCAGGCCTTTGCTCCCAGAGGGATGACCTTTATTTGCCAGGAATAACATGCAGATGTGGCACACTGTAGACTGGGTGCTTTCTCTTCTGTGAAGATCTGCTTGAGGAGTTAAGTGTTTCTAAACCAATACAACAGCCAGGGCACCCAGTCAGTTGCTGAGTGAGTTCTCTACCAACCAGGAAAAGGGACCACGGGAGATCATGTGTGGGGCAGCTTTGGGCTTGACATCACTTAAGCATATTTTAAAGGTAGGAACAGCTTCCTGTTCTGACTGATGGTCTTTACAGCAGCTTTGTGATGACTGTTTCCAGGAGCACCTGAGCCACCTGGCTGGTTGAGCCAAAGCTGACTGTTAGGTAGGAGGGGACCCTGATTTTAAAGCCTTTGTTTAGCCTGCAGCTGCTGGAGTTCTTTGTAGGTTTTCTAGCCTTAATGGCAGTATTCCCCTAGCAGAAGCACAGGTTAATCAGGAAATGAGTGCCAAATATTGGAAGTGTTGTGCAAGCACTGGGAAAAAATTGGCTAAATTGTATTATGGTACCACTGGAAAAGAATCAGCAGGTTGTAAGATTTATTTCATGGGTGCACACATGTAACTAAATCTTACATTGACTGAAATTCAGAAGTGAATTAAGTAAATTGTAAAACGGGGGAAACTATGCTCCTGTCTAGTGTAAGGCAGACTTCCTGATTTAACCCAGTGAGACAGTATTTTTCTAATTTCCTGCACTAAAAGCAATGCTGACTGGAATTGGCTGTGTACTGTGCTTTGTGAGAAGGGAGAGAGCAGTATGAAAATGTGCTTTTTCTGGAGGACTCCCTTGTTCTGGATGTTTAATTGTGCTTTGTTTAGTACTGCATAGTTTGCCCTTGGCTCCTGTGTATTGACTTGTGACGTATAGGATACTATGGTAGTAAACCATTTCTATTTGGTTCAATTTTTAGAACCCATTTGAAGGAGCGGAGTAGTGAATGTGAAGCTTAGTTTTACCAAACGTTTGTATATGTACAAGCTGTAATCTCTCTGATGGTAGAAAACATGATGTGGCTGGAAGGCTTAAATCTATATACAGTGGCCAGCAATAGGGTTTTAGTGCTATTTGTGCTTTTGTATTTCAATTGTTTAAAATGTTGAAGCTCTAAAACCTTTCCCCTCATGGCGTTCCAGTCAAGGCTGCAGCTGTTAAGTAATAAAGATGGTTGGTGTTTTTGGTCTTGTACTGCTATGGAACCCAAATTTGGGGGGGGGGGGGGGGACTTGAAATGTTCTTTATGTAAAACCAACTGTAAACCTACTGCAGCCTTAGGTGTGTTGACTTTTTTTTTAAAAAAAGTGAATGTCCACCACTTTTTGATGGGATATACAACTTTACAAAATTCTAAGGTCAATTTGCTGTACTGTAAACTTGTTACTACTTTTTTTTGTAGAAGTACTGGTAGTTTTTAGGTGTACATTAATTGAGCTTGTATGTACCCTAGGTCCACATGGAATACTGTAAATGGAATTAAGAAACATATTTCCTTGGATTTAGGAATGTGGAGAAAGTTAAATTCTGTAAATTGACCTCAAGATCTGAGTATTTGTGGGGAGGGGGAAGCAAAGTTGAAGAATTCTAATGTCTTGCCTTAGGAAGCTGCTGTCAAGAAGAGAAGCAAGAGCATCTATGTCCTGGGTGAGCAGGGCAAGGACTTGGGTTATTGTTTGTCTGTTTGGGCCAGTAAGAGGCCAGTGTTTAAGGTTAGGATCAGTGATCAGTCAGGATTGGGGGTGGAGTTGAGTCCATCTGTACGTTTTGAGATGGATTCACTGAATTTGAATCTGAACTTTAATCCTTTTTGTTTTGCACTGCATGTGAATTCCAGCAAGCTGGTGACAACTGTCATCATGGAATATTGCAACAGGATCTGGAGGTTCCCTGGAAATCTGCTGTGTCAATGGAACTATAAGGAAGCGGAAGGCTGTGCCTATTTTTCAGCTATTGCCTGAATCACTGACCTTGGCTGCTCTGTGATGTACAGTTTGGAGGAGTGTCTATCCACTGCAGGAGCCCATGATGCCATTCTGCCAGTGGCCCAGCTCTGAGTAAAGGAGGCTAGTTCTGTCCTGAGAAAGGCGAGGTGATCCACCTGCTCAAAGTTCTCATCAGCCACAACTGGCAAACCTCTGCGTGAGGTGGGAATACTGGTGGTCGATAATCCAATCATCTCACTGCCTGAAGTTCTTGGACCATAGCCTGCATCTTTAATGCTGATCTGCTTATTGCTCTTAACCCAATCAGTGCAACTTTTTGGCCAAGGTAAAGGTGAGTTTGAAGGTTAGTAGAGGGGAGGTACAACTCAAACTCTTTTTATGAGGCTGGTCAGTAGTGGTGTTGATTGTGTTTGTAAATGAGACTAGTGCAATGATCGGTGCTTCCCAGTCCCTGGCCATCTGAAAGCACAGTGTGGAGTGACAGGCGTGGAGAATCCTGTTCAGAGGAAGCTCACTGGCTGGCCAAAAGGATACCAGCTGTGTGACCTGTTGATGTTCATTTGTGAGAATTGAAGTCTTCCACTTTGAAGAGTGGAAAGTGAAGAGATGCTGCAAGCTGTCCTTCTTGAAATTCCTGGATGCCCATGGGCCTTGGAGCAGGTACAAAGGTAATGTCTTTTGACATGGTCCCTGGACCAGAGGTGGGTTTCACTGTTTTCCCATCATGAAAAGGTGCTTTTGGAGAAGGCTGTGTTAAGCTCTTGGACATCTTCAGATGGATAAAGTCATGCTTTAATGTGCTAAATGTTTTTTTTATTTTGGCTATCTTCTGGGTTTTGTTCCCTGCTTGGGTGAAGCACTCCCACACTGACGTGCACTTGACTGGCTGTCATTCTGGCTCAAAGACTGAATTAGTTTTGTATCTGATTTATTTCATGGGTGCACACATGTAAATAAATCACTTTGGATACACTGCAGTACAACAGTAACTTGGCGCACCAGCAGCCTCTTCCACTGCAGACTCCTTGCTGGTTATGTCTTTGAGGAGACAGCATGTCAGCCAGGTTCTCTTGATTGGTGTTGGCACAGGAACTGATTTCCTCTCAGGGGAGGAACTTAAATGGATCCCATCCCCTGTGGCACAAGCTCTGGACTGGGGATTTTCTCTTTTGCTCTCTGCAGGGTGTTTTACAGTTGGTCTGTGTTGGACAGATGCTGCACTGTGTCCATGATGGAAGTAGAAATGCTGGCTTGTCCGTTTCGAACAAGTGCAGAGGACTTGGTCTAAATTTCTCTCCTTTTCAGGCTCTCTGCTGCCAGAAGGGTTGACCAGGCCTTTGCTTCAGAGGGAGGATCTTTTATCACCAGGAGTGGAGAACAGATGGTGCTGGTCTCCGGGACCTTTCCATGAAGATCTGTTGGAGGAGTGGGGTGCTTGTTCCAAGACAAAGTCAACAGTAACATCAAAGGATTTAGTCAGGTGAGTGGGTCAGGTGAGTCCCTTTCCATCCAGGAAGAGAGATGGGGCATTTTGAGCATAATGAGCACACTGAGTACATGGGGTTTTAATCGGGTACATTTGGGTACTACGGGTATATATTGGTTTACTTGGGTACATTCAGGTACATTAGTGTAGACTGCATATCATGTTAAATGGGGTACGTTGAGTATATTGGGCAGGCAGCTTTTGGCGTGTGCACGGGAGTTGCAGCATACAGTGCAGTACATCCTAAAAACTCCATATATTACTCTTGACTTTTATCGTTTTTTACACTTAAAATGGACTTGAAAGACCCTGTTGTCAGAGGAATGTAGGACAATCTGAAAGCCGTGCATTATCTTTAGTTCATTTCACGGAGAATTGAATATTTGAGAATCTTTGATTTTGTAATTTTAACAGTTCTATTTCTTCTCTCAGTGTCCACTCTTTATAAGGCATTGGAAGAGAAGCAAGTGGATCTATGTCCTGGGTAAGCAGGCAAGAACATTCTGGGTTATTTTGTTTGGGTTTGTTGGGGTTGAGGGAAGGGATAAGTTGGTTAGCTGGCTGTTTAGAGAAGGATGAACCTGTAATTTGTAACTTGTGTACTTATGTTGAAATAATGTTTTAAACAAGATAATATAACTGAAGTTCTCCCTTGTGGTAGGAGTCCTGCACCGTGGGGTTTTGCTTTTGCACTCTTCAGGGTGGGTTTCTGTTAGTTTGTCCTGAAAAGGTGTAGCACTGAACATTATGGTGGTTTAGGTCAAAACTGGTGTTGGGAGTGGGAATGTTGGCTGGACCACTTCTGACTAGTGCAGAGGACTCAGTCCAGTTTCTTATTTTTTCTTGAGGTTCTCTGCTGTCTGGGGGATGATCAGGCCTTTGCTGCCAAGGGAGTACATTCACCAGGACCGGAGCCCAGATGCAGCAGACTGGGTAGTGGGTTCTGTCTGCCAAGATCTGCTTGGGGAATCATGTGCCTGTTCCAATTCCAGAAGCCAATGGACTCACCAGAGGAGCATCAAAGCTGCTTTAGAAGTTCCTAACAACAAAGGCAGAGAAAGGGAGGGAGGTCTTTGGTGGGTTAATTGTGGGCAGGAAAGAGGTTCAGGTGCTATTCATGGTACAACCAGAGTTGCATGAAGCGCTAAGTGAATCTCTGCACACCAGCCTTGTAATGGCTGTTAGGACCATGGCTTGTTACTTCAGCACCTGAGCCACCTGGCAGGGAGGAGACAAAGTGACTTCTAGTGCTGGATTGGAGAAAGAGTTGGCAGTTGGTAACTTTGTAGCTGTTTTACACATTCTAGGCCATTTGAAAAGCAGAGTTTGAGAGACTCAAAGGTCATGCAATGATTTATTTGCATGGGTGCACACATGTATATAAATCTTGCATTGGCTGTAGAGTAAAGCTGAATTGAGCATGTAAGGTAGAAATGAATAAAAGGAAAAGTAATGCCATCTCTTGGAAAAGAGGGATTGGTTTAGCTGTGTGCCGCTCTTTTTTGGTACCTGCACAGAAAGCCCTTTGTCATGGGAGGGGATTTCCTACAGAATGAGGTAGGAGAAAGATGGGGGTTGTTTGTTCTGTTTTGTGAGAAGAGATATGTAGTTATGTGGCTTTGTAAATTCTTTGCCAGAAAATGTCATGTATTGAAAATCTATTTTTGTTGGTGTGGGATGATTAAAAATGGCTAAATGTACCGAGTCGGTTTTCTTTTGTTTCTTGTATGCTGATTGTGGTTGTGGTTGTACAAGGTGCTATATTGCTATACTGGCACTGGACCTGCTTTTCCCTACCTTGTTTTATTTAGGTCACAATCTTTGGGTACATTTATTTAACATTTATTTCGGTACTCTTTGGGTACATTCCTCAGCATAGAGGATGTTTATAAGCAGTTTTAATTTTATTTTTAGTGATCTAAGCATTTGTATACATTCCTGTATTATGAAAACCTGTGGTATTTGTGGAGAAAATAGGTGAGCTTTAAGGTATATATTTTAGACATTGACGGTGTAAAACACAGAATTGAAATGCAGTTTGTGGTTTTTAAATGTTTTTAAATTTGCCACTGGGTGACTTGTGCATAGTGAAATAGTGTAGAAATTAATATGCACATTTATTCCCATTTGTTTATATGCTGGGGCGGCATTATGCAGGGGTGGGCCCAGTGTGGAGCTGGAGCCCTGGTAGAAGGGTAACCCCTTGTCTTTGTACTCCCAGCTGTCCTGGCTTCCAGCTCATGAGCCCCAGCTGGGCAGGTCCTATAAAGGCACACTGGACAACCTCTGAGAGGAGCAGAGCCACCCCTGGATGATGGTGTTTTTGCACCATCAGTCCTGCTGAGGATTGTACCTGTCTTAGGTTTTCATCTTCTGTTTTGCCTGTCCCTTTATGCCCTTTCATAGGGGCAGGCAAACGCATGCACCTTTTTATGCACTAACTTGTTATGCACAGACTGGACCCCACTGAATAGCAAATGTTCAGTCTGGTGACTGCTGTGCTAGCAGTTTTTTCCCCAAGCTGGACCCCATTAGATAGGTTAAGCCCAGCTTGTAGGTAACATGGCAGTCGCTTACTTTATTTTCTCACTTTTTTTATTGTTTTCGTTCCCAGCTAACCTCACACTGGTGCTTCTGTCTCCTCAGCTGGGGTGTTGACTTTTTACTGGTGCGGTCTGTGGTGCCTCCCACAATACACTTTCATTTAAGAGAAATTGCTGTATAATTTCAGTTTTCCATTCCATTTCAAGTGAAAATGTCTGAAAAGCAGTTTACTTAAGTATGTTGTGTAGTATATCAGGTTTATTGTATTTGCGGTGAATTGGGCTGGTGGCATTACTAAATCTCTCTTAATGTAACAGTTGATGTCTTTTAAAGGGGTACAAAAGTGTGGGACTGAGATAGTACAAGTACTGCTACAGATCAAGCCATTTCATACTGGATAGATTGAGACTGCATTGCAAAGGAAAGTGCTATTTTTGTAACACCTTGTTTGTGAAATATTTATGTAATTAGTTAGTGTGAAATTGTTATAGCTGCAGCAGTTTAAGATTACAGAGTAGACCAACAGCAGGAATATAATAGTTTATTTATGAAAAAAGGAGTTGTCAGAATTGTATGGAGTTGTGTAGAGGTTGCAGTTTGGGGTAGAGACAACTGCTAGCCATGCTGGCAGTACAAAGGGTTAAATTCAAAAGAGGTTAATGGTCTAGAAAATGTGTTATACAGTTTTAAACTAATTAGATTGTTTGGTTAGTGAGGTCTGGTTTAAATAACTGATAACTGCCAACTAGGAGGTATAAATCCATTTACAATGGTTTAACCATACAGCTCACTGCACTGATGAAGATGGGTGGGATGCCAGTCCATTCCTCAGGTCTCATCATGCCAAAATGCAATTAACCCACCTCCATACTCCTGGACTGCTTCTGAACTAGTTTTCATAAATAAAATGTAATGTGTAGAAAAATAAACTGGTGACACAAGGACCATGTGTAAGGAGTGTTTATTTTTATGAACACAGGGTATACGAGTCATTGACAACCACAATGATGTCCTGGAGAGGAGCAAGAATGTGCACATTGACTTTAGCAATGGTATGTATCATTCATAGGGTACATAAAAATAGTCTGGTTTAACATGAGTAATTATCATGTCAAACTGTTGGGTTGCTAGTTGATTCACAGCAGCCTTTTATTCGTCATTTTTAAAAGAATCCAGGGTGTTCAGCTCAAGGATTTGCCATGTAGTGTTTTCCAGACCATCACGGCAGTTGTGACATGTTTCCCATTCTTGCCTCCAAAATCCTCCAGATTAACAAACAATAGGTACGTGAATCTTATTTTGAAGGGGGTGAGAGGAAATTATATGAAAAGGTCAGATCCAGATCCAGCTTTAAGTTCAACTGCTTTTAGATGTAATTAAATTGAAGGAAACTGTGACATGCTATGTTCTGAAAGATTTTAAATGTCACTCTAGTTGTGCCATACTCATATGAGCCATAGGAGATTAGTAGTTATTGTACTTATCAAGGTTTTGTTGATTTATTACGCTTCTGTTTTTGGTACGGTAGCTAAAGTGCTCAGTTTATTCAAACTATTAGGGCTTAGGGTCTTTTTCTCCAATCCCAGAGGTTAAAGTGTGTATTGGTTCAGTCCAGCACAGAATTTAAGGACCTTTAAAATTATAATGTAGTCCATTTCATTAGTTAAATTCAAGTTTTTCAAGTATCTTATCTTGTTTTTCTTATAACCTTTTAAAGTTAATTACATTATAATAATAATTGCTTACACTTATATAGTGATTTCCTGGACACTCCACTCAAAGTGCTTTACAGGCAATGGGGAGTACCCTCCATCACCACCAATGTGCAGCCTTACCTGCATGATGCAAACGCAGCCATAGTGTGTCAGAACTCTCACCACACACCAGCTCTCACTGTGGAAGAGAACAGAGTGATGAAGCCAGCTCAGAGATGGGGTTATTAGGAGTACATGATCAGTAAGATCTCAGGATCTCAGTTTTACTTTTCATCTGAAAAGTGCCTTTTTACAGTGTAGTGTCCCTTCACTATACTGGGGCATTAGGACCCACCTAGACTGAAAGGTGAGTGCCCCCTGCAAGCCCAAATAACAGCTCTTCCAGCAGCAACCTTAGTTTTTCCCAGGAGGTCTCCAATTCAGGTATTGACCAGGCTCACGTCTGCTTAGCTTTAGTGGGCTACCATCTGGGAGCTGCAGGGTGATATGGCTGCTGGCAAGATAATGAAATAGGTCCTCTTAATTAATATGGAGCTGTTTGGAAGTTTCCACAAATTATAAAGTCAGTAGAAACTTTAACAAGTATGAGTAGGCTATAACAAAAAAGGTAGTAGATTGGGTTCTTAAATATCAAGCTAAAAGTAAAAGTACTTTTCTCAACAAAAGTTTTGTAGGAGCAGCAAAGTGAATTTAATCTAAGCACTCCTTCTCTAAAATAAAGTTTGTAAGAAAAAACATGGGACTAACCAGCAAATGAAAGATTTGTCCCAAAACCAGTAAAGAAACAGTACTCACCACTTTCCTCAGCTCCTGGACTCTTGAATGAAAACAGAGGCACAGGGAGTCTGCTCTTTTATCCTCTGAGCTGGGCTGGCTCCTCCCCCTCAGAATATACCAAGTCCAGTGAGGGGTAAAACCTTCATAGCTGACAGCTAAAGCGAATAGCTGAAAACAAGATTAAATTAACAAGAGTAGAGCTAGCAGCCATATCACCCTGCAACTTGCAACTGGGAACCCACTGAAGCTAAGCAGGTGTGAGCATGGTCAGTACCTGGATGGGAGACCTCCTGGGAAAAACTAAGGTTGCTGCTGAAAGAGGTGTTAGTGGGGCCAGCAGGGGGTGCTCACCCTGTGGTCCATGTGGGTCCTAATGCCCCAGTATAGTGATGGGGACACTATACTGTAAACAGGTGCTGTTCTTCAGATGAGATGTAAAACCAAGGTCCTGACTCTCTGTGGTCATTAAAAATCCCATGGTGTTTCTTGTAAAGAGTAGAGGTGTAACCCCAGTGTCTAGCCACATTTCCCATTGGTCCTTACCAATCATGGCCTCCTAATAATCCCCATCTATGAACTGGCTCCATCACTCTGCTCTCCTCTCCACTGAGAACTGGTGTGTGGGGAGTGGGCTGGTGCATCATCCAGGTGGGTGCTGCACATTGGTGGTGGTGGAGGGGATCCCCATTACCTGTAAAGTGCTTTGAGTGGAGTGTCCAGAAAAGTGCTATATAAGTGTAAGCAATTATTATTATAAATCAAAAGATATTCAAATTCAATATAATAGGTCTATTCATTTGAAGATGGATTCTAAATTTATAATTTTTTGGGTTAAATAAAGTGGAACTGATTGAATCTTATGAGTGGGATGCTATTCGTTGATTCTTCCTGTTTTCGCTTTTGAGCTTCTCTGTGTTTGGTGATCAAGAGATTTATACAGAAATAAGCATTCAAAGTGCATGTTTAAATATTAATATGGAATTTTACAGCTAAAGGGAAATTTTGGTAGCTGAGCATAAAAATAACAGGAGCATAATGTCCTTCAAGATCATATTATCATAAAAGATATTAATATAGGAATATAAACATTATATTTAATTTCCATGGCTGATAGTGGTAGCTTATATAAACAGTACACAACAATTTTCCACTTTACAAACATTTTATGCATCAGTCTTTAACTATGTCACTTACTGTAGTTATTTTGGAAAAGTTGTGATGTGCTCTTTCTGACTATATTTGTAGTTTAAAATACTATTTTAATATATAATTATATATATTTTCTATGAATCCTTTTTATGCCAGTAAAAAAGTGTACTTTTTAGAATCTGCTTAGTAGGGAATATAATATGGAATCATGTAGAAAAAAAATTAGTAATGATATTAATAGATCAAAATATGATATATTTATATAACTGATGGTATAACCGCAGTCCACTTTCTTTGTAAATTTTTTTTTCTGACTCGTTCACTCTTGATTCCTTTCGGTACATTTTGACCTGTCTGTTTCAGCAATGGTTGCAAGTGCTCTGTTGGTGTAGTGTGTTTGGGGGGTGGGTTCCTCTCTGGGAGATCTGGGTTCAGTTCCTGCTTAGGGCACATGTTTGTTTTCTAATAAACAGTCTCATTAAAAAGTAAATAGTAGGTACACTATATTTTTATATAACTGCAAAAAAAGACACACCATGTTCAAACCATAAGCATGTTAAAAATAGGTTTAGATAGTAAAAATTCTTAATGTATGAAATAGGGTAGAGCATGCTACATTACGGTCCATGACCAGTCTTTCGGGGCCTGGTTAGCTCAATTGGTAAGCACGTGGTGCTGATAACACCGAGGTTGTGGGTTCAATCCCCATATGAGCCAGGAAATCCCCTTTTCCTTGGGGCAGTGTAGTGGCTCTGTGGCTGAGGATCTGTGGCTGGCAGAGGAGTCCTATGTCATTGGGCTCCTGAGTGAACACCCAACTGCTCTGGGGACACTGTAAAAATGGCTGACCCTGTGCTCTGACCCCCAGCTTCTCTCCCTGTCTGTGTGTCTCGTGGAGAGCAAGTTGGGGTCTATGAAAAGACAAATTCCTAATATCAAAAAATCATATATGGCCAATGCAGTGATCTTATCTATTTTCCATTACCTCAATGGGGACACTAAAAGTTTTAATAATTAAATGTCAAATTGTTTCCAAAACATCACAGTTCCATATTAAAATTATTATCAAGTGGTATTAATTCAGTACCACTTTTTTATAATAACAGGAAGTGGTGTTTTTACTATACATTCTTAGAAAAGGATAAAACATTATGACTTTTTATGAAGTACAGTATATAAACTCTATAATGGTAGAAGCAACATGTTTAAACTTTTCCATAATCCATTGTAAGTCACCAATTTAAAGATTTTGATGCATAAAAATATGTATGAAGAAGGTGGAATACTGCTGTGTACTTTTTATTATTTAGCTTCCACTACCATCTACTGTATGTACATTATTTATATATTACATTATGCTTCTGTTTTTAATTTACAGTATAATATTAAACGTTTTTATATTTCCAACGGAGCAATCTTGTTTTTATTAAATCTACCTACTTTTTAAGTACTTTAATATTTAACACGCTGTCATACACAGTATACAATTCGATTTCTATTACTGAAAAAAGATTGAACATCCCCTTTGAATGGGATTCAAAATCAGGCATTTTCTGGTGACTGTCCAAATGTTCCACAAAGTAGTGTAGTCCCACAACTAAGTATTTGTAAAAAGTTTTGGTACCCAGCAGATCCTGAACCTCTTAAGTACCCCTGCATTGTCACCCATGCATTCTGAATGGCTGGATCTGTAGATGGGCTGGCTAATACTTTGTCATTGGAAACTGGTGTGTCGCATTATAAACAATTTGGTTTTGCTAACTGACCATTTCGAGGAGATGTTGGGATAGGTTCTTGCTGAATTAGCCACACCTCTGAGTTAATCATGAGGGTTTTAAAGACACAGCATTGGGATCAGTAGTCATTCTGTTTCTGGCTCCTGCAAGGGTAGGAGCTCTTGGCTTGCAGCTGTGGTGGCCCGAAGACTGTGGAGAAAGGTGAGTGGTTTTGATGTGTTTGGGTAGTAATTTGAAAAAGTTTGAAGGTTGAAGGTGTTTAGAATATTTGTGCACTGTGAGTTTGAGAAGGTTTTTGGTATGTGTTTGGTGGAAAGGTGGCATATTCAGTTGAAACTGAACTTTCTTCTAAAGACTGTCCAAATGTTCCACAAAGTAGTGTAGTCCCACAACTGAGTATTTGTAAAAACTTGTGGTACCCAGCAGATCCTGATCCTCTAAGTAACCCCCAGCATTATCACCCGTGCAGTCTGAATGGCTGGATCTGTAGATGGGCTGGCTAATACTTGTTTAGTCATTGGAAACAGGTGTGTGTTGCATTATAAACAATAGGGCTTTGCAAATTGACCATTTCAAGGAGATGTTGGGATAGGTTCTTGGTGAATTGGCCACACCTCTGAGTTAATCATGAGGGTTTTAAAGAGACAGTCTGGGGGCTGGTAGTCATTCTGTTTCCGGCTCCTGTAAGGGTAGGAGCTCTTGGCTTGCAGCTGTGATGTCCTGAAGGCTGCTGTGGAAGGTGGGTGGTTTTGATGTGTTTGTTGGCTTTGGGTTGTAATTTGAAAAACAATTTGAAGGTGTTTAGAATATTTAATGTGAGTTTGGGAAAGTTTTTGGTATGTGTTGGGTGGTAGCATATTCAGTTGAAACTAGACTTTCTTTGAAAGACTCTGAAGAAACATGTCTACGGAAATCTGGATTTTTTTTGCATCTTTAAATTGAAATGTTTTCACCCATGGGTTATCTTCAATAAGATGACCTTTGTAAATGGCTTTCCAAAGGCTGGTAGATGTGGATTTAAACCTCTTGGGACCTGAATTTGTTAATTTTCCTTGCTTTTTGTAAGCATTCAAAGAAATAAGAGAATACAATCCTGGATGAGTGCTTTCACAAGGATGGCAGGTAAGAGAATACACATTTTAGGGGTTGACAAGAAGGTAGTATTTTTAGATCAGGGTCAGTGTTCTGGGAAGATTTGAGTTGGAGAAATTGAGATGTATGTTTGGGGTGTGTAACTGATTTTTGTTGTATATCTAAAGTAATTTTTGATGGCAATTTGACATTTGGAATAATTACATGATGGTTTTTCTTTTCAGATGGGAGAAGAATGAGGAGTTAAAGGGTCAGGGACTAATTTGGTCAAATGTTTTTAGTTATGTCTGGCATTTATAGGTTGAATTGTGAATATTGTACTGGAGGTAAAGTATGTTGTTGGTGGTATGTTTTTTTTCATACAATGTAAAACTGAAGTTGGAGCATTTCTTTCTCTTTGATTGTGGAGGTAGTTTAGTTGTTTCTTGATGGGGAAACTGCACAATTACCTTTTTTTTTGCAAGGGGTATTCTGTGGGAAGGGAGTTCTTGGTTTTGGGGGGGGGTTTGTTATGAATTGAAGTATTTTATTTTGATGTTTAATATAAATGTAAACTAATCTTTAAGTTGGTTTTTTTTTTCTACTTTGGTCATTTTGTGGGAGGTGGTGGCCAGATCTTTGTTTCATTGGGTACCTGTATGTCTGCATGTGGTGCAGATGTGGGAGATGGTGTCAGACTTTTTCTACAACCAAATCATGTGTCTGGATGGAGTCGAGGAGCCTGTCTGAAGTAGTAATGGACTTTTAAAAGAAGTAAATAGTTGTGGTATGTTATGTAAATTTGTTCTGTGTATTATGTTGAGTAAGTGAATGTGGAATCATTGTAGCCTGTAATGTGGTGTTTTCTTGGATTGTAAAGAACCTGATTATGATGGGGGAAAAATGGTTTGTAAATTGTTTTGTATTTTTAAGGGCAATGTCCCTAACATTGCCTAATTAAAAACTTTGTTTTTAATTAATTGTAATGCAATGTCCTTGAAATAGTTTAATGCTCACTGAATGTTATGTTGCCAATTGTCATGATGTAGTATTGTAATTTGAGCACAATAAAGTTTCTGGGAGTGCTCTTTGAGGATTTGTATTGATGGCAAGAAAACAATGTGGGTATGTTTGTTGTACAATGTTGTTTTAAGCTGTACTGTATTTTTACTGAATTGAGAAATCATCCTTTGTGTGTTTTTATTTTCAAATGAGCTAGAATGCAAGTTCTTTTTTTAAAGAGCAGTGTTTGATTGTTTAGGTTTTGTTGAAAGTATGTAAATTGTAATGTTTAACACCCTTTTATAGCTTGAAGAGGCAGGTGGTAAGTACTTTTTTTTGTGTGTGTGTGGGGGGGGGTTAGGGATAGCTTTTAGCTTGCTGTTGTTAGCTTGTTATGGATTAACTTTGCTTCTAACCCTAGAACCATACCACCATGTTCTGTGGATTGTTTTGAGCAAGTGGATGTGGGATCATTGTAGCATGTAATGTGGTGTTTTCTTGGATTGTAAAGAACTTGATTATGTTGGGGAAAAATGGTTTGTAAATTGTTTTGTATTGTTAAGGGCAATGTCCCTAACTGTAAACTTTGTTTTTAATTAATTGTAATGCAATGTCCTTGAAATAGTTTAATGCTCACTGAATGTTATGTTGCCAATTGTCATGATGTAGTATTGTAATTTGAGCACAATAAAGTTTCTGGGAGTGCTCTTTGAGGATTTGTATTGATGACAGAAAGAAATGTGGGTATGTTTGTTATACCATGTTGTTGTTTTAAGCTGTACTGTATTTTTAGTGAATTGAGAAATCATCCTTTGTGTGTTTTTATTTTCAAATGAGCTAGAATGCAAGTTCTTTTTTTAAAGAGCAGTGTTTGTTTAGGTTTTGTTGAAATTATGTAATGTTTAACACCCTTCCATAGCTTGAAGAGGCAGGTGGTAAGTACCTGTGTGGGGGGGGGGGGGGTTAGGGATAGCTTTTAGCTCAGTTTTAGCTTGCTGTTGTTAGCTTGTTATGGGTTAACTTTGCTTCTAACCCTAGAACCATACCACCATGTTCTGTGGATTGTTTTGAGCAAGTGGATGTGGGATCATTGTAGCATGTAATGTGGTGTTTTCTTGGATTGTAAAGAACTTGATTATGTTGGGGGGGAAAAATGGTTTGTAAATTGTTTTCTGTCAAGGACAATGTCCCTAACTGTATACTGTTTGTAATGCAATGTACTTAAAATAGTTATTGCTCACTGAATGTTATGTTGCCAATCTTCGTGATGTAGTTGAGTATTGTAATTTGAGCAAAGTAAAGTTTCTGGGTGTGCTTTTTGAGATTTGTAATGATGGCAAAAGATGTTATGCAATGTCATTGTTTTAAGCTGTACTGTATTTTAGTGATGTGAGAATTTCTTATGTTTTTTTTAAATGAGGTAGTGAGAAATCTGAATTGCAAAGTGTATTAATAATTTGTAATGCAATGTATTGGAAGTGATTTAATTTTAAATGAATGTTATGTTGCAAATATTTGTGTTCAGTATTGTAATTTGAGCACAAAGTTTTGGGTGTGCTCTGTTAGGGTTTATCAATGATTGGAAAGTTTTTGAATTTTTTGGTGTAATGTTCTTATTTGAACTGTATTTGTAGTGATTTGAGTTTTGTGTCTGTAAGATTAATTGTAATTAATTTATACTTTGAACTTCTTAAAGTTTGTGAACAGTTCTGATTCTTTCCTTTAAGGGTTGAGAAAGGAGGTGGTGAGTACAATTTGTGATTGTATGAGTGTAGTCTTTAGCTGTAGTATTCATAGGATGTAATTCCAATGCTAACTTTCCTTGGACCCACTTAACTTAACGGTTGGGGGTTAGGGTTGGGGGTGAGGGTTAGGGTAGGGGAACAAAGCTCTTTCTCCCAGATTTTCTCTAAGAAGGGACCATCTGGGACAAGGAGTGTTGCACTCTCCTTCCAACGACTGAAACCCTCCCAGTTTATTTTCTGATGTTCAGGCCTTGTGGAAAGGTTGTATGAAGTCTTTTGATCCACTCCGTTTCCTTTTTCTTTCTTTCCATCTCTGTCCAGTTGGGGTTGCTCTCCAGTCCTGTGGCCTCCAGCGCTTCCAGCCCGTGCTGTAGGAAGTGTGCCACCAGGTGAGTCCTCCTTTCCCGCTGGTTCCGGATGTTGTACCTGTGTTGTGCCAGTCGGGTTCGGATGGAGTTACCTGTTTCCCCCACATAGGTCACCCCGCACGTTTTGCACTGGATGCCATAGACAGCGTTATTGGTGTTTTCTGAGAGCGCCCTTTGCAACTGGAAGATTTCTTTGGTTTTGTTGTTTTGGATGGTTGTTTTTTGTTTGAAGTGTTTGGCTTTTGGTGTATTTGATCTGTTTTGTACCGGTTTTAGTTTGCTTTGGACTAAGTAATCCTGTAGGTTTTTGTTTTTTCTATATGCAGATATGATTTTGTGTTCCCTCAGTAGGTTTGTGTTTTCTAATATCGTGGTGAATGTAGACTTTAGTTTTTGGTTGGTAATTACGCTGAGTTGGGAGTATGTTGTGATGAGGGGTATTATTTTGCTGTCATCAGGTGTTTTTCTGTTTAGAAATGTTTGTGCCACATTTTTGAGGAAACTTCGTGTGTATCCTCTCTGGCGTAGAGCTTGGAAGAGTATGTGTTTGGCTTCCTCAAAGTCTTGCTGTTGTGTGCAGATTTTGTGGAAGCGTAGGAGTTGTGATTTTAACAGTCCTTTGAAAGTATGTTTTGGGTGGAAGCTGTCTTTGTGCAGTAAGCCGTGTGTGTCCGTGTCTTTGAAATATACCTTGATGTCCAGTTTGCCTGTGTTGTTGAAGGAGGAACCCTTGTATGTGGTGGTGTCTAGGAAGTCTATGTGGTTTTCATGCATGGTGTATTTGAGTTTAATGGACCTGTGGTGTGTGTTGAGGGTGTTAATGAATTCTTGAAAGGCCTGTGGGCCGTGCGTCCAGGTTCCCCAGATGTCGTCAAGGTACCTGAAGTAGTGTGTAGGTTTGTGTGTACATTTTGGGAATACTGTGGCTTCCCAATGGGCCATATAGATGTCAGCATAGGCCGGAGCAAAGCGTTTCCCCATAGCAGTTCCTTTTATTTGTAAGTAGTATTGCTCTTCAAATTCAAAATCATTTTTGTTGAGACTAATTTCCAATAGCTTCAGAATTTGTGTTTCTGGTCTGTTGCGGTCAGGGTATTTGAGAAACCACTCCCGGACTGCTTTCAGTCCCTCTGTAGTTTCAATGTTGGTGTATAAACTGTCAATGTCAATGGTGAACAGGAAGGCTTCCTGTTGTATTGTAGCATTTTTGACTTTGGCTACAAAGTCATAGGTGTCTTTGATGTAACTTGGGTGGTGTTTAGAAATGGGGTTGAGGAAATGGTCTAGATATTCTGCTATTCTGTAGGATTCACTGTTGCAGTCGGACACTATGGGCCTCCCAGGTGGAATTTCGTAGGGGAGTGGCCATGTTTCTGGGGCTTTATGAATTTTTGGGAGGAGGTAGAAAATCCTCGGTCGTGGTGATTCCTCTCCTCTTAGGTAGAATGCCTGTTTTTTTGTGAGGTGTTTTAGTTCAACCAGAGTTTGTAGGATTTGCCCTATTTCTAGTGCTGTTTGTTTGTACAGCGGTTCTTCCAAAGTAGTATAGTGTTCCTGATTATTTAATTGTCTGTGTGCTTCTGCAATGTATTGTTCTCTATCCATGATAACTATTGCACTCCCTTTGTCTGCTGGTTTTATGACTATGTTTGTTTTCCTTTAAATGTTTTAAGGCTATGGTTTCCTCCTTTGTTATGTTGTGTGAGTCCCTGTATGGTCGGAGTTTTTGTAGAATTCTGTTGTCCTCTTGAATGATTTCCTGGATTTCTGGTGGCAGTTGGTTTTCCCCTGGTTCCCAGCTGGATTTAGGCAGGAAGGGAACCCTTTCTGTGTCGGTGTCTTTATCCTCAAAGAAGGCGGTCAGTTTAAGGCGACGGTGGTATTGTCGGATTTCGCTTTTCAGTCTGGTTTTCTGACCTTTCTTTGTCCCTACTGTGGGGACAAATGATAAGCCCTTATTGAGGAGGTTGATTTGTTCAGTTGTGGGGTGGAAGTTGTTGCTTAGATTTACAATATTTTTGTTGTTCTTGTCCCCCTCTTGTTCTGTGGCTTTGGGGCTTACCAGTTTAAATGTTGTGACCAGTGGTCTAGCATTTTTTGAGCTGTTGCGGTGGTCCAGTGAATTCCATCTCTTTCTGTCTTGAAAAGGGTTTCTTCCAGTTTGGGGAGGTATGGCATGTTTTGCTGTATGTGATTGTTTATTGTGTCCAGATTTTTCCTGAATTCTGGTTCCAGGTCTCTGGAGTAATTAATCAGTGGGATGTATATTTCTGCAGATGGGAAGGATCCCTTAGCTTCCCGTAGCATCTGTTGTAGTTGTTTGATAGCTGTTTCCTTTGCTTTTTGTGCCTTGTTATTGATTCCAAAGGATAGAATGATTTTCTCCACTCCTGAGTTCTGGGGGGTGTGTTGTAGGAGGTTTGCTGCGTTGTAAAATGATGCTCCTGGGTAGCTTTCTATCTGTAGATCTGGATTTTCATAGGGGGGTATTCTTGATAAATTAGAGTCCCCTATGAAGAGCCAGCGTTTGTGGGTTTCCAGCTTCCAGTCCGTTAGCTTTCTTGTGGTCTTGTCATGTCGGTGTGGTCGGTATCTTGGTTGGGCTGGTGGTGGTGTGGGGGGGTAAAGGTCGGGGTCTGAGTCAGGGTTAGGGTTAGGATCAGGGTTAATGTCCGGGTTAGGGTTAGGATCAGGGTTAATGTCAGGGTTAGTATTTGGGTTGGGGTTAGGATCAGGGTTCAAGTCAGGGTTAGTATTTGGGTTAGGGTTAGGATCAGGGTCGGGGTTAGGATCAGGGTTAGGATTAGGGTTGGGGATAAGGTTAGGGTTAGGGTTGGGGTCGGGGTTGATGTTAAGGTCAGTATAAGCGTTAGTGTTAGGGCTGAGGTTAGGGTCAGAGCTAGAGTCCTGGGAGAGGTGTTAGGGGTTAGGGGTTAGGGCTAGGGCTGGGGTTGGGGTTGGGGTTAGGATAGGGGAACAAAGCTCTTTCTCCCAGATTTTCCCTAAGAAGGGACCATCTGGGACAAGGAGTGTTGCACTCTCCTTCCAACGACTGAAACCCTCCCAGTTTATTTTCTGATGTTCAGGCCTTGTGGAAAGGTAGTATGAAGTCTTTTGATCCACTCTGCTTCCTTTTTCTTTCTTTCCATCTCTGTCCAGTTGGGGTTGGGTTAGGGGTTAGGGTTAGGGGTGAGGGTGAGGGTAGGTTAGGGTTGGGGTTAGGGGTTAGGGGTTAGGGTTAGTGTAGGGGAACAAAGCTCTTTCTCCCAGATTTTCCCTAAGAAGGGACCATCTGGGACAAGGAGTGTTGCACTCTCCTTCCAACGACTGAAACCCTCCCAGTTTATTTTCTGATGTTCAGGCCTTGTGGAAAGGTAGTATGAAGTCTTTTGATCCACTCTGCTTCCTTTTTCTTTCTTTCCATCTCTGTCCAGTTGGGGTTGCTCTCCAGTCCTGTGGCCTCCAGCGCTTCCAGCCCGTGCTGTAGGAAGTGTGCCACCAGGTGAGTCCTCCTTTCCCGCTGGTTCCGGATGTTGTACCTGTGTTGTGCCAGTCGGGTTCGGATGGAGTTACCTGTTTCCCCCACATAGGTCACCCCGCACGTTTTGCACTGGATGCCATAGACAGCGTTATTGGTGTTTTCTGAGAGCGCCCTTTGCAACTGGAAGATTTCTTTGGTTTTGTTGTTTTGGATGGTTGTTTTTTGTTTGAAGTGTTTGGCTTTTGGTGTATTTGATCTGTTTTGTATCGGTTTTAGTTTGCTTTGGACTAAGTAATCCTGTAGGTTTTTGTTTTTTCTATATGCAGATATGATTTTGTGTTCCCTCAGTAGGTTTGTGTTTTCTAATATCGTGGTGAATGTAGACTTTAGTTTTTGGTTGGTTATTACGCTGAGTTGGGAATATGTTGTGATGAGGGGTATTATTTTGCTGTCATCAGGTGTTTTTCTGTTTAGAAATGTTTGTGCCACATTTTTGAGGAAACTTCGTGTGTATCCTCTCTGGCGTAGAGCTTGGAAGAGTATGTGTTTGGCTTCCTCAAAGTCTTGTTGTTGTGTGCAGATTTTGTGGAAGCGTAGGAGTTGTGATTTTACCAGTCCTTTGAAAGTATGTTTTGGGTGGAAGCTGTCTTTGTGCAGTAAGCCGTGTGTGTCCGTGTCTTTGAAATATACCTTGATGTCCAGTTTGCCTGTGTTGTTGAAGGAGGAACCCTTGTATGTGGTGGTGTCTAGGAAGTCTATGTGGTTTTCATGCTTGGTGTATTTGAGTTTAATGGACCTGTGGTGTGTGTTGAGGGTGTTAATGAATTCTTGAAAGGCCTGTGGGCCGTGCGTCCAGGTTCCCCAGATGTCGTCAAGGTACCTGAAGTAGTGTGTAGGTTTGTGTGTACATTTTGGGAATACTGTGGCTTCCCAATGGGCCATATAGATGTCAGCATAGGCCGGAGCAAAGCGTTTCCCCATAGCAGTTCCTTTTATTTGTAAGTAGTATTGCTCTTCAAATTCAAAATCATTTTTGTTGAGGCTAATTTCCAATAGCTTCAGAATTTGTGTTTCTGGTCTGTTGCGGTCAGGGTTGGGGTTGGGGTTAGGGGTTAGGGGTTAGGGTCAGGGTGAGGGTGAGGGTCGGGGTCGGGGTCGGGGTCAGGGGGTTAGGGTTAGGGCTAGGGGTTAGGGGTTAGGGGTTAGGGGCTAGGGTTAGGGCTAGGGCTAGGGCTAGGGTCAGGGTCAGGGTCAGGGTTAGGGGAACAAAGCTCTTTCTCCCAGATTTTCCCTAAGAAGGGACCATCTGGGACAAGGAGTGTTGCACTCTCCTTCCAACGACTGAAACCCTCCCAGTTTATTTTCTGATGTTCAGGCCTTGTGGAAAGGTAGTATGAAGTCTTTTGATCCACTCTGCTTCCTTTTTCTTTCTTTCCATCTCTGTCCAGTTGGGGTTGCTCTCCAGTCCTGTGGCCTCCAGTGCTTCCAGCCCGTGCTGTAGGAAGTGTGCCACCAGGTGAGTCCTCCTTTCCCGCTGGTTCCGGATGTTGTACCTGTGTTGTGCCAGTCGGGTTCGGATGGAGTTACCTGTTTCCCCCACATAGGTCACCCCACACGTTTTGCACTGGATGCCATAGACAGCGTTACTGGTGTTTTCTGAGAGCGCCCTTTGCAACTGGAAGATTTCTTTGGTTTTGTTGTTTTGGATGGTAGTTTTTTGTTTGAAGTGTTTGGCTTTTGGTGTATTTGATCTGTTTTGTATCGGTTTTAGTTTGCTTTGGACTAAGTAATCCTGTAGGTTTTTGTTTTTTCTATATGCAGATATGATTTTGTGTTCCCTCAGGAGGTTTGTGTTTTCTAATATCGTGGTGAATGTAGACTTTAGTTTTTGGTTGGTTATTACGCTGAGTTGAGAATATGTTGTGATGAGGGGTATTATTTTGCTGTCATCAGGTGTTTTTCTGTTTAGAAATGTTTGTGCCACATTTTTGAGGAAACTTCGTGTGTATCCTCTCAGGCGTAGAGCTTGGAAGAGTATGTGTTTGGCTTCCTCAGTCTTGTTGTTGTGTGCAGATTTTGTGGAAGCGTAGGAGTTGTGATTTTACCAGTCCTTTGAAAGTATGTTTTGGGTGGAAGCTGTCTTTGTGCAGTAAGCCGTGTGTGTCCGTGTCTTTGAAATATACCTTGATGTCCAGTTTGCCTGTGTTGTTGAAGGAGGAACCCTTGTATGTGGTGGTGTCTAGGAAGTCTATGTGGTTTTCATGCTTGGTGTATTTGAGTTTAATGGACCTGTGGTGTGTGTTGAGGGTGTTAATGAATTCTTGAAAGGCCTGTGGGCCGTGCGTCCAGGTTCCCCAGATGTCGTCAAGGTACCTGAAGTAGTGTGTAGGTTTGTGTGTACATTTTGGGAATACTGTGGCTTCCCAATGGGCCATATAGATGTCAGCATAGGCCGGAGCAAAGCGTTTCCCCATAGCAGTTCCTTTTATTTGTAAGTAGTATTGCTCTTCAAATTCAAAATCATTTTTGTTGAGACTAATTTCCAATAGCTTCAGAATTTGTGTTTCTGGTCTGTTGCGGTCAGGGTATTTGAGAAACCACTCCCGGACTGCTTTCAGTCCCTCTGTAGTTTCAATGTTGGTGTATAAACTGTCAATGGTGAACAGGAAGGCTTCCTGTTGTATTGTAGCATTTTTGACTTTGGCTACAAAGTCATAGGTGTCTTTGATGTAACTTGGGTGGTGTTTAGAAATGGGGTTGAGGAAATGGTCTAGATATTCTGCTATTCTGTAGGATTCACTGTTGCAGTCGGACACTATGGGCCTCCCAGGTGGAATTTCGTAGGGGAGTGGCCATGTTTCTGGGGCTTTATGAATTTTTGGGAGGAGGTAGAAAAAATCCTCGGTCGTGGTGATTCCTCTCCTCTTAGGTAGAATGCCTGTTTTTTTGTGAGGTGTTTTAGTTCAACCAGAGTTTGTAGGATTTGCCCTATTTCTAGTGCTGTTTGTTTGTACAGCGGTTCTTCCAAAGTAGTATAGTGTTCCTGATTATTTAATTGTCTGTGTGCTTCTGCAATGTATTGTTCTCTATCCATGATAACTATTGCACTCCCTTTGTCTGCTGGTTTTATGACTATATGTTTGTTTTCCTTTAAATGTTTTAAGGCTATGGTTTCCTCCTTTGTTATGTTGTGTGAGTCCCTGTATGGTCGGAGTTTTTGTAGAATTCTGTTGTCCTCTTGAATGATTTCCTGGATTTCTGGTGGCAGTTGGTTTTCCCCTGGTTCCCAGCTGGATTTAGGCAGGAAGGGAACCCTTTCTGTGTCGGTGTCTTTATCCTCAAAGAAGGCGGTCAGTTTAAGGCGACGGTGGTATTGTCGGATTTCGCTTTTCAGTCTGGTTTTCTGACCTTTCTTTGTCCCTACTGTGGGGACAAATGATAAGCCCTTATTGAGGAGGTTGATTTGTTCAGTTGTGGGGTGGAAGTTGTTGCTTAGATTTACAATATTTTTGTTGTTCTTGTCCCCCTCTTGTTCTGTGGCTTTGGGGCTTACCAGTTTAAATGTTGTGACCAGTGGTCTAGCATTTTTTGAGCTGTTGCGGTGGTCCAGTGAATTCCATCTCTTTCTGTCTTGAAAAGGGTTTCTTCCAGTTTGGGGAGGTATGGCATGTTTTGCTGTATGTGATTGTTTATTGTGTCCAGATTTTTCCTGAATTCTGGTTCCAGGTCTCTGGAGTAATTAATCAGTGGGATGTATATTTCTGCAGATGGGAAGGATCCCTTAGCTTCCCGTAGCATCTGTTGTAGTTGTTTGATAGCTGTTTCCTTTGCTTTTTGTGCCTTGTTATTGATTCCAAAGGATAGAATGATTTTCTCCACTCCTGAGTTCTGGGGGGTGTGTTGTAGGAGGTTTGCTGCGTTGTAAAATGATGCTCCTGGGTAGCTTTCTATCTGTAGATCTGGATTTTCATAGGGGGGTATTCTTGATAAATTAGAGTCCCCTATGAAGAGCCAGCGTTTGTGGGTTTCCAGCTTCCAGTCCGTTAGCTTTCTTGTGGTCTTGTCATGTCGGTGTGGTCGGTATCTTGGTTGGGCTGGTGGTGGTGTGGGGGGGTAAAGGTCGGGGTCTGAGTCAGGGTTAGGGTTAGGATCAGGGTTAATGTCCGGGTTAGGGTTAGGATCAGGGTTAATGTCAGGGTTAGTATTTGGGTTGGGGTTAGGATCAGGGTTCAAGTCAGGGTTAGTATTTGGGTTAGGGTTAGGATCAGGGTCGGGGTTAGGATCAGGGTTAGGATTAGGGTTGGGGATAAGGTTAGGGTTAGGGTTGGGGTCGGGGTTGATGTTAAGGTCAGTATAAGCGTTAGTGTTAGGGCTGAGGTTAGGGTCAGAGCTAGAGTCCTGGGAGAGGTGTTAGGGGTTAGGGGTTAGGGCTAGGGCTAGGGCTGGGGTTGGGGTTGGGGTTAGGATAGGGGAACAAAGCTCTTTCTCCCAGATTTTCCCTAAGAAGGGACCATCTGGGACAAGGAGTGTTGCACTCTCCTTCCAACGACTGAAACCCTCCCAGTTTATTTTCTGATGTTCAGGCCTTGTGGAAAGGTAGTATGAAGTCTTTTGATCCACTCTGCTTCCTTTTTCTTTCTTTCCATCTCTGTCCAGTTGGGGTTGGGTTAGGGGTTAGGGTTAGGGGTGAGGGGTGAGGGTGAGGGTAGGTTAGGGTTGGGGTTAGGGGTTAGGGGTTAGGGTTAGTGTAGGGGAACAAAGCTCTTTCTCCCAGATTTTCCCTAAGAAGGGACCATCTGGGACAAGGAGTGTTGCACTCTCCTTCCAACGACTGAAACCCTCCCAGTTTATTTTCTGATGTTCAGGCCTTGTGGAAAGGTAGTATGAAGTCTTTTGATCCACTCTGCTTCCTTTTTCTTTCTTTCCATCTCTGTCCAGTTGGGGTTGCTCTCCAGTCCTGTGGCCTCCAGCGCTTCCAGCCCGTGCTGTAGGAAGTGTGCCACCAGGTGAGTCCTCCTTTCCCGCTGGTTCCGGATGTTGTACCTGTGTTGTGCCAGTCGGGTTCGGATGGAGTTACCTGTTTCCCCCACATAGGTCACCCCGCACGTTTTGCACTGGATGCCATAGACAGCGTTATTGGTGTTTTCTGAGAGCGCCCTTTGCAACTGGAAGATTTCTTTGGTTTTGTTGTTTTGGATGGTTGTTTTTTGTTTGAAGTGTTTGGCTTTTGGTGTATTTGATCTGTTTTGTATCGGTTTTAGTTTGCTTTGGACTAAGTAATCCTGTAGGTTTTTGTTTTTTCTATATGCAGATATGATTTTGTGTTCCCTCAGTAGGTTTGTGTTTTCTAATATCGTGGTGAATGTAGACTTTAGTTTTTGGTTGGTTATTACGCTGAGTTGGGAATATGTTGTGATGAGGGGTATTATTTTGCTGTCATCAGGTGTTTTTCTGTTTAGAAATGTTTGTGCCACATTTTTGAGGAAACTTCGTGTGTATCCTCTCTGGCGTAGAGCTTGGAAGAGTATGTGTTTGGCTTCCTCAAAGTCTTGTTGTTGTGTGCAGATTTTGTGGAAGCGTAGGAGTTGTGATTTTACCAGTCCTTTGAAAGTATGTTTTGGGTGGAAGCTGTCTTTGTGCAGTAAGCCGTGTGTGTCCGTGTCTTTGAAATATACCTTGATGTCCAGTTTGCCTGTGTTGTTGAAGGAGGAACCCTTGTATGTGGTGGTGTCTAGGAAGTCTATGTGGTTTTCATGCTTGGTGTATTTGAGTTTAATGGACCTGTGGTGTGTGTTGAGGGTGTTAATGAATTCTTGAAAGGCCTGTGGGCCGTGCGTCCAGGTTCCCCAGATGTCGTCAAGGTACCTGAAGTAGTGTGTAGGTTTGTGTGTACATTTTGGGAATACTGTGGCTTCCCAATGGGCCATATAGATGTCAGCATAGGCCGGAGCAAAGCGTTTCCCCATAGCAGTTCCTTTTATTTGTAAGTAGTATTGCTCTTCAAATTCAAAATCATTTTTGTTGAGGCTAATTTCCAATAGCTTCAGAATTTGTGTTTCTGGTCTGTTGCGGTCAGGGTTGGGGTTGGGGTTAGGGGTTAGGGGTTAGGGGTTAGGGTTAGGGTCAGGGTGAGGGTGAGGGTCGGGGTCGGGGTCGGGGTCAGGGGGTTAGGGTTAGGGCTAGGGGTTAGGGCTAGGGGTTAGGGGTTAGGGGCTAGGGTTAGGGCTAGGGCTAGGGCTAGGGTCAGGGTCAGGGTCAGGGTTAGGGGAACAAAGCTCTTTCTCCCAGATTTTCCCTAAGAAGGGACCATCTGGGACAAGGAGTGTTGCACTCTCCTTCCAACGACTGAAACCCTCCCAGTTTATTTTCTGATGTTCAGGCCTTGTGGAAAGGTAGTATGAAGTCTTTTGATCCACTCTGCTTCCTTTTTCTTTCTTTCCATCTCTGTCCAGTTGGGGTTGCTCTCCAGTCCTGTGGCCTCCAGTGCTTCCAGCCCGTGCTGTAGGAAGTGTGCCACCAGGTGAGTCCTCCTTTCCCGCTGGTTCCGGATGTTGTACCTGTGTTGTGCCAGTCGGGTTCGGATGGAGTTACCTGTTTCCCCCACATAGGTCACCCCACACGTTTTGCACTGGATGCCATAGACAGCGTTACTGGTGTTTTCTGAGAGCGCCCTTTGCAACTGGAAGATTTCTTTGGTTTTGTTGTTTTGGATGGTAGTTTTTTGTTTGAAGTGTTTGGCTTTTGGTGTATTTGATCTGTTTTGTATCGGTTTTAGTTTGCTTTGGACTAAGTAATCCTGTAGGTTTTTGTTTTTTCTATATGCAGATATGATTTTGTGTTCCCTCAGGAGGTTTGTGTTTTCTAATATCGTGGTGAATGTAGACTTTAGTTTTTGGTTGGTTATTACGCTGAGTTGAGAATATGTTGTGATGAGGGGTATTATTTTGCTGTCATCAGGTGTTTTTCTGTTTAGAAATGTTTGTGCCACATTTTTGAGGAAACTTCGTGTGTATCCTCTCAGGCGTAGAGCTTGGAAGAGTATGTGTTTGGCTTCCTCAAAGTCTTGTTGTTGTGTGCAGATTTTGTGGAAGCGTAGGAGTTGTG